>NW_020954577.1:46606469-46631092 GCF_900497805.2 Vombatus ursinus | reverse complement strand
ATACATACATACATACATACATACATACATACATACATACATACATATCTGTATATGTATATATACATACCTACATATATTATATAGATATAGATTTATAGATATAAATCTCTCTCTCTCTCTCTCTCTCTCTCTCTGAGATTAATTATATTTAGTCCTCTGGATTTATCTGAGGCTTCCACGTTCCTTATAGTCTTTTCCTTATGAAAGGGGATGGCCGAGAAACCACAGAAGGATGACCCTTTTAAAAGGCAAGATGCTTTTAAGAGGGGTAATACATTTATTTCCAAACACTTTAGCCATCACTGGAGACTATACCATATTCTATCTTGTCAGGACCTCTATCTATCTACCACACCTTGAATACTGGCCATTGAAGGGTCCAGCACTTTGGGGCCCAGGATCAATGGCACCTTCCCTGATCAAGAGGAGGATAGCACTTACTTTTATTATCACCAACTTAGGTCCTTACCATCAGACTCTGGTTACACAAAGGACCATCTTGAGTAGCTATTAAACCTCTTTATCAAAGTCAGCATTGAATAGAGACTGGCAGGGG
Organism: Vombatus ursinus; assembly: GCF_900497805.2. Lineage (NCBI taxonomy): Eukaryota > Metazoa > Chordata > Mammalia > Diprotodontia > Vombatidae > Vombatus > Vombatus ursinus. The sequence goes on along the minus strand of NW_020954577.1, from coordinate 46,630,533 downwards.
TTGGGGTAGACAACAGAACATAGCAGGTAAGAGTTGATAATTGAGCCCCGATAATGCAGGGTCTGAACCAAGGGGGGATTCTATGGGGTGGAGAGAAGGTGAAAGATGTTGGGAAGGCAGAAACTGCAAGATTTCACCACTGTACGGAACATGCGGGTGGGGGTGAAGGAGAGTGAGGCATCGAAGACAATACCAGGGTTATGAAGCCTGAAGAGAGAAAGGATGGTGGTGCTTTTGACAGCAATAGGGAAATTTGGAGGACAGCAGGGTTTATAGGGGAAAATAATGAGGGTAATTTTGCTTATGTTGAGCTTCCCAGATCTTTCTGGGAAATCTGATTTGAAATGTCTAATAGGCAATTGATGATGTGGGACTGAAGTGCAGGGGACAGATTGGGGCTGGATCTATATCTATACATCTATATAAGCATATGCATACATATACACACATATATCTAGATATATGAGTGTATCTATGGACATATACATATATGTATATATGCCCACACATATACATATGAAGAGAACCTAAAGAGAACTGTGTGCTCAAACCCAGAGAGAAGAGAATATTCACTGGGGTCAGGGAGGATGGTCAATAATGTTAAATGAAGAAGACAGGTATTTAGGTATATACGTATCCGCCTCCGCCCAAGATTGTAAGCTCCGTGAGGCAGGGGTTGTATTTTTTTTTTGTCTTTTCTGACCCTTGTGCCCCACACAAAGTGAGCATTCAATGAATATTGTTTGAATTGACTATAACCAGGAGGTATTGTTATTGTTATCATTATTGATATGTCCACAACAGTCTTTTTCTATTGCTTCATTGAAGTTCGGGGCTGGGTTCTCATGACTATGCCAGCCAGCATAAACTTGGTCAGATCTTACCAAGATGGCCATATTGTAAGTGTGGGCCTAGGGGATAAACTCCTTGTCTGTTGTCCAAGGACAGGTCTTGCTAAATTTGGAGAGGCTCACCACCAGCTTGTTGGGGGATGCAAAGGGGATGCAGCTCTCGAAGTCTCCTGTGTTGCAAAGGGGTTATGAGGAGAGAGTCCTCATGCTTATAAGATGATGAATTGTTGAAGGATTAATAGTACTAGCAATAACAGCTAGCTGGCACAGTGGAGAGAGCACTGGACTTGGAATCAGGAAGACCTGAGTTCAAATCTACCCTTATGTGACCCTGGGCAATTCACTTAACCTGTCTGCCTCAGTTTCCTTTTCTTCAAAATGGGAATGATAATAGCACCTACCCCACCCCCAGGCTGTTGTGAGGATAAAAGGAAATAATATTAGTAAAGTGTTATATAAACATTAGCTATTATTATTATAACAAAACCCAATAATAGCAATACTAATTAGACCTAGACATGAAGATTGCCCCAAGTAGAGCCCTATTTTCACTTTGTTTCCTATAGCACTCTAAGATGAATTTTTATCCCTCAGGGTCAAAGTATCTAAGGAAAATGGCGGGGGGTGCTCCACAATGAAATATTCAGTCCAATGATCAGGATTCCATGGAACTGGAAACTCCTGCTCCCTACCCCCACCCCTGTCTCTCTATACTTTGCCTCTATCTTTCCACACCCAACACAATTCCCCATGACCACCCCCTACCCCATTCCTGAATGGACATCCCCTTTTAATTTCACTTTTAATAAGTCCCCAAACATTCACTGGCTAATAGGATACACTTCGATTTCTGGAAGCTTTGCACTCACCCTAATCACCCGATGCCTTAGCTCTTGGCCTCAGCCAGCAGAAGCCTAGTCCTAAACATACTTTTTAAAAAATTATTTCTTTTTAACATTCATTTAAAAAAAATTTTGAGTTTAAAATTCTCTCCCTCCCTCTAGCCCCTCCCCCACCCATTCAGAAGGCGGGCAATAGGATAATATCAGTGGGATGTGGGAGGTCACGCAAAAGTATTTCTATATTAGCCATGTTGCAAAAAAAAAAAGGCAAGAAAAATAAAGAAAGTGAAAAAATAGACTGAGACCTAAGGAGGGAAGGGGTCAGGGGAAGGAGAGACAGTAGGAAAAGTGATGGATTGGGGAATCAGGGCTCAAGTCCTTGTTGTGCCGCTTCTACCTGGGTGACCTTGAGTGACTATTTAACCTCCCGGGGGCTCAGTTTGCTGCTGCTTTTGTTCGGTCATTTTTCAGTGGTATCCAACCCTCCATGACCCCATTTGGGGTTTTCTTGGCAAAGATACTTGAGTGGTTTGCCATTTCCTTCTCCAGCTCATTTTACAGATGAGGAAACTGAGGCAAACAGAGAGAAGTGACTTATCCAGAGTCACACAGCTAGGAAGTGTTTGAGGTCAGATTTGAACTCAGGCCTTCTTGCCTCCAGACCTGGGCACTCTATCCATTATACCATCTAGCTGTCCTCAGTTTACCTATCTGTAAAACGAAGAAATTGAACTAAATCAAGGATTCTTAATCTGGAGTCCATAAACTTTAAAAAATGCTTTGATATTTCAATCTAATTGGTTTTAAAATTTTTGTGTATTTCATCTTATGCATTTAAAATTATTCTTCTAAGAGGGGTCCATGGGCTTCATAATTTTGCCAAAGGAGCTCATGACACACAGAGATTAAGCATCCTTAGATTAAAGGCTCTTTAAAGTCCATTCCAACTCCAGACCTTAAAAAAATCCTAGTTCTGCTACTTACTTTCCTGGAGAAGCCACTTAACCTCCATGGGCCTCAGTTTCCCCATCTGCAAAACGAGGAGATGGGACTAAACGATCCCTAAGGCCCTCCCAGCTCCAATTCAGCAAACGTTTACTAAGCTCCTACAAACGAAGCGCTGTGTTAGACACTAGGGGTAGATAACTGACATAGCATTGTTCCTCTGCTCAGGAATCTTGCTATCCACAGCAGAGGAGGGGAGGAAAGTAAAGGGACAAAGTAGGATCCAAAGTGCTCTGGGGATAGCTGAGGAAAGAGCGCAGACCACTGATGGGATCAGTACAGCTCTGGCGCTAAAAGGACCCCGGGGAGCACCTGCTCCAACCTCTTTGTTTTATTGATGAGGAAACTGAGGCACAGAAAGGTGACGTGTGACCCTGTCCAAGGTCATACAAGTAGTGGTAAAGGTCAGGAGCAGGATTTGAATCCGGGTCTTCTGACTCCAAGTGACTACTCTTTTGCTCTAAGTCATACAGCTTCCCCACAGAGGACATGGTACCTGAGGGGAGCGATGAAGAAAATAAGGTTCTGAAAGGTGAAGCTTTCTCTTGCCCTCTGGCTCTGGTGGATGGCTGTGGTCTTCTGGCTTTTCTGGGCACTCGTATGACTGGCCGCTGCTGCCCACCATGGGAGTCCACCCTCTCTGGGCAGGGCTGTCTCCCGTGGACCCACTAAGCTTCCATATCTCAAGGTTTCTGCCCCCTTGTCTCCAGTCTGGAGAAGGCAGAAGACCCGTGGACCGGGTGGACGCAGCCACTGACCGCTCATCTGGGCCTGGGCTCCGAATTCCAACACCTACCTGGACAACTCAAGCTCAATTCACTCCACATCGGGTCCTTGGCCCCAGCTGTGTACTAACTTATAATCCTCACCAGACCTCACCCCGCTGTCTTGTCCCTGACTCAATTCAATTCAACAAACTTCAAAAAAAATTTAATTTTTATTGACTCCTTTTGTTTTTAACATCCTCATCATTTCTGAAGAAATGCAGAGCCAGCCTGGGGTAGTGGACAGATCTCTGCACTTCAAAGTTAGAAAGATCGGTTGACTTTGGGTGAACCATCTAACCTGTGGGCCTCACTTTTCTCAGCTGTAAACTGAGGTGGGGTTAGGGTTCCAGCTAAGGTCCCTTTCACCTCCAAATCTATGATTCTATAATGATGTTCCTCTTCCCTCCCCTACCCAGACACTTGCTATTCGATCCTGCACAAGTCGCTTAACCTCTCTCGGCCTCAGTTTCCTCATCCGTGAAATGGGGATAATATGTATCCCATGAATTGTCAGAATTAATACATGCAAGGCACTCAGAGGAAGAAGGAGGAGGAGAAGGAATTATTCAAGGAATGGCGGTGAGGCTAGTGCGGCTGAATCACAGAATAAGTGGAGGACAGTAAGGTGTAAGAAGACTGGAAAGGCAGGAAGAGTCCTGGTGGTGAAGGGCTTTGAGACAGAAGCAGGATTTTACATCCGATCCTGGAGACAACTGGAATTTATGGAATGCGGGAGGGGGAGTCATGTGCTCGGAGCTGACCTCAGGGAAATGACTTTGGCAGCTGCTGGGGTGGGGGGTGGGGGTATCGGAGCAGGGAGATGAGGCAGGGCACTGACCGGCAGTCCTCTGCACCGAGGAGCGACGCAACCTGAAAGGAGGTTGGGCTCCTGCGGTCGATGGAGCCCGGTCCAGTCGGATTCCAGCCTTCTCACGTGTAAAGGGGGATAATCCTACCGGATTTTTTTTCTGACTTTCTCTTCCTTTGGGGCATATATTCATTGGGGGGAATTTCCAGGTCACGGGATAGGAATAATTTAATTCTTTAGTTGTTTTCCAGAACCGTTGGGCCCAGCCACAACCCCAGAAGTCTCCTGATGATAATAGCTAACTTTTGTGTAAGCCTTAAAGCCTCGACATACGTTATCTCATTCGACCCTGCCTACAATCCTGCGAGACGGGTGGTATTGTTATCCTTCCTTCACCAAAGAGGAAACTGAGGCCCAGAGAGGCCACGCGATTTGCCTAGCATTGCACAGGTAAGTGCCAGAAGCAGGATTCAAACTCGGGTCCTCCTGACTCGGAGCCTAACACTGCACCGCTGCCCGTGCCTGACCCACGGCTTCTTGGTTCCGCCGCCCCAGGCTGCATCACTGAGCGGGCTTGGGGCCGTGGGCAGCGGGCTCCGACCCCCGGGCTGGAGCCTGGATGGGCGCGCGGAAGACACAAGGCCATTGGGTCTAATTCTCCAGAACTAACCAAGTAGAAAATGTATCACGGTTCAGGAGTCGGGGAGCCCAAGGATTCGCCCGGAGATTGGAAATCACCTCCAGCACGAAGCTTCTGCTGAGAGCTATCTGTGCACAGCGGCCCGTCGCCCTCCCTGCCTCCGCGGGGCCGGGCTGTCAGGCTAGATGGAGGCCATGCTGACCCGTCTGGGGCCCTGCCTCCTCCCTGACAGTCAACCTCAGAACTCTCAGCGTGGCCACATTGCCCGATTCTCACCTGCGGCCATGCCTGACTCCCGTCCCGGCTCCCCTTCTGGGTATCTGGGAGTGGTCAATGATTCAGACGGAGAGGCTAGTGAAGTCACGCTGGGCCTGGAGTCTGAACACCTGGACTGCCTGACACGTGCTGGCAAGCTTTCACCTGCCCGCTGCGCACTCCCCTGGACAGGCTCCACGCCGTGAGTCCTAGATATCAGCACCCCATGCACAAACAGGCTACATTCCAAAAGGCTCTAACAACTTGTAGCAAACCTAAAGTGCTAGCTATTATTACTATTAACTCGTAACAGATCTTAAGTACACTCTGCTAAAACGCTATTCTAGAGATGCTGGGGGCAGCCAGGTGGCGCAGTGCATAGAGCTTCGGCCCTGGAGCCAGGAGCACCTGACTTCTAGAGAGGCTCAGCTGAGCGGCATGTTTAAGCTGGACAGCATCAGAGAAGGTGCACCCAGAGGGGGCAAGGGCTTGAGATCAGGTCAGATGAGTTCTAAGAATTGGGGAGGTTTAGACAAGACTCAGAGGTGAAATGTTAGCTGTCTTCAAGCATACAAAGATCAGAATGGTTCTGCTCAGCCCTAGAGGGTGGGACAAGGTGTCCTGGGGGGAGGCTGCCAAGAGGGAGATGTAGGCTTGATGTCAGGAAAAGCTTCCCAATTCTGGAGTGGAGCAGCCTGCCTGGAGAGGCAGGGAGAGAGCATCCCTCGCTGGATGACCACTTATCAGGGATGTCATGGAAAAGGGGGGTCTTGTTCATGGATGGGTTCAATGAGACAGCCTCTGTCTTCCAACTCTGAAATTCCATCATTTTCATCAGGGCATGGAGGAAATTCTGGGGGCAAACAAGCCTGGGTAAGCCAGACCTCCCACACTCCAGAGGCCCAGTGACCATGGACTGGCACCTGCCACATGAAATACCCAACTCTTTGGTGGGGAGGGGAAGAACATGGCAAAGCCACGTCAGACCATCACACAGTAACAGCCTCTAGGACGGACGACTTGGGAGTCCGTGCCACTCCTCAGAATGCCTAAAGCATTGGGCTCATTGAACCTTTGCAATATTTGACAGAGGAGAGTTCTAGCTTTGGAGTCAGGGTCCCTGGGTTCAAATCTCAGCTTGGCCACTTGTTCCCTGGGTGACTCCAGGCCTGTTTCCTCGTCTGTAAAAGGAAGGGTTCCTTTTAAGTCCAAATCTATGCTCCTATTGCTAACATGGGAAGGGTACTCTCGCCTCTACCTGTGCTGAGGTGCTCGTCCCATTTAATAGAGAGAGGGATGGGGAACCCTGGAGGGATGGGCTTCTGTTCCCAGGTTACCCAGGAGCTTGAGCTCTGAAAGCCAGTAGTGGTTCTAACAAAACTCCTTTCCCAGACTTCACCTCCGTCTCCCCTCTCTGCTCCTGAGTGACTCATACCCCAGCTAGCAAAGGAAACCCACTTCAACAGAAACAATCTGCTCGGCTAAGATGAAGGAAGACCACCCGCCCCCTCTGGTCATCACTCTCCTTCCTATGATGAGGTAAGATTCGGACCCTGGGCTCTTGACCCTTAGGCCTGTGGTCTTCCTGCTACTTCACACCTCCAATGAGGAAAAAAAGATCCTTCTCGCAGTCTTCTTCCCTGGGCTTCTTAGAGACCCCCAAAGCTCCTCTCAAAGTTTCCTCCAAAGCCCAGCTCAAATGTCACCTCCTCCATAAAGTCTTCCTTGATGCCCCTCCCCCCATTACTACTGCCTCCCCCTTGCATTCCTCTTGTATGGACCTACATTTATGTGTGGTGTCTCTCCCTGCCCGCCCCCCTCCATGGAATGTCAAGTCAAGGGTTCTTTAATTTTTTCTTAGCATCCTCAGTGCCTGGCACTTAATCAAGGCTGCTGATGATTGGAGGCAGAGTGGTTCAATGGCTCCGAAGTCAGAGGTCCTGGGTTCAAATCCCACTCTGTGGCTTATTGCCTGTGTGACTGTGGGCTCCAGACCTGAGGTTCGGGACCACACCCACACCAGGGTCATCCTGGATGACTGCCCCCACGGCTGGAGATCAAGGCATTGGGTTCCCTCCCAGGACCCCCAAAGCAAGGGACTCTTTATTGATGCTCACAACCATTTATTGAACGTCTCAACAACACATCCTTGAATTAGGATTTGGGAAAGTTTCACAACGAAGAAGCTAATGAAATATTCCACATAACCACCCCCAGTCCCCATAAACCTATGCAGGGCTTGGACCCACCTACTCAATTCACAGTTACTTTTCCAGTACTACGGATACTCAGTGGCAACGGTGGAGGGGGCAGTCAGTCACTGGGCTGGAAGGAGGGGCAGGGGTGGGCAGTCAGTCACTGCTGCTGAAGAGGTGGAGAGGCAGGGCTGGGAGGGAGAGTTGGGTTCCACCGAGTATTGTCACAGTCAAGAATACACACACAGTAAATGCAATAAACGACCACTGAGGCACTAGTGGGGGGTGGGGGCGGGGGTGGGGGTGGGTGGGTGGGGCTCGTTCTCTTCCACCTTCTCAATACGTACACCATTCTCTGAGACCATCCTGGAAGCGGAAGGATCTCCTGCTGCTGACTGGGCCCGTGGGGCTACGTGCTACACACGAGCACATCTGCAAAAGGTCCCAGGAGATTTTTGCTGAAGATGCATCGGATCCAGACCAGGTAGGTGGTGAAGGGCTTAATGTTCTCAGCGAAGGTGTGGTTCTGGTGGGTCAGGATGTAAGGCATGTACGCGTTCTCCCCCTGCTCCTGGATCCAGACTTCGTATTTCACTTCCTTGACCTTCACGAACTTGAGATTCCAGGGGGTCTGCCAGGACACACTCAGCCGGGCCTCGGTGGCCCCCTGGACGGAGGCTTGGCACCTGGCCCCTCTCACTTTGCTCGGGTACAAGCTGCTCGCCCACTTGTGCTTCCCAAGCCCCAGGCCGGCCTTCACCGCCCCCCGGATGGCCTGGAGGAGGGACGGGATGTCCACCTTGGTGTCCTGGTAAATGCGGAACAGCCACTCGGGGTTGCGGCAGCACAGGTGCCTGGGGACCTCGCGGCTCTGCAGGATGCGCTCTTGCTCGGTCCGGTCCAGGTGGACGATGCCCCCCTGGTCCCAGGGCCGGTCGGGGTAGGTGACCGTGTTTTCCTGCTTGGTGTTCTGCCAGGCCACATACTGGAGGTCCATGTGGGGAAGGCCGGCCAGGGTCTTGTAGGGCGTGTAATGGTCGGGGTTGACGGCGTACGGGAAGAGCTCCACCACCACGGCGCCCCGGGGCAGGAAAAGGGAGGTGATCAGCTGGGCTCCGTGCATGCTGACCAGCATGGAGGCGTTGCTGACCAGCCGCACCACGTCCGCAAAGGCGTAGTCCTCCAGCGACACCGTGACGGTCTTCATCTGGAACTCCTGGGCGAGAGCCAAGAGCAGCTCCGCCTCATTCAAGATGAGTCTGTTGAGGGTGCGGCTGAAGAGCACGATGTACTCTTCCCCAGCAGGGCCCCGCCCCTCCGACCCGCTGACATTCAGCCTCTCCGCGAAGAACCGCGTGAACTGGCGGATCTCGTTGCCCGACACCAGGATGTTGGCCTTGGGGCCCTGGGGCTGCACGAAGCCGTACTGGTACCAGGTGGTGACCTTGGAGAGCCCCACGTAGGCCTGCGGGAAGCAGAGAAGGCTGCCCAGGCTCTTCAGCTGCTCCCGCACCAGGGGCACCTTGGGGCTGAGCAGCCGGTAGAGGTCGAAGTGCAGCCCGGGGCCCCAGCCCTCCATGAAGACCAGCCTGGCCTCGCGGTCCAGGCCGGGGAACTGCCGCATGGTGTAGAAGATGGGCAGCAGGTCGTCGTGGAAGATGTGCATGAGGTTGTCGGGGTTGAAGCGGTTGGTGATCAGCGCCACCTCGGGCACGAAGAGCGGCGGGGGCAGGGCGCGCAGGGCGCTGGCGGGCAGCTCCACGAAGTTGAAGTACTGGGTGTTGTGGTCCTCCACCGAGGACAGGTCCAGGAGGGCGGGCTGGAAGCGGCGGGGGCCCAGGCTGGGCAGCATGACCGAGGCATTGCTGTGGAGGAAGAGGAACTCCTCGGCCTCCACCGAGTAGCAGAGGCCCTGGAAGCGGCAGACGCGGTCGGTGTGCGTGCGGCCGGTGCACACCATGCGCGTGCCCTCTTCCAGGAGGCTCCGCAGGGCCGCCTGGTAGTCGATGGTCTCCCGGGGGGCCTCCCGGGCCTGGCGGCTGAGGGCCAGCTCCTCCTCCAGCGTGGACGCATGCTCCCGGAGCCGGACGTGCTTCCACAACACGGCTGCGAGGATGGACACCAGCAGGGCGTTGAAGACGGCTGCGATGTTCATCCTGCCGCCGCCAGCGCCGGGGGTCTAGTAAGACGGGGGGCACAGGGTGGAGCCGGGCAGTGGCGGGGCACCGTCCATCTCCTCAGGCATGGCAAGAAGGAGCAGAGACCTGCAAGGGGAGACAGAGAGAGAAGAAAAGCAAACAGGGTTAGAAACCCAGTGCGGCCCTCAACAGGCAGGGTCATGAGGGCCCCGGCCTTCGCTGGCGACCCCGGGTAAGTCACTTCGCTTTGCTGCGGCTCAGTTTCCTCAGGGTTGGACAAAATGTCCCTGAATGTGCCTTCCAGCTCTAAGTCTGTGATGCCATGAAATCAGCAGCACCACGGAACAGCGCCAGTACCGCCAACGTTGCGCTGAATCTCAGCTACCTGGAAAATCCCCGGGGATTTATATAAATATACGTGACCTGACCCACCGGCTTCAAACACTGCACAGATGAAAGAGTGATGTGTGCAGGACCTAGGTGTCATCAACACTACTTCTGCCTTCTCCACCAGTCCGTTAACGAACACCTCGGCTGAAAGGGGTCTTACTTCCCAACCAGCAACGCTGGGCAGTTTTTACCCCGTGGTCCAGACAGCACCGTGGCCGGCTGACTCTCACTCCATAAAACAGACACCACTCCCCAGGAGTCTGTTCACAAGAGAGGATGCATTTAATGAGGACGTGCTGAGAACCGGACTTTTAAGGAAGTTTGTAGCTCACAACGAACATGTAAATCTACCTCAACCGACCTCAATAAATTGAAAGGAGAATTTTAACAACTCCCAGAGAAACACACTCACAACTGCTCGATTCCTGAAAAGAAGATGGAATTGGGTTGTAAGCCAGTACCCTCTTCCAGGGCCCTATATGGCGCACTCTGGAATGAAAGGGAGGGAGAGGGGGAGAGAGGAAGAGAAGAAGACAGAGACAAAGAGACAGAGAGGAAAAAGAGAGAGGGAGGCAGAGAGCAGCAGAGAAAGAGAAGAGAGAGACAGAAAAAGAAAGAGACAGAAAAAAAGGGAGAGAGAGAGAAGCAGAAAGAAGAGACAGATTGACAGACAGAGAGAAGAGAGGACAGAAGAGAAGAGAGAGAGGGACGGAGAGAACAACAGAGAAGAAGACAGACAGAAAGAGAAAGGCAGAGACAGAGAGGAAAAAGAGAGAGGGAGGGAGAGAGACAGACAGACAGACAGACAGAGCAGGGTGAGCATGGTGGGAGGGATGGTGTGGGGATGCTGTGTCCCGGCTGATGTTCAGTCCAATAGAAAAGGTCTTACACACATCTTTCACATACACTTACACGCACACACAATAATATGTATGATATATATAATAATATATATGAAATTCTACACATTTACTACTTTCGGCCTATCCAGACAATTGTCCTTCTTGCTACAGCTCCCAAGCTCCCTGAGCTCTGTTGGAGGGATAGGCACTTTCTTCATTTCCAGCTCTAGGCCAGATTTGGAGGGGCTGCTCCCTTGTAAGCAGAATTCAGTTTTGAGTGGAGAAAGGCCAAGCCAATCCCATCTCCCACCATACTACCACTGGCAACATATTATTCTGGAGGGAGCTGTTGGGGGAAATAAGGCAGGGCTGCGGGCATTGTGAGCGGTTCCCTGCACAGAACAAGGAGTCAATCAGTGATAATCAGGGTTCCAGACAAACTCAGAAGTTTCGATCTGTTGGCTGTGCCCCTGTTTTTCAGCATATGAAAGAAAAGAAAGGACGAAAGTAAGGGCCCACCACACTCAAGAAAACATTTGTTCTGGAAGCGGTGTCTCACCACCAATTCTAGTGGCCGGCTTTTCACTAGATTAACTTGTCTGTAAGCAAGATGCGACTTGACATTTGAAAACCTCACCAGTCGCTCTTTCTGGGAAACTGTCCCCATCTGTGTCTTTCTTCTAGCCGCCTGTCCCTGATTCCTGGGAAATCAGCTGCGGTTGTGTGAGCCTCTCCCTTAGACAGCTTTCCTCTCCCATCCCCAAACACTGATCTCCTTCCCACTGTTCTTAAAAAGTACATTTTGATGAGCATACTTCAATATAACTGATTTTCTTGGTAATCTTGTGTTTTATTTTGTGCATCTGAAGACATGATTATGAGAAAGAGTCCAAGGGCTTCACGCAGACTGCCAAAGGGCCATGACACAAAACGGCTCAGAACCTCTGGTCTACAGGATGCAGGGTCAGATTTTTTGTCCCCTTTTAAAGAAGAGGTCGCCATAGAGCCATCTGTGTGGGCAGCTGAAGCATCGCCTTGTCCCTGGAGCCTCAGAGCAGAATCCAGGAGCAGCAGGGCCGAAAGGACCCTTGGAGATCAGCTAAGCCCCAACGCTGGGCTTTACATATGTCAGTGTTAAAAGCAGCCTACATTCCCTGGGCATTCCCCAACGGCGGATGGTGCTGGGTATCCTGGCATCCACTCAGATATTTGGAAGGCACATATGTCCAGCCTGCTTCTGAATCCTATGCAAGTAGTAACAGGGTGAAGAGATGGAAGGAGTTCTGGGTTTGGAGTTAGAGAACCTGGTTTCAAACACTGTCTCTGCCACTTACAACCTAGGGTCCCCCCCAGCCTCAGTTTCCTCATCTGTGTAATTGTGGGGCTGGATGAGAGGACCTAAGAGGTCCCTCCAGCTCTAAACCTGTGCTCCTGTGGTCTTCATCTTCCAGATGAGGGGGCTGAGGCTCCATGAAGTAACATGCTGTGACTTTCCCAATGCCACCCACCTGGTAAGCGGCAGAGCTGGGACGGAGACCGCTTATTTGGCCTCCGTCTTCCCTCTGAACAGTGTGGCTGTCTGTACCCAGCAGGGGCTGGATAAATGTCACGGGGCTTGGGGGCATTTTGGTCAGAAGCTGCTACAGCGCTGAACCCCAGCATGGGTGCCGTGGGTCGGGGGATTTCCCCACAAAGAAACACTTTCCCAATGGTTCTGAGGGGCCAAACCCAGGGCGCTGGAGCCAGCCCAGGAAAGAGCCTGTGACCAAGGACTGAGAGAGGCATCTACAAGCCCCATCCGCAGAGAGAACGTTGATCGGCCGCACGTATGCTGGGCTCCTAAAGTGGAGCTTCCGAGGTTCGCCCCACTGCTGCCTCCTGGCCTCCCCTCATCTTGGAAGCACCGCACAGAATGGGACAGACGCCCTGGAAAGGTCTGGTCCTCCACAAGCAACCAACCTGGATTTCAGCGTCACGCGGCTAGAAAGGCCCACAGGATGACAGGTCTGGAGCTGGGGGGGAGTCTTCCCTTCCCCTGCTAACTCCGGGGCCTCCCTCTGTTGCTATGTCCTGCGTGTCCCACATACAACTTGCTTTGTATGCGTCTGTTTGCGTGTTGCCTTCCCCTTGAGAACACAGGCTCTCTGAGGGCCCAGACTGTCTCTGGCCTCCCTTTGTATCCCCAGCACGTGGCACAGTGTCTGGTACACAGGAGGTGTTTAATAAATGTTTACTGACTGTTAGTATAATTATTTATCATTGAACATTAATTACTGATTATTAATATATTACTACTGATTGACCTTAAATGTTACTGAGTCCAATTTCACAAATGAACTGAGACTTGAGGAAGTAACTTTCACAGGCCGAGACTTGGATCCAGATACTAGAGAGCATGTCATCCGATGCATCATTTTACAGGGAGGAAACTGAGGCCCAGAGCCCAGAAGGAGCTCACCTAAGGTCACGGGGTGAGCTGACTACAGGCTGAACCCAAGGCATGTGGTCTTTGGAATCCCAAGGTCTAGCTCGCATGGGACAGGACACATTTGGCCCAAGGACGCCCCAACTCGGACAGATGAAGCGCTGCTCCCTGAGAGTCCCTTGGGTAAGACTGTGCAGCGTTGAGGTAAGGAATGCCTCTGGCGTGCAGAGCCGCCACATGAGGCCCCTCCCCCAAAAGCCCCCTTCTACAGCATAGAGAACTCTAGCTCTGCTCCCTGAAGCTCTGGCCCAGCCTATTTTCCTGGCTGATCACCCAGCCCTCTCCACCAACCCAACTGGCCAACCTGCTCATCCCCATACAAGACCTCTGACATCTGGAACGCATTCTCTCCTGACCTCCATCTCTTAGAATCCCTAGTCTCTTTCAAGGTCTGCTCAAATGCCCTTCTCAGGGGAGGCTTATTCTGATTCCCCTCTCCTCAGCCCCCTCCCCCAACCCCACATTATTTTTATTTTAATCTGTGGACAAGTGGCTTTTCCCAAGTAAAATGTAAGCTCCGGGAGGGCAGGGACCGTCCATTTGGGATTTGGTATCCCAATGCCTGGCTCATAAGAGGGGGTTAGAGCCAAGTATAGGCCCGTAATCTCTGCCCCGGGAGGAGGCGGGGCAGACGGATCTGAGCTCAGGAGTTCTAAACTGCAGCAGAGGTAAGCTCCTGAGGTGACCCCATGGCAGCCAGCATCAACATGGCAAGCGTCCGGGATCCTAAGTGGGGAGGGGCAGCACATCAAAGCTCCCATGACCATCGGGAGTCAGATCAGGCCTGGGAGTCAGATCAGGCCTAGGAGCAGCTGCTGGTTCTCCAGCCTGGTGAGATACAGAGGACAGACCCGCACAAAAGGCAGTGAATGAATGAATGAATGAATGAATGAATGACACCCACTGTCACACTAAGCTAGAACAGGCCAGAGCTTGCAGGGGTGTGAGCATCTGACAATCTCTCGAGTAGGGAAAGCCAGAATCTGGGGAAATCTATGAACCTCAACACTAGAGAAGGAAAGCTGGAGAGGGGGTGCGTCATTACAAGGCTTAGCTCTGCTGGTGCTAGGGAAGAGGATGGAGTGGGAGGAGGGAAAATCAGTCCCTGGCCAAAGCCTCTGCTTCATTTTAAAAGTTGGGAGGGATGGGGAGAAGGGAAGAGGCCGTGGGTCTGGAGTCGCTCCTGAAACACCCCTGGGTGGGTCTCTGCCATGAACAACAGCCGCCATTAACAGGTGATATTGGTGGTTAGCCTCCGGCAGCATCTTCCTCTAGGCTGACACGGATCTCATTTCTGGCAAGTTTTCATTCCCTGAACTCAGCATTCAATGCTCCACCTTGGTGCGTTTGTGCAAGCTGGGCCTCACCTCTGCCTGTTCGGGACTCAGCTCGGATGTCTCCTCCTGAGTCTGTTCCTCTTTCCTCATCTCGACTTGCATTTACTTGTCGATGTATATGTGGCACAGAGGAAAGGACTTCCTGCCTCTGCTACTTATTGTCTACGTGACCTTGGGTAACTCACTTAACTTCTCTGAGCCTCGGCTTCCTCGTCTGCAAAGCGAGGGCGCTGCAGTTCTAAAGCCATGATCCTATATCATATCTACCAATAGGATGTTAGCTCCTGGAGATTAGGGAACAATTTTAATCTTGTCCGCGTACCCCCAGCACCTAGAAACAGAAAACAGAAGAATGGGCGCCAAATTACCCCAACAGACTCCTGCCATGTGAAGATGGTGCAAAGAATAAGAGATACCTCATTAAGTTTGACTTTGAGATGGGGAGTGGTCCCGACTTCACTGGTCTAGGGAACACCCAGATAATCTGCACTCCCCAAGCACTCCCCAGCTGAGGGTGCTGGACAGTATCTTAGGATCAAGCTGGATGATGGGAAGCAATCAGCAAGCTACAATGGAGTGCCCTTTGGGCTAGAAGTGAACCGGGGTGTGAGTTAGAATCCTGTTTCCAGCACTTCCTATCCATGTAACTGTTCCAGGCAAGCTGCTACGTTTAGAAAGCTGCATGAGACAGACATATCTGCCTCTTTCTTGCTTCCCGTTTTCCTTTTTAATCATGGTAGATCTCATGCTTACTCAGTTACAACATGGGGCACTGCTGGAGAGGGAGCTTTGGGGCTAGCCCCAAGCTGTGTGGCCTCTGACGCGTTCTTTCCATCTCTGTGCTCCCCGTACAAGCAGGGGGAGCCTTGTGCATCACAAGCACCCATGACATGCAAAGATCAGGCTACTGCTGACTGAAGATTTCACTCCACTCCCTTCTCTTCAGCTCCCCTAAGACACCCTTCAAACTTGGCCAGAGTCCCCCTTCCTCAGAGGCAGGGACGAGGTGCTCAGAGAGGAACAGAGGCGACGTGGAGAAAGGAAAATAATTTTGTGATGATCCACAATGCAAGGAAACCACGCAATGTGAATAGCAACAGCTGAGATCTGAATCACCATTTAACGTGGACACCTGAACACCTGAAACGGGGATTTCTGTAAGGGACGAAGGCCCCTGTGTTAACCAAACAACAGACATGCATTAAAGACCTGCTCTGGGCTAGTACCGTCTCTCTACCAGGGGCAACACTAGGCATTTTTAAAAGTCTAAATACTAGGGCCACATCTCTTAATACCATATACTATACCTTGGCCAAGGCAGTAAACATTTATTAAGCACCTACTGTGTGCCAAGCTATGTGCTAAGCTCTGGGGAGACAAAGAAAACAAAAACAGCCCCTGCCCTCCGGGAGCTTACGTTCTGCCGATGAGCCAGTAGGGCAAGAGCCTTGGATGTGAAGTCTGGAGAGCAAGGCTGGAATCGCACTCATGACATTTACTAGCTCTGAGCATGGCTCCTCGCATCTTAGCATTAGGTGTCTTCATCTGTAGAATGAGGACGGTGAATGCCTGGCAGTCCTCCGCTCACTGGCACGTGGTTAGAAACGGGCTCTGTGAGCCTCAAAGCTCTCGGGAACGGTCAGTCCATAAACATTTCTTAAGTGCATCATTATTATTATTGTCATTACTAATTCATGGAGTAAGCACAAAAGCGGGTTTGCTTTTATCCTCGAGGAAAATGTAATTGGCGAGATTCATCGATCCACACCAACGACATTAATTAGAGGGGGCCAGTTCTGGAATTTAAATCGGTAACAATCAACACAAACTCCCCCTGATACAAAGCGCTTTGCGTTCTTGTAAGGAAAATGATCCTTATGTTACAGATGAGGAAACCTGAGCTCTGAGAGGGAAACCCCCAGCCCATGATCACACAGCCAGGATTTCCATTCTGATTTTCTGGTGACAAACCCCCTCCCCCTCCAGGAAAGGGCCAGCTCACCACAGATGAGAGAACGCCATTCTGCACACGGGGCAAAGCGGGGAGCATAGGATTAGGGACCTTAGGAATCATCCAGCCCCACCTCCTAACTTTACAGATGAAGAAATGAGGCCCAGAGCAGTCCCCGACTTTCCCAAGGTGACCTACTGAGTAGTGTCAGAGTCAAGATTTGAACCCACGTCTCTCCTGGCTCTGAGCTTGGCACCTCGATGTCTCTTCACCTTCTCTCAGCTCCCTCCCCCTTTAGTTTTCAGGATTCCTGGGCTCCCAAGCTGCAGTATCATGTGGTACATCCATTCCAGCTGGAGTCTGACACTCAGCCCACAGACCCCAGACCTATACCCAAGGGGCAGCTGCCTACAGCAGAATCTCAGGAGCTAAAAGAAGGGAGATGGATTCAGCACAGGGCAGTGTGGAAAGAACACAAGATCTGGAGTCAGGATTTGAGTTCAAATCCAGCTCTGCTACTTCTGGGACCCTGGGCGACCTCTCTGGGCCTCAGTTAGCAACCTCAGGGTTGGCCTGCATGATCCATTAGGTCTTTCTAACTCTAAAATGACAATCCTAGGAACCACAGGTTGGAAGTTACGGCTGGGGGCGGGGGAGGGAGAAGAAGAGGGCTCCAGATTTGACAAAGAGCATCTATTTTAGGACTTTAAAAGTCTGGCTGAGAAAGATCACAGTGGGTACAACTGAGAGCAGATGGGTGGAGTCTTCCTGGTGTACTGCTGAGATCAGAGAGAAGCAGAATAAGCTTGATAATGTTTTACTAAAGGCTCAGGTTACTCTCCATCTCCGTCTCCATCTCTGTCTCTCTCTCTCTCCTCTCTCTCTCTGTCTCTCCCTCCCTCCTTCTCTCTCTCTCTCTCCTCCTTTCTGCAGGAACCAGCAATCGAAGGAGACATGACAATAGCATCCAAACACCTCCCTGTATTCAGGCAAATGATTCTGGAGACATCCTCAAATTTTATCTATTCTTTACCTCTTGTACTGATCTCTACCCCAACCTTTCCTCTGCTTCCCAGTATCCTTGTTATCCAAGAAAGGGTCGGCTGGGGAAATCCTGCTGGTGGCCATGTCCGGGAAGGAGTCTCTGTTCCCAGCCCCTGGTTCGGGCTGATGCTATGTGTTGGAAATACTAGACAAGAGCAGAAATGCATTGGCTATCCATGGAACCAATGAGAAGGGGTGGGTCATCTTTTTTGGGTAGCAACAAGCTGGGCTGTGCACAGAGTAAAACTGAATGATGTAGGAGCTGAAAAGCTGCCCAGTTCATTTTGTGCGTGCACGCACGCGCGCGCGCGCACACACACACACACACACACACACAGGCTCCTCCATTCCCACCAGCATCCCTAATACCGGGAGTATCATCTTTCCTTTATGAAAGAGTTTCCTGGGTTCCACTTTATTCACACTACAAACGTCTCTACGGGGCAAGTGGCTCACGCTTCTTAAAAGCCTTGTGGTGAAAGACCAGGAATGCTAAAGGGAAAAAAAAAACCAAACTGGGAGCCAAATAAGCCCCATGGCAAGCTGGCCCGCCCCACCTCATCAAGCTAGAAAGGAAGAATATCTTTCAGACAGTTCTACCTGCCCCCCCCCCCCCATCTCCCTCCTTCCGTATTTACAAGTGCAGAGGGAAAGGGGAATCCTCGGTCCAGGTGTTCATCCAGCCCCACCCACTGAGACGGGAGGCCAGGCTAAGACACCCTTCAGCAGAGCCGCGAGCTGGACAGCGCCAATCAGCCCTGCCCCAGGGAAAGGCGAAAAGGCTGCTGCCTTCAAGTCCTCTCCTTAAGCGAGGAGGGCTTGGAGCACATGCCCCGTTCCCCGCCCTCCGGGGGGCCCCGAGGCGGCTCACCTCCTCCACGGCAGCCGTCCCTCCAGGCTCCTCGCCTTTGCCTCAGCTGCCTGAGTCAGCCCCCGCTGCACCACCTGCAGCCCCAGCTACCTTTTGCAGCCCCCTCCCCTCCAGCTCTGAGCATGCTCCGGCTGGCCGCTGTCCTATCGCTCCAGCGGGCTCACCTCAATTTGTGAGCCTCCCAGAGGTCAGCGAAGCACTCAGGATGATTTGCTGCAGTATTCCTGCAAATGCCCAGCGGGGCAGCCACACAGAACCCGGAGACAATCGGAGACAACTGGGAAGGAACGAAGAGTAAACAGACGGATGGACAGAGAAAGGGAAGGACAGACGCAGAGACAGACGGGGAGGCTCGCAGGGTGGGGGCTTCCCTTTTTGGACGGGGGAGAAAGGGCAGAATCTGGGAGAACGGAAGACCAATGCAAGGAGCTGCTTCTCCCGACACTGGCTCTTGGTGCTAAAAACAGCCACACAAAAGGCAGGGGTGGGGGGAGGGGAGAGAATAGAAGGGAGGGGGCGAGAGGGGGGAAAAGGGGGACAGAGAAGGGGGACGGAGAGAGGGAGGGAGGGAGAAAGGAAGGAGGAGATGGCGAGCTCAATCACCAAAAGGAGAAACAAGATTGTAAATGGCTTCTGGCAAGTCTCTGGGCTCAGTGGAAAGAGCTTTCATGGCAGGAGGAGAGCAGGGGGAATTGCTGGAAAGGGAGCTCCGCTAGCTTTCCCACCCTGAAGGCGCATCTTAAATCCGAGGCTTGGCTTTCAAGAGAAGTTTCAGAAGAGACTTCTCCTTCCCTGGGGCTGTTGTGTTTACTGGGCTGGATTTTAATCTTGGGAGAAGCAGGGGACTCTTGTTCCTCACTGTTTAGCACTGATACTGTGAAATAATGTTGCCCTAAGGAGGATTCAAAATGCCAATCATTTAAGCATCTCCCTCTTGGTCCAGGGTCCCACTTCTTTGGGGGGAGAGGAGGAGGGATTCCAGAAGGATGATCATAGTTGCCATTTTCAAAGCACCTTAAAGAGCTTTACATACAGGAGCCCCCATGAACCTCAGAACAACCTTGAGGGTGTTACTACAGGTGTCATCTGGGAAATGAAGGGGTTGGATAAAATGACTTCCAAGGCCCCTTTCAAGTCAATATTTGTGACTCTATAACCCCCCGTTTTTTGGACAGGATGTGCGATTTTATTGGTATGGATTGGGGGGGGGATTTCTAGTGAGGCAACTCTCTCCACCAAACCACGTACTCCACAACTGATAAGTGCCCAGAGGGCACTGATGGGTTAGAGGCTTGCCTAGTGACACCCAGCGAGGAGGTCAGCAGAAGGACCTGAACTCAGTTCTTCTTGACTGAAGCTAACTAGCTCTCTACCCACCATGATACGCTGCCTCTCCACTTGGCTTGGATTTGGGGGGAAGGGGATGGCAAAGACTGAGTAGCCACCTCTCAGAGGGGGCAGGAGATGTGCCTACAGACCCACAGTTCATCAAGTGTAGGGAGCGGGATTCAAAGCCATTTCCTCCATGATTCGAGACATTTCCCACTGGGCCATGATTCTGGACACACTTGAGAAAGGAATAACATAACTGAGGTCCCAAGCTCTGCTCCAAGGGTCTCCTGGCTTCTCACATTAGCCTCCAGGGCAAAGAAAATGAAGAGAAGCCCAGGAGAAATCAAGGCAATGCGGTGTCATGAGAAACACATTGCACTGGGACTCAGGAGACCAGGAATGGATTCCTAGTTCTGCAACTATGTGAAACCCACATGAAATTAAGTTTCTAAGATTCTCAGCCATGCTGACAATGGTGTCCACCATTTCTCCTCTTTGTGAGTGAGAGTCCTGACAGAAAGTTACATTCACCTGCTCTTGCTATAGAGCCCATTGCAAATGACCAGCAAAGGGGAGCCACAGGAAAGTGTCCAGCCATCTGCTGGGCATTAAGTGACTATGCCGTAGGAGGCAGGCAGGTGGTGCAAATTCATCTCCTGGTAACCCAGCTGCGCCAGGCCCAGACTCTAGCAGGGCAGAGCAGGGTCACCTCCATGCCACAAAGAGAATGGCTTTAGCTGGGGAAATATTATTTACTCCTAAAAACAGCTACTAGCCAGTGATGAGAAAGTTCCCCAAACAGCTCCACAAAGGCAAAGGAATCCATCATCTCACAGATCTGAGCTCATCACTGCCCTCCTCAAAAATGACCTCCAGTGACCTCTCCATTGGCTCCAGGATAAATACAAACCCTCAGCCTACTACTTTCACACTATAGCTCACACTTACCTTGTACCTTTTTTCATATCACTACCCTTCACATGGTCTCCATTTCAGTCACACTGGTCTCCTTCCCTGCCTAGGGTGTTCCATCTCCAAATCCTACCTACTCCTTCCCTCTCAAGATCACTTTGTAAATACCAATGAGGCAAAGTGCAGTGAGAGTCGGTTTGGAGTCGGGGGGACCCAAGTTCAAAGCTTTCCTCTGACACAGACAGAATGGGGAGCTGAAGCCTGGCACAGAAGAAGCACCCCCAGCCTGGGCTTCAGTTTCCTCTCTTACAAAGTGAGGGGGTTGGTCTAGATGGCCCTTCTAGCCCTAGATTTTATGACGCCATGACTGCAAACAGTAAAGGGTTAAACATCAACAACCCAGTGAACAAAACCTCCCGAGCCACACCAGCCAAGATCCAGGCCACAGGGGGTGGGGCCTTCCAAAGAGATCAGCTCCTAATCTCAGCACCTTTGTCTCCACCTCGTGGCCCCCACACACACTGAGGAGAGCAGAGTCCTTTTAGGACATGGGAAACTAGAGAGGTTAGCAGTGAGGAACTTAAGACAATGTGTTAAAGGTTTTGTTTTTTCTTCTTCAAAAAAATTTCACAAAACCCAAATATCTCAAATTGGTTCCTCTGCTACCACCAACCACAGGGCCTGAAGCACACCCCACGCTTGAATACCTCAGAGATGATGCCAAAGAAAAGCATCAGATGACCTTTTATAAAAGCCGTATTAACAACGGGTCCAACAGGCTTTACAAATACTGGTCCTGTAGGAGTCAGGACCTGAGACGCCAGGCCAGGCCCTCAGGTAGAGGAGGATACTGGGATGTGATCTCAGCCCCAGCTTCCCAAAGGAGCAGTGAGTGCTAAGGGTCCTTCAGACCAAGGAAAGCTTCTGAAAAAGGTTTCAGGAATCAAAAGGAAACCTAAGTTGAGGGGGGCACCCTATTTCTTAAGTCAAGCAAGGAACAAGTATTTATTAGGGGCTTGCTGTAGCCAGGGCAGTGAAAGCGCTACAGAGTTTAGAGATGGCACGGTCCTTGCCCTCAGGAGCTTACAGTTTAATAGACAGCTAGAGGAATATGAATTATGCAGGCTGTCCCAAGAAACAGGAGACTTGTTCAAGATCCCAAAGTTGGAAAGCAGAAGAGCCATGATTTGAACCCGGGTCTTCATATTCCAAATCCAGCACTCCTTCCACTCTAACACTCGGCCTCCTTTTGGGGTAGGGAGGACAGTAAAGTGTATTTAAAACTCAGTGAATGTCTGGGTCCCAAGAGCCATTCATTAATGTACAAGGACACTCTTAAGGCCTAATGGAGTGGATCTGTCCATGGCCCGGGGCAGGACACCATTTTTATTAATGACTGGAATGAAGGTGTAGGTGGGACACCTGTCAATTTTTCAGATGATGTAGAGTCTGGAGTGATAAATAAGAAACTAGACAGCTGGACTAAAAAAAATCTCAACAGTTCTGAACTGAATAATATATTCTGCACATGCTTATACATGCACGCAGACTCCCTAGTTAGCATGTAAACTCCTTGAGAGCAGGGACTGTTTCAATGTTGTTTTTATGTCTCCTGTCCCTACCACGCATGTAGGAAGCCCTCATAAATAATTGTTAAAATAAGAGAGACTGGAGGATATCTCCCCTGCCTTCTTTGCAGAGATGGGTGGGGAGGGGCCATAGGTATGGAACACTGCACATGTCAGATTTGGGTTTTCATCCAGCCAGGTTTTTATATATATCTATATATATATCTATATCTATACCTATATATCTATATCTATATACATAGATAGATATAGATATAGATATATATAAAATGGATGGTTGTCTGGGAGAGTGGAAGAGGAGGGATGTAGGAAGAAATTTAGAGGATATCAATAAAAATCAACAAAAGATAGCAATAAAATCTATTAAAATTAAATGCTTGTTTGACTAAGAGACAAATGTCAAATCCTATGCCTGCTCTTCCACTTTTCCTTGTGTGACCTTGGCCAAGTCACCTTTTCTCTGCTTCCTCCTCTGCACGACAAGGGGGCTGGACCTGACAATTTCTAAGGTTCCCTTCAGCTCTAAATCCTAGAGACCAGAGGTTCTGAACTGTTCTGATGTCCTGGATGCTTTAGCATCTGCTAAAGCCTATGGGTCCCCTTCTCAGAAGAATGTTTTTAAACACCTGAAGGAAAAGCTAAAGTTCAGTTAGAGGTTAGTATAAAGTAAGGTGGTTTTTTTTTTTCATATCCACGTTCCCAGATCTAGGCTATGCTCCCTGCTATAGATAGAAACTGCCGAGGAGAACAGCCTAGGAAATGTCTGACCGCCCTCTTGAGAGGGTATCTGTTTCCCTCCCCACCTGCCTACAACCATGGCGAGAGGAACAGATAGTGTGGCCGACATTGCTGTGAGCCACTGCCCTAGCGGGAAGCGTCCTGATAGGAGAGAAATGGGCTTAACTCATCTGATCTGGTCTGGGCCCATTAGGGGTCCTGAGCAAAGGCTTACCATTAGACCATCATGGACCACAGGGTCACAGATTTAGAGCTGGGAGGGGTCTCTGAGACCACTGAGTTCAACTCCTTTTATTTTATACGAGATTTGTTCAGGGTCACATAATACATACAGAATGGATACAAGGTCCTTTGGACCTCAGAGGGGCACTAGCAGCTGGCAGGGGTCTGGGGGGAGAGGGGGAGTTGGGTTAGGAAAGGCTCCATGGGAGTGACTAGAATGACTTTGCTAATTTTCAGATAACTCACTCCAGGAAAGTGGGGGATCCATTTTTTCACAGATGCTCCTTATTCCTAGTGATCACCTTTAGGCATATTCTACTTACAATCAGGCTTCTTTCTCCTCAGAGCCTCTTCCTGACTTTCTGGATTTCAAAATCATGCTGCCCTATCCCCATCCCAGGCACCTGCATCACTCCACCCCCTGGTTTTGAGATCCTCTTTACACATTTTCTTTCCTCATTAGAATGTAAGCTTCTTGAGGGCAAGAACCATCTATCTTTTTGTTAGTATTTGTAGCCCCAGGATTTAACACAGTGACTGGTTCAAGCAAGAGACTATTAAATATTTCCCTTTCCTTCCTTCCTTCCTTTCATCCTTCTTTCCTTCTGTCCTCCCCCTCTCCCTTCTTTACTTCCTTTCTTCCTTCCTCTTCCCTCCCTCCCATCCATCCACCCATCCTTCCTTTCTTCCTTCCTCTTCCCTCCCCCCTCCTTTTTTCCCTCTCTTCTTCCCTCCTTCCTTCCTCCCATCCATCCTTTATTCCTTCCTTCTTCCTCCCTTCCCCTTCTTTCCTTCCTCTCTTCCTCTCCATTCCTTCCTTCCATCCATCCATCCATCCTTCCATCCATCC
>NW_020954577.1:46602543-46606459 GCF_900497805.2 Vombatus ursinus | reverse complement strand
TCCATCCATCCATCCATCCATCCATCCATCCATCCATCCATCCATCCTTCCATCCATCCATCCTTCCATCCTTCCTTCCTTCCTTCCTTCCTTCCTTCCTTCCTTCCTCCCTCCCTCCCTCCCTCCCTCTCTCGCCTCCCAACCTGTCCTTTTTTGGCGGATTTTTCTAAGGCCTACTTTTGCCTATCAGCATGTGGTTGAAGTTCTGGGCCCTAAGCCCAGCCTGGTTTAATTTTGCTTATTTTATTATTAGTACAGTGACCCGCAATCTCTCCTGAGATGGTCACTTCATAAATTGTCTCAGTTATACAACCATTGAGGAGCATCTCGAGAACAACGCAGAAGTCAGCTGGATGGAAGGCAATGTTGAGTTAGAAATAAAGGGCAAGGAACTGAAGGTAAAGAAGGTAGAAGGGAATGCAAGGTGGAAAAGACGAAACCCTTACAGAGGGAAGCATGGGTGAACGCGCTGCTCGTGCTCTTCTCAGTAGGAAGCACGTGGCTGTAGCAGTGCCACACGTTGGGGCTGAGATCGCAGGACTTGGAGCCAAATGAACTGGTGCTGAATCTGGACTTGGTTCTTTACCTTAAGCAAGTCACTTAAACTTGGCTGACCTGAGTTTCCTTAATAAAACAAAGGGGCTGGGCCAAATGACCTCTGAGATCCCTTCGAACTCCGAATCTTAGGAGCCTGAGACCTGCCCCCCTCACCCTCTCAATGACTCAATGACACCAGGTGACGAGAGAAGTTCTGTAGTTTGGCATTTTATCACGGAGAAGCTGGGGGCATGGGAGGAGTGGGGCTGAAAGTGAGAGTGGCCCGGGGGCAGGGGAGCCCAAAGCCCCGCCCCTTGGAAGCTTGCCAGCCTCCTAGCAATGCCCCGTGAGAGCAACTATAGGTGCCAACACCACCCCCCTCAGAATTCAATTCACAAAGCATCTGCCTACCATGTGCAAGGAATTGAGTCTGGCACCAAGAATACAAAGTTCTTATAGCTCCTGCCCTCAAGGTGCTTCCATTCTGCTAGAGAATACAACGTGACAACGTGTAAACAAGCAAGCAAGCAAAGAAATGTACAAAAACACCACACTGCCAGGGTAGCACGTAATAGTGTGATATGCATGCCAGGAATGAAGCCCGTGCTATGAGCTGAGGGGGCACAGTGGAGACCCCACTGACTTCAAGTCTCACTCTGAGGGTTACTCCTGTATGACCTAGAGCAGGTCACTTACATTTCTTGGGCTGCCTAAAATGAGGAGGCGGGCCTAGATGGCCTCTGAGGGCCCTCCAGGTCTGGATGGGATCCTGGGATCTCTAAGCACCCTTCTGACTCCTGCCATCCTAGCAGAGACTTCATGGGACAGTCTCTTGGGGCGTGGATTGAGATAGCTCCACGCTGACCCCTGGTGGTGACACAGCCCATTACATACTCTAAGCTCTAGCCCAGGATGTGA
This sequence comes from Vombatus ursinus, assembly GCF_900497805.2. Lineage (NCBI taxonomy): Eukaryota > Metazoa > Chordata > Mammalia > Diprotodontia > Vombatidae > Vombatus > Vombatus ursinus. The sequence continues at coordinate 46,605,004 of NW_020954577.1, read as the reverse complement.
AAACCATGGATAGAGCCTGAGGAACAGGGACTGCGGGTTAGAACTATTTTTACCTCTGGAGAAGTCAGGAATTAGAACAGAGAACAGGCCTGGGGCAAGATCTTCATGGGACTCACTTCAAAAAAGAGAACAGACTGACCTCTGCAGTGAGTCCAGAGAACACGGGACAGACAGTTCTGGGATTAATGACCTCCTGGCCATGACCCCGGGCAAGGCACTGGATCGCTATCTCAGTTTTATAAAACACAGGGGCTGGGCCAAATAACTTCTGAGATCCCTTCGAACTCTGAATCTTAGGAGCCTGAGACCTGCCCCCCTCACCCTCTCAATGACTCAATGACACCAAGTGACGAGAGAAGTTCTGTAGTTCGGCATTTTATCATGGAGAAGTTGGGGGCACGGGAGGAGTGGGGCTGAAAGTGGGAGTGGCCACTCAGTTTCATCATCTGTCAAACGAAGGAGATGAAAACTTCCTGCCTGATATGATCAGAACCATCCTCACCACCTCCTGACCTTTCATCCACCCCTCAAACACCGCCCAGGCACAAATCTGTTTGTCCTTCCCTTTTCTGGGGGGAGGGGAGGGGAATGATAACCCCTAAGTATCAAGTATCTCTGAGAGCGTCCTGATCAGGACCAGGCATCCTGGAGGCTTTGCCTCCAGTGGAGAGAGAAGGCAATTAGCATTTCCATAGTGCTGGACATTGTGCTAAGTGACAAATATTATTTCATTTGATTCTTTTTTAATTTTTTCATTTGATTCTTACAACAACCCTTCAAGGTAGAAACTGCAATTATTGTCTCCATTTCACAATTGAGAAAACTGAGGTGAACAGAGGTCAAGTGACTTGCTCAGGGTCACACAGCTAGTAAGTTTCTGAGGCTGAATTTGACCTCAGGACTTCCTGACTCCAGGCCCAGCAATCTATCCACTGTACTATGAGCTGTCTTTAGAAATAGGTAGGGTTCCCCCCACCCCGGGGGGAATAACAGTCAACTCCTGCATGCCAGAGCAGAAGGAGGAAGAGGAGCTCCTCCAAGTCACAGGCCACGGACTCAGAGCAGTCATCTAATCCAGCGCCCTTCATCGTACCAACAAAGAAACTGACGCTCAGAGGTTAAACAATTTTGCCCACTGACAAAGCTGCCTCTGGGTTTCTCCCCATCTGCTTCGGGACTCCCTCCTTTCCTCTGGACATCAAGGGCCCGCAGAGATCTAGCTCCCCCCACCCCGTCTACATCTGCTCCCAGCATTGCTATCTAAAATGGCCAGGCCCCCGAGGGATCGACGCGCCCTCTGCCCCACATGCCCAGCCTTCTCCAGCTTTTCCCAGACTCCTCTGAGGGAGGCATTCGGCTTTCAGCCCAATTACTTCCCTGTTGGCTACATCCATGAAAAGTAGAGAAACTGTAAATGAGCCTGGAGGCTGGCAATCACCACCCCTGGCGGCCTAGGCACCTGCACATTACGGCAGGGCAACTGCCTCCAGCAGCGTTCGATGTCTGGGCCGCGGGAGGGCATAGATTGCTGCTGATGGCTGCTGGGGGACAGTCTGCCCCATGAAGCTTTTTAATGAGGCATTTCCCCCAAGTAAGCCATTCCCAACCAGCCATTTTACATTCTGACACATCTTATAGGCCACGTACAATCCCCAACTCAATTGTTTAACTGTCTTCCTGTCCTTTTTAGAGAGAGAAAAAGTAGTGGGAAAGGAAAGGAAGGGAAGGGAGAGGGATGGGGATGAAAGGGAGGAGGGAGGGAGGGAAGGAAAGACAGAGGGAGGGAGGGAGAAAAAGAGGGAATGAAAGGAGAGAGAGACGGAGGGAGGGAAGGAAAGAAAGAGAGAAAGGGAGGGAGGGAGGGAGAGAGGGAAGGAAGGAGAGAAAAGGAAGGAGAAAGAGGGAGGGAGAAAGGGAAAGAGGGAGGGAAGGAAGGAGAGAGGGAGAAAGGAGAGAGAGGGAAGGAAGGAGAGAAAAGGAGGGAAGGAAGGAAGGAGTGAGAGAAAGGGAGAAAGAGAAGGTGGGAAGGAAGGAAAGAGAGGGAGGGAAGGAAGGAGAGTAAGAGAGGAAGGGAAGGAAAGAGAAGGAAGGAGAAATGGGAGGGAGGGAAGGAAGGAGAGAGAAGGAAGAGGGGAAGGAAGGAGAGAGGGAGGAAGAAAGGGAGGGAGGGAAGGAAGGAAGGAGAATGAGAGGGAGGGAAGGAAGGAGAAAGAGGGAGAAAGAAAGGGAGGGAGGGAAGGAAGGAGAGAGAGGGAAGGAGGGAGAGAGAGGGAAGGAAGGAGAGAGGGAGAAAGGAAGAGAGAGAGGGAAAGAAGAAGAAGGAGGGAGGGAAGGAAGGAGAGAAAAAGAGGAAGGGAAGGCAAGAAAGAGAGGGAAGGAGAAAGGGAAGGTGGGAAGGAAGGAGGAAGGGAGGAAGGGAAGGAAGGAAGGAGAGGGAGGGAAAAAGGGAAGAAAAGAAGGA
>NW_020954577.1:46474785-46602533 GCF_900497805.2 Vombatus ursinus | reverse complement strand
GATAGGAGGGAGAGAGAGAAAAAGAGGGAGGGAGGGAAGGAAGGAAGAAGAGAAGGAGAAAGAGGGAGGGAAGGAAGGAAGGAGAAAGGACAGGAGGGAGAGAGAGAAAAGGAGGGAAGAAAGAAGGAAAAGAAGAGAGGAAAAAAGGAAGGGAGGGAGGAAGGGAGGACAAGGAATAGAAAAGCAATAAATGTAATTGGCAAATCAGTTGCTGCCTTTGAAACGCAGACCTATAAATCAAACGAGATAAGGTTTTTAAGGTTAACTGCCTTCTCATCTCAGAGGAGGTCAATTTAAATCACCAGGAGCCATCAGCGTGTCACCAGCCAGAAACTACCTGACGGAAGGTGCCCTGACGTCCGGAAGGAGCGGAGCCCGCCTCGCTGGGAGGGCCCACTTTGGAAGGAAGACGAGCCAGAGCCCTCCCCCTCCTCCCCGTCCTCCCCCAGCCCAGTCTGGCAGTGACCCCCCCCAGACCCCCCATGCCCGGCCCAGGAGAAGGAGGGGCCCAATGCTGCCTCTGGTGTAGGAGGGCTTCTCCCGGGCCTCTGGACAACTCTCTGCCCTCCCCAGGGGGGTCTTCGCTTTCTGGCCTTGCTTTTCCTCGCCTGTACGGTGAGGTGCTGCCCTCTCCTTCCACCCCCAGCCCAGGCTCATCGAGGCTGCCTGGGGGCTCGCACGGGGAGCCGGGGCCAGCTTCTGATCTCCTCGGGGCTCTGGGAAGACCACCCCGGATCCTTCAGTCCTGCTCCGCCCTGAAAAAGGGCCACAGATTTAGAGGGGGTAGGAACCTCAGAGGCCATCTGGCCCAACACGGTCATTTTACAGATGAGGAAACTGAGGTCAGGTCACTCAGAGCTGGGATTTGAACCCTGCACCTCCGCTTCCAGTGCTCTTTGCAAGTCTCATGAAGAGCTGGGTGACCCTGGGCAAGTCACTTAGCTTCTGACAGCCTCAGTTTCCTTATCTGTAAAATGGGGGTAATAATATTGATTTGATCCTCATAACTGCTGAGAGGATCAAATAAGATAATAATTGTAAAGCGCTTAGTACAGTACCTGGCACATAGTAGGTACTATCTAAATACTAGCTATTATTCTCATCTTAAAGTGGTATATAAATGCTAACTTGCTAAGATGAGGATGATGCTAGGAAAGGAACTGGGGGAGCTCCACGCCACACAGTCTCCTCCCCAGGGCCTTGTGGAATGTACCCAGAGACCACAAAACTGTGTCCTTTGAAAGTAAACTCGTTACACAAGAAAGATGCTTTTCATTAGACCTTTATAGGGCCCTGCACCATTAACTTTAATCATGCTACTTTCACATCTTCCTGCCCAACCAGGGAAGAGGTGATATGTGATTGTAGGCTGGCACTCTCTTACTTCAAACTACTTGTCCCCAGATAGATCAAAATCCCACCTCGGGTCAGCAGGCCCCATGTCCCGCCTTCCAAGAGAAGCTAGCAAGGGGGGCAGCCAGGTGGTGCAGCAGATAGGGCACCGGCCCTGAAGTCAGGAGAACCTGAGTTCAAATCTGACCTCAGACCAAACGCTTGACACTTACTAGCTGTGTGACCCTGGGCAAGTCACTTAACCCCAACTGCCTAAAAAATAAATAAATAAAATAAAAATAATTCACTAAGGAACCTGTCTAGGTCCATGGAATAACCTTAAAAGAAGAAAAAAAGAATCCCTTCTTCATTCTCCAAACTCCAAGCCAAATCTGGCCTGCTTCACTTAAACTGAAGGTTCTTAACCCAGGATCCATGAATTTTGGAAAAAAAAGAAAAGTTGATAAGTATTTTACTCTGTTCTCTTCCTTCATGACCCCATGTATTTTATTTTATGAACTTAAAAATGTGTGCATTTTGTTGGTGGAAGCAAATCCCTTCCTAGTGTGGAAATGCCCTCTACCAAAGCACCTTCTGTCTTAGAGCTGCCTAAAGCAGGGAAAAGGTCAGTGATTTCCCCAGGGTCACCAGCCAGTGTCTGACAGTCAGAGGCGAAACTCGAACTCAGGACATACCGACTTCAAGGCCAGCTATCTGCCTTTCATCTCAGTACTGATTAGACAAACATGATTTCTCTCTCTATCCACCCAAGGCACGGACTTGTAAACTGAACTCATGTGCAAAACACAAGGTCCTAATTGGCTCAGGTGGGATGAGACCCAAGTGAGCAAAGGAATTTTTTCAAAGAGCAGAAGATTAGAGGGAGCTAAGTGGCACAGTGGAGTGTGCCTGGAGTCAGGAAGTCCTGGGTTCAAAATCGGACTCAGACACATAACACTCACTAGCTGTGTGACCCTGGCCAAGTCACTTAACCCCAACTGCCTCACAAAAAAAACAAACACAAAAACAAAACAAAAAAACTCTAAAATAAAAAGAAAGAGCAGAGGATTAAGAATGTGCCTGAAAATAAATCTGCAATAGAAAAATACAGGAAAAAAATCCTCCTGGAGGCTGGAGGAGGCAGAAGGCCCACAGCCAACTCTTTGGCCTCATTCAGCCCCCTGGTCAGTTAAACATTATGATTCCCGCAGGTATAATGGATCCTTTCTAGGATGCTGTCTGTTCCTACCGGCCACAGCAAGAAGCAGTAAATGAGGCCGCTGCACCTGCTGAGATCAGAACCTGAGAGTGGGGAGGGAGAAGAGGCCGTGTGCCACCCAGGGAGGCTGAGGGCTGGCTCTGAGGGGAAGGGACCCACGCTTCCCCTGGGGGCTGCACCCAGCTGCCACCCTGCCCGGCTCAGGCCCCGGGGGGCCAGGAGGAGAGAGAAACCAGGGTGGGGTACAGATACAGAGGCCAAAGGCGGCCTCTGGCTGGCCAGCTTCTGTAAAAGAGGCCCAGGGAGGTCTCCCAACAACTAATCAAGGACTCCCTAAGGACCCACCATGTGCCAGGTGACGGGAAAAAAGGCCGCAATGAAGAGGGTCCTGCCCTGGAGTGCCTTACTTTCTATTGGGAGAGATGGGGATAAAGACAAGGACCATACGGGTCGGCACCACGAAATGACCTGGCTAGGGTCACTCGGCCAGTAAGGGCTTCCTGGCTGTGGCCTCCAGCTGGAACTGCCTCCTTTCTGGGACATCTTTAAAAAGTGTGTACGCATTACACGTGATCACTGCCCTAACTCCCAGGGCCAGAACAGGGAAGGGCATCCACACCAAGGTGTCCACTGAGCTAGAAGGCGACAGCCTCGAGGGCAGGGAGCACTCTGAGCTGTTCTGTCCTCATCACCCCGGCATCCGGCACAGGGCTTGAGCAGTTATTTTTAAACCAGACTTGTGATTTCACTGGTATGGGGAGGTCCTGGTTGGTGAAGGTACTAGCATCTGGGAGGATCAGGAAAGGCCTAACCCCTCTGTACCTCGGTTTCCCTGTGTGTAAAATGGAGACAATAATATTTGTACCATTTAACGTCTTAAGGCCGTGGAGAGGACCAACTGAATAGTGCCGTAAGACACTATGTACATAATATTATTACTGTTGTTAGGGAGAGTACAATATAGTGGCCGCCCAGCTGGATTCAGAGTCAGGAAGACCAGCGTTCGAATATTTAACATTATATATTAAATATACATATAGATTATGGTCATGTTTATTTAATTAAATTTATTATTTATTATTAGTAAATACATTAATTAAATATGTAACTATAAACATATATACATATTTAAGCTTAAAACCACACTAAGGCTTTTGGGACACCATATATATGTATAAATATATATATATGTGTGTGTGTGTATGTATATACATGTGTGTATATATATATATATATATACATATGTGTGTGTATATATATAAGAGACAGTGTGGTGCAGTGGCTGGAGCGCCTGGCTTCAATCCCTCCCCTGATGTTCATTAGATAACTGCACCACACTGTCTCTGCGTAAAGGGGTAGGCTTAGTTAGTCTGGGTGTTCCCTGGTGTAAGGGTCTTGTGTGTTTCTAAGTAACTGCACGTTGTCTCCCCCATTAGAAGGTGAGCTCCTGGAGGGCAGGGGCTGTGTCTGTCTCTCTCTGTGTCCCTAGCACTTAGCACGGTACTGGGCACACAGTGGGTGCTTAACAAATGCTCGATGATTGACGGTTAAACGAAGCATCAGTGAGCTCTGGCGTGGCCACGCCCTCTCGGTCAGCAGCATCCCTGAGAAGGAAGCTTCCTCCTGCCGCTCAGCGGCATCAGTGACCACCCCGGGTAGACGGCCTGGGCCCACACCTGGTCACAGAGGGAGGGGGCCGTCTCAGAAGGAGAAACAAAGCCCGTTAACTGTAACGTGGCGACAGGCGGCTTCACCCACCAGGATGCCGCTTCCACAGACGGCTCAGACGGCCGCACTGTAGAGGCTAACCCGGCACAAGGTGCTGGGATTCTACAGCTTCTTTGGGGGGGCGGCACCCATCTGGGCAGACCCAGCGAGGCCTTGGAGGACCCCCAAAGGCCCTGGCTGCAAGGGAGAGCAGAGGTCAGCCAGCCCACTCTTGGGCGTTTTACAGATGAAGAAACTGAGGCCCAGGCTAGCTCTTCCCATTACCCCGGGAGGGCACGGCATCCACAGCACTCTAGCCAAAGAGATCGTCCTCTCAGCCTCATCCCTTCAGAAAGCAGGATTAGCCTCTGGGGCCTCTGAAACCCCCAATGTTCTGTTCTTTCCTTAAATCCTGAGCACTCAGCACAGTGCCTGGCACATAGGAAGCGCCTAGTAAATGATTGTTGACTGACTAACAGAACATCGGTACTTGGAGCATCCAAGACTGCCAAGTTCTTCCTAATCAGACAGGCAATGCGAATGTGAGGCAAGGGAACTCAACCTGGGGCGAGATTCAAAGGTGGTGTGTTTGAATCCTGATTCTGCCATTTCCTCCCTCGGCTATTTAGTCTGTAAAATGAGGAAATGGATGACGGATGGGGGGCAGTGTGGAGGAAGAGAAAATAAACACTTGTTAACTGAAAATAAACTAAATAAAATAAAATAAAATGAGGTTGGATTAGACAACCTCTAAGCTGCCTTCCACACTATCTGTGCTCATATCTTTAACCTTTCTGTGGCCCTGAGATTCTGGGAAATGGGAAGAAACTTGAGACGCTCCGAGAAATCAGACCACAAAAACGTGGTCAGACGCTCTGAGGTATTCCCGGCATCTCATTCATTCATCTAATGGTGTCCGATTTTCTTCCAACAGCCTCACTGCCCGCAGGCTACCTGTCTATAGCCTCAGCCCCTTCTTAGACCAAGGAGATGGATGCCAGAAAGCAAGGGGAATGAGATCCACCAATCAATCAATCAATCAACAAAAAAGTACTGATCACCTCCTAAATGCTAGGCAGACTTTGGGAGTACAACAGCAGCCAGTTCTCGGCTCAAGGAAATTGCTTTCTACTGGGAGAGGTGACAACATGTACATATATAAATGGGTATATACAGGATAAATGCCATGCCATACAGAAGCCATTTATGAAGTGTCTTTTAAGGGCTGGGCTCTGCTAAGCACTGGGGATATAAAAAAGGAAAATATGCAAAAAAAAGACAAAAAACAAAAAACAAAAGACCGTGCTCTCAAACGGCTATTCATAGTCTAAGGGCAGACAACCTACATCCAGGATAAATGAGGCAGCGTCAGGGGGACGGCAGTAAAATGAAGGAGACCTGGGAAAGGTTTCTTGAATAATGGTACTGCTTGAATCATCATCTAAGTTTTACTGATTAGCTTAGAACATTATGAACCCCTAGTGATGCAAACTGGAAGAAATTTAGGAGAAACCTGTGAGCTTACACAATTTCTTCTAGGCAAGAATAGTAAAAGTAATGCCCATAGGGAAGATTTTTCTTGGAAGACACATTTAAAAATATAACAAGTTTCTATCTCTGTAAAATGAGGAGGCTTAAACTAGATAACCTTTGGTTATCTGGTCAGTCCAACTCTGTACTTTGCTTTACAGTAATGGCATGACTTAATTAATAGAGTCACTGTCAGGTCCAACGTAAGTTAAAGACAGGAATCTGGTTTTTGTGCTTTCACTTTTTTTTTTTTTTGGCAAGGCAATTGGGGTTAAGTTTAAGACTTGCCCAGGGTCACACAGCTAGTGAGTGTCATCTGTCTGAGACTGGATTTGAACTCGGGTCCTCCTGATTCGGGGGGGGGGGCAGTGCGCTAGGCAGTGCGCTAGCCACTGCGCCACCTAGCTGACCCTGTGCTTTCACTTCTTAACTTCAAAAAGTTATGCATACATGTTAAATATATTTCAGATATGGAGTGTTGTATAGAATATTGGACTTGGAGTCAGGAGGACCCGGGTTCAAATCTCTCCTCTGACACTAGTAGCTGTGTGATCTCAGGCAAATCACTTAACTGCTCTGTGCATTATTTTCCTCAACTATAAATGAACAGGTTGCATTTCATGGCCTTTAAGGTCCTTTCCAGTTCTAAATCTCGATCTTGTAATCTAAATATATTGAAAAATAAATTTTTTGGCTGTGACTTCCTTGTAAAAAGAAAAAAAGAACGATACTGCTTTCAACAGAAATAGGGGTTTACAAGAAACACACTTGAAACAAAGAGACAGAATAAAGGTAAGGGCTGGAGCTGAACCTATTATGCTTCAGCTGAGGTAAAAAAAAAAAAGCAGGGGTAGCACCCATAATTTCAGAAAAAATAAAAGTAAATATAAACCTCATTGAAAGAGATAAGCAGGGGAACAACACTGTGCTAAAGGGTACCACAGAAATGAAGTCATATCAGTACTAAACAGACCTTCTCCAAATGGCATAGCATCCAAATTCTTAAAGGAAAAGTTAAATGAGCTGCAGGAGGAAATAGACGGCAAAACTATACTAGCAGGGGACCTCAACTTTCCCCTCTCAGAACTACATAAATCTAACTAGAAAATAAATAAGAGGTTAAGGAAAGGAGTATCATTTTTAGAAAAGTTAGATGTGATAGGCCTCTGATAGAAAAATGAATGGGAATAGAAATACCACCTTTTTCTCAACATTACATGGTACCTATACAAAAACTGACCATGAATTAAGGCATAAAAACCCCACAGACAAATAAGGAAAAGCAGAAATATTAAATGCATCCTTTTCAGATCATAATGCAATATATATTACATTCAACAAAGGGCCATGTAACATAAATTAAAAATTAATTGGAAATGAAATAATCTAATCCTAAAGAAAGAGTGAGTCAAAGAACAAATCACAGAAACAATCAATAATTTCCTTAAAGGGAATGACAACAATCAGACAGAATTTATGGGATTCAGCCAAAGCACTACTTACTTAGGGGAAATTTTATGTCACTAAACACTTGCATCAATATATTAGAGAAAAAGCAGATCAATGAATTGGGCATGCAATTTAAAAAAAAAAACTAGAAAAGGAACAAATTTAAAATCCTCCATTAGAGATCAAATCCTGCAATCCTGAAAATCAAAGGTGAGATTAATAAAATTGAAAGAAAGAAAACCACTGAACTAATTGTAGCTGATTTTATTAAAAAAAAAAAAAAAAAACAACAGCACAATATAATAAATAAACCATTGGTTAATTTGATTTAAAAAAAGATGAAAACTAAATTACCAGTGTCAAAAAATGAAAAGGGATTCACTACTAATGAAGAAAAAATTAAAGCAATTATTAGGAGATATTTTGCCCAATTATATGCCAATAAGTCTAACAATCTAAGTGAAATGGATGAATATTTTTAAAATATAATATAAATAATATAAATTGCCCAGATTAAATAACCCTATCTTAGAAATATAAATTTAACAAGTCATCATTGAGATCCCTAAGAAAAAATTCCCAGGACCAGATGGATTCACAAGTGAATTCTACCAAACATTTAAAGAACAATTAATTCCAATATTATATAAACTATTTGAAAAAATCGGCAAATAAAGAGTCCCACCAAATTCTTTTTATAACACTAATATGGTACTGATACTTACAGCCAGGAAGAGCAAAACAGAGAAAGAAAACTATAGACCAATTTCCGTAATGAATATTGATGCAAACATTTTAAATAAAATACTAGCAAGAAGATCACAGTATTAAATCACAAAAATCATACACTATTACCAGGTGGGATTCATACCAGGAATGCAGGGCTGGTTCAATAATAGAAAAACTATCAGCATAATTGGCCATAAAAATAACAAACCCAACAAAAATCATATGACTATTTCAACAGATGCAGAAAAGGCTTTTGATAAAATATATAAAATATAAAATAAAATCATTCTTATTAAAAGCACTAGAAAGCATAGAAACAAATGGAGTTTGCCTTAAAATGATAAGTAGTGTCTATCTAAAACCATCAGCAAGCATTATCTGTAATGGGGATAAGCTAGAAGCCTTCTCGGTAAGATCAGGGTGAAGGAAGGACGCTCATTATCACCACTATTACTAACTACAGCATGAGACAAGAAAAAAAGTCGACAGAATTAGAATGAGCAATGAGGAAACAAAACTATTACTCTTTTCAGACTATATGGTGATATACTTAAAGAACCCACTAAAAGACTAATTGAAATAATTAACAATTTCAGCAAAGTCTGAAGATATAAAGTAAACACACATAAATCATCAGTATTTCTGTACATTACCAACAAGAGATAGAGAAATTCCATTTAAAATAACTGCAGACAACGTAAAATACTTGGGTATCTACCGGCCAAGACAAATGCAGGAACTTTATGAACACAATTATAAAACACTAAAAGTCAGATCTAAACAACTGGAGAAATAGAAATCGCTCATGGGTAGGCTGATCCAATATAATTAAAAATGACAACTCTACCTAAGTTAGTTTACGTATTCAATGTCATACCAATCAAATTACCAAAAGACTATTTTATAGAGCTAGAAAAAATAATAACAAAATTCATCTAGAAGAACAAAAGATCAAGAATATCAAGGGAATCAATGAAAAAAATGTGAAAAAGGTGGCCGAGCTGTACCAGATCTCAAACTTACGAAGCAAAATCATCAAACCAATCTGGTACTGGCTAAGAAATCTGGTACTGGTGGATCAGTGCAATAATTAGATACACAATAATACACAGTGGTAAATGATCATGGTAAGCTAGTGTTTAATAAACCTAAAGGTCTAAATTTGGGGGGTGAGAACTCATGATTTGACAAAAATTGCTGGGAAAACTGGAAAGTAATCTGGCAGAAACTAGGTATATAACAATATCTCATACTGTATACCAAGATAAGGTCAAAATTGGTACATGTTATAAGTAAATTAGGAAAACATGGAATATTTTACACGTCAGATCTATGAATGAGAAGAATTTATGACCCAACAAGAGATAGAAGATCACAGGAAGTATAATGGATAATTTTGATTACATGAAATTAAAATGGTTTTGCACAAACAAAACCAATGCAGCCAAGATTAGAAGGAAAGGGAAAAATATATCATGTTTCCCTGATAAAGATCTCATTTCTCAAATATATAAAGAACTGAGTCAAATTCATAAGAATATGAGTCACTCCCCAATTGAAAGTCAGAGGATATAAATAGGTAGCTTTTGGAAAAAAGAAATCAAAGCAATCTATAGTCATACGAAAAAATTATTAGAGAATTAATTAGAGAAATTCAAATTAAAACAACTCTGAGATACTACCTTACACCTAAAAGATTGGTTAATATGACGGGAAAAATGACAAATGTTGGAGGAAATATGGAAAAATTGGGATGTTACTGCACTGTTTGTTGATGGAGTTGTGAACTGATCCAACCATCCTAGAAAGCAATTTGGAACTATGGCCAAAGGGCTAGAAAATTGCATACCCTCTAACCCAGCAATACCACCTACTAGATCCACATCCCAAAGAGATCTAAGAAAAAGACAAAGGACCTTTCTTGGTGGCAAAGAATTAGGAATTGAGGGGAGGCCCATCAACTGAGGAATAGCCAAACAAGTTGTGGTTTATCATTGTGATGGAATACTATTGTACTATAATAAATGATGAGCAGTACGGTTTCAGAAAAACCTGGAAAACTTATGTGAACTGATGCAAATTGAAGTGAGCAGAACCAGGAGAATATTGTACATGGTAACAACAACATTGTACAAAGATCAACTGTGAATGACTTAGCTATTCTCAGCAATACAATGATCCTGGACAATTCTGAAGGACGTAAGATGAAAAATGTTATCCACCTCCGGAGAAAGAACTGATGGATTCTGAATGTAGACTGAAGCATAATTTTTTTTTGCTTTATCTTTCTTGCTTTTTTTGCAAAGTGGCTAATATGGAAACATATTTTGCATTTTTCACATGTATAACTGATATCACATTTCTTGCCTTCACAATGGGTGGGAGAAGGGGATGAGGGAAAGAATTTGGAACGCAAATTTAAAAAAAGAAATAAATTATATATGTGTGTGTATCTATCTATATCTGTGTGTATGTGTGTGTGGATATATAGATATATAGATTACACACACACACACACACACACACACACACACACAATTTTCCCTTAAAGAAGGGGTGGTGGCTCTTTGGATTGGATGAACTGTTTTTTTCTGGAATCAGCTATAGTTGTTAATGTCTCAAGGGCACCCCATTCACAAAGGTCCTAGGAAGCTATATCTGTATAGCCTTACTGTGTGGTCCTATTTAGTAAAAGGGTTTTGAAAAACACAGAAAGAGGGAATTTTGAAAGAGGGATGGGTTGATGGAAAAAGGTGATGAGCTGGTTTGGACATATTGAATCTTCTATGTGTCTCCAGAACATCCAATTTGAAATGTCCAGAATGTAACTGATGATGCAGGCCTGGGGCTCAGGAGAAAGTGAGACTTTCTGGGAAATATAAATTTGCATGGAAATGAAAATAAAACTCATCAGTGATGGGATCACCAAGAGATAGAATACAGAAAGACAAAAGAAGTGTGCCCAGGACAGAACTCGGAGAAAACTCCAAGTTGGGGGTATGATGCAAATGATGAGCTAGGGTGAAGAGAAGGCGTGGTCAGACAGGTACGAAGAGAACCACCTGGTGGTGGTGTCATGAAAACCCAGGGAAGAGAGAATGTGCTGCAGGATGGGGGTGGGGGGTCACTAGGGTACAATACAACAGTGGGGTCAAGAAGCACAAACACTGAGAAAAGATCATCCGACCTGGCAATGAAGGGTCACTGATGACTTCGGAGAGAGCCATTTCAGTTGAATTATAAAGTCATAAGCCGTACCACAAAGGGTTTAGGAGTAAACAAGGCGAAACCAAGTTGAGATGAGTTGCCATTTTCTACGATTTTGGCTGAGACTACTGTGAGGTGATGGCAGGGTCTAGTGAAGGTTTTTAAGGATGGGGAGGACATGGGTATGTTTGAAGACAGTTGAGGTGGAACCAGTGGATGGGGAGAGACTCAGGATGGAAAGATGGGGTGGTAGTAATGATCGAGCGGACAATGTGACAGAGAAGACTGGAGGGGATAGAATCAGGGGCACAGGTAGAGGGACTGGCCTTAGAAAGGGGAAGGACATTATCAGAGACTAGAAGAAGAACAACAGTAGAGGATGAGGTCAAAGGGTTTTAAGATGAAAAGGGGAAAGGACAGAGCTGATGGTGAATGGTCTCAGTCTTCACAAAGGAGTCTGTGATGAGGTCATCAGCTGAGAAAGGCAGGAAAGGGAAGCCTTGAGGAGAGAAGAGAAGAGAAGCTTCTGTGGGGAACGAGATGGACTCAGTCAGAGAACAGAAGGGATACCTGGATGCAGTGCCTGGTTGAGATGAAAGGATGTACTCCAGTTAGCCCAGCTGCGTGCCTCCCTCCTCTTCCTGAGCAGGAGGAGGCAGCTCGAGGGATCTGAGCTCAGAGAACGCCGCGGAGTTGAACAGGCCAACTCTGGGGCTGAGAACGAAGTCAGAGCCGGGGAATGACCAAGAAAGTCCTGAGGGGTGGGGGGATCTGTGGTCGGGGTGAAGAACAGAATTAGGAGCAGTACCCCATCTTACTTGCAACGCTGGTCTAGGATGATGGCGGCAGGGACATGACACCCTCTAATGTGTCCCTGGGTCCACAAGCCACAACATCTCAATAACCCAGAATGCCCAGGGAGCAATATTCTGGTTAAGTGAATTTTCTGATTAACCTTTGCTGACTTCCGATTAACCAGACCTCTTTGTCTTGTTGAAAATTTCTCCAGTTTTTTCCTTTAAAGTCCTCTGATGAGTCTCCCCATGAGACTGGGGTGACCCTGGGCTCTGGAAGGCTGGGCCAACGGGGACACCGGCAGGTCCCAGTGAGCCAGAAAGGCTCAGCATAAAAGTTGGCAACAAACTCTACTTTCTGACACTCGAGGGCCCCATCACCTAATCTGAAGAAGCTTAGCATCTGACTGTCAGCAAGGGCCTGGATTTTTCATCCACAGACTCTTTCAAAGACCACCCACTAAAATGGACGGGACGGGGCTGAGACCTATACCGGTGGGTGGAATATCCAAATGAATGAAATCACAGATTGCTGAGGTCTTAGTCTACTTTGCCTCAGTTTCCCCATCTGTAAAATGGAGACAATGGTAATGTTTATAATACCTACCTCATGGGGTGGTTGTGGGCCAACATGCTAATGTGTGGAAAGTCCTTTGCAAACCTTGAAGCACCATATATACGGTCAATTATTATCATCGTTGTTATAGATTACATATTATATATATGTATACATCATGTACACTTGGAGTCTTAGTGAGTTGCTTGAGACACTGAGAGGTTGAGGGACTTGCCTACAGTCACACAGCCAGTTATGTCAGAGGTAAGGCTTGAATCCAGACCTTCCTGACTCCAAGGCTGGTGCTCTATCCACTTCCTTGCATTGTGCTCAACCTCAGTAAGTAGATAAACTCTGCTCTGCATCTGTCGAGCCCCTAGCCCAATCACTTCCTGCGACTCCCAGATGGGGAGTAAGACAGACCACAGTAACCCACTGCCATCCACAAGGGGTCTTTGCTGACACAGCATCCTTTGCTCCCTAAAGGAGTATTACAGCAGCCAGACAGCAGGAAGTAGAAAATTCTAGGTTTAAATACTGCCTCTAATGCCAGTTGGACGACTCTGGGCAAGTCGTTTCACTTATTTGAGCCTTGGTTTCCTGATCTGAAAAACAAGGCGGTCAGACTCTAGACCCAAGGGCCCCCTCTCCCCAGTTCAGGGTGTCTGATACAAACACCAGGCACTCCCCACCTTCCCAGATCAAGGCTTGGGGGAAACACCCCCAGCCTCTGGAGGTCCGGCAGCCCACTTGTGACGGAAAGATCCCGACGGAGCAAAGTCCCCTTTCTCGTCTCAGCTTTGTCATTGACTCTCTGGGCTTCAGCTTGGTCAGCGGGAAACCGAGAGGAGGGGGGAGATGGTCTCTGAGGTCCCTCCCGGTGCTGACAGCCTGGGATAATTTCATCTTTCCTCAATGACTCAGGATCTTGGGGGCCTCGGGGCCTCATTTTGAACATTAGCTCCCAATAAACAGACTGGGGAGCTAAGAGAATGAGAGGCATCCATATGGACCCCTGGAGTTATTCAGGGAATTATCTGCCTTGGGGGAAAAAAAAAAAGGCAATCCCTGACATCAGCTGGCTTTCTTATGGCCTAGGGTTCAAATTCTGCCTTTGCCACTTAGTACATGTGTGACTTGGGGGAAAATCTCTTAACCTCTTTTCTGTAAAATGAGGGAACAGAATTAGTCAGACATGAGACCCCTTCCAGCTCAACAGCTACAAATCCAGGTCCAATTTGCCTATTTTTCCTAAAAATCTGGCGCATTACTCATTCTAGGTCAGGAGGTCTCTTGTCAACACGCCTCACCCTGTCCTCCCCCCCCCCCCGACCTTTTCCTTATTCTATTTCAAACTGCTTCAATTCCGTCCATGCAATCCACTAGAATAATGAACCATGTCTAAACTAAGGAAAGGAGCCTGGGAAGTCAGAACCAAGGTCATGCAGAACAACAGATTTGAAACGATGTCTGAGAGGGCTGCTGTCCTCTGCCACTACTACCTGGGTACCCCCTGGGCAAGTCCTTGACTCCTCTGGGACTCAGTCCCCTCATCCATAAAAAGGAGAAGTTGGATCAGGCTGATCTGTGAACCTAGGACCTTGCTTTTCAAATCCTAACACACTATCCTTCATATAAACAAAGGAAAACTTGTCGAGATACTGCCCAGTAGAGTGGAAAGAGCCCCCTCCCATCAAGAGTAAGAAAGCAGGAGTGCAAATCTGTTGCTTTCTACCACAGTGAACTAATGCAGACTGCTTCCCCTCTGGGGCATCGGCTTTCTCATCTGTAAAAAGGACGAGGCTGGATTTGATGAGCTCTAAGAGAAGGTAGGAAGCTGGGCGGCGCTCGAGAAAAGGCGTGAGATCTGGAATCAGAGGAGCTGGGTTCAGAGCCCAGCTCCATCATTTCCCACCTGTGTGACCTGGGGCAAGTCATCTAACCCAGAGGGCACCTCAGAGGGCATCGAGCTAGGCCAAACCCCATCCTACAGAGGACCTGGGGTCCTCTGATTCCCAGTCCAGCCTGACTGCCCTGTACAAGTCTAAGTGCCCTGATCTAAGCCACAGATTTAGGGCTGGAAGGGGAGTGTACACGTGAGCTGGTCCAACTCCTCATTTTACAGAAGAGGAAGCTAGGGCCAAGAAGATTAAGAGCCTCCCCAAGGTCACACAACAATAATAGTAACAATAACAGCAGCGGCTAAGGTTCTGGAGGTTAAAAGGCTCTCCCGAGGTCACAAGGTAACAACAGTAACAGCTAAGATTTAGATAGCACTAATTATGTGCCAGGCACCGTGCCAAGTGTCTTACAATTATCACCTCATTTGATCCTGACAACAACCCTTCCAGGGAGGTGCTGTTATTGTCCCCATTTTACAGATGAGGAAACTGAGGCAGACAGAGGTTCACCCAGCTAGTGAGTGCCTGAGGCTGCATTTGAACTCTGGCCTTCCTGCCTCCAGGCCCAACATTTTATGCACTGAGTAAGAAAGAGACAGAGCTAGAACGGGAACCCGGGTCTTAGGATTCTGAATCCATGTTCTTTGAATAATTGCCTTTCTGGTAGCAATGCCGGCTAGCGCCCTGAGATAGCCGCATTCTCACAGCGGCACCCCTCGTGGCCAACCCTTGCAACAGCAGCTTCCATTCAATGAAATCGACCATTTGTTAACGTCAGTCTAGAAAGAAAAATCGCTACAATTTAGCAAAGCTGCACGAGGACGGCTTTTCAGGCCTAGACTCTCCCTCGTGGCGCTCACAACGAGCTGCAAAATGCAAGCCCTGGCCTAGCAGCTAACCGCGAAAAAGGGAAAAAGCATCATCCCAGAAGATGTCATCATCCCCCTCCCCCGTAACATGCCCAGCCCATCGAGCCGATCGGGTCCTCTCCCCGCTTCCTTAAGCTCAGCTGCCCCCCAAACTGATTCTCGGGGGTCATCTATGCAGGGCCCCGGCCCAAAGCACGGACCACCATCGGGCCCACCACGACAGCTGCCCCTTTTGTCCTCGCACACACAGCCCACCAGCCTCTTCCCCCTCGAAGGAGGGACTTTTCTGGCAAAGTGCATGCGCACTTCGGGAAACCTCCTTCCAGCTCCCACCTCGAAACCAACTGTCACCTAGGGCCGCGATGGCGCGCCCCCGCCCCCACGCCAGCCACACCAGAAGGCGCTGGGGGGCGCTCTCGAGGCTGATGTCCGCCTGACGCGCTTGGATGGCGCCCCCTCCCCCGCCCCACCCAGTGCGGGAGTCCCGCGGGGCAGGCCGGAGGGGTGGGAGCGGTGGGAGGGGAGCCCCTGCGCCCCTGCACCCCCGGATCGCGCCCCCCCCAGGCTCACCTGCTGATGCGCGGGGTGGAGCCGGGACAGGTGGCCGGATCCCCGTCGTGCACGTAGGCTGCCCACGGCCACGGCCACGGCCACGACCACGGCCGCCGCCGCCGCAGCCGCCGCTGCCGCGGCTCCTGCTGCTCCTGCTGCTGCTGCTCCTGCTCCTGTTCCCGCGGTTCCAGCAGCTGCTGCGGCTGCTCCCGCGGCTGCTCCCGCTCCAGCTGCTGCCGCAGCTGCTGCTGCTCCCGTGGCTGCTCCAGCTTCCACTGCTGCGGCCGCCGGCGCGGCCCCTCCTCCTGCACCGGCTCCGGCTCCGGCTCCGGCTCCAGCTTCAGCTGCGGCGGCCGAGCTCCAGCCGAGTCTCCGCCCCGGATGGAACCTGGCGATGCCCGCGCCGAGGCCTCGTTCCGCGCCGCGAGCGCCGCCCCGCCCTCCCCCCGCTGGGCAGACCCCCTCCCGCGCACTCCCCGCGGCTCAGGCTCGCCCACGCCGTCCGTCCGGCCAGCCGGCCCCAACGGCCCCGCGGCTGCCCACAGCTAGCGCCAGCTGCTTCTGCTCATGCTCAGTGGCCGCGGCTCGGCTCCTTGCGGCTCCGCGCACGGCATTGTGGGACGCGTAGTTCCCCACCCTGGGAATTGTAGTTCTCCCGCCTCCTTGCGGAGCGAGGGAAGGGCTTGCCAGGACGAATCAGGGATGCATCCCAGAGCAAACCCGCAGAAGTCCCGGAGCCAGGGCCGTGCCATGTATTTCTTCGTATATCCATATAGTTGTTCATGGTATAGGAGAGGAAAAGTGGGGTGCTCCCGATCACGTCGAGTGACCCCCGAGCGAATGGCCACCGGCCCTCTTAGGGCCTCGAATAGGGGTCCATAGATGCAGAGGAGCAGGGACTTTGCCCCGCCTCCTCACTTTGCAGAAGAGGAAACTGAGGCCCAGAGAGAGGGGAGAGCAGTGAGGGGCCCTCTGATTGCAAATCCTCTGTGCACCACTTTGGGTGGCAAGGAGAAAGGGAAGGCACTCAGAGCCTCAGACTTTTTCTTTTCTTTCAGAAATTGTCCCATGGTTCACCGTAGTATCACCACTAACTACCCGATGCATCAATTTCAGTAATCTTCTATTTAACATTCAACTTTAGACTGCTTTCCAGAGCGATTTAGAATGGCCCTTTTTTAAAATCGCATTTGAACATAGAAGCCTATTTTTCTTGGATCAGTCTAATTCCTTTCAGCTGTCGGTGTTTATTCTGCACCCGCTGGTAGAAAGGGCTGGTCTGTATGCTATGGAGAATTGCAAGGTATAGATAGAATTAAACTTGGAGTAATAGCTAATAATAGCCAACACACATAATAATAGCACTCTCTCTGTGCTGGGCACTGTGCTAAGTGCCTTTCAATTATTACCTCTGATCTTCACAACAACCCTGGGATGGAGGGTGCTATTATTATCCCCATTTGACAAATGAAGAAACTGAGGCAAGCAGAAGTTAAGTGACTTGACCAGGATCACACAGCTAGTTATTGCCTCAGATCTACCTGACTTCAGGTTCGGAGCTGTATGTATCAGGACGTTCAGCCGGAAGAAGTTTCAAGTTCTAACCCTGCTGTGTGACCCTTCCTAAGTCAAGTTCCTTATCTGTAAAATGGTGATTAAAAATAGCCGGAACACTTACCTCACACGGTTGTCCTGTGTTTCAAATGAGCTAATGTGTATCAATACTGTATTCACATCACTTGTTATTCTGTGAGATCATACTGGAATCAGTCTATGGGAAAGTACTGAACACTACACCTCAACCTTTACAGTCTTCTCTTAACTTTCCTCCACTCACTGCAGTGACATTGGCCTTCTTGCTCCATCTCCTGGCCTCTGACATTTTCCTGGCTGTCCCCCATGCCTGGAATGCTCCCCCTCATCTCCTGGCTCCTTTAAGTCCCAGCAAAAACCCCCCTCCTCCAAGAACCTTTCCTGATGCCCCCTTGCTGCTAATGCCTTCCTTCTGTTTATCCTGCATATAGCTTGTTATACACGGTGGTTTGCATGTTACTTCCCTCACTAGACTGTGAATTCCTTTGTTATATAAATGGCTGTCTCAGAGAGGGGAGGGTAAAGGGTAGAGGGAAACTTAGGCAATGTAAAATCAAAAGATATCAATAAAATTTATTTTTAAAAATAAAATGTTAGGCACCTATGATGTTCTAAGTACTATGTCCTAAGCAATGGGCATACAAAGACAAAAGTGAAACAATCCCTGCCCTCAAAAGACTTATATTCTATTGGGGAAGACATATGAACATAAGTATATACAAAAGACAGCAGCTAGCAGGGGACAGAACTTTACAGAGAACACAAGCCCGAGACCCTAAGAATATATGCACCAAATGGCATAGCATCCAAATTCTGAAAGGAAAAGTTAAATGAGTTGCAGGAGGAATTACGCAGTAGATCTGTACTGGGGGGGACCTCAACTTTCCCCTCCCAGAGCTAGATAACTTTAACCATAAAATAAATAAGAAGTTAAGGAGTTAAATCTTAGAAAAGTTAAATATGATAGGCCTCTGGAGAAAAGTAAAAGGAGACAGAAAGGAATATACCTTTTTTCTCAACTGTACATGGCACCTTCACAAAAAAACCTCACAAACAAATGCAGAAAAGGAGAAGAATTAAACACATAGGTTAAAAATTAATTGGAAATGAAATAATCTTATCCTAAAGAATGAGTGGGCAAAGAAGAAATCACAGAAACAATTAGTTTCATTAAAAAGAATGATAATAATAAAAGAACATGCCAAAATTTATGAGATGCAGCCAGAGCAATACTTAGGAAAAAGTTTTTTATCTCTAAGCACATATATCAATAAAATAGAGAAAGAGCAAATCAAAGAATTGGGCATGTGACTGAAAAAAAAAACCCTAGAAAAAGAACAAATTAAAAATCCCCAGTTAAATACCAAAGTGGAAATCCTAAAAATCAAAGGAGAGATTAATAAAATTGAAAGTAAGAAAACTAATAAATAAAACTAATTGGACTAATAAAACTAGGAGCTGGTTTTAGGGGAAAAAACAGTAAAATAAACCATTGGTTAATTTAATTTTTTAAAAAAGGAAGAAAACCAAATTACCAGTATCAGAAGTGAAAAAGGTGAATTCACTACCAATGACGAGGAAATTAAAGACTATTATTAAGAGCTATTTTGCCCAATTATATACCAATAAATGTGACAATCTAAGTAACATGGATAAATAATTACTGAAATATAAATTGCCCAGATTAGCAGAAGAGGAAGTAGAATACCTAAATAATTCTTTAAAAAAGAAAATTGAACAGAGCAGCTAGATGGTACAGTGGATAGAGCACTGCCCCTGAAGTCAGGAGGACCTGAGTTCAAATTCGGCCTCAGACCAAACACTTGATATTTACTAGCTGTGCAACCCCGGGGAAATAACTTAACCCCAAACACCAAAAAAAAAAAAAAAAAAAAAAAAAAAAATTTTGAACAAGCCATCAATGAGCTCCCTAAGAAAAAATACCCAGGACCAGATGGATTCACAAGTTAATTCTACCAAACATTTAAAGACCAATTAATTCAAAGAAAGAATTCTACCAAATTCCTTTCATGACACAAATACAGTGCTGATACCTAAACCAGGAAGAGCAAAAACGAGAAGGAAAACTATAGACCAATTTCCCTAATGGATGTTGATGCAACAGAAAATTAAAATAAAACACTAGCAAAGACATTAGAACAACATATCCTAAAGATCTTACACTATAGCCAGGTGGGATTTATACCAGAAATGCAGACTTGGTTCAATATTAGAAGAACTATCACAGCAATGCAATGATCTAAGACAATTCCAAAAGACTAATGATGGAAAATGATATCCGCGTCCAGAGAAAGACCTACGGAGTCTGAATGATACTTTTTCTCACTCTTTTTTCTTTCTCATGGCTTTTTACTTTTGTTCTGATTCTTCTTTCACAACATGTCTAATGTGGAAATATGTTTAATTTGATTGTACATGTATAACCCATATCAAATTGCCTGCCCTCTTGGGGAGGGAGGGAGGGGAAGGAGGGAGGGAGAAAAAACTGGAACTCAAAATCTTATAAAAGTGAATGTTGAAAACTATCTTTACATGTAATTGAAAAAAAATTTAAAAAAAAACTATTAAGCGGGAAAAAAATGAAAATAAAAAAGTAGAAACAACCTATCAGTATAACTGACCATATCAATAACAAAACCGACAAAAATGATATGATTATCTTAATAGATGCAGAAAAAGCTTTTGACATAATACAATACTCATTCCTATTAAAAACACCAGAAAGCAAAGAAATAAGTGGAGCTTGCTTTAAAATTATGAGCAGTATCTGTCTAAAACCATCAGCAAGCATTATCTTAATGGGGATAAGTCAGAAGCCTACCCAATGAAATCAGGAGTGAAGGGAGGATGCCCATTGTCACCACTCTTATTCAATATTGTACTAGGAATGCTAGCTATAGCAATAAGACAAGAAAAAAAAACTGAAGGAATTAGAACATCCAATGAAGAAACAGAACTGTCCCTCTTTGCAGACTTTATGATGGTATACTTTGAGAATCAACTTAAAAACTTGTTGAAATAATGAACAACTTTAGCAAAGTTGCAAGATATAAAATAAACCCGCACAAATCATCAGCATTTCTATGTATTTATCGACAAAGTCCAGCAGCAAGAGATAGAAAGAGGGGCAGCTAAGTGGCACAGTGGATAAAGCACCAGCCCTGAAGTCAGGAGGACCTGAGTTCAAATCTGGCCTCAGACCAAACACTTGACACTTACTAGCGGTGTGACCTTGGGCAAGTCACTTAACCCCAGCTGCCTAAAACAAAACAAAAAACAAAACAAAACAAAAAAAAAAGAGATAGAAAGAGAAATTCCATTTAGAATAACTATTAGACAATATAATACTTGAGAGTCTACTGCCAAGACAAACCCAGGAACTATATGAACACAATTACAAAACACTTCTCACACAAATAAAGTCAGATCTAAACAACCAGAGAAATATAAATTGCTAATGGATAGTCTGATCCAATATAATAAAAATAACAATTCTACCTAAGTTAGTTTGCTTATTCAGTGCCATACCAATTAAACTACCAAAACTTATGTTATAGAGTGAGAAAAAAATTATAACAAAATTCATCTGGAAGAACAGTAGATCAAGAATATCAATGGAATCAATGAGAAAAAAAATGTGAAGGAAGGTAGCTTAACTGTACCAGATCTCAAACTGTATTATGAAGTGGTCATCATAAAAACAAAATGATATTGGCTAAGAAATTGAGTTGTGGATCAATGGAATTAGGGTTATACACAATACCCAGTAGTAAATGACCATAGTAATCTCGTGTTTGATAAAGCTAAAGATCCAAGATTTTGGGGTAAGAACTCACTATTTGACAAAACTTACTGGAGAAACTGAAAAGCCATCTGGCAGAAACTAGGTGTATACCAACATCTCACATTGTATACCAAGATAAAGTTGAAGTGGGTATATGATTTATAAGTAAAGGGTGATATCATAAGCAAATTAGTAGAACATGGAATAGTTTACCTGTTATATCTATGGATAAGGGAAGAATTTATGACCAAACAAAAGATAGAGAATATCACAGAATGTAAAATGGTTAATTTTGATTACATAAAATAAAAAATGTTTTGTACAAATGAAACCAATGCATCCAATCTTAAAAGGAAAGGGAGAAAAAATGTCTAGCAAGTTTCCCTGATAAAAGTCTCATTTCTTAAATAACTGAGTCAAATTTATAAGAATACAAGTCATTCTTCAATTGATAAATGGTCAGAAGATGTGAACAGGGAGTTTTCAAAGGAAGAAATCAAAGCTATCTACAGTCATATAAAAAAATGCTTTAAATCACTGTTGTTTAGATAAATGCAAATTTAAACAACTCTGTGGTTCTACCTCACACCTATCAGATTGGCTAATATGATGAAAAAGGAAAAGGATGGATGTTGGAGGAGATGTGGGAAAACTGGGATAATAATGCACTGCTGGTGGAGCTGCAAACTGGTCTAACCATTCTGGAGAGTAATTTGGAGCTGTGCCCAAAGGACTAGAAAACGGTGCATACCCTCTGACCCAACAATATGACTACTAGGTCTGTATCCCAAAGATGTTTTTAAAAAGGGGGAGAAAAGGACCTGTTTGTACAAAAATGTTTATAGCAGCTCTTTTTTGGTGGCAGAGAATTGGAAATTGAGGGGAGGCCCATCAATTGAGGAATGGCCAAACAAGTTACGGTTTATCATTGTGACGGAATACTATTGTGCTGTAATAAATGATGAGCAGGTTGGTTTCAGAAAAACCTGGGAAGACTTATATGAAGTGGTGCAAATTGAAGTGAGCAGAACCTGGATACTGTACATAGTAATAGCAACATTATATGAAGATGGAATGTGAATGACTTAGCTATTCTCAGCAATACAATGATCCTAGACATTTTTGAAGGACATAAGGTGAAAAATGCTATCCACTTTCAGAGAAAGAATGGATGGATTCTGAATGCAGATCTAAGCATACTTTTTTTTAAACTTTCTTTATTTTTCTTGGCATTTTTTGGTCTGTATTTTCTTTCACAACATAGCCAATATTGAAATATGTTTTGCATGACTGAACCTGTATTAGGGGAGGGGATGGAAGGATGAAGGGAGAGGATTTGGAACTCAGAATTTTAAAAAATGTTTAAAACTGTTTTTAAATGTAATTAGAAAAATATATAAAAATTTTTATTTAAGAGAAAAGATAACCTTGAAATCTCGCCATATGAAGATTCATTGATGGAATGGAGAAGACAAAATGGGCTATCTATGTAGCAGATAGAGCTTTGGGCCTGGAATCCAGAAGACTTGAGTTAAAATCCAGCCTCAGAAAATAACTAGCTTTGTGACCCTTGGCAAGTCATTTAACCTCTTTTTTCCCCCAGTTTCCTCAACTATAAAATGGGGATAATAATAGTACCTACCTAGCAGGGCTGTTAAATGAGAGTTTAGAGGCAGGGGTTAAGTCTAAGGTTATTTGTTAAAAGCATTTAGTAGGACAGTGCCTGGCTCATAATAGGTGCTATGTAAATGCTCATTCCCCTCCCACTACCATGTGCAAGAAAGCTAGATGTGTTCTGTCTTCCCCTAGAAGGTAGCACTAGGAAAGGTGGGATGAAGTTTCAGAGGGGCAACTTTGGATTTGGAAGGAAATCCTTCTGAAATAAGGAAAACCTTCTGAAAAATCAAAGCTATGCCAAAGCCGAATGCACGGCTTCAGAATGCAGCAGGTTCCCCTCCCCCTCACCAGAGGACATTCCAGCACAGGCTGTATGACCATTTGTCAAGGATGTTGTAGTGAGCATGCTTGTTCAGGTGCAGGCTGGACAAGTTGGATGCAACTCAGATATTCTATGGTTCTGTGATCCGTGTTTGAGAAACCCAGAGATGACCTAGAACTCTAGCCTGGAACAAGTCAGAAATATGAAAAGGAAAGTAACCTATAGGGAATTCGCAAGCCAATTGCGGAGAGGAAAGGGGGGGAGGGGGGAGAGTAATGGCAAAAAGGAAAAAGGTTACAGATAAGACTATAATGCACCCAGACACACAGAATCTAGCTCTTATGTCTCAAGATTTGGCTGATTTTGGTTTTCAAAATTTTTTTAAAACATAATGATGACTTCCCTAAAAAAGGTAAATTCTCCTAATTCAAATTCATATTTGCACCGATAGCATAATAAACCTTTGAGTTTAGTAATGAAACTTTCACAATCTGTTTGCCATGGGAACATCCCCTCGAAGCATGGGCACAACACACAGATCCCAATGAACTGGGAAACTAATTAATGCTTTGCTAATGACTCTGTTTTGTGCTGGCTTTTGTGTAGATAATTAAACTTTACCTGGGGAGGGGGTTGAATTATAAAAGATACAGTAATTTATTGAAACTGAAGCTTAACCTATTGGAATACTTCTAATAAGCAAAGTTATCAGGGGGAGAGATGAACATTTCTGATGGATTAACATTTTGTATGGCTCAGAAAGCTTGCCTCTTCTCCTCCCTGCTTCTGCCCAGTCCTCCCATGAACCTCTTAATAATTATTATCGAATTGTACCATAAGCTCAGTATAATGAAAGACAAAGTCCCAGTGGTCTAAAATCCCAGGAATTCTGAAAGCCAGGAGGGAAGAAAAACACATCTTCTCGTGGCAAATAGTTAAGAGTTACAGGCGGAGAAGAGCAAATAATTCACAGCTGGGGAGTTGTACATGGCGGGTCCCCTCCCCTCCCCAGCCCCCAGCTAGGCTGAGATCTGGGTACCCTGGCCTTCTCCTTCCACATGTATTCTAGGAATCAGTTCACTCATGCTGATCATAGAGTTTGAGATGGGAGGGACTTTCGAGATCATCTAATCCAATCACCTCATTTTATAGAAGAGGAAACTGAGGATAGAGAGAGAAATGAATGAATGAATTTTAAAAAATTATTAATCACTGTCACTGAAGGTTGGGAAAACACATAGAAAAGTTAATCAGTCCCTGATCTCAAGGAACTCACATTTTAACTAGGGAAGATTTTGTTTGTTTGTTTGTTTTTTGTTTTTTTTTTTACCCAGATAGGGGAAGTCTGCCCGAAGTCTACAAAGTCATAAATAATAGAGCTGATTTCTAATTTTTAATGACTTGAAGGAAACATCTTGGTAAATGGAAAGAGCAGCTGTTTTGGAAACGGAGAATCTGAGTTCAAATTCTATCACAGATACTTACCACCTTCCTTCTCATCTCAGCTAAAATTCCGTCTTCTGAACAAAGCCTCTCCCAGTCCTCCTTCATGCCAGCTAGAAGGTGTCTGTTGTGGGTTGCTACTTGCCTCTGAAGAGAATCCTCTGATGCAGGGTTACATACATACATGCATACATACATACCCACATTATATCTCAATGGATTCTTATTGGAAAGAAATCAAAGCTCCTTCGCCTGGCACTAATTAACAGAAACCTTCAGAATCCTACTTCACCCTACTCTAGCTTGGGTACTCTTCCCTCCAGACAAACTGCTCTATACATGTTCTTTACTTTCCTGTCTTTATGACTTTGTAACTATTTTTCTGTATACCCAAAAATCATATTCTACTATTGAAAGCTTCAAGACTTTGTTTAAGCATTTCTTCCAGGGAGAGGATTCTGTGAAGATGGCAGAATTAGCTAGGAAATACGGGGCTTTCCAAATTTCTCCCACAAATCAGATAAAATATCACCTTAAAGTGAACTTTAAGCAGCAGAAATAACTAAAAATTGGGGTAAAACATTTGTCTTCCTAAAAGAAATTGAGAGGACCTCAGGAAAGACCCAACCTACAAGGGCGGAGATTTAGCCCCAAAGAAGAACAAACACCTCCAGGCACACTTTGCTGAATCGACAAACAAGTCCTGAGGGCAGCTGGATGGGGGCAGCCTCAGCTTCAAGGAACTTTCACTTCACAGACACTGTGGGGTTTAGACAGCTGAGCAGAAGAAGAATGAAGGGCCCTCTGCCTTCGAGGGATGCCAGGCCCATTGTGCTGACCAGTCACAGTCTGGGTGGCAGCTGTGGGCAAGGAGCGAGCACATGCCCAGTGAGTGTAGTAGCAGAGGGGCAGGGACCCTGCTGGCTGTGGGCACTCACAAAAGAGCAGAGTCCCTGACCTTGTTTTCAGTTCCACGGCAGAGGGGTGAGCTGAAGTTTGCAGCCATGGGAGGGACCACAGAGAGCAAGAGCATTTGAGATGACAGCATGGCTGGGGGCCCTAGGCACGGCTTAAGGGTGGAGAAAAGTGCCCAAGATTGGGCCCCAAGACAGGGCTTAGAAAACAATCCCCCACACCACCCTTGAGACTAGAACCTGACTATAATAACATGCTTTTAAAAATGAGTAAGCAAAGGAGAAAGAACCTGACCATAGACAGCTGCTATGGGGATAGAGAAAATCAAGGTTCATACTCAGAAGAAGATGGTGAAGTTTAAAAAGTCACTTCTGTTTCAAAGAAAAATGTTGAATGGTCACAAGGCCAAAAAAAGAGTTCTTGGAAGAGCTTAAAAAGGACTTTAAAAATCAAATAAGAGATGTTGAAGGTAATGAGGGGAAAAAAATAAGAGCAAGCCAAGAAAATCAAGAAAAGTATTAAAAGAAAATCAACCAATTGGAAAAAGAGATCCAAAAACTTAAGGAAGAAAATAATTTCTTAAAAACTAGAACTGGGCAAGGAAAAGCTAGTGACATTATAAGACACCAAGAGATAATAAAACAAAATCAAAACAGTGAAAAAATAGAAAAGAATGTGAAACAACTCATTAGAAAAACAACTGATCTAGGGAACAAATCTAGGGGAGACAACGTAAGAATTGTTAGACTACCTGAAAGTTATGGTTTTTTTTTTTTAAAAAAAGAGTCTAGATATGATATTACAAGAAATCATTAAGGAAAATTGCCCTGAAGTTCTAGAATGAGAAGAAATCAAAACAATATATAGGCATATGAAAAATCACTATTCATTAGAGAAATGCAAATTAAAGCAACTTGGAGGTCCTACCTCACACTTATCAGATTAGCTAAAATGATAGAAAGGGAGAGTGACAAATGTTGGAGGGTATGTGGAAAAATTGGGACACTAAGTCCTGACTTCACGGCCGGTACTCTATCCTCTGAGCCACCTAGCTGCCCCACGACTAAGTCATTTTGAGTACTATAAATACTCAAATCAATTACAAAGGAGCTATGAAGAAAGATACTATCCACAACCAGAGAAAGAGCTGATAAATAGAAGTATGTACAGTATGGTTTTACACACACACACACACACACACATTTGTGTCTAATGGTAGCCTTCTTTTCTTGGACTTTTTTTAAATTGGGGTTAAGTGACTTTCCTAAGGTCACACAGCTAGTGAATGTTATATGTCTGAGGCCGGACTTGAACTCAGGTCCTCCTGATTCCAGGGTTGGTACTCTGTCCACTGTGCCACCTAGCTGTGCATAATGGCAGCTTTCCTTAGGGTAAGGTGGGGAGGGAGGGAAAAAAGGCAAATAGCAGAGAACAAAAGAAAACTTAGAAGGAAGCACAAAAAAGCAGAATAGCTTTGAAAATGATGTGTAGTATTTATTACACAGTTTTTCAAAAGAAAAAGTAAACAGTGTGAAATGAAAATTCATCATTTTATACTGAATCCTCTTTTTATGTCATGCTGTGTACATGGAAATGTTCCTTTTCTTTTCCTTTTTGTATTTAAGTTCAAAATGGATAAAAATTAATTTTTTAATCTCAATAGTATTTTGGTTTTTTCCAATTACATGTAAAGATAGTTTTCAACTTTCATTTTTGTAAGATTTTGAGTTCCAAATTTTTCTCCCTCCCTCCCCTTCTGTCCCCCCTCCCCAAGACAACAAGCAATCTGATATAGGTTATACATGTACAATCATGTTAAACCTATTTCCTCATTAGTCATGTTGTGAAAGAAGAATCAGAACAAAAGGGAAAAATCACAAGAAAGAAAAAAACAACAAAATGGATAAAAATTTTTTAAAAAAATAAACATTTCTTCCTCCCCTGAGCCAGGAGACCTGAGTTTGGATCCTGCCTCAGATACTTACTAGCTGTGTTACTCTGGGCAAGCCACAACTTCTCTTGACCTCGTTTTCCCGTTCTGTAAAAATGAAGACCTAGATTAGATCACTCCCAAGGTGTGTTCCAGTTCTAAATCCTATCTTCTTATGATCTTAGATCCCACCATCTGACATTCACCCATTCTAGCGTCTCACTACTCCCAATGTCAAGAAATCCTTCCTTCTGGCTCAACTGAATCTCCCAGGATTGAAGTGAAGCGCATTTCCTTTTTATTTTTTTTTTTCGGAAGGCAATTGGGGTTAAGTGACTTGCCCAGAGTCACGCAGCTAGTGAGTGTTATGTGCCTGAGGTCAGATTTGAACTCAGGTCCTCCTGACTCCAAGGCTGGTGCTCTATCCACTGCTCCACCTAGCTGCTCTAAGCCCATTCATTTCCTTTGGGCCACCCCAAGGGAAAGAATAGACCCGAGAAAGAGTAAAGTCTTATCTTACACTATGTGAGGAATTCTTTCTCTTTTTAAAATTTTAAAATAATTTATTTATTTTTAGTTTTCAACATTCACTTCCATAACATTTCTAGTTTTAAATTTTCTCCCCCTCCCTCTCCTCTCCCCTCCGCAAGATGGCATGTAATCTTATATGGGCTCTACTTATTTTAAGCATATTTTCACATTAGTCATGATGTATAGAAGAATTAGAACTAATGGGAGGAACCACAAGGAAGAAGAAATGAAACAAAACAACAAAAGAAAAGGAGAGCAAATAGTCTCCTTCCATCTGCATTCAGACTCCGTGGTTCTTTCTCTGGATGTGGATAGCATTTTCCATCATGAATCTTTTGGAGCTGTCTTAGATCGTTGCATTGCTGAGAAGAGCTAAGTCTATCAAAGTCAGTCATTACACAATGTGGCTGTTGCTGTGTACAATGTCCTCCTGGTTCTACTCATTTCACTCAGTATCAGTTCATATAAGTCTTTCCAGGTTTTTCTGAAGTCTGCCTGCTCATCATTTCTCATAGCACAATAGTATTTCATTACATTCATATACCACAACTTGTTAAGCCACTCCCTAATTGATGGGCATCCCCTCAATTTCCAATCCTTGGCCACCACAAAAAGAGCTGCTAGAAATATTTTTGTATGTGTGGGTGGAAAATTCTTTCTTTCCCCTTATCTCTACCAAGGTCTCTTTCCTGGTGGCAGGACATGAGTTTGAGAGACATCTCCTACATACACATACTTTGTGAAATAGCTGCCTCAGGAAATTCTGTATGAGCACATATCTGAATGTAGAAAATGGAAACATAAGCAACTCCTACTGCTTTAAATGAAAGGAGCTATCCTCAGAAATGGGTGATTCCTTCCAATCAACTCCAGGGCTGCAAGTGGGGGTAGAACATCACTGGTTATCCTGTTGACAATATCAATATGTATTTTGGCATTCCATGAATATTCCCTGCCAGTAGCCCAATACTTTCCTCCCATTGTGGTTGGGGAGAATTAATGATAATATGAGGGGATTATTCATCACTGTTAATACTTTGTATCAGTCCAAGATTTGCGGATGAAGCCTGGCTCTTTCCACCCACATCCTCTTTCTCTTTCCTCTTTTTTATTTTTCATATTTCACAATCTATTTAAAATGTCTAACCATCTATATGGAGAGATAAAGGAGCTGAGGATAAAAAAGGGGGGAGAGGTGAAAGTTGCCCATCAGAGTTTCAATAGCCACCATTTTGGCTCTAAGAAGAAAGAATTCTGGCAGTAGGAGATGCATGTGATTCATCCATTTCTTTTTTCTTGCTCAGGTTTCACAGAGCACTTTGTTTTGAAATTCTCTACTAAACTTTTCATGAAATATTGTGTAATAGTTATTTTTGTTTGTATCTACTAGATTAATCTTCTGGATTAGAAGCCCCATGATGACAAGGATCATGTCTTACCTAAATCTCTGTTTTTCCCCAGTACCTCATACAATAATCTGCATTCAGTAGGTGTTTAATTAGTGCAAGTTGTTTACTAAAAGCCTTGTATATAAGGAGCACTGTTCTAGGTGCTAGAAGAGATAGTTATAATAATGATAATAGTAGTTAGCATTTATATAGCTTTTTAAGGTTTGCAAAGTGTTTTTTTTTAAAGGCAATTGGGGTTAAGTGACTTACCCAGAGTCACACAGTAAGTGACAAGTGTGTGGTTTGAGGCCGGACTTCAACTCAGGTCCTCCTGACTCCAGGGCCGGTGCTCTATCCACTGTGCCACCTAGCTGCCCCTGCGAAGTGTTTTAAAAATACTATCTCATTTTATGCTCACAATAAACCTGGGAAGTAGGCATCCTCATTTTACAGCTGAGGAAACTGAGGCAGATAGAGGTTAAATGATTTTCCCAGGGTCACAAACTAGTAGATAACTAAGGCTGGATTTGAATTGCAGTCTTCCCAACTTTAGGTTCAACCCTCTATCTACTGTGCCACTTAGCTGCCCCATGTACCATGTCTACCATCATGCAGTCCTCTAGGGAATAAGAACCCCAGGCCATGCAATTCAGAGAGGCAGCTTAGGTTGGCTATAAGCCCCAGGTTCATCATCACTTATACCTGCAATTCAAGTGTACGTTGCGTGTGAGCCCTGGAAAACAAACAAGCCTTTACCCCAGACCAGCCAATATTCACGAACATTCTTGCTTACCCTAATAACAGCACAAGGGATTGGAAGAAAAGTCTCATAGCTACCACACTATTTATAGCAGAAATTTTATGGTAGCAAAACCTGGCAACAAAGTGAGAGTCCATCAGTTAGGGAACACTGACTAAATCGTGGCATATGAATGTAATAGAATGTTATTGCGCTGCAAGAAATGGTGAATATGACAATTCAGAGAAACACGAGAAGACTTGTATGAACTGATGCAGTGAAGTAAGAAGAAACAAGAGAACAATATAGATGATGACTTCCATGATGTAAATGAGGAGAGCACTAAAGTGAAGGCAGACACCATGCAATTGTAATGGTGAATCTTGGCACTGGAGAAGAAATAAGCAAATGCACCTTCTCCTTTGGTGGGAGAAGCATGCCGTAGAACATGGCACAGAGTGTCAGGCATCGTCCTTGTGTCAGCATGTCATTAACAGTCTTTGTTTCTTACCCTGCCAACTAGAATGAGAATCCTATAGGAAGAATATCTCCAGTGGGTCTTTGGAAATGCAAAACTCCATCCACATTATTTTGGATGAAGCCATGACAGCATAGCACGCCAGCTGGGGCGACTTACAAGCTAAAGTCTGCAGAGAATGCATTTGCTGCTCTTCCCCTGGTTTTAAGGGTAACTCGGAGGGGATGAGGTTGCTACTACTGTTGCTGTTGATGCCCTCACCCAAGTTGTTTTCCTCATTATCAATGAAGCCGTTGAACTCCATTAATTTGTAAGAAAGAATTACTGAGAAAGTATAGCGAGAACAGTAGCTACATAAACATTCCTCCCAAACCAGTGGTATTACCCCATCTCCCCTGCAGACATAAGTTCCTTGGGGGAAATGGGCTCAATCTTCAATGGCAGTGAGGCACATGGATAGATACCATATTGCAAAGGGGTATGTCCTGGCTACTGGAAGCCCTTTTCTCCCTCCGTAGAGTTCTCATGAAGGTCCTCTTAAGTGTAGCTCTCTGCTGAGTTTAGAGGTTCAATGCCTCTCGAGTCCACAGCTGGTACTTCTTTTCCATGAGGTCCTCAGTCGCTGAAGTTATTACCATCCATGAGCCACTGTCTTTACACATCCATTATAAGCATTTCTGACACTGACCCCTGCGACTTCAGCCATCCATATTATCACCTCCAGTCTCTAGTCAGACATCCAATGAGAGCTCCTCCAATCTTGGAATGCCCATTTGTTTAAGATGAGGAGAGGATAAATGCAAAGAAACAAAAGCACTGTGTGCTCACAGACACATGGAGGCCAAGGGGAAGACAGTCAATCATCCTTCCGCTCTAGAGTCTTGTCACCTTCCAGGCAGGAGGTGGAAGAACAAGGGGATAGCCCCTCCTTTTCTTAGGAAGCCTCATGTTTGTCTTCTATATGTTTCCCTCTGCTTCCAGCTCCATGCATGGTCTCCTGCTGGTTGTGTTTCTCCGATAACATGCCCAAGGCGGGAGGAGAGGGGAAGGAGACAGAAACTCTCTCTATACCCCCAGGGGATTCCCTCAGAGTCACCACTGGAGTGGCTTCTGGTTCTTATACAGAGCCCGGGGGGTGACTTGATCTAAAGCATCACAAGATATAGTATCCTGTGACATCATCTGCCTTTCATCCAATGGCCCAGAGTCCTCCGGGCTTGTTCACACTTTGTGAAGAGCTAGGAAAGTTCCTTGATAAAGTTCCTCTAATGACTGATGATTGATTGAGTTTGGTACACGATCTTCTTACATCCTTCCCTTCCAAACCCTCTGTGGTTCTGCCACGCCCACCAGCTCACTCTTCCTCACATATGATGTTCAATCTCCCCCCACCTGGTCTTTATGCTGCTTTCTTATATGCCTGGAACGCTCTTCCTCTTCACCCTGGTATCTCTGGTTTCCTTCAAGACGCAGCTCGAATGTAGGTGGCACAACGCATAGATCACTAGACCTGAAGTTAGGAGGGCCTGAGTTCCAATCTGGCCTCTAGCTGTGTGATCTTGGGCAAGTCACTTAACCTTTGTTAGCCTCAGTTTCCTCATCTATAAAATGGGAATAACAACAGCACGGAATTATTCTGAGGATCAATGGAGATAATATTTGTCAAGCACTTAGCATAGTGCCTGGCACATAGTAGGTGCTTAATAAATGCTAGCTATTACTATTTTAGTAGGGGGGCTTCCCTGGTTCCCCTAGCCACCAGTGCCTTATTCTCTTGTATCCACCTTGTATGTATCTCATATACATGTCTATATGTGTGTTGTCTCTCCTGTTAAAATATAAATTTTTCAAAGGCAGAGACTTTCATTTCACTCTCTTCTTTGTATCTCAAGCACTTAATACAGTGTCTGGCACATAGTAGGTACTTAATAAATGCTTATTTATTGATTGATTGAATGAGTCTAGAGAAGGACCAAGTATAACAGGGGGAGTTTGTTCAGCAGCCAGCGGGGAAAAACATAGACTTTGTCTTTTTCTAGGTTGGGGAGAGCTGGAACAGTAGCAGCCATCTGCCTCTGGACATAGTGATTATGGGAACTGTGACCATACCTGCAGAAGCCAATCATTGGAAGCAATGCTGAATGCCACCATACCAATGGGTGGAACCTTTGTTACTCATTGGCCAGCTTCTGGTGGTGATCTTTGAGGAAATGGCAGCTCATTGTCTTGTCTGCACGCTGCTAACTGGAGTCTCTGTGCAGTGTGGGATGCCAGACCAGAGCCCCATAAAAACACCACACTCCCCAACAGACTTCCAACTGCTCCCTGGGCCATCCCTATCACCAAAGGCCCCAACTAATTGAAATCCTGAAAGGGCCACTGGGAATGAAATGATTGGAGATTTGTATTGGAATAACTATGTCTGCGAGAGGAGTAAGGTCTGAGATCTCAGCCAACTGAAGCCTTGCACTTTCTCCAAATCAATGAAGCATCTGTTAATGGAAGGGCTGGAAGCTGAGATTTTAAAAGGGGAATTTAGAGAGGGGAAGGGTGAGGGGAGTCGCAATCACTGTTACTGTAGCTGCTGCCCAATAACGCCACCGACACTTAGGAGCTGTGTGACTCTGGCTAAGTCACTAACTCTCTGGGACAAAATGGGGCTACTGCTTTCATTAGCCACCCTGTAGGTATGTTGTAAAGATGAAATGAACTAATTAATATGTGGGAAGCATTTCCAAGCCTCGGAGCAAAACATAATATTAGCTGTTAATAGTAAATTGTTTTTCATTTGTTCATGGTACCAAGTGACCCTGGGCAAGTCATTTAACCTTGTTTGCCTCAGTTTCCTCTTCTGAAAAATAAAAGGGCTGGAGAAGGAAACGGCAAACCACTTCAGTAACTTTGCCAAGGAAACCCCAAATGGGATTACGAAGAGTTGAACCCAGTTGAAACAACTCAATAACAACCAAGTGACCTCTTAGTATTGGTGGCATGTAGATTACAGCTTTATGAATTCATCACAGCTATGCTGTTCCATTTATTGTCTGAGGAAAGAGGGTGGGAAAAGAGTTCTGAGTGTTTACAGGGAAAGCATGGGATCTGGAGGTGGAAGACCTGGGTTTGAAAGCCTCTACTGCTACTTTTAGATTGTGTGATATAGGATAGGATAAGCTTCTTACCTTCTCTGGGCTTCAGATTTCTCACCTATAAAATGAGGGAATTGGGCTAGATAATAATAGCTAATATGTATGTAGAGTTTGCTTTACATTTTGCAAGGCCATTCATATATATTGTTTCATTTGACTTTCATAACAATACCATGGTATAGTCTCCACTTTATAGATGAGGACACTAAGGCTCAGTAAGGATCACAACTTAGAGCCATGCTATCTTTCCAGCTTCATTATACATTTGTAAATGGAGACCAGCCAATGAGGGTCCAGTCCTTAAAGCATGCTCATGTTTGCTTTTCTTGGTAGGTTATATAGAACATGAGCAATATTCCCTGCCTGGTTCCAACCCAACACTAGGAGGTTAGGTGAGCCTACTTCTACCTATGAATGACTGGAGGAGGGGGGTAGTGCGCTGTGGTGATGAGAAAGCCTCTGGTTGGCTGAGGAATCTGGTTGACTCAGGAAGTATGGAGTTGGAGGTGCGTTCACCTCTAAGATAATATTTGTAAAATATTTAACATAGTGCCTGCACACAGTGGGTGCTTAATAAATGCTCGTTCCCTTCCCTTCCTCTTTTCCCAGTCCCCCAGCAGAACATTAGCTCCCTGAAAGCAGGAATTATTTCATTTTTGTGTCCCTAGCATCTAGCATAGTGCCCAATACTCAAGAAGCCAAGGGTCACACATCTAGTAAGTCTGCAGCACGATTTGAATTCAAGGACTCCAAGTATGGTCCTCTATCCACTCTTCTCCAGTAACTGCTAACTAAGATCCCTTCCAACTCTCAATCCTGTGATGCCTATGATTTGAACTCAATCTAAGTTAGGAAAACTTCCTCAAATATAAGTTGTCCAAAAATGAATGAGCCACCAGGGAGAAAGGGGAGTGGGTGAGTTCTCCATTCCTGGAGGTTTTGAGGTAAATGTGGAATAACCATTTCTCAGGGATCTTGTAGACCAGGCTCTTCTTAATGGTAGCATCAATTCTATGACCTCCATGATTTCTGTAACTGTATCCACCCCACATGGCTTGTGTTTTCAGGTGACGTTTCTTCCCTAAGAAGTAACAGTACACCAAGTTGTGAAGTGATCCAACCATTCTGGAGAGTAATTTGGAACTAGGTGCATAGGGCCAAAAAACTGTGCATACCCTCTGATCCAGCAATACTATCTGTATCCCAAAGAGATCAAAGAAAAGGGGAAAGGACCTATTTGTACAAAAAACATTTATAGCAACTCTTTTCGTGGTGGCAAAGAATTAGAAATTGAAGGGATGCCCATCAATTGGGGAATGGCTGAACAAGTTGTGGTATAGGAATGTAATAGTATACTATTATGTTATAAGAGATGATGGCTGATTTCAGAAAAACCTGGAAAGACTTCTACGAGCTGATGCAAAGTGAAATGAGCAGAACCAGGAGAACAACGCACACAGTAACAGCAATATTCTATGATCAACTGTGAATGACTTAGCTATTCTCAGAAATGCAATGATCTAAGACAATTCCAAAGGTCTTATGACAAAAAATGCTATCCACATCCAGAGAAAGAATTGATGAAGTCTGAATGTAGATCAAAGCATACAATTTTTCATTTTATTTTTTGCAAGTTTTTTTCTTTTGGTCTGTGTTTTCTTTCACAACATGACAAATTTGGAAATACATTTTGCATGACTGCACATGTATAACCTATATCAAATGGCTTACCATGTCAAGAAGGTGAGTAGGGAGGAAGGAGGAGAGATTTTTAAACTCAAAATATTTTAAATCAAATGTTAAAAATTATGTTTATATGTAATTGGAAAAAAACAAAATATCATTCAAAAAAAGGTAACTCCACCAACTCAAGTGGGGGGGGGGGGGACACACAGCATCTTGGCTTCCTGCCTTCCTTTTTTCTTACTGGAAGCAGCATTTTCCTATCGCATTCACAGAGGATGCTAAGGTTTTTCAAAGTACTTTTTCAAATAGCATTTCATCTGGTCTTTGCAACAGCTGTGTAAGGAAGGCAGAACAAATGTAATAATAATTCTGGGAGGATAAGTGCACTGGCAAGTGGGGGGATTAGAAAAGGGCTTCATGTAGAACAAGGGATTCAGAGTCAGAGGTGAGGGTAGAGGGCGTTCCCGACGTCCTGGACAGTCAGTGCAAAGACAAAGAGATGGGAGACGGTGTGTTTGGCAAGAAGCTTAGCTTGAATTAAAAAAAGAAAAAGAAAAAAAAAGAAGCTTAGTTTGCCTGGACATAAAATCTGGGAAGCAGAGTGATGAAGTCTGGAAAGATAGACTGGGCCTGGCTGCAGATGATTTTAAAAACTAATCAAAGCAGCTTATATTTAATCCCAGAGGCAACAGAAACCCCTGGAGTTTATTGACAACAACATAGTCAGAACTGCAATTTGGGAAAGTCATTTTGGCATCTGTGTAGGGGGCAGATTGGCATGGGGAGAGACAGTAGGCCGGGAGACCAATTAGCCCCCACTTTGATGAGATCGAAAAC
Source organism: Vombatus ursinus (assembly GCF_900497805.2). NCBI lineage: Eukaryota > Metazoa > Chordata > Mammalia > Diprotodontia > Vombatidae > Vombatus > Vombatus ursinus. Next base: position 46,566,258 of record NW_020954577.1, on the reverse strand, counting down.
CCACCGAGGTATCACTTATCTGTGTACGTGGCGCACCCCCCAGTACATTAAGAGTTGCCAAGGGCATGAGCTTCCCTTTCTGTCTCTGCAGCCCCTCACCCAGAACAGTGCCTGGAGCACAGCAGGCTCGACAAATGAACGGAGTTGTGCCTCATGGAGACTATGGCTCCTTCTGATGCTCTTTGGTTCATTGCTGCACTCACCACTTCTGGGGACCATGACACACATTCTGAAAAGAAAAACACAGGACCAGCCAGCACGACAGAACATGGCATCATGGCGGGTGGCACTCTGAATACGGTGGATGGTAACAACCATACGGTTCTTCTGTCCCCTGCTGGGTCTCGTCCGTGCCTGCTGTGCATCCAGGAGACCCAGAAAAGGCCCTTATCTAGAGAACATCTGCAGATTAGTGTAGCAATTAGTGTCTAGATGAACAGCTGCTAGCGAGATGGCTTTCATCTGGGATCTGTGTGGAAAAGGCTGCCTAACTCCAGCTCTGGGAATCCTTACACTGAAGCCAGGGCGGTACCCAGGCCCTCGGGAGTAGTGGATCTGCTCTTTCTTCCTTTGGCAAACACTGGACAACATGCCAATGAAGAGACTTAGACTTGTCTGGGGGGGTGGGGGGACGGCGTGGACAATATATATTCTCTGCGTATCTTGCTGCAGATGAGGTTGGCGAGTGAGGCTGTCTGCTTGGGAAGGGCTGGCCAGAGCAGCCTCTGAGCATGCTCACCCTTTCTAGCATTGTCCCTCCTCTTCCCAGAGGACAGCGTGGGTCCAGTGAGACCTATACAGCACTGATGTGAAGTATAATGGAGAGGTGACAATGCTCACTTCTTCAAACTGCACATCAAGAGTTAGTGTGGGGCTGAGGGCAGAGGGCTGGATTTGGTGCTGGGAAGACTTGGATTCAGTTCCCATCTCAGTCATTTAGCAGTGTGACTCGAGATAAACCAGTTCTCTTCTCCAGGCCTCTGTGTCCTCATCTGTAAAATGAGGGATTGGACTCGATGGTCTTTAAGGTCCCTTTGGGCCCTAAACCTAGATTCCTACACTTCCACCAGTTAATATGGGATAAAATGAAATCCACTTTTCATCCTACTTGCTCCGGGTCCTGGGTCTTCCCAGGTCGAATTCTCTGGGCAAATGTTTACCCTCTCCATGGCTCTGCCTGCTGGGTAGACCTGACCTTCTATTTACTTTAAGGTTCATTCTGCAGTTTTTTCAAAGACCGACTTCCAACTGCTGTCCCCTTTGTTCCTAGTTATGTCAGCTAGGACCCTGCGGAACAAATTGGATCCCTCTTCCACGTGCCAATCCTTCTGATGCTTTTAGGCAGCTCTTGAGTTTCCTTCCCCTTCTTCTCTATGTAATTTAATTTAAGCTCATTGAGGGCAAGGACTCTTTGAATCCTGTCCTTGGATCCCCACCACCCAACATGGTGCCTAGAACATAGTAAGTGCTTAACAAATCCTCCCTACTCCAGGTCTTCTCTTTCCCAGGCTAGATATCCCAGATCCTCTAACCAGTCCTCATCTCTGACATGGTCTCCAGTCCTCCACTCTCCTGGCTCTCTATTCTCCTCTAGATATGGACCTGTTCATCCTGAAACGTACTGACCAGATCGCTGTGTTCAAGATGTGGTCGAGCAGGGCGGCAGACAGTGAAACTCCACCATCTCCCTGGACCTAGGAGCCTTGTCTTGTTGGCAAAATGGGCCGTACGTTGTCTCTGCCACCACATGGGTAGAGTATATCAAGGAACTAATCTCCAAAAGGTAAAGAGACAAAGTAGTTCTGGGGACTTTTATCTCTCCATATTCTTTTGAAATTTAGCATGTTCTGTAATGTAAAAATCAGTGAAAGGGTTTTAGATATTGTAATCAAATGCTATGTGGAGACAGACACCACCTAACTATTTGAATACACAGAAGAAGCCTGCCAAGTATTGGGGTGTATCTTTGTTTTTCTTCTTTTCCCTAAAGAAATGCCTATTGGACAGATGTATTGACAAGGGGTGGGGGAAGGGAGGTAAAGATGTGACAGCTTGACATCTCAGCTTCTCAGGAAGCTGACGCTGCTCAGATTGAGTATCACTATCACTTTGATGATGAACAAATACATTTGTTCCTAGACCTTCTTCTGAAAGGCACGGGCTCCCTAGGGCTTTGGAGTTTGCAAATGAGAGCTTTAAAAAATGGCTGCTTGGGAAAGGCTTGGCAGCAGGAGCTTGGGGAAAAAGGTTTTGAGGCCACTTTGTTCTCAAGAAGGGTCCTGACAGAATCTGAGCCAGAAACTGAAGGGCAATGATCTGAACTCATCTGCAAGTCACTGTCCCTAAAGCACACATACACAGGCGTTCTTTTTACGTCAGCTCTCTGATTCTTAAGAACCCACGTTTTCCTCTATGTTCAGCTTCAGGTGATTAAGAAACTGGTATCGGAGAAGGTCAAAGACAAATAAATTTCCCATGTACAGAAAAAAAGGTCATAACAGCATTTTTGTGGTGTCGAGGGAACAAGGTGGGTATCCATTTATTAGAGAATATTTAGACAAAGTGTGGAATATAAATGTGGTAGAATATGACTGTGCAATAAGAAAACACAAATCTGGGGCATTCAGAGAAACATGGGAGGACTTGTATGAACTTATACATGCTGAATAGAACCAGGAAAACATATACAAAGTAAATTTTAAAAAACACTGGAAAAAAGCTGAGTCTTTTGCAATTGGGATGAGCATTTTTGGACCCAGAAGAAGGGTGTAGAAATGCATACCTCCCTTCTTTTACTGGAGAGGTAGGGGATTGTGGATGTAGAATGTTAGACACACACACACACACACACACACACACATTGTTCCTTTCTTCAACAAATACTTTGTACAACATATCTACTGGGAGACTTAGAATGTTTGGGGAAATACATATTTTTTGGATTTCTTTGATGTTTTGCTGCAGATGAGGCTGGTGGGCAAAGTACACACGCTCACACACATATGCACGTGCAGACACATATGTGTATATACAAACATACATGCACATGGCCATTTACATGTACATACATGTATGTATCTGCATACATTTGTGCATGTCTATATATATTCGTATGTATGTGTGTGCACATATATACATGTATATCTATATGTGTATACATGTATATCTATATGTGTATACATATAGGGTATCTCAAAAGTCAGTGTAATTTTAAGATTTATTAGCTTTAAAGTGCACTGAGACTTTTGGAACACTGTGTATGTATGTGTGTGTGTGTGTGTGTGTGTGTGTGTGTGTGTGTATGTACAGACACACTTATACACACATACACTCCACCATCCAGTGAGCCTTTATTTATAATAAAGAAAAACAGTTCAGCAAAGATAATTGGCAACAAACATATTTGATGATATACACATATATACACATACATGTTCAGATTTAAGGTGGTTAAGAAGCTGGCATTGGAGAAGGTCAAAGACAGAAATAAATTCCCACATAGAGAGAAAAATGTTCCTAACAGCATTTTTGTAATGTCAAGGGAACAATACATTTGATCACACACATACACACACATACATACACATGTGTATGAGTATATCATCAAATGGGTTTGCTGCTGAAAGCTCACTGGATGGTGATAAGGTACAGATGGCAAGTATACTTGTAAATTACTGTGGTGGAAAAATCAGAGGGCATCAATTGGACTTTGAAAAAAAAAAAGAAATAAAACAGGCATTCCTTTGTTGCTAAGGTTATACCGGCTAAAGAATCGGTGTCTGAGAATGAGATTTGGGTTCCTGGGTTATGGCAGAGACTTTCAGGCTCATGGTCAGGAATGGATCACAGCTAACAAAGCCTGGAAGAATGCATTTGCCCACAATCTTGAAAATTTAATCAAAGTGTCTTTGAATAAAAGAGAAAGGAAGGCAGGAGAAAACTGCCTGTGCATGACTACCATGCTGGATGTTATAGATGATAGCTCTAACATAGCAAGAATGGTAGTTGAAATGCCCAGAAATTCACAGGCAACAAAACCTAAGAAAGGAGCCGGCATGAGCCAGCCATGAAAGGCCCCTGAGTGTTGTCATCCACGAAGCATGCTGATCAAGTCTTGAGTCCTGGCCGCACCTTGATGTCACCTGGCCCTGATCATTGTGGAGAAAACAGGCCATGAGAGCAAGAGCTTCCTGGCCAAAGGGTATCTGGGAAACATTCATCAGTTTATTTTCACACAGCTCCTACAATACCCCTTTATGCAGCTGGTGCAGAGGAAGGAGCCCTGGGTTTAGAGTCTAAAGACCTCAGCTTGAACCCCGGCTCTGAAATTTAATCTCTATGTGACCATGATCAGGTCCTCTTCTTATTATTAATGACAGCATTTAGTTTGTATTTGATCCTCACAAGAAGTCTGGGAGGAGGGTGTTATTATCCCCACTTAACAGATGAGGAAACTGAGGCAGACAGAAGTTAAGTGACTTGCCCAGGGTCACACAGCTAGTAAGCAACTGTGGGAGCATTGGAAGGAAAGTATTTCTGACTCCAAGTCCAGCACTCTGTAAGTCATGCCGCCTAGCTAGCTCAATTAAAAACAACCAACAATCATGTCCATGCTGCTCTTGGCTTGGGCACTGACTCCTGCCCACTCCTCATGTACACCATTATCCTGTTCCTGAACACTGACTCCAGATTCTACTGTCAAAGTAGTTGGCAATCATTTGTGATTTAATAGAGATACATGATGTGCAGCAAGCAGGCTGTAACCCATTATAAACAAAGAATTATGCAAGAGGTGAAGGATGGCATCAAAGAAAGATGTTACCCAGAATAAACCAAACAGAACAAGCCATGGGCTGGCTGTGTAGAAAGAATGAGAGACAACCAGCGGGCAAGCCAGCACCATTGGTATTGGGAAGGTGTGAACTCAGGGAAGGCCCCCAGCCCGGTGGGTGAACCCTCTACAGAAAACTAATGGGAGGATGGGGATGTGAGTCCTATAGTTTGGGCAGGCATGAATGAAACTGGTCATCGATGGGATCACAGTTCCCCTGGAATATGAGAGTAAGATCTGGGAAATGATATATGTACTGCCCATCTCACAAAGTAGTTGGGTTTTTTATTCTTTCATTGAATTTAATTTTTTCAATGAACGAAAATCTATTTTCTCACTTTCCCACCTCTCCCATTCTCATGGGAAAGAAAAAAGGAAAAAGAAAAACCCTTGTGATAAATATGCAGTCAAGTGAAACATGTTTTCTTATTGGCTGTGTCTAAAAATGTCTGTCTCTTAAAAAAAATAAAATAAAGATAAATAAAAAAATAAAAATGTCCATCTCCTTCCACCCAGAGGCCATGCCTGCTTTGCCAGGAGGTGGGTGACAGGCTTCATCATGGCTTCTCTGGAATCATGGGTGGTGACTGCATTGAACAGGGGTCTTCAATCTTTCAAAGTTGTTTTGTTTACAATGTTGTTGTTATTGTATAAGTCAGGCCTCTACATGCCGGGTCATGATGCCTCTGCCTTCTGCACGGTGGGCGCTCAATAAATGGCTGGTCAATTGAATTGGGCTAAAGAGGAATTTGGGGAATTTGGAGAGGGTCCAAAGGGAAAGCCAAAGAGATGATTAGAGAGCTACTGGGGGAAAACTGTTGTTAAGCAACCGATGTTATTAAAGGACTAGGGAGGAGGTCACAGGGTGATTTAATTAAGGCATTCAATTCAAGTCAATGAAAAACCCTCACTCGGCAGCATGAGGCATTTAACATCGCAGAGTGTTGGAATCAGAAGGAACTATCAAGTCTAACCTTTTCATTTTACAGATGAAGAAACTGAGGTCCAGAAGGGGAAAGGACTTCTCAAACCGAGCTATTGACCTAGACCACAATTCTCCTGACCCCCACTTTTATGTGTTCATTTTAGCAAGTATGAATTAAGCTCCTACTCTGTGCCAGGAACTGCGCTAAGTACCAGGGATACAAATACCCTGGGCAAGTCCTTTGACCTCCCTAGGACTCAGTTTCCTCAGTTGTAGTTCCTTCTAGCTCAAAATCTATAATCATAAAACACACACATATATAATCCTAATAAAAATGAAAGTCTCTTTCCCTAAGGAAGTTACTGGAGGGAGGGAAAGAGGGCCAACATGCATATAAAATTCAAAATATACAAAGTGAAGTGGGGGGAGGAGCGGCGTCCTGTTGGCTCTCAGGTGGCATTTGAGCTGAGCCTTGGAGAAAGCTGGGTGTTCTGTGGGTTGGCAGTGAGGAGGGCTGCCTTCCAGGCATGGGGACTGCCTGTGCAAAAGCAAATTGGTGGGAGGTGTGCCACATGTGGAGTAAAGCAAATAAGCCAGTTTATCTGGAATAGTGAGCACCTGAAAGAGATTAATGGGTAAGAAGCCTAGAAAGATTATAAAGCCTTTAGAACAAGTTAAGGTTTTAAGGAAGAATTTTCCAAAAAGGGAAGGTTGACTTTTGGGCTGGGTTACTGGGGAAGACTATAGAATCTCCTTCTTGAAGAACTTAAAGCTGGGGGGGATTCTTGTGGGTCTTAAACTTGGCTCTTATGGGGGTCTCACTATTAAGTGAGACAACTGTTCAAGGTTTGAATCTAGGCTCTGGGAACTATACTGAGCAAACTCCCCAGGGAGGGGAGAAATCAGTGCCCTTGCTGAAAACCGGACCTTGAGTCCTGGCTGAACGCAATGGATTCTGGACATTCCCCGGGGGAGCTCAGTGATGCTGCCACCTGTTTGGTGAGTGGGTAGTACCTGCTGAGCGGCTGTTAACCAGGTGGGAGAAGACTCTAGGAGGAGTCCCCACTGTCTTGTGGCTGGTTCAATGACGCGATAAGGCCCCAAGCTCCAGGAGACCGAGGTTACCAAATACTCTTTAACAAACACCCCTAACTTTGAAAATGATGAATAGTACCTATTATATAGTTTTTCAAAGGAAAGTAAACTGTGAAATTTAAATTCATGGTTTTATAGTGAATCTTCTTTTTAGGTTGTGGTACGTAGATGGAAATGTTCTCTTTTTGTCCTTTCTTAAGTTTAAAATGAATACAAAATTAAAAAAAAACACTCCTAGACTTTCAGCAAGAAGCTCAGTAAGCTTTTTTCTAAGTTTTTTTTCTGAGACTTTCCCAAGTCCTCCCTCAGACCGTCCCTCATTTCCTCCTCCACAATCATCTATCCTGTCCTTCCCCCACTCCTCCAACAGAGGTAGCTGGGTGGGACAGGGTCTGGGGTCAGGAAATCCTGAATTCAAATTCAGCCTCCGATACTAACTAGCTGTAAGATTGAGGGCAGGTCACTCAACCTCTTTCTGTCCCAGTTTCCTCATCTGTAAAATAGAAATAATAACAGCATGTGCATCCCTCCCCAAGGTTGTTATGAGGACAAAATGAGATAATATTTGTAAAGTGCTATATAAATACTAGCTATATACTAAATACTAGCTATACTGGTTGCATGTACCACCTGTGTATAGGGATACTTTGGTGCATTGCTATAACCTCAGGTTCTCCAATTCGTTTGACTAGTTTTTGACCAGGAAAGAGAGTTAAAATGATTGTGATCATGCCGGAGAGAGATGGGAGGATGGTTGATATGCATGCTCGACAGAGAAAATCAAGGTACTGCCATGGTGTGTCACGAAGCAGTGCCCCCCTGAGTAATCTCTCATGCTGAAAGATTGAAGTCAGTCATGAAAAATCAGAGCTGTGTCTCTGAATCCAAATAAATGAGCCATGTCATCGGCGGCATGCAGATCTGTTCTCGGAAGAGTTCTTTTTTCCAGCACTCCAGCAGAGCAGGACCTGACCTTCAGCCATATGAAATTTCCATGGAAACAGAGAATGGCACTCAGATTTCCTTGGTGACTCCCCTCCTCCGAGGCACTGCAGGCAGGGTGATAACAACAGAACTAGGGAAGACAGGAGCAAAAGCCTCTCTCCCTCCCCCACGCTGAAGCCGCCACCATCTCCTGGGAGCCTTACCTGGGGTCCTCCTCCCCATCCTCTCACACAAGGCTTGGCCCCAGCAGACAAAGGTGCATCAGCCAGGAAGGCTGGTGAAGGTGATGCTGCCTGGAGGGACTTTTAGGACTAATTGTCGACCAGCAAGTCTACCTCTGTGCACAGCCCCAGATGCCATGCTGGTCTCAGTCAGATGGAATAGGTTTAAATGTGGCTTCCTATGGCCTCAAAGGTAAAAGAGAAACTCTCCCATTTTCGGAGCCCTCCACAGGCTGGCCCCAACATATCTTTCCAGCTTCTTGGGGCTTTTCGCCCCTCCTGCATTCGGCAATCCAGACAACCTGGCCTCTCTGTTACTCACACATCATGACACCCCATGTCCCATCCCCACGCCCTGGCACTGGCCTGGAATGCACTCCTCCTCTCCTGCACCTCCTAGATGCCTCCTCTTCCTTTCAAGTGCGACTGGGGCAACGTCTTCTGCACGATGTTTTTTCTGATACCCCCAATTGCTATGGTCTTCCCTCCCAAACCAGCTTATATTCAACCATTTTGTATGTGTTTGTATTTGTCAGCTTGATATTATATATACACACATGTATCTACATGTGTATATACATGTGTATGTGTGTATGGACGTGTCTCCCCATTAGAACGTACGCTCCCTGTGAGTAGATTCTTTGTACTGGTATCTCCATCCCCAGCACAGTGCCTGGCACATAGTAAGTACTTGTTGATTGATTGATTGATAAAGGATGGTTGGATCAGAGATGGCCATGTGTTCTCTTCCTGGCCATCCTGAGAGCTTCCGGGTGTGTCAAAAAGAAAACATTTAGGAGACACTCAAGCAGAATAAGGGAACCAGGGCCCCACCCTTTGGAGTGGGGATCATCTCTGGTGTCATGACATTAGGACGTCTCCCATTATTTCAAGGGGTTTTCAAAATTCTCCAAATAAAAATGATTTGCTTTTCATTCACTGGAACAAAATATGAATATGCCACCTAGCACTCCAGAGCAAGAATGCCATGCATGCAATTCGACGATAATAGTACATCAATCCCCTGCCCACTGAGTCATGGCCAGGCTCTTTTGGTGCGTGGCTGTGGGGACTGCCGAGGAGAACCTGGGAAGGAGAAGGGTGAAACAGACTCCTCTTCTTGGCCCATCTCAGGGATCAAAATCTAGCCCCCAGTAAGCAGTACCTTGGAGACGACATTTTTGCAAGGTGTGAGCTCAAGTAAGTGAATGCTGTCTTCTAAGACATAAAAGCCTAGAATGGGAACATTTCAGGAGAGAGCACAATCCTGGGAAAGATGATCTTTTCATGGAATCAGACACTCAGAGCTGGAAAGGACATAAGTAGCCAAGTAGTTCAACTCGTATCTGAACAGGAATCCTTTCTATGATATCCTTGAAAAGTGGCCATCCGCCATCTTCTTGAGGACCTCTGATAATGCTGAACTCACTAGCTGTCCAGGCATCCCACTCTACCTTGAGGCAGCTCTAATTAATAATCAACCATTCACTTAATAAGTATGTATTAACTGCCTATTATGTGTCAGGTGGGCAATTAAGTGACTTGTGGATAGAGTGGCAGACCTGGAGTCAGGAAGACTCATCTTCTTGAGTTCATATCTGGCCTCAGATACTAACTAGCTATGTGACCCTGCGCAAGTCACCTAACTCTGCCTCAGTTTCCTCATCTGTAAAAAAATGAGCTGGAGAAGGAAAAGGCAAACCAGTTCAGTATCTTTGCCAAGAAAACCCCAAATAGGACACAACTAAAAAATGCCTGAAACAACAAATGAATGCGTCAGGCATCAGGCTAGGTGACGGGGAAATCAAGACAAAAAAACCATGGTTCTTGCCCTCAAGGTGCTTACATTCTATCAGCAGCCTGTACATCTGAAAGGAAATGCAAAGTATGTACAAGGTAAATACATAGTCTCTGAGAAGGGTGCTAAGATCTGAGAGACCCAGGAAAAGCCATATATAGGAGGGGGCACTTGAGTTGAGCTGGTCAACATCAGGATATTTTTCCTAACATTGGGCCCAAAATGGTCTCTACAAATTCTATCCATTGTTTCATGTTCTACCTCCTAGGGCCAGCTTAAACAAGCCTGTTCCTACCGCCATGCAACTGACCCTCAAATATCTGAAGACATCTATCTTGTTGCTGTCCAAGTCTTCTCTTCACTGGGTTAAACATCGCAGGTTCTCCCAAACCATCCACATGGAACATGATGTTGAGATCCTTCACCGTCCTGGTTGCCCTCCACTGGCCATGCCCCAGCTAGTCAACAGCCTTCCTAAAATAAGACACATGGAACTGACCATGATGCCCCAGATTTGGCCTGACCATGGCAGAGTACAGCCATGTCTCTGGACAATCGCCCCCTGCACTCCTTCTTCTGCGACTAAAGTGCAGCTCTGACAGGTGTCAGGCACATTGGAGAACACTGCTGGAATAAAGCAGAGACTTGGCCTCAGAGAAGTGGAAAGAATTTCCACGGACAGAAGGAGGTATTGCCAAGATGCCAGCCCTACTGGAAGAGGCTGAGAAGCCTCGGGGAGCTGTTGATCCAGAAGTAGGCTCATTGAAAATGGAATGGTGCAGTACTAAGAGATTCCACATGTGGAAAAGCTGCATACAGCCTTTCATAGCCCATATCCTCTCCAACATCTGAGCAGCAGGTGCCATCTTAGATAGTCTCAGATATCGGGTATCTTCCACTCAGCCGTCCTATAGACCTATGTGATTTTGGCCAAGTCACTTAACCTGCTTGTCTGTCAGTTTCCTTATCTTTAGGATGAGGGAGTGGTATAGTGTAAAGAATGCTGGATTTGGAGGTAAGGACTTGAATTCAAATCCTGGTTTTTCCATTAAGTATTTTGTGACCCTGAGCAAATCATTTAACCTCCCTGGGCCTCAGTTTCCTCATCGGTAAAATAAGAAGTTGGACAAGATGGCCTCTGTGGTCCCTCCCACCTCTAACATTCTGATCATGCAGAATCATGGTGAAGGAACTCATTCTTTTCCCTCATTCTGACATTGCTGATCTGCCAGACCCCTCTTATGGAGCCTAAAAAGATGGGTCAGAGAAAGAGGATCTCAGAGCAAAGCCCTGCCAGCCCTCCATTCCTGCACATGTGGCTTCTGTCTATCAGCTTGCACTTTACTGGGCAATGCTATTAATTCTCATTATTTTTATAGATAGGACAAGGAGACAAATGGATGTGTTTACAAGGCACTCGGTGCAGGCACAGCCGAGCGGGCCTGTCGCCACTCCCCATTCAGTTCACCTGTAACCATGACAACTTTATTGATGCAGTTTCCATGGAACTCAATTTAACCTGGATTGGATTTAAAAAAAAAAAAAAGGCAAAGAAAAGGGAAAAAAAGACCCGCCTTTGTCTAGAGGGAATAGCATAGAAGGGATCTCAGGTGATGTGTTCTTAATTACCATGTTCACTTAATTACTTTCTTTGATGATTTCCCTGGGGAGGTGTTTCTCAGCCAGTGATTTACTGGAGTAAAATCGAGAATAGCCCTTTACATGAAGGCTCTTGTCGGAGAATGGAGCTGCTAAAATGCCATCTAGCTGGTCACCGGGGTGTCAAGGGTATATCCTAGGATGGGGGGTTTCGAGCTGCAAAGGACCTTAGAGATCCTTCATTTGACAGAAGGACACCGAGGTCAGGAATAATAAACATTGTCGTCATCGTAGCTGGTGATTTTTCTATTGTGTTCTAAGCTCCAGGTTGCTTCAATTAATCCTCACAACAAGCCTGGGAGGTAGGGGCTATAATTACCCCCATTTTACAGATGAGGAAATCAGGGCTTAGAGAGATTAAATAGCTTGCCAAAGGTCACAGCTAATTAAGTGTCTGAGCCAGAATCTGAATTCAGGTCTTACTGACTTTTAAGTCATTCACTGCTCTATCCAGTTGGAGCACCCAGTTCATAGGATAGGAATTTGTCAAAGACACACAGAGCAAGTCCATTCATTCATTCATTCATTCATTCATTCATTCATTCTCCAATTTATCCATCCATCCATTTGCTCTTCCCTTTGTCTAGAACCATTGAGACACAAACAAAGGTCGCTGAAAGAGGCAGTGTGGTATTATGGAAAGAGCATTTGTATCAGAGTCAAAAGTCATGAGTTCAAATCTTCTCATGATTACTACCTGGGAAATGGGGGTGGGGGGAGTCCCAACCACACCCCCTCTGTTTTCTCAACTTTGAAATGGGGGATCTGAACTAGAGCAATGGCCTCAGAGGTTTCTTCCACTCAGGATGATTCAGCCTGTTCTGCTGTAAGGGGAGACCCTCCGAGGGGCTGCACAGGGGGCTGTGGTGGCCAATTCAATTAGACAAGAAGAGCCATCTGCCAGGCCCTGAGCTGGGGACAGTGCTGGGGTGGGGAGTGCAAAGACAGAAACCAAATAGCCCTGGCCCTCTGGGTGCCGACATTCTGCTAGCCAGTTGGTCTTTCTACATAAAACTTTGCTTCTAATCACATTACAGACCCTTCTATCTACTCTGTATATCTTTGATATATGTAGTTGTTAGAATGTGAGCTCCTTGAGGGCAGGGACCATGCTTTTGCCTTTCTTTGTATGCTCAGTGGTTGGCATAGTGCCTGGCATACAGTAGGTACTAAATGCTTGTCGACAGCCGGACTAACCAAAACAGAGAGCCGTAGTTAAACAGTCCTGTTAACCAGGATACCCTGCATCCCTCCCCCACGCCCCATCCCCCCCCACCACCAAAGGTTGCTTTGAAAATCACTACGGCTTCATCCTGTTTTTCTTCAAGTATTATCTGAGCCCTGCGTTTCCTTCCCTGGATCTTCCCATGGGCTCCAAAGGGAACAAAAAGATGCAGCAGATCCATGGTATTGTTGCTAAGGGGCCTGATAACTCTGCTCTTGCGTTCATTTAGCTCCAACGAAGATCGTCGAATAGGAGAGAAAACCACCTGCTCCTCACTTTCGTCATATCTCTCTGCCTCACTCTCATTTTCTCTCTGGTTCTGTCTCTTTCTCTCTGTTTTTCTCTGTCCCTCGGTCTCTGTGTTTAAGTCTTTGTCTCTCTCTCTCTCTGCCTCATTCTGTCTCTCCCTCTCTGTTTATCTGTCTCTCCCTCCATCCCTCTGTCTCTGTGTTTATACCTTTGTCTCTTTCTGTCTCTGTCTGGTTCTGTCTCTCATCTTCCTCTGTCCTTCTGCCTTCCTGTGTGTGTCTCTGTCTATCTCTCTCAGTTGCTGGAGGGAGAAGGCAGCAGGAGAGGGGGAATGGGGACAGGAGGAAGAAGGGGGGGAAATGCAGAACACAGTCTGGAGACAGTTGCCAATCTGGAAGCCGCCATTACCAACCAGAGGTGGGGCAGCCCGACTAATACGCCAGCAATTCTGGTTTCTGTGATGAAGGCAGAACATGGTGCACAATGGAGGGATTTCTTTTTTCTATTCTGACTTTGATCTTTCCTTTCTTTCCCTCTTTCCCCACCCCCACTCCTATCTTATAGCAAAGAAATAACTCCATAATGAAACCCCTCGAGCTCTGCCTGGCCATGGGGAACAGCTTGGGTGGTCCTGAGCAGGGCTTCACGCACAAAGACAATATGAGCTTGGGTCTTACCGCTTGTTTCAAGGGGAAGCCAGATTGGCTTTTCAGAAAACAGTGGATTTTCATTTCCTTATCATTTAGCAATCTCCCCACTCCGCAGCTGTGTGCATCTATGGAGAAAGGACAAGAATGTCCCCAAAGCTCCTGCTGGCTAAAGGCTAAGACTCACCCAGCCCAAAGTGGACAGCAAGGCAGGACAATTAGGGACTTGGCCATTAACACTGACCTAACAGACCATGCTGACCCGTTCTGAAAGCCCCAAGGAATCTTAGTTTTATCAGGTCCTTGTCACCACCTGGGCTAGGCACTTTCTAAATGCCATTGAGCAATGTTATCTCTGTGCTTTGAGGTAGAGAAGTAAATACCTCTGCCTCCAAAAGGGGGAAAAAGTTTATGCGCCACACAGCAGAACTGTAATTAGACCTCATTTCAAAGCCCGTAGCTTCAAGCACCACTCATCTGCTGGAGGCGAAGAAGGGGGTGAAAGGGCCGGCTGAGTGGGGGAGCGTCCAAATTGCATTCTAGTCACTGTTCAAGGGATGACTGTCAGAGATGGCACTTGCTATTTGAAAAACATTTCTCTGGGTTCTTTGTCTCCCCTTCTCTCCTCATCTTCTCTCTCTATCTGGCTCTCTGTGTCTGTCTCTGTGTCTCCGTCTCTCCCTGTCTTTGTTTCTTTATGTGTCTCTTGTGTCTGTGTCTGTTTCTGTTTCTTTGTGTGTGTGTGTGTGTGTGTGTGTCTAACACAGCCCACAAGAGTTTCTAATATTTCACATAAACAAAGGCCCCAGAAGAAAAGGCCCACCACCAGAGGTGCTTTGATTGTTGTGATTGTATCTTGGTTGGCCTAACAAATGAGAACAGTCACACTCGAAGGCGAAGGCAATACTTGGGATTTGGATTTATGTTGCATATTTAACACATGATACAGTCCATTGACTATCGCTGGGTACTAACCAGATAAGGTTTAAATATTATTAAATTATTCATGTTTGATGTGTTAAATATTAACCATAACCTAATAATAATATCTATTATTTATACTTTCATATACAATATCTTATTTGATTATTTTAACAACTCTACAAGGGTGGTAGTGTATGGATCATTGCCTCCAACTTCCAGGTAAGGTTAAGTGAGAGGGGTGGGGAGCAGATGGACCTGTGGTTTCGTCGACATAAGGAACTCCCACCACCAGTGCAGATTGGCAGCCGATGGATAGGGTTGCTTAGAGTACTGGGAAATTCAGTGACTTGACTAGGGGCACACAGTCACTGTGTGTCAGAAGTGGGACTCAAACTCAGGTCTTCCTGGGTCTGATGCCTATTCTTCACCCTCCATGCCACACTGCTTCCGTAAGGGTAAGTGACTCGTCCGAAATCACCCAGTCAGTGACCCTGCGGAAGTCACTTATCCCTTCAACGCAACAAGCCACTCTCCATGACTGAGTCTGGATGGCAGGGAAGGTGCTGCGTACGCTGGTAGCAGGACTTTCCTCACCTGGGAGTTCCTTGAACCAGTGTAATCACAGGGGCAGCCCCTCCCCCTTTTCATAGGATCCAGAGTTGGGAAGGACCTCAGTCAATTTGGATATCACTTTACTTGCTTGTTGTTTTTCTGTCTTAGCAAATGACAATAGCAAGTTCTTAGAATCTGTGATTTCACCAGTGCAGGTGCTCCTTCCATCAGCCCAGACCACAAGCCCTCCCCCCCCACTTTTTTTTTTTAAGGCAATTGGGGTTAAGTGACTTGCCCAGAGTCACACAGCTACTAAGTGTCACATGTTTGATCTGAGGTTGGATTTGAACTCAGGTCCTCCTGACTTCAGGGCCGGTGCTCTATCCACTGCGCCACCTGGCTGCCTACAAGCCCTTTTGTAGGTGGTTTCATAATACTTATTTGTCGAATTGAATGGAATGATAATGTATTATCCTCCGGCCCACCTGGTGATGACCCTCTCCATGCTGGACTAAGCTGGTCCTTGGGCACTAGTCACACAGTCTGCTACCAGACCCATCAGATCATAGCATTAGAACCAGAAGAAACCTTCAAGTCTAACCCCCCTATCTGTCAGCTGAGGAAACTGAGACCCAGACAAGTTGAATGAGTCACTCAGGGTCACCCAGATAGTAAGTGGCAGGAGTCAGGATTTGAGCCCGGGGGCCTCTGACTCCAAATTCAATGTTTTTTCCCCTGTGCCATGTTATAGACTCAAAGCCTTCCTAACTTTGGTGATGTATTAGACTAGGTGACGTCTAAGCTCTCTTTCAATTTGAAGAAGTCCTGTGGTTCTTAGATTCAACTCCACAGGCCCAGGGCGTCCTCATCACATCGAGGTATTTGAGCTTTCTAATTATTTAGGCTCTGAATAAATGGGAATATCCTCTACACACTAGGAAACACTGCTATAAAATTCCTCGTTGTGCCAGGGATTTGATAAGATTTTGGATTGAATCTCTGTGTGTAATGCTTCTCTCTCTTGGGTAAAGTCCTCTGCAATAAAGGCTTCAACAGGTAGAAATATTGACTGAGCTACAGTCCCTGCTGCAAAATTCAAGCTTGTGTAACTTTTTAAAAATCTTTTTTTAAAAATTCTAACTGATTTATTGACTAGGCTTAATGGCTGTAATTATGGAAGAATACTTTTAGTTTTTAAAATAGGGTTGACAGTAGAAGTGAACAGGTCTGTAATCAATCTCCCAACGGCTCTTCCCTTAGAATTTGGCACATCTGAGACATGTGCACCCCGGGCTGCCCAGCCCCCATCAGGCTCCATGGGACACCTCCACCACAGCTGACACAGGCCTTTGATACAGTCTAAGGTCTTCTGGGCCTCTCCATGAGCCCTCCTATCTGCATTGCCTTCCCCCCATGACAGGATGAGCTCTTGAAGGCAGGGGCTATCTTCCTGTGTTATTGGTATCCTTAATGCTTAGAATACAGTAAGCACTTAATAAATTTTTTAAAAAATTCCTTCATGTATGTAGTTATTCTGTGCACTTAATATAAGACCTGTGTTCAAGTCATGGGCCCACCACCAGCTGGTGGTGTCCTAGTCAGAGGCTGTAAGACCCTGACAGCATGTTCTAGAAGACTGGTTCAGTCACTAATTCTGTCTCTTAACTGAGAAACATGCCTAAAGGGCTTTGGAGGTCTTTGACAGTCATGGGAGTATGCTATTTCACAAGGGTGTTCATCTTCTGGAAGTCTGTCTAGGAATGGGAGAATAGAGGCTCTGACCTAGAAATTCCACCGGCCTGGGGATTGAAGGTGAATTTGTTCCCACTTGGTATAGAGCCAATGTTGTGATTGTGAGTCACATTTCATCTAAGATTGCAAGAGTAAATGAGAACATTACCCAGATCAACTATGAAATATAGGTCCAGGAAATCCCAGGACAGGTCATTCAGAAAATGTCAAAGACTGATCCACGGGCCAAACGACTTCACCATTTATACAAAGTGCTGCAGAAGTGCTTATCTGTTTCCAGATAAGGTTGTGTCCTTCCCCTCCCCTCCTAACCTTCCAATTTAACTTGGTATAAATGGTTGGCGTGTGAAGTTGGTTCAAGAGGTCTGGGATTGGGAAGAAGGCAATTTTAGATCATGACAGTGCTGAGGCATCCTTAGAGAGGCAGAGCTCTCTCTCCTTCTCCCATTCCCAGGGGATCTTAAACAGGCATCATTTAGGCGGAATACCTTAAAAAAATCTGGATTTTAGGTTCTTTGTCATAAAGTCATAGAAATACTGGGCCTCCAGTTCAGTATGGACTGCTGTGATTGGGCATCCCTGTGATGATATAATCACATGATCAGGACAATGGAAGAGTATCTCAAACAGACAGAACTGAATGGCATTCCTGAGATTGACCCAGAAAGTCCTGCTTAGTCTCCCTCTCAGCAGGGACACCAGCCCCTCTGTGGTGTGGCCATTGGCAGACCCTGAAGCCGTTGGCCCTAGAGGCTAGGACATTCCAGTCACTCAATCCTAGAACTATAGAAAAAGGAGAGGAATTGGGCAATGTCAAAGCTTCATATCTTCCCACGGTGTCTAACAAGATGTCTAGGCAAACAGGAATGGGATTACAGGATTTACCATTGGAAGATATCATCTATTCCACCCCTGCCCTTTTATAAATGGGGAAGCTTACCTGAGACCATTTAGTTAGGAGGCAGCAGAGTCAGGATCCAAACCTGGACCCCCATCCAGAGCTCTTTCTATTAACTGTGCTGCTATGATTAACTCACAAGATCCACCTAGGTAGGAAGGCTTCCGCCAGTGACCTCAGCCAAACACAGCTGGATTCTTTTTCACTTGCTATATTGCAGTAGGCTGCATAGAAGTCCAGGGAATGATCAAGCAGGAATGGCGCACCTGTTTGCTTGGGTGGGGTGGTTGAACGTCACTAACAGGTATAGTGCAGAATAGAACAAAAATGATAATAACAGCAATAATAGTAGCTAACATTTGTTCAGCACTTTTAGGTGTGCAAAGTACCTTATATAGGTTCTCACATCTGATCTTCATAATAAACTTGGGAGATCAGTGCTATTATTATTATTTCTGTTTTTCAGATGAGGAAAATAAGGCATAGAGAGGTAAAATGGCTTGTCCAGAATAACAAGAGGCAAGATTTGAACCTGAATCTTTCTGACTCCGAGTCCAGTGCTCTATCTACTCTGCCACCTAACTGCCTGGCCATGAGATCCTGGGCGTATAGGGGCTTGCAAGTTTCCCAGGGTGGCAGTTTTGATTGCGTATCCTGACAGATATCCTGGTACCTGTCCTACTTATAGCACAGACACAGACTAGCACAGTGTTGGTTATTCAGTGGAATCCAATCAGCTCCTGCTTGAATAGACTCAGTCACTGCCAGGGGTACTGCCAGGTTTCCCCTCGGAAAGGGTAGCTTGGACAGGAGATCATTAATGGTGCTACCAGGATGCTCCTGGCCTCATGTTCAGTCCCCTCTCAGCACTCAGACACAATCACTTTCAATAAGGATTGGGCCACCTCGTTTTGTACCAATTCATCCAATGTGGCTTTACCATATTTTTTCCTAGAACTAGTTGGACAAGGTGACCTGGTACCCACCCCTCCATCCTTCAAATCCCCAGGTTCTGGGTGAGCAGCCAGAAGGCACTGGGATATTTCAGGGCCTTGCTGCATCCACTGGACCTTCTGATTAGCTGCCTTTCACCCCTGGAGGTTTTGAAGATGTGTCTGAACTACATGAGGATGTCCAGGCAGCTGCTTAGAGAGGCAGCCGCAGTCAGAGAGCTCCTCGTTCCCCAGCACAACCCTGGCTGTGTTCTTCTGACATCCACAGCTGCTTACCTGGAAACAGTGCCTGTTCACTGTTCTAACAGCATCACGCAGCGTTCAGAGGCTGGAGAATTCTGCCTGCCTCAGCACTGGGAGAATCTCACTGAGGACTCTGAAAAATGGATGTGGGAAAGTAGGCAACACCTGGTTCCACCTCCATGCAAGGCCCTTAACAGGCTAGAGAATGCTCTGATCTCCATGGGAATTGAGAACAAAGAACAGGGCCGAGTGGAAATCCCTAGATGATTTTTTAGAAACCTAACGTAATTCTTCTTATTTTTACATTTTCCCCAGAGCAACTAACAAGGAACAAAGTGGACAGATGCAAGATTTATTTCCTTTCATTTCCCTTGTCTCCCCTCTGAAGGAGAGCTAACAAATGGGAGAATGGCCCAAAGATAGGTGGTGGGGGGGAGAAAGGAAGGCCTGGATCAGTCCGCCAACCATATGATCATACAAATAAACTACCACATGAGAGGCAATATGGTATAGTGGAAAGCTGGGCTTCAGTCCAGGAAGACCTGGGTGCTAATCCTGCCTCTGACACGGGCTGGATCTCTGACCCTGAGCAAATCACTTGACCTTTCAGTGTCCCAACTACTCTAAATTGCAGAGAGAGTATCATCTGCATTGGTAGAGAATGCAGCTTCAGCAGTTTCAGAGAAGGTAACAACCTGCATGGGCCGAGGGGGTTTCTCACTAGAAACTCCCTATGACAGGGCTTGTTAAAAGAAGAAAAGCAACTATAACTGACATTTATATGGTTCTTTAACATTTGCAGAGTGATTTGCATACTATTTTTTTTTACTATATCATCATAAGAACCCAATAAAATAAACGTTCTTGATATTATTATATGTTGATAGAATGCAAGCTCTTTGAGGTCATGAACTATTTAATTTTTGTCTTTACTTTCCCAGGATTTAGCACTATACTTGGTATTGATGCTCTTAAATGCTTGACAGTTTATTGATTCCCATTGGACAAGTGAGAAAACTGAGGCCCAGTGAAACTGACTTGCTTATGGTCACGTGGCTATTGAATGTCACAAGTGAGGGTTTGAACTCAGGTTTTCCTTACTCCAGTCCAATATTCTATCCACTCCAAGAGTTCACTAAGGCAATCACATTGTAGTCATATAGGCAAGAATAGGTCATTTCCATGTGCATCAGTAGGAATCTCTGAGATGTAGAGGTGAAGTCATTGTGAATCTCAGAGATGCAGCCCAGGCTTTCTTATCACAGACTTGCTCAGACTGGAAGATTGCATCACTGTCCCTCTCCACCAGCCAATAATGCCAAATGTTGCCACAGTACATGGACGGCCATGGGAAGGGATAATTCAGACATTACACCTAACTTCCATGGTTACCGTCTACGAATCAGGGAGCAAAGCATGGGAACGTTATCAAATCAGGAAAGGGATGTTATATCAGCGACCTACCTGTAGCATGATGGGATAAAATCTCAGAAATGGAACTGAGTCAAAAATAGAGCCAGAGATGTCTTTGAAAGGCCTTCTCATCACAGATTAGACTCTTAGAAAAACACTGATCCCTTACCACACACGGAAAATGGCAAGCACTGCTACAAGACATGAGATGCCCAGGGAGGGACACAGACACAGCTGCTTCCCTGTGTACCCAGAAAACCCAGCTTTGCACACCAGGAAAGGGACACAGAAAAACAATTGGTCAGGGGAATTTCTCCTCAGGAAACCTAGACAATTCAACCTCGATCTTCCACGTTTGGAAACATAAAAGTAGGTGAGGTTTATTGAATCTACTGGCCCTGGTCACAATCGTTCCTCTATCTTAGATAATCTTCGTGACAGCATTGCTGCCCACTGTCACAATTGCGGTAGAATGGCAGGCAGTTCAAAGTGAGTTGGTGCTTTCCATCATCTCAGTGCTGAATCGGACAGCTGCTTTCTGCTTTGCCACATCTGACTGAGGATCTTATATAATGCAGCCATTTCTGCTCCATGACCCAGGGGCTTAGTAAAGTTTGAACCACCCTCTGCAAATGGTCAAGTGTTGCATAAGGCTCCAAAACAACGGCCAGTCTAAGAACTACCAGCACAAATGAGGTCATAAATTCAACTACAAATGACTGTGGCAAAAGCTGATGTCCCCTATTTGGGGAAGGAAAAATCCCCAAACCTATTTTAAATTCTTCTTGGGGATCCTGAGGGAAGTGGTTTATATTAGCACTGCAGAAGACAGTTGCTAAACCTCAATGTGCGAGGAGGAATTCAGTTTTTGTCCGAATCCTTCCGGTGGTATAGCAGAAGTGCTACATTGCTGTCCTTTGCACAAAGTGCAGAAATAACAAGGTGTAACCAGGATGGGATGACACCTTAGAAATACATTAGGTTAAAGAAGATAGGAAGCATTCAGATTTCCGACTAGCAGTTTTACTCCACTCATAGCTGAGAACAAGAAGAGCTAAGAAATGCAGGCCAAAAAATAAACTTGAGGATAAAACTCTGTAGAGGTGAAGCCATTGTAGAGGACAGGAAAAGGAAAGGTGTTATTGTGAAGAAGAAAAATACTCAATTTTTCATTTATTTCTCTCAGGTACATTATTGATCATCAGGGTGAGGGGATCTTACAGTCGGGTTTGTTTGATAGATGCATCTGGAGAATTGAATGCTTTCTTAGAGTTTTTCTTCATTAAATTTCCCTGCTATGGGTTGTCCTACAAGGCCACAATGAATACAGCATAACCTCCCCACCATGAGCTCTGCTGTTTTTCCATATCAGTGTTGACTGAGCGGTTCTCATTCCTGGCCATGGTGCTGACAAGGTTGTTCAACCCTACTTTGTAGAAAACGAAACTAGATCCCAAAGAAGATTCACAGGACTATAAAGAGAGAAGTAAACTAAGAAGTAGACTAATCTTACAGATGTGGAAGTTGAAGTCCATAGAAGCTAAGACATACGCCCAAGGCCAGACATCAGTGAGTGGTAGTGTCAAGGCAAGTGTATAGGGTTTGTTGTTGTGGTTGTTTAGTCCTCTTTCTATTCTATTATTTAACAACAAAAATAATGATAATGATAATACCTAGATGTTTCTCATTTCTACCATATTATCTTCCTCTCAAAACTAACTACAGGTCAAATTTAGCTCAAATCAGGAAAAGAGTTGGACACACAGTAACTGCTCCATAAATGCTTATGGAAAGGAATGGAATGGAAAGGAATGGAATGAAATGGAGGAGGGGAATGGAGTAGAATGGCCAAGGTGGGACTGGACTAGAATGTGATTGAGTGGAGTGGAACAGAATTGATGAAGGCTTGTTAAATGTCATGGAACTATGGACTCTGAATAAACGGAGGGAGCCGCTCAGCAGAGTAGCTGCCTGGCACCTTCCCCCACTCTAATCCGAGTACAGACTGTGTTCTTCTCTGGCTCTGTTAATCAGCATAATACTGAGTCACAGAAGAGACAACAAAGTGGGATGTTTGACTCAAAGTTAGTCTCTTTGTGGAATTAATCAGCATTCCCAAGAAAGAGGGAGGCATGTTTTAAGATAGAACTCGCTTTGTGCTTTTTAATGTATTCCACAAACGGTGGGACTCTCAAAAGGTACCTACCACAGGATTTCTCTTGAGCAATCTTGTCCAAGAGAGCACTGGGTAAGGACTGTGAAAACCAGGATTTCAATATCTTGCTCTGCCAATAACATGACTTGGGTGTTTGGAGAGGGGGATAAGGGTTGGGAAGGGGTGGGGAGTAAACTTATTTTGAATCCTAGATCTTGAAGGGACCAAAGAAAATTTCTAGCTAAATCCCCTCATTTAAGAGTCCAGAATGAGGCAATATAAGAATTCCAAGGTTATCGATTAATGTCTCTGAGCTCAGTTTCTCTATCTGTAAAATCAGTCAGCTAAAAAGCATTTATTAAATTCCTATTCTGCAGCATGTATTATGATAGGCAATGGAGATATAAAAACAAAAATGAAATGGGCCCTGCCCTCAAGGGGCTTGCATTCTGTCACTAAGTTAAGAATAATGGCTGCTCCTTCTCTACCTGGTGATAATATTAAAAGCCTAATTAGTGAAATAGTCTATGGAAATATGTTGAGGTCTTTAGAAGAGAGATCCCATGTAAATCCACTATGTTATTATTGCTTCATTGTAATTATGTATAGCAGAGTATGGTATTCATAATAAATAATAAATAAGTCCAGATCCCCCTGATCTAGGGAGCCTGAAGTAGTAAATTAAATAATCATTTCCCCTACATTTTCAAAACCATTTTGGATCCATCTCAATCCCCTTGAATCCAGAAAAGTATCCATCATGCTCAGAGCCCTTTGGAAAGGCCAGATGATCCCAGTTGCATTATTGGGACCTAGAAGATGGAGAAATTGCTTTGAACTGAGCCTCTCCTCATATCACTTATTGGCCTTGGCAATACTTGAAGATGACCCGTTAAGTTCTACAAGGAGTATAATTGATGTTGTTGGAAAGAGTAGAACACCAGTAAAAATCAGTGACCACTGAAGTATCGGACTGAATAACAGTGTACACAGAATGAGTCTCTGATCATTTTCATTCTCTCTGTGCACAAAATGACTACATCCCCACACATATTCACACTGCCCCTCCTGCTGTGTTCTCAGCACTGCCTGACGATGCACAAAAGCTTGAAAAGTTCTAGAACTTAGTGTCCTACTAAGTAAAACATGAACACAACATTGTTTCCTTCCCAACTGCCTGAAATTTCCCAAAGGTCAAAACCCTATTTTTCTATGCT
Organism: Vombatus ursinus; assembly: GCF_900497805.2. Lineage (NCBI taxonomy): Eukaryota > Metazoa > Chordata > Mammalia > Diprotodontia > Vombatidae > Vombatus > Vombatus ursinus. Next base: position 46,542,556 of record NW_020954577.1, on the reverse strand, counting down.
ATCTGGCCAGTTTTTCACTAGCCAAGTCATAGGATCACAGATTTAGAGCTGGAGGGATTTGAGAGGTCTTTGAGTCCCGCAATGTCAACTCTGGATCCTGAGGTGATTATAGAACAGCTGGATCAATGGACCCATCAGGACTTATTGAGCACCTGCTGTGTGCTCAGTACTGGGCTGCACCCTGGAAAGGAGCCAGCAGCTAGAGGGAAGGATGATGGGAAGATGGCTCATTCATGGAGACGTTCATGATTCTGCACTCTGGGTTGGAAAGAGATAGGTTGGAGGAAATAATCAGAGATGGGCCAGTTTGAAAATTCAGTATAAGAGGATTTTTTGCTGCTTGAAAAGAAATTTAATAAAAAAACAAAATAAAACAAAACACAGTGTGAGCCATTGATGAGCTTTATCATTATAACGAGTAGAATGGAAAGAACTTTGGATTTAGAGTCAAAAGACCTGGATTCAGATCCTGGCTTGGCATCTAGGTGGGTGACCTTGGGCAAGTGGAAGGCAGCATGGAGTCCTAAGATCTAAATTCTTGGTTTTCTCACTTGCTACTTGTGTGACCTTGAACAAGTCACCTAGCCTCTCAGTGCCTCAGTTTCCTCATCTGTAAAATGAGGGGGTTAGGCTAGATGATCTGGATCTAGTAATTTTCTCTTTTGGGCCTCACTTTCTACATCTGAAAAATTAGAGGGAGGAAGGTTGAACTTGTCCCTAAAGTTCCTTCTGATTCTGAATCTATGACCTCTCAGTCTCTCTGGAGCTGACTGACTAGCTCGTCCACAAGGTGACTGAAACAATCTTTCCTCTCTTTGGGGCTTCTTTTAGGTTTTTATCCCTGACACAAAGGCAGTAGATTATTTTCCAAGCAGGTTGGAAGAGTTTGCACAGCTTTCTCAAAAGCCACATTCTAACCTCAGGAGCCAGTGTGTGTGGCAGCAAGGAATGGATTATTACGGTCCATGTAAAATCCCACTCTAATAAACTCCACGGGACATTCATTTATTGCTATAGAATTGTGTTACAATGAATACACTGGCAGAAATCACGTTCCTCCTTTGAGAGGGCTGAGTATGAGAGAAAATGAAAGTTCAAACTCTTTAGTGGGAAAGACAAAGGAGAAGGAGAACCTTGAACCCCGTGGGAGGGTGAAGGTGAAGCCCCATAGGTGTGCGTGGCCTCCTCCCCCTTTCATCCCGACGGCTCCTCCATTGAGTTGTGTGAAAAGAGCTTAGGCTAAATAAAACAAAGGATTTGAAATTCAATTGAATAAACATTTAAGGAGTTATCTGGGACTGGGCTAAGCAGTGGAGATATAAAGAGCTCATATTCTATTGGGGAAAATAAAAAGGATTGTAGGAAATGCAAGGAATTCTGTCTTAAAGTCAAGACCCAACAGTCTACCCCACTCCATAAAAGAGACTAATCCAAGCCGCAGCCATGGAAGTGTTCAAGTAGAGGAGAGATGACCGTGAGTCAGGGAAGCTGCGGAGAGGATTTCTGATTGGGAAGTCAGACTAGATGGTCTCCAAGGTCCTTCCAACTCAATGATTCCATTATTCTTTCAAGGCCTGGCCAACACACTAGTCACTGTTCAAATCATTAATTTCTCAATGATGTTCAAGAAGAGTCACTTCTAGGTGCTTGGCTTTTTCCAGAAGGTAGGATGTTTATTTCCCCTGATGACTACAAATGTTTCCCAGAAACTTCCTTGAAATTTTATTAGAATTTCATATATTCTTTATATATATATATACATATATATATACACATACACATACATACATACATAGATATATATGTATATATACATTCTGTTTGGACATCACCTCCTCTGAGTATGGTTTTTATATGCGGCCACGTCTTCGTTAGGGCACATAATGAATCCCCTAAAGTGGTGGCTGCATTGTTTGAATTCATACTGCATGTTTCTTCTGGCCGGAAGCAACGACTCTATTTTGCACAATTACAACTTCAAACAGAGTGGGTTATGACACATGCAATCACTTCTCGGGGCTCATGATTCCTATTAATCAGGACCTAGCAGTTTATAGTGTGTTAGACCCTGGCTCACTCTCTCAGAGCCAGGGATGCTATGTGGTCTCTCAGGGTCCTAGGACGTCCTGAGGAGGTTGTGACATTCTCTTTTTGTCATTGCCATTGGCTCGAGCCTCCACCAGTTTGCGTTTCCTCTCATCCTTAGGGCCAATGACTACGCCCTTGGTTTATTTAAATGCTTTAACACCTCTTACCAAAGAATATATACTTTAAAAATAGAGCAAGAACAAATAAGTATTTTCCCCAATACCACAGGAGCATACCAACTCTCCACTGCACCACTTTGGTCTCTTGGGGAAAATAAACTCAGATTAACTTAATTCCTTACATAACTTTGACCCCACCAGGTTCATGTCCACGTCCAACATGATTGACAGATGTGTTCTCACCGTACCTACCGCTGGACTAGACCACCAAAGGTCACTCCCAAAGGTCATTCCTGGCTCCTTGAGACATTGGCGTTGTCTTCGTTCTAGAACTCAGACTTTTGGAACTTTCAGAGGGCCCCCTCCCTCCACCTAGAAGGGAACAGAACAAATCCAGAGGCCAAGGACCAATGCCTTTCACCAAGCCACGGGGCCTTAGAGGGGAACTTCTGCCCTACCGCATTGTCGATTACTAGCAAAGGAGTCATCCAATGAGGGCAACAGTAATGGCGGAGGCCAACTCAGGCCTTTTTTGAAGATGCCTCTGCTTTGGTCTACCGGCCAATCGAGAAAGGCTATGTAGTCAACAGACTGAGACCAGTACAGAATGTCTCTATAGACTCCAGTCTTTCTCTGAGGCCAGGGATCCAACTAGATGGTTCCTGATTTCCCTAGGATCCTATGATGAAGTCACAACTTCCCTGGGGCTCAGTTTCTTCATCTGTAAATGTAAATGTACTAGTTGGCCTCTGGGGTCCTTTCCAGCTCTAAAAATCTATGATCCTAGGATGCTATGACCCAAATCTGAATCCCGCCTTTCTCTGGCTTTCTTCAAGACTCGGGTCAAACACTACCTTCTACAAGAAGCTTTGCTGGTCCCAGGGACTAATGCCTTCCCTCTAAGATTACTTTGTACTATTAACAAGATTTTACAGAGCCAGTCTCTAACCTGAGAACAATGAAACAGCAGGCCAGAGACAAAGTGCCAGTAATCAGGTAGCCGTTTAACTGACTAGTTTCATGATGAGGAACAGATTTGCAAATTGGGAATTCTCCAGATCAGCATTCCACCTTGCTGAAGTGAAGACAGAGATTATATACCTAAATCACAAGTGAGAAGGGAGGGGGGAAGGTGGAGTACAAACACTCGTTTCAGGGCCAGAGTGGTTTCCCATAACAAACCCACAAATGGAAGACAATACAACAATTCTGGAGTCCTGTGGGAGCAATATTGCTCCAGTCCTTGGGGGTCGTTACTTGCTGAGTTGCAGGACCGGAGCTCCGTGACAGGAACAGGTTCTACGATCTTTAATTGACTTCACTTCAGATAGGGAGGCAGAAGGATGCTGGTGATTGTGAGCTTTGTCAAAACTTGGTCATTTCAAGATGCATTGTGAATCTGACTCACAAAAGAAGCAATTTTGAAAAATCTAATCTATTAGTATATTCATTGCACATATCATATCGATTATTATAAAAATCAGAATTCCCTTCGCAGTACATATATTACATATACCTACATAAAGGCTTGCTGGCTCCCCTATTAGAATGTAAGCCCCTTGAGGGCAAGGATTTTTATTTTTTTCTTTGTATCCTCAGTGCTCATTATGGTGCCTGGCTCATCGTCTTCTCTCAATAAATATTTGTTTTCTATATTACTCACTGGATGACCTCTGACAAATCATTCCACTTTAGGGGGGGTGGGTCTGAATTTCCTCATATTCAAAACAAGGAGTTTGGAACAAATTATCTCTGAGGTGCCTCCCAGCTATCAGTCAGGGACAATAAAGGGGAAGGGGAAGAGAGAAGAAAGAGTCAGACAGCAGACTCCTAGTACGTTACGCAGCTAGAGTTAGGTTTAAAAAAAAAATTTTATATCAGTTTCCAGCTGCCTAGTGTGTGGAGTTTAGTGGATTCTGTCTTGATTTGACTCTTTTGTGAAACAGACTATACCACTGAACAGTGTGAGAAGGCAGGAAAAAAGGGTTAATTAAGAGAAATGAAGCATCTGGTATTGAGGAGAGGCTAATCCTATCTTGCCAGACCACACCCAGACATACTTTTTCGTTGTTTGCTTCTCAGTGGCATATTTTAAGAAGGACTTCGGTTAGTTTCCTTACTGAATAAATGAAGGGGATGGATTCAATCACTGCTAAGGCCTCTTCCAACTTCCTATGATCCTAAAAAAGCTAGAGAGCATTTATAGGGGAATCACTGAGGTGGCAAAGGGCTTAGAGGATTAGGTGAAGGAATTCTGGATGTTCCACCTGGAGAAGAGAAAATTCAAGAGAGGATACCATAATTAATCTTGAATTAGTCTGCCATGTTGTGGTTGTTTGGTTGTTTCAGTCATGTTCAACTCTCTGTGACCCCATTTGGGGTCTTCTCGGCAGAGATACCAAAATGGTTTGCCATCTCCTTCTATAGATCATTTCATAGATGAGGAAACTGAGGCAAAGTGACTTGCCCAGGGTCACACAGATAGTTAAGTAGCTGAGGCTGGATTTGATCTCATGAAGATGAGTCTTCCTGACTCCAGGCCTGGCGCTCTATCCACTGCAACAGCTAGCTGCCCCCACATGAATCTGTATGATTCTAGAATGCAGAAGAGCAATTGGATTTGTTCTTTGAGCCCCAGAGGACAGAATGAGAGCAGTGGGTATTGGGCACATAGAGGCAGAAACCTTGCTAATGATCAGCGCTGTCCAAAAGTGGGCTACCCCTCCCTGGAGATTTCCAAGCAAAGGCTGAACGACTCCTTGTCAGAGACGTTGCAGGGGTCCTTCCTGGTCAGATGTGGGTTGGATTAGATGGCGTCTGAGGTCCCTTCTGACTGTGTGACACTGGGATTGTGGGAAGGTTAGATCCCTGCCCTGTGAGTCTTCTGGATGGAAAAGCCAGTGCAAGCTCATGAGGCTGAATGCATTTTGTGCATTGAATTTTTCATCGACTTGCTAATGCATCCAGATTAGAAAGGAATAATGACTGGGTGCCACAAGGTGACTGAAGTCCTCCTTAATCACTTACAGGGTTATTTTTGCTCTTTGTCCCTGAAGCAAGCCCATCAGAAGAGGGTGATGAGGGTGGGCCTGGGAGGCTGGGGCCCCTTCCCCAGGCCATCCACTTTCCTTCCACTGTCATTTAAAGCCTGCAGTGTGCAGAAGTGTGCAGAAGCTGGGAAAACGATGCTCAGTGACTTGCCAAATCCGCTGACAGCAGGCTCAAGATGGGCTGCGACATTCATCAGTGGGCCTGCCTTGCTACTCCTTGGTTTATTTAAAGCCATCATTGACCCTGGTGTTTGCTATTTCTGCCGGTTCCTGACTCAGATTTGTGGCAGAGCCTTGAAATGGCCTCGCTTGTGATGGCTTGGCTTCTAACAGGAAAAGAATGGGATAAAACACGGAGCTTACGAGAGGTGTACGAGTCATGGGGCGTCCTTGGGGAGAAGGCCCCAAGCCCCTTTGCCCTTAAGAATACAGCCCTGGGTGGAACCATTTTACCCATGGGCCAGGGGGCTCCTGTTGGAGCTGAAATCTCCCGAGTTTCCTATTCTACATATATCCTTGCAGGAAGAGGAAGGACCCTTCCTCCTACATTTCTTCTCATTACAGTGGGATAGATAGTGTCCATTAATGTTTCTCCTTTGGGAACACATTACCTTTTGTTCCACAGAACACACACTACTAAGGGGCATCTATAGAGTACTTCAAGGTTTACAAAGCACTTTACAAATTTTATCTCGTTTGATCCTCACAACAACCTTGGGAGGCAGGTGCTATTATTATGCCCACTTTACAGATGGGGAAACTGAGGCAGGCAGCCTTTCAATGACTTGCCCGAGATCACACTGCTACTTAAGGGTCTGAAATAGAATTTGAACTCAGATCTCACTGACTCCAAGTAAAGAACTCTACCCTCTGCACCACCCTGATGCCTGGTTAATAGTAACTAGCATTTACTTGGAGATTTAAGGTTTGCTAAATGTTTTACACTTGTTTCATTTGATTTTCACAGTTCTAAGAGGTGTTATTAGCTGTTTTACACAGAAAGAAACTGAAGCAAAGTAACTGTTAAGTGACTTGCCGGGGCACACAACTAGTGTCTGAGGTGCAATTTGAACTCAGGTCTTCCTAACTTTAAATCCAGTGCTCTATCTACCACACCCCTTAGCTGGGACATGATTTGATTTAAATGGCGGACACAGACCCTTTAGATTTACCAAGGGAACTAGGACACCTTCTGTAGCTTGTTTTACATAAAGCTTTTGATAGAAGAGTCTGGAACTGCTTCTTACTGACTTCGTGATCTTCTCTATAAAAAGAAGAGGCTGCTAGCTGATCTCTAAAGCCCCTTTCAGCTCTAAATTCTATGGACTCCTCCCCTACAGTCGCCCTCCTCCCTCCAGTCCATCACCTCTACAGCTGCCAAACTGGTATTCTTAAAGCATGGCTCTAAGCCTATTACCTCTTTTCTCAAAAAAAATTTCTGTGGCTCCCTATTACCTCTTGAATGGAATCCCAGCTTTTCTATTGGACATTGGAATTCTTTCACCATCTGGTTCCAACTGATCTGTCTAGACTTAATTACACACTCTCCTTCACGTGGTCTGTGCAAACAGACTTGCCTGCTCTTCTCTGTTCACAACCTCCCATCTCGTGTCTCCATGTTTTCGAACAAGTGGACCCCCTATTAGGAATGAACCCCCTCCTCCCCCTGCCTCTTAAAACCCCGCTTTCTTCAAAGATGCCATTTTACTTTGGACATATTTTATATTTATTTAGATGTGTATGTACCATTCCTGTCCCTCACCCCAACAACATATAAGCTCTTTGAGGACAGGGAGTGTTTCATTTCTTATCTTTGATGCCTAGAACTTAGCACTGTGCCTGGCACATGGTAAGCATTTATTCAATGTTTGTTGAATGAACTAATAAATGGATGGATGGATATATGGATAGATAGATGAGTGAGTGCATGAGTGAATCACACTTGGGGACAGCATTGTTGGGAAGAATTGTTTTCTGTGGGGCTATTTCTCCACTAGCAAAGATCACATCACAATTAACCTTTGAATAACCATATTAATGGAAGGCAGGTTTATGAAGGGAGATAGAGGCTAGGCACTGTTGCAGGGTAAACCCCAAACAGTAGATAGAACCAAATATCATTCATACTGAGCTTTGAAATGTATTATGTAATTTGACATGTAGTAATCCTTCTTAGTTATATTTACTTAAGTTTAATTTCAATCTAGTTTAAAATCTCTGAGCACAAACTTCTTGGCTATGGGGGGAGGGAGCAGAGGAGCCCCCAAACATTCTACACGATGGTGAGAATTCAGAATGGGGTCAGAGATTAGCCACAAGTAATGTGTGTGAATGATGCTCAAGTATCTATGGAGTTTACTGAATTGTCATAAATTCTGGCAAATATAATGCTTTCTCCACGCTGTTTGCCAGAATGTTAGGTCACATACTTTGGAGCAACAAATAATCTAATTGTTGGCCATAAAAGTCCCACTGAAGTTTTCATAGGGGATACTGATGAAAGGAACTCCTGGATGAGAAAATTCCCTCTGCCAATGCAAGTTGGCATCCCCTCCGGGGACAGCAAGAGGTTAAATGACTACCCAGGGTCGCCTAACCACAAGCCAAATTCAAACCAGGTTTTCTTGGCTATGAGGCTGGCTCTCCCTCTCTCCATCATGCCACCCTGCCTCTCAATTTTGAGCTTAACTTTTTTAAACAATTTTTTTCCAATCACAAGTAAAGACAATATTTTTTTTTTTAAATGAGTTCCAAATTTTCTCTTTCTACCTCCCCTTCCCTAAGATGGTAAACAATTTGATATAGGTTACATATGTACAATCATGTAAAACATATTTCCACATTAGTCATGTTGTAAAATAAGAAATAGGCCAAAAGAAAAGAACCACAAAAAAAAAAATAAAGAAATCTGCATTTAAACTCCATCAGCTCCTACTCTGGAAATAGACAGCGTTCTCTATGATGAGCCCTTTGGACTTGTCTTGGGTCATTGTATTACTAAGAAGAGTGAAGCTGATCGTTGCACAATGTTACTGATGCTATGCACAGTGTTCTTTGAGCTCCAATTTTGACACTTTAGGGGTCTGTCATCTCTTTGCTGTATGCCTCCACTGATTTCGATCATAATTCCAGGGTCTCTGAGAGTTGTTATGGCCAAAAAATTCCTCACCCTGTGGCCAGCCTTAGAATTGATCTTCCTAAGCCTTAGGAAGGTAAGTCCTTCGACAACAGATGTACCCTCTATCACTGAATCCTTCCTTTCCAGTTGGGTGGGAGCTGCCAGGGTATGCCAGATACTTTGGCATAGCCTTTGAAAACCCATACACACCTCAAAAACACACACCATGATGGAGCATCAGAGAAGAGTTTTCCTGAAAGGCTTCCTGAATGATAAGGAGTCTACCTAATGTCAAGCGTTAACTGGTAAATCTGCCATATTGGGCCTAGGGTGATGATGGAGTAGGAGCCCCCAAAGCATCCTGGAACTAGAAGCCAGGGAGTCTATCTGTGTGAGAAATCAGAATAGGCGGGAAGTCAGGAAGGCTGCACAGGGGGAGATAAGGTCTAAGGAACAGGCAGCCAGGTGATGCCATGGTGCGCAAAGCACTGGGGCTGGAGTCAGGAAGACCTGACCTCAAATCTGGTCTCAAATGTTTATAAACTGTGTGACCCTGGACAAGTCACTTCACCCCTGTTTGCCTCAGTTTCCTCATCTGTAAAATGGGGGTAATGATAGCATCTACCTTTCAGGGTTGTTGCGAGGACCAAATGAGATTGTAAAGTGCTATATAAAATCGAGTTATTCACTATTTTCATAAGAAATATGTAGTTTTGGCATAGAAGGAGGCAGGGAAGGTTCAGAATAGGTCAGGAAATCAGGTAGCCGCCAAATGCATGAACCTCTTAAGAAATGACTTAGGTAACTGATGGAGTCTGAGTGCAGATCGAAGCATGCTATTTCCCCTTTTTTATGTTTTTTTTCCTTTTGTTCTGTTTCTTCTTTCACAACATGACTAATACGGAAATACGTTTTGCATGATTGCACATATATAACCTATATCAAATTGCTTACCATTTGGGGAGCAGGAGGAAAATTTGGAACTCAAAATTTTTTTAAAAAGTGATTAAAATTGTCTTTACGTGTAATTGGAAAAAATAAAATACTATTTTAAAAAATTAACAAAAAAAAAAGAATGACTTAGGTAATTAAATGGTTACGCTTGACTGAGAAGAGGGCTGAGAAAATGGTCAGAAATTTAAAGCTAGAAGGGACCAGAGAAACCATTTAATCCAAATATGTCATTTTACAGAGGAGGAAACTGAGGCCCAGAGAGGTTACTTTTCCAAGGTCATATGGGTAGTAACTGGCAGAGTTGGGATTCAAACATGGGCCCTTGGAATCCAAAATTGGCATCCTTCCATTACATCATACTGTCTTGTACAGGGATTTCATGCTATTATAATCATGATTCTTGATAAATGGTAATTGGATTGTATATTTATAGAGATGTACAAGAATCTGTGGTCCTGTCAATGGGGAACTTCCAGTGTGAGGATTCCCCTTACCCAAAATAAGTCCTAAAAAGTTGCTTGAGGTGACCAAGTGGGATTCATACCAGGAATGCAGGAATAGTTTAATATAAGGAAAACTTAACATAATTGATTACATCAATAACAAAACTAACAAAAATCATATGATTATGTCAATAGATGCAGAAAAAGCTTTTGATAAAATACAACTCTCATTCCTATTTTTAATAGGAATAGGAACACTTGAAAGCATAGGTATAAATGGATTTTTTTTCCTTAAAATGACAAGAAGCAACTATTTAAAACCATCAGCAAGCATTATTTGTAATGAGGATAAACTATAAGCCTTCCCAATAAGATCAGGAGTGAAACAAGGATGCTCATTCTCACCAATTTTATTCAATATTGTATAAGAAATGCTAACAATAGGGGCAGCTAGGTGGCGCAGTGGATAGAGCACTGGCCCCCAAATCAGGAGGACCTGAGTTCAAATGTGACCTCAGACACATAACACTTACGAGCTGTGTGACCCTGGGCAAGTCACTTAACCCCATTGCCTAGCCCAACCAAAATAAAAAAATGCTAGCAATAGCAGCAAGAGAAGAAAAAGAAATTGAAGGAGTCAGAGTGGGCAATGAGGTAATAAAACTGTCCCTTTTTGCAGATAATATGATGATGTACTTGTAAAATCCTAGAGATTCAACTAAAAAGCTAGTTGAAATAATTAATTATTTTAGCAAAGTAGCAGGATATAAAACAAACCCACATAAATCATCAGCATTTCTATATATCACCAACAAAACACTGCAAAAAGAGATATTAAGAGATATCCCATTTAAAATAACCCTAGACAGTATAAAATACTTGGGATTATATCTACTGAAACAAACCCAGGAACTATATGAACATAATTATAAAACACTTTTTATACAAATAAAGTGAGACTTAAATAATTGAATAAATATTAATTGTGCTTGGGTGGGCAGAGCCAATAAAATAGAAGTGGCAATTCTATCTAAACTAATCTACTTATTCAATACCATCCCAATTAAATTACCAAAAATACATTTTATTGAGCTAGAAAAATAATGACAAAATTCATTTGGAAAAACAGAAAGCCAAGAATATCAAAGGAATTAATGGAAAAGAATGTAAAGAAAGGAGGCCTGGCAGTACCAGATATTAAACTATATTGAAAGGCTGTAATTATCAAAATTATTTGGTTAAGAAACAGAAAGGTGGATCAATGGAACGTAGCAGACATACTACATATAGTAGTAAAATATTATAGTAACCTTCTGTTTGGCAAATGTAAAGATTTAAGTTTTGGGGATAAGAATATACTCCTTGCTAAACATTGCTGGGAAAACTGGAAAGCAATCTGACAGAAACTAAGTATAGGCCAATATCTTACATCATTGATCAAGATAAGGTCAAAATGGATACATGGCCTATATACATAAGGGGAGATATCTTAGGTAAATGAGAAGAACGTGGATTTTATTTATTTAATTATTAAATACATGATTATTAAAATAATTAAATATTAAATTAAATGTTATATATTTATATAATAAAATTATATTAAAATGAATTATTATTGAATAAATGATTATTTATGAATAAATAAGAGAGAGAGCATTGTAAAATGGATAATTTTGATCACGTTAAAGCGGGTTTGTACAAATAAAACCAATGTAGCTAAGATTAGACGAGAAGCAGAAAATCAAGGAAAAGATTTTATAGAGAGTTTTTCAGACAAAGGTCTCTATCTCAAGTATATAGAGAACTTTGTCAAATTTGTAAGAACACAAGTCATTCTTCAATTGATAAATGGCCAAAGGATATGAAGTTTTTAGATGAAGAAATCAAAGTTATACATACATTCATGTGAAAAAAAATGCTCTAAATCATTATTGGTTAGAGAAATGCAAATTAAAACAACTTCGAGATATCATCTCATATCTATCAGATTGGCTAAAATGATAGAAGGGGAAAATGACAAATGTTTGGGGGGAGGTGGAAAATTGGGGCACTCATACGCTATTGGTAGAACTGTGAACTGATCCAACCATTTTGGGGAGCATTCTGGAATTATGCCCAAAGAGTTATAAAACTGTGTATACCCTTTGACCCAGCAATACCACTATTAGGTCTGTTTCCCAAGGTGATCAAGGAAAAAGGAAAACAACCTCTAAGTTCTAAAATATTTCTAGCGGCTCTCTTTGTGGTGGCAAAGAACTGGAAATTAAGGAAACACCCATCCATTGCAGGGGGCGGAGGCGGGATTGGCTGAACAAATTGTGGTATATGATTATGATGGAATACTACTGTGCTATAAGAAATGATGAGCTGGTTGATTTCAGCAAAACATGGAAAGACTTCAATAAAATAATGAAGAGTGAAATGAGCAGAACCAAGAATATATCATATACAGTAAAAGCAATATTGTTCACAGAATAACTGTGAACAACTAAGTTATTCTGAGTATTATAAATATTCAAACAAGCTACAAAGAAAGATGAGGGAAGATGCTATTCACCTCCAGAGGAAAAACTGATAAAGAGAAGTATGCATAGTTTGATTTTATGTGTGTGTGGGTGAGTGTGTGTGTGTGTGTGTATGTGTGTGTATGTGTGTGTGGGTGGGTGAGTGTGTGTGTGTGTGTATGCGTGTGTATGTGTGTGTGTGGGTGAGTGTGTGTGTATGTGTGTGTGTGTGTGTGTGTGTGTGTGTGGGTGAGTGTGTGTGTGTGTGTGTGTGTGTGTGTGAAATGATGGCCTTCTCTAGTGCGGGGTGGGGAGGGAGACAGTTTGGAATTTAAAATGGAACAAAAACATTAAATGAAGAAAAAAGAAAAAAAAGAGTTGCTAGAGAAACAGAGAATTAAGCGGTTGTTGAGGGTCACACAGCCAGTAACGGTCACTTGCTGGCTCACTACGCCGCCTCTGTTTGCAGAGAGATAGAAAGACATTTTCTAACTTTTGGAAAAGCCGTCACTTGTGGTTTTTCTGTCATCGTCGTCACAAACGTCTTGGACCCCAACTGTAGCTGGAGCCTCCAGGGAAGATTTAAAAGTCAAATACTTAGGCATCTACCCAACTAGGTCAAGCCATCACTTTGGCAACCGGGCCAACCCCGGGTTCCTCCAGTTCCAAGAAAGTCAAGAGGAGGACAGATCACTTCCCAGAGAACACACTGTTCTGACACTCTTCAATTAATGGAGGAAATGCCCTGCAGCCCAAGAGCGTATAAACTTGTTCTGTCCTGGAGGGGACACAAAGCTCTTGGGCAGGGGACATACGATCTACCTCCTGCACTGGAGCTCCAGTCCCTGCCTGGGAGCCTGACCTTCCATAGCCAGCACAGAGCCTGTTGTTGGGACAAATGAAATACTCACAGTCTAAGAAATCTCATCCTTATTCCAGCTTACCTGTTGTCTTGCAAATTTCCCGGCCCTGGAACCCTGTCAGCCCTTGTGTTAAAGAACACAGCCTTTCCCCCAAAAGGTCAAAAGTGTGATGTGGCAACAAAAGAAATTAGTGAAGGCTGTGTTCATCCGCTGTTCCCTAGCCTCACTGCCACCCTCCATTTACGTCTCAAAAATCCACATTGGTTGGTGAGTTTTCTGTGCGTCCACCCAGGCTCCACAGATAACTTCCCTTTCTTGTCTTCACTGCAATTGTTTTTCATTGCATTTTCAGAATTTCATTTTAAAGCTATGAGTTGGATTCTATGGCCACCAAAGTCTTGTTTGACTCTGATATTCTGTAATTGTGTGATCCTTAGGGGGGAAGAAAGGAAGAGAGAGAGGAAGGAAAGGAGGAAGGGAGGACAGAAGGAAAGAAGGGAAGGAGGAAGGAAGAGAGAGAGGTAGGAAGGGAGAGAGGAAAGAAGAAAGGAGGGGAGGAAGGGAGGGGGAGAGAGAGAGAGAGAGAGGTGATTAAGGAGGCTTGTTGTTAAAATGGAAAGAGGTCATTTGGAAAGAAAGTAGCTGCCTTAAAATGTACATGTGGGTGGATCCTAAGTACTTTTATTTTCTTTTATAATGTAGATGTTTATGGGGGAAAAAAAAACATCATCAGCTGGATCCTAAGTGTGCCAGTAATACTAAAGGGAGTGGTGTGTGTGTGTGATGGTGCAGTAAAAAAAACAAAAGCAGGAAGGAGGGGGTGCAGTGGCAACATTGCCCCCCCCCCCCAAGAGGAGAGGGAGGGAGAGAGCAGAGACAGCAGCATGGTGGACCCCAGGTGGTGAGTCTGACGTGCAGGAGCAGGCTCAGAAGTGAGGAGCTCTAACAGGGGGTCAGTGGGAGGTGGTCCCTGCCAGAGCCCACTCAACACCAGGTCTGGTGAGGCGTACAGGCTCTCGCTGGCCCCCTCACACACCGGGAGTCAAAGGTCTAGGGACTGGGGGCATTGAAGAAGGCTTTGCAGAATGCCCACCATTTTGTGTGGGAGAATAACATAGATGGAGGTGTTCATTTAGGATGTGTGCACGTGACATTTCTGCGACACAGTGTACCAAGCCTTATGACGTGAACTGTTCATTCCCCTGGACGAAAGCTTTAGTGCAAATCCATCATTCGACTTTGAATGGTGCCTTTAGCAATGTGGGACACCCCCTGGTGGCCAAGATGTGCTACTGCGTCACCCAGAGTCAAATCTGTGACACCAGATAGATAGGAGATCAATTGTGCTCACATTCCTGCTGGGTCCTCCTTTGTCTCTGCTTCATCAAGTCGTTTTGATGAACTTCCCGTGGTAAGCGTTGCGGGAGCCTCCCTGACTTGAAGGCCAAAAATATGGTTAGCGAACTGGACTAACCCGGGTTTTTTAGTTCTTTTAAATGTGAGCTAGGGCTTTGTAATCCTAAAAGTGCCCTAGAAATGGCCCCTCTGTCTCTGTCTGTCTCTCCCCCCTCCTCTTCTCTCACCCTCTCTCTTTCACTCTCTCTGCCTCATTGTCTGCCTCTCATCTCTCTCTTATCTCTTCATCTCTGTCTCCCTCTGGTCTCTTTCTGCCTCTGCCTCTCTGTGTGTCTGTCTCTGTGAGTGTGTGTCTCTGTCTCTCTCTGTGTGTCTGTCTATCTGTCTCTGTCTGTCTTTCTCTCTCTCAGCAGGAGACAGGACTAGATCAGCTCTTAGGTGGCCCACGTCTGACGCAGAACCCAGGCAGCCCACATCCAAACCATAGCATGAAACCCAGCCATTCCAGTGCCCAGGCAGCCCATGCCCAGAACTATACAAAGAAAGACAAAAAAAAAAAAAAAAAAAAAAAATGGCCAAGGCCAGAACCTTGCAGGAAACTGAGACAAAACCCAGCAATTCCTGTAGAGGGCAGGGCCCAGGCTTAACCGCTTCATCCAAAACCAAGCAGAACCTGCCCACATCATCTGAAAGCGTGGGAGGGAGCAGTCTGACCTAAGCACGAAGTACCAGTTTAGATGGAGATATAAGGGAGCGGAAGAAAATGCTGAACACAGTGGAGATATGCCATGGACTGAGAGGCCCAGAGTTAAACCTAGAAGAAGAAAATAACGAATCTGAGTAAAAGCTCAGTGAATAAATGACCTTGCTCCGAGGACTACCAGAGTCCTTGGAAGAATGAAGAGATACAAAATATGATGTCAAATAAAATGAGAGCTGAAGAATGAATAGGCAGGAGAATTACTCACTTGCAACAGGAAGTGGTCTACTTTGCCTAAGAATTGGATCCCCTGAAAATGAGAATGGGTCACAAGGAGAACAATGACTCCATGAGACAACAAGAAACTTTCAGACAAAATCAAAAGATTAAAATGCACACACCACACACAGAGAAGAAAATGTGAGATTTATACCAGCAAAAACAACTGACCTAGAAAACAGACCACGGAGAGAGCTGATCTAAGAATCTTTGGACTACCCGAAAATTGTGATAAAAGAAAAACTTGGATACTATATTTCAAGAAATTCCAAAGAAAAACTTCACAGATCTACTAGAACCAGAGGGCAAAATGAAAATAGAAAGAATCTACAGGCTACCTCCTGAAAGAAATCCCAAAATGAAAATTCCCAAGAATATCATAGTTAAATTCCAGAGATTCTAGGTCAAATAAAAAATACTGCAAGCAGCTAGAAAGAGTTCATGTGTCACAGAACTTGGCAATCATAAAGAAAAGGAGAACTTGAAATATTATATTCCAAAAAGCAGAAGATAAAGGCTTACATTAAAAGATAACTTGCTCTACAAAATTAATTATTAATCTTACAGATGAGAAAAATGAACCTTTAATAGAAAAGAGGATTTTCAATCTTTCCTGATGGAAAGACTAGAGCTGAGTGGAAGCTTTGCAATTCAAACAAAAAAGTCAAGAGAAAACTAGAATAGTAAATGCATTTGAGCATTTGGACCAGACTAGACAATGATAAAGTGCTTACGTTCTACACGGGGGAGAAGAAACGGGTGGGTCTTTACAACTTTAACATCTTCACGAGTCATGGAGAGTATTAAATCAAACAGAGGGCCTAAAAGGGGGTGGGGAGAGCACTGTTTTCATGGTTTTAAGAGGAGAAAGAAAAGGGAATATACTATAGAAGAAAAAAAGAGGAAAAGGATTTACTATTTCACATAATAGGGGTGAATGAGATGAAGAAAACGTACACACAGAGGAAAGGGTAGGGTAACAGGCATCAAACACACCTCACTTTCATCTGAATCGGACAAAAGAAGTTTGAGCACAGAGAGAGTTTAGCACAGAAATACTTTAGATAGGGAAACGAGCAGAGTCAGGTTGGCAGAAGGCTAAGAGGGAGCATGGGATTGGAGAGAGACTATTATAAACAAAATAACTCCAATATAGGGAGATGGAATATGAAAGCTGAGCTAAAAGAAAAAAAAGAAAGAATAAAAATCTATAATGCAGTCAGGGCAAGGGGAAGAGAAGAAAGGCAGCAGAGCAGACACAGATCACTTCAACTATAGATCATGAGTATTAAGCATACTCCTCTTTCACTACCATCTTTGTAAAGAGGGAAATGGGGTGGGGAGGGGGGGGAAAGAGTACAAGAAAACGGGAGGAAGAAAACAACGTAATAAATCATCATAACCAGTAACGTGAATGGGATGAATTCACAGAAGAGGATAATAGACTAGCTTAGGAAATAGAATCAGATTAGGTTGTTTATAAGAAATACAATTAAAAGATAAAGACGCAGAGTTAAAATAAGGGGCTAAAGCAAAATCTATTATGCTTCAGGTGAACTCAGAAAAACACAGTTATTGATCTCTGACAAGACTACATTAAAAATAGCGTGACTAAAATAGATAAATAGGTAAACTGTATTACAACTAAAGATACCATAGATAATGAATTGATATCAATACTTACTATACATGCATTGAATGTCATAGCAAGTAAATACTTAAAGGAAAAGTTAAATTTCAGGAAGAGACAGTAAAACTATAATTTTGGGGGCATCAATGTACTCCTTTCAGAACTAAACTAATCTAGCAAAAAGATATATAAGAAGAGAGTTTAAGGAAGAGAATTGTAGAAAAGTTGTATATGATCAATTTCTAGCAATTGCTGAATAGGAACAGAAAGGAATATGTATACTTTTCCAACAGTACATGGAACTTTTCCAAAAATTGACCATGTATTAGGATTAAAAAAAACCTCAAACAAATGCAGAATAGGACAGGTCTCTGTGGTACTCCATTACAGAGCTCTTTCCAAGTTTATATCACATCATTATTGACAACGCTTTAGGTTTGGCAATTCAACCTGTTATGAATCTATCTAATGGTATCATCTGGCTTACATGGAAAAGACATGAACACGAGGAACATAAGAGATTTATCAAATGATTTGCTAATCACAGGTGAAGTATGCCAACAGTATTTCTCTTTTTAATAATTTATTTATTTTTAGTTTTCAACATTCACTTCCATAAGATTTTGAGTTTTACATTTTCTCCCTCTCCCTCTCCTCTCCTTTCCCCAAGACAGTGTGCAATCTGATATAGGCTCTACTTGTACACTCATATTAAACATATTTTCACATCAGTCATGATGTAAAGAACAATTAGAACTAATGGGAGGAACCACAAGAAAGAAGAAGCAAAACAAAATAACAAAAGAAAAGGAGAGTAAATAGTACACTTCTATCTGCATTCAGACTCCTAAGTTCTTTGTCTGAATGTGGATAGCATTTTTCATCATGAGTCTTTTGGAGTTGTCTTAGATTCTCACATTGCTGAGAAGAGCTAAGTCTATCAAAGTCAATCATCACACAATGAGGTTGTTATGTTACTGTGTGCAATGTTCTCCTGGTTCTGCTCATTTCACTCAGCATCAGTTCATAGAAGTCTTCCTAGGTTTTCCTAAAGTCTGCCTGCTCATCATTTCTTATAGCACAATAATATTCCATTACATTTGTATACCACAGCTTGTTCAGCCATCCCCCAATTGATGGGCATCCCCTCAATTTCCAATTCTTGGCCACCACAAAAAGAGCTGCTATAAATATTTTTGTACATATGGGTCCTTTTCCCATTTGTATGATCTCTTTGGGATACAGACCTAGAAGTGGTATTGCTGGGTCAAAGGGTATGCACTTTTTTTTTTTTTTGGTTTTTGTTGGACAATGGGGTTAAACGACCTGCCCAGGGTCACACAGCTAGTAAGTGTTATGTGTCTGAGGCTGGATTTGAACTCAGATCCTCCTGACTCCAATGGAGCTATATCCACTGTGACACCTAGCTGCCCCAGTATGCATATTTTGATAGCCCTTTGGGCATAGTTCCAAATTGCTCTCCAAAATGATTGGATCATTTCACAACTCCACAAACAATGCTTGGTGTTCCAATTTTCCCACATCTTCTCCAACATTTATCATTTTCCTGTTTTATTATGGTAGCCAATCTGATAGGTGCGATGTGGTACCTCAGAGTTGTTTTGATTTGCATTTCTCTAATCAATAGTGATTTAGAGCATTTTTTCATATGACTATAGATAGCTTTAATCTCTTCCTCTGAAAACTGCCTGTTCATATCTTTTGACCATTTATCAACTGGGGAATGACTTGTATGTCAACAATATTTCTTGACTTGATTTAGCAATGGATTCAAATTCGTCTGGCAATAATTTGCTACTGATGAAGCCATGCTGGATTTTAGTGATTATTGTTCCATATTCTAGATGTTCATAAAAAGTCCTTTTCATAATTACTTATAATTATAATATACAATTTCCCAGGAATAATTCAATGTTTATATTATTTTGCTATATTATATTATATATTGTAGTTCGCAGGCTCTGCTCCCTTTTTTTTTTTTGAAATCAGGACATTTGCTTCTCTCTAAGGCTGTGGTCCTTCTCTCATTCTCCATCTTTCAAAGCTCACTGACAGTGTTTGAAGTCCCCCACATGAGTGAGACCTATAATTTATCCAGACCATAGAGCATATATCTGTTGATTTAGGTATTCCCAGATCACTTGCAGTATCAGTAAATATCTATTAAGCCCCTACGTGTGCCAGGCACTTTATGTACTAAGTGCTGAAGATATAAAAAGAAGCAGAAGACAGTCCCTGCCCTCAAGGAGCTCACAATCAAATAGAAGAGACAAGTTGGGAACCAATATTTAAAACCACTTCCTAAGACTCCATTCCCTTAATAGCCCCCCTTGAACTAACCTCTTTTCTAATTATTAACTCCTTCCATTGACCCCTCAGCTTTTTTAAGGCTGCTTATACAGGCGAGGAAGTCCTCTGACAAGGACATCAGAAGAATTAGGCTCAAGTCCAGGCTCAGCTACTTAGTTGCCATATGACATTGGGCAGAGTTGCCATCTTTATCTCTTTCAAATAAATAAGGATACTATTGCTTACTCTATCTCTAATGTCCTACAGGCATCTCAAATTCAACATGTCCCACACTGAACTCATTATCTTCCTCCTCTCCCCACCAAGCCCTTTTCTCTTCCCATCTTCCCCGTTACTTTGAGGGCCCCACCACCCTCCTAGTCTTCTAGACTCAGAAGCTTGGCTTCATCCTCAATTCCTCACATCTCCTGCTCAAGTCCAACCTGTTGTCAAGTCACGTCATTGTTACTTACACACCACCGCTGTGTGTGTCCCCTTCTCTCCTCTGACACTGCTACCACCCTGGTGCAAGCTCTCATGGCTTTACATCTGGACTATTTTGATAAGCTTCTATTGATCTCCCTTCCTCAAATCTTTCCCCACTCCAATCCATCCTCCACTAAACTGCCAAGGTGATTTTCCTAAAGCACAAGTCTGACTCCCAAAGCATACACATGCTCACTCAATAGACACAAGTAGGGAAGGGGAAGAGAAGAGGAAGGAACGAGCATTTATTAAGCACCTGCTATGCGCTAGACAGTACACTAAGTGCTTTACAAATAGTGCTTTGATCTCCTTGGTCTTAGTGGCTCCTTATTGCCTTCAAGATCAAATATAAAACCCTCTAGTTGGCATCTAAAGCACTTCTCAACCTTCCTCTTCCTACCTTCCCAGTCTTCTTAAACTTCTCCACAATGCAGGTACACCAGGCTTCTTGTTCTTCGAGAATGACACTACCTCCTTGCTCCATGAATTTGCACTGTCCCACCTGCCTCCTGGATTCTCTGGCCCTATTCAAGACTTCACAAAACCCCACCTTCTACTGGCTGCCTTTCCTGGTCCCCTCCATGCCATACACTTCCAACCACTGCTATTCCCTTCGCCTCTCGGAGTACCTTCTTTATTCTCCATGTATATCTTGGCTGTACCTGGTTATCTGATGTGTAGTCTTCCCTATTAGAATGTGAGATCCCCAAAGGCAGAGGTGTGTTTTTGCCTTTCCCTGAGTATCCTCAGCACTTAGCACGGTGCCTGGCATATAGTAAACACTCAATAAATGTTTATTGACTGACTAATTGAGGGCAACACATGGAAAATGGTTTTTAAGCAATAAGGTACAATAAGAATGGTGATTGGAGTTGGTTGGGGTATGTTGTCTGCCATCTTTTAATTAGGTTCAGACATGGTAAGAGAGAATGTCATTTAAAGGATAGAAGGTCGGCTGTGGGAATCAAGGACCAATCAACCGATAAACAAGTATTAAACCTCTACTATATATCAGGAAGCATATCAGGCCCTGGAGATACAAAGAAAGGAGATTCTGTTCTATAAGGGGGACAGCTTGTACACAAAATACAAAATAAATACAACATAATCTTCAGGGGGTGAAGGGTGTCACCAGTAGCTGGGAGAAGTAAAGATGGACTTCATGTCAGAGGTGGCTGTTGAGATGAGCTCTGAAGGAAATTAGGGGTTCTACAAAGAAGAAATAAGGAAGGGATGCATTCTAAGCATGGGAAACAGTTTGGGCAAAAGAGTGGTGTTGGGAGATGGAATGTCAGATGTGAACAACGGTAAAAAGACCAGTCTGGCTGGACCATAGATTTCATGAAGGAGAGAATGGCATAAGGCTGGAGATGTAGGTTGAAGCCAGGTGGTGAAGGGCCCTGAATACCCCTAAAACTTGCCTCTGGCACATATTAGCAATGCGACCTTGAGGAAGCTATTTTTTCTCTTAGTATCCTGGGTCCCTCTCTAAAACTATTGCTGCCTGGTTTGCTGATGTGTGTCTGCGCAGGAAATTTCTACCTGGGATTCTTAAACTGATGAATCACAGATCCAGACCATAACTGATCTGCCCTGGCGCTCTCTCTCATTACCTGGACAGCCTCTCTCCTCACTCCCTTCTGTCACACCTCAACCTGGATGAAAGTGGTCCCATCCTGACACCTGCCTCCCAGTAAATGCTGTTGACCAATCAGACCTTTCCACCTCTGCCCAGTCCAAATAAATCCTCCAGGGGGCAGATTCCTGATCAGAGCTGGGGTGGGAGGGGGGAATGAGTCTCCTTCCTCCCCCCTCCGCTGCTCCCCCCACCCCCCATGCATTTCTGAGAGTATAACAAAACTGATGCTCTGCGAGGAAGGTGGGAGATCTCTCGGTTTTTCTAAGCCAAGACAGTTCTACTTTCTTTCCGACAACAGAGGGCAGTGTTTAGTCTCCTATCACAGCCACAAGGATTCTGGGCTTGCCTCATGTTGAAAAAAATGTTTTTAATTTTCTTTTTAAAATTGCAGTGAGGATTTTAATCACTGTGAAAGGCCTGAAAGACTGTGTCAGCGTTTCCATGGTAAGCTCCGTTTCTCTGAGGTTTATTATAACTCAGCTACAAAAACATGCCTTATGCTAAGACTTGGCATGGGCCGTGTAAAACGTTGGTCATTTGTTGTTGTTATTATTATTATTTTTATTTTTATTACTAAAGATCCTACTTTCAGACCAAGTCAGAAGAGTGATACGGTAAAAATGGCACGTTCCCTGTCTGGCTGCCAGCTCCTCTTGGCTGAGCAGAGCCAGACTGCCTGGCCACAAAATGGAACTGATGCCCCAGCTGGTCAGTTGCCTCCGGAGCCGCTGGCCACTGGGCACTCTGGGAAGGTGCTGGAGGACAGCGTTGGCTTCACTGTTAGAGTCAAGCTTCTGCCCTCCCAGTTTGGGTGCTGCTGACCAGCTCCCCTCCAATGGGCAGGGCTACCCGTGCACGAGAGAATGAGACGTGCATTCATTCAACAAACATTTATGATTAGCTTACCATACGCCAGGCACCTTGTTAAAAAACACAGAACAGTCCCTACCCTCCAGAAGGCTGGGGGGAGGGGCTATAGGGACAGCAGTTGGCTGTGGATCACTGGTCAGGCAGTCCCCAACTGTGAGACGGAGAGGAAGCCCAGGTCTCACCTGGGTATTAGCTACTACCTTCACCCTAACGCAAGAAAAAAACAAAACTCCATTTACTTTACCCTAGTTCTCTGGAGGCTTAGTGGATAGAAAGGCCAGGCCTGGAGTCAGGAAGACTGAGTTCAAATCTGTCCTCACGTACTAGGCTGTGTGACCCTGAGCAAGTCACTTCACCTTGTTTGCCTCAATTTCTGAATCTGTCAAATGGGCTGGAGAAGAAAATGGTAAGCCACTCCAGTCTTTCTGCCAAGAAAACCCCACAGGCAGCATTGGCACGCCATGGTCCACGAGGTCACAAAGAATCAGACATGGCTGAATAACAAGGGTTTTGGCTCTGCCTATCAGCTGAATCCCTTTATAAGTAGGAACAGAGAAAGACGTTTGGACAAATAAATAAATAAACTGACACGGACCACTGACCCCAATCAAACCAAAACCAAGGCTTTCTTTAGCTTTCAGTAAGACCATTTCTACAGAAATGATCGTGTTTGGGGTTTTTTGGAGTCTTTTTTTAAAAAAAAAGGACAAGAGAAGAAAAACAACTTTCAGCAGATTCTCCATAGAGCACTTTGAAAACTTATGCTGTATAATATCACCCTCCTCCTCTTCATCATCATTATTCTATCCAATGGTTGATCATATCACTTTATTTCTTTCCATCTTTATAATATATATGTATATATATACATATATATAACACATAACACACACACACACACACACAGGTGTTACCAGTGTCACTGGCATCCCAAGTCTGTGGGTTCAGGAGCGGGCGGAGGGGAGGATGTCCTGCTGAGACTTTGTGACTTGCCCAGAGTCAGGAGCTAGCACTTGAGCCCGGTTCTTTTTTTAAGTCCAAACAACCAACAAAATAATCGGCCAAACCCCGGCTGATAGCCTTTCCCAGTATCTGAAAATTTAACGATGAGCTCTCCCAAGCCGATTTGGGCTGGCTCTGCCGCACCACTGCAGGATTCTCCCATTTTACAGATCAACAAGGTTAAGAGCTCGTCAATGCCTTGGCCCATAGAGACAGAGCCAGCAAGTGGGGAAGGAGGGCCGTGAGCCCAGATCTCTCTTCTTCCAAGCTCAGAGTTCTCTCCATTAGAGCATTCTGCCTCTCCCTAACCACCACCTTTCCTGCCAAAAACCTTTCACTGCACTCTCTACCTCAGGGGACTCTTGTGAAGGGTAAATAAGATAATGTGTGTAAAGTGTTTTGCAAACCCTAAAACACTACATAAATACAAATTATTATTTCCTCTGGTAAAAACCAGAGAGAGGTTTTACCTGATCTATCTCCAGCCGGCGTAGAATATTAATTGAAAATATCAAGAGTTCTGCACCCAAGAGGAGAGGGTGACCCATGTCCTGCAGGAGCCCTGCAGCTCCAAAGATGGAACCAGGAAAGATAACCAGACATTTCAGATTGAAGGGCTTCTTCTGGCATCGTGAATCTGCTTAAAATTGACTTTGTTCTTTGATCTTTGCACCTGGAGCAGAGTCTTGGGTATATTTGGGGGCAAATTGGGACGATCCTTTCAAACATGTATGTAACTCCTAGTCAAGAAATTCCCTCTGCTGGGGCAGCTAGGTGGCACAGTAGATAAAGCACTGGCCCTGGAGTCAGGAGGACCTGTGTTCAAATCCAACCTCAGACACTTACTAGCTGTGTGACCCTGGGCAAGTCACTTAACCCCATTGCCAAAGAAAGAAAGAAAGAAATTTCCTCTCCCCGTGTGGCTCAGCACCTGATCCATTACTTGCCCAGGGTCACACGGACAGTGTGTGTTAGGAAGCAGGCCTTGAACCCAGACCTTTCTGACCCCAAAACCTATCTCCATTGCCAACCTGCTTCTCACACTGCCACAATAAGTGTGGAGTGGAATTGAATTGGGGGGAGGGGCAGGACATGGGATTCTGTTCATCCACAGGAGGGATGAGGTTCTCGGGTCCCTTTTGGCTTTGGATCCTCATGATTGGGGGGATTGGCTCCTTTCCCTGCTCTCCCCAAACCTCTTGTGGCCCTGGTCGTGTTTCTGTGAATTCCTGCATAAAGTAGGCCAGGGGCTCATTGTAGGTGATAATGCTGGGGGCCTGGACAGACACCCAGGATCCCAGAGCCTTGGGGGGGGGCTTAGGGGTGGTCTATTCTGAATGAAGGATGGAGGGTCAGGGGGTCAAGAGAACACGAGGAAGGCCCCAAGAACATTGGCTGGACCCTCTCATGGCAAACCTATAGGAAGCCAGGGACAAATTTGTTTAGGATGAACAGGCAAGGACGGACTGCTATCTGCATTGTTGGAGGGATGATAACTATCTTCAAACACTTGGAGGGGAGTGGGAAGGATAATAGGATCTTAGAGCTGGCATTAGAAGGGACCTTGGAGGCCCATCTCTAGTCTAAGCCAGCCTTGATTTTACATTTGAAGAAAATGAGGTGATTAAGTGACTTTCCCAAGGTCCCACAGGTAGTAAATGATGGGAAATTCAAGTGTGAAAGGCAGAATATACATGTCCTGTGCTATTCCAGATGGTAGAACAAGGTGTAAATGACAAGATGGTAAATTTTGTCTCACTATAAGAAAGTGATGAGGTAGCTGGTTGGCTCAGTGGATGGAGCACCAGGCTTGCAGTCAGGAAGACCTGAATTCAAAAGCCATCTCAAACACTCACTAGCTGTGTGACCCTGGGCGAGCTGCTTAACCTCTATTTGCCTTAATCCACTGGAGAAGGAAATAGCAAATTCCAGGATCTTTGCTGAGAAAATCCCAAATGGGGTCATGAAGAATCAGACACAACTGAATAACAGCAACAGCAAATAACAAAATATTTTCTAATAATCAGGGCCACAGGAAATTGAAGGAGCTCCCTCTTGAAGCATTCAAGCGAAGGGTCAGTGAAGATGTTCGAGGTGTCTTGTATATAAAAAGCACTTTAAACAATTTTGTTGAATTGACCTGCCTGTGATAGAAGCAATTCCTTCTAAGAAGGTGACCTCTATGGGGCAGCTGGGTGGCGCAGTGGATAGAGTACCAACTCTGAAGTCAGGAGGACTGGAGTTCAAATCCAGCCTCAGACACATAACACTTAGTAGCTGTGTGACTCTGGGCAAGTCATTTAACTCAATAGCCTCACAAAAAAAAAAGTGACCTCTAAGTTACCTTCCTACCCCAGGAGCCTACAAGGCTAGAGGAGTTTCTGGGTTGATAAGAACACTCAGTTTTCTCATCTTTAAACTTTGTAAGCTCTGTGAGGGCAAGACTATTGGTTTTGTTGTTATTTGTTTGATTAGTTTTAGTTTTAGTTTTTTTTGTTTTGGTCTTGGTGTCCCTAGTACCCTGTACCCAGTACTGGGCTGTTGACTGAATGATAAAATAAAAATCAAGCCAGTGTGGTGCTTGGCTGATTGACCAAATGAGGGGTTTGGCCCTTCCAGATCTAATAGCCCGAGCCTGGTTGATGGCTGCTCTTGGGTTCTACCTCTGAGGCTTAGAAGCCCAGAGTCATTAGAAAATCCCTAAGCCTTTCTCTCTCTTTTCCATTTACCAATATGTACAAGGGCAGGGAAACACATTACTCCGGGGCGTGATGGCTTAATTGATGGCTCAAAAGTGCTTTGGAAAGCTGGAAATTAGTGGCATCACACACGCTTCACTGGGAAGCTGAGGTTAGAAGAAATGGACTGCCCCAAAATGTGACTCTCCTGGGAGGGTGACTTTTGTTTGTTTTGGTGACACCCTTCCCTGGTTTGGAGCCTTGATCATCCATCCCTTAATACATGCCCTGAAAGCTTCTGGCAAATACATGAACTCTGCCAAGTTAGAGAGGGAGACAGTGGGATGCAATGCGAGATCGGTGGGTCAATAAGCATTAATTAAACACCTACGGTGTGCCAGGCAGTGTGCTAAGAGCTGGGGATACAAAGCAAGACCAAAACCCAGCCTCTGCCCCCAAAAGCTCATATTCTAATGGGCGCAGGGCAAGAGGCAAATAACTAGGTAGATACCTGAGACATACAGAGCATATGGAAGGTCATCTCAGAAGGGATGCCCTAGGGATGTCTCTAGATTTGAGCTTCCTGAAGGAAGCCAGGGAAGCCAAGAGGCAGAGATTAGGAGGGACCACATTCCAGGCATCGGGGACAGAGAGAGGAAAGGAATATGGTAAGGAGATGGAATGTCCCATGTTCGAGTAATAGCAGGAAGTCCGTTCTCATTTGATCATCTCTAGAGAATATGGAGGGGAGTAAAGTGTGAGACTGGCATGGAAAGATTGGATTTGGAGGTGTAGGATCTGGGTGGGAATCCCTCCACCGCTCCATCTCACCAGACCTTCTCTTCCTCATCTGTAAAATGAAGGGATTATACTAGAACACCTTCAAGGTCCCTTTCTAAAAAGGCCTCCAAATCCCAGGAATTTCCCAAAGTTAGTTTTGTCATCTTCCAGTCTCTAGTCTGACTTCACCGGTCAGTCCACCCTCAGGCATCTTTCAAGCACTTACTATGAAGTCAAAGGCAAAAGTGAAAGTCCTTGCCCTCAAGGAACTTACAGTCTATTGAAGGAGACAACATGGACACATATCACGATAGATACCTCCCTCTTCCCCTCCAAAAAATAAAGGTAATTTGGGGAGGGAGGACACTAGGTGCTGGGGAGGAGGACTAAGAAAAGACTTCCTCTGAAGGTGGCACTTGACTTGAGCCTTGAATGGATTCCAACAGGAATCTAAGAGAATTCTAGACAGGGGGGACAGGAACTAGAGTGTCGTGTGAAAAGCATGGCAAGAAGACCAGTCAAGCTGGACCACCAAGTCTGGGAGCAAGACCAGTGTAGAATAAGACTGAAAAGGTAGGTTCAGATCTGGCAGCCAAGAGCATCAAATGTCCAAAAAGACACTCCTCTCATCATTAGCAGAAGTTTGGGTTTCCAGATGTGGTATCTTGCATCTAACATCAAATTTTTTTTTCTGTGTTAAGCAATTTTGCTGACTTTTTAAAAAGAATTCTTTGTTCTATTTTATAGAGCTAGAAAAAAATAATAACAAAATACATCTGGAAGAACAAAAGGTCCAGAATATCAAGAGAATTAACGAAAAGAAATGCAAGGGAAATTGGCCTAGCTGTGCCAGATCTTAAATTGTATTATAAAGCAGTAATCATCAAAACTACTTGGTACTGGTGAAGAAATGGGGGGGGTGGAAATCAGTGGAATAGGTTAGGTATACAAGACACGGTAGTCAATGACTATAATAATCTACTGTTTAATAAATCCAAAGAATCCAGCTTTTGGGATAAGAACTCACTATTTAACAAAAACTTCTGGGAAAACTGGAAAATAGTATGGCAGAAATTAGGCATAGACCAACATCTTACATCCTACACCAAGATAAAGTCAAAATGGGTAAATGATTTAGATATAAAGGGTGATACTAGAAGCAAACTAGGAGAGCAAGGAATAGTTTATCTGTCAGACTTATGTAGAAGGGAAGAATCTGTGACCAAATAAGAGATACAGAACATTATGAAATGCAAAACGGATGATTTTGATTATGTTAAATTGAAAAGGTTTTGCAAAAACAAAGCCAATGCAACCAAGGTTAGGAGGGAAGCAGAAACCTGGGAAGCAATTTTTACAGCCAGTGTCTCTGATACTAGTCATTTCTAAAATATATAGAGGACTGAGTCAAATTTATAAGAATACAAGTCATTCACCAATTGATAAATGATCAAAGGATATGAACAGGCAGTTTTCAGAGGAAGGAATTAAAGCTATCTATAGTCATATGAAAAAATGCTCTAAGTCACTCTTTATTAGAGAAATGCAAATCAAAACGACTCCGAGGTACCACATCACCCCTATCAGATTGGCCAACGTGACAAAATAGGAAAATGATAAATGTTGGGGAAGATGTGGGAAAATTGGAGCACTAATGCATTGTTGGTGGAGTTGTGAACTGATGCAACCATTCTGGAGAACATTTTGGAACTATGCCCAAAGGGCTATCTAAATGTCCATAACCCTTTGACCCAACAATACCACTTCCAGGGCTGTATCCCAAAGAGATCATAAAAACAGGAAAAAGACCCACATGTACAAAAATATTTATAGCAGCTTTTTGTGGTGGCCGAGGATTGGAAATTGAGGGGATGCCCATCAATTGGGGAGTGGCTTAACAAGTTATGGTATATGAATGTAATGGAACACTATTGTGCTATAAGAAATGATGAACAGGCAGACTTCAGAAAAACCTGGAAAGATTTATATGGACTGATGCTGAGTGAAGTGAGCAGAACCAGGAGAACGTTGCACATAGTAACAGCCACATTATGCAATGACTAACTTTGATAGACTTAACTCTTCTCAGCAATGCAAGGATCTAAGACAACTCCAAAAGACTCATGATGGAAAATACTGTCCACATCCAGAGAAAGAGCTTAGGGGTCTGAATGCAGATGGAAGCAGACTGTTTGCTCTCTTTTTCTTCTGTTGTTTTGTTTTGTTTCTTCTTTCTCGTGGCTCTTCCCATTAGTTCTAATTCTTCTTTACATCATGACTAATGTGAAAATACGTTTAACATGAATGTATAAGTGAGCCTATATCAGACTGCATGCTGTCTTGGGGAGGGGGGAGGGGGATAAAATTGAAAATTCAAAAGCTTATGGAACTGAATATTGAAAACTAAAAATAAATAAATTTTTTAAAAAAGAATTCTTTGTTCTAAGGAACTGCTCACTGGGAGTGGGAAGGAGTATGAAAGGGGGAAATTTTGACAATATAGAAACAAGACATACCAATATTTTTTTTAAATGCCAAACTGAGGAACTTATATTTCATTCAGCAGCAATAAGGTTATTGAGCAGAAGAGTAGCCTGGTCTGATCTACATTTTAGGAAAATCACTTTGACAGCTGTATTTAGGACAGATTAGAATAGGGAGAGACTTGAGGCAAACCAGGAGATCAGTGTAGGTGACAAGGGCTTAAACTAGTCTGGTGGCAGTGCGATTAAAGAGAGGAGAAGGATAGGAGAGATGCCGCGAAGGTAGAAATGGCAAGATTTGGCCCGTGATTGGGTGGGGTGGGGGAAGGGGAGAAACAGCTCAGTTTTAGATCTGTTGAGTGTGAGATGAAATGTCCAATAAGCAACTGGCCTTCACACCAAATATTGTCACTACTGTCATAAAACTGACATAATATTGTAGACCGAGAGCTGGAAGGGACCTTCAAGGTAATTTGGGTGCAGCCACCTCCTCTTACAGAAGGGGAAACTGAGGTACAGAGAAGTCAAGATACTTGTCTAAGGCGACAAGAGCCAGAGGCAGAATTCACACCCAGGTCCCCTGACTCCATATCCAACATCCTTTCTTTCCTCTCTCTTTCCACTTAGGGTTTTTTTTCCTCCCTACTCAACCCCTTCTGTAGGAGGAAAGACAAGATTAACGATTTGTTTGGGCTGAGGACAGAAAGGAATCTCTTTATCTAAAGGTTTTTCAAAGGAGTTGCCCTGTGGTCCAAAGTGGCCTCTTCACTCATTTGAAGCTGGTCTCCTGGCTTCTTACAAGTTCCAGTGAAATCCCCCGTTATCCAAGAAGGCTTTCCGATTCTAAGTTCGAGAATGAAGTTTGAGAGAGAAACTTGGACTGGATCTAGAGATCTGAGAGCCATCTCCATAGAGATGACAATTAAACCCACGGCAACTGATGATGGTGTCAGGAGAGCACCCTGGGCAGAGCCTTGGGGAACACCCACAGTTAGGGGGTCATATATGGATGACGAATCGACAAAGGAAACTCAGGAGTGGTCAGATCTGTAAGAGGGGAACCAAAAGAAAGCTAAATCACCAAAAACCTAGAGAAGAGATGGTGTCTAGGTGGAGAGGGCAATCAAGAGTGTCAAAGGTTGTATGCAGAAAAGCGAGCAAGGATGCCATCAGATCTGGTGAGAAGAGATCATTGGCTATCATGGAGAGAATAGTCAGTTGATAAACATAAATGGAGCACCTACTATGGGCCAGGTAGTCTCTGCTGTCAAGAAGCTGGAAATCTAAAGGGGGGGGTAGACAACCATGTATGAACAAGCTATAGACAGGATAAAAGTGAAATAATCAACAGAGAAAGGCACTAGCATGGGCAGAATCGGAAAGCCTTCTTGGATAACGGGGGATTTCACTGGAACTTGTAAGAAGCCAGGAGACCAGCTTCAAATGAGTGAAGAGGCCACTTTGGACCACAGGGCAACTCCTTTGAAAAACCTTTAGATAAAGAGATTCCTTTCTGTCCTCAGCCCAAACAAATCGTTAATCTTGTCTTTCCTCCTACAGAAGGGGGAGAGTAGGGAGAAAAAAAAAACCCTAAGTGGAAAGAGAGAGGAAAGAAAGGATGTTGGATATGGAGTCAGGGGACCTGGGTGTGAATTCTGCCTCTGGCTCTTGTCGCCTTAGACAAGTATCTTGACTTCTCTGTACCTCAGTTTCCCCTTCTGTAAGAGGAGGTGGCTGCACCCAAATTACCTTGAAGGTCCCTTCCAGCTCTCGGTCTACAATATTATGTCAGTTTTATGACAGTGGTGACAATATTTGGTGGGAAGGAACATAGTGGAATGGGATATTCCATAAGGTTCAGACCAGGGAAAAGTAACAGAAAGAGTTCAGTATCAGTTGGAAACACAAGGAAATCTGTACCCTCTGAAAAGACAAATACAATGTGTGGGTGATGAGTGTCATCAAATTATCGAGAGGGGACTGTGAAGGAGGCTGGACTCCAGGCCTCCAGACTAGAGGTTGCCAGAGACCTTCTCCCAACGCCATTAATCTCCCCCAAGTTGAGTTTATCGTCCGACTCGCTCACCAGAGAAGATTTCAGCTTGGCCCAGGACAATGGGGCTGGGAATAGTTTTCTGAGAGCTGTTCCTGGCTCCTCTCACTCTCCCTTCTTAAATGTGGGCAAGTCACCAATTCATTTAACCTTCACACAGCTCAGTTTCTGATCCCTCTTTAATCTGGCACATAACTGGCCGGGGCAGGGGGGGGATAGAGGGAGGTGGTAACCAGAGCCCTCTCCTGGGCCTTTGAACAACGCTCTAAAATCCTTAGTGGCCAGCTGATGAAAGAGTCATCTAAGAAGATGCTATTCTATTTTTCTACTTTTCTGTGGTTTCTTTTTTGGCTATTTTGTTTGTAGCAGTAAGGATAAAGGGAAGATAACAGGTTAAATGTCTGTAACCGGGAGGCAAGCTGGTGAAAAGAAGTGAAGACGGTGAGGTGAGGTGGCTACCTTTGGTGGTGGTCGCCATCTTGATGGAACGGCCCCATGCCCAGATGCTGGCTTATCATCTGCCCTCTCTAACAATGTCTGGTTTTATGTTAGCTGGTATTTATAGAGAGATTTAAACTCCCAAAGGCCTTTATAGATATCTCATTTGTTCCTTACAACAACCCTGGGAAGTTGGTGCTATTATTATCTCCATTTTACAGATGGGAAAAGTGAGGCAGCAAGAGATTAAATGACTTACCTAGGATTGCACAGCTAGTAAGTGTCTGAGACCAGATTTGAACTCAGGAAGGTAAGTCTTCCTCACTCCAGGTCTGGCACTCTATCCATTGTGCCACAGAGCTGGCCCCAAAAGTCTCCATACTAAACCTAAATAAAAAAAAAAAAGACTTTCCATCATGTTGATGACAACTAGCGTTTATGTAACATTTTAATGTTTGCAAAGCCCTTTAACGAATATTATCTCTTTTGCTCCTTACAACAACTCTGGGAAGTAGGTGCTATATATTATCCCCATTTTACAGATGAGAAAACTGAGGTAGACAGAAGTTAATAGTTTACCCAGGGTCACATAGCTAATAAGTGTTTAAAGCAGGATTTGAACTCAGTTCTCCCTGACTCCAGGGCCAGCTCTGTACCCCCCAAGCTACCCTTTTCCCATGCAGTTTTCTCCCTTCATCTCCTATCCCTTCAAGGCTGTGCTCCTTTCTTTTCTCAGTGGCCAATCAGAAGCAGGGCTGCTGGCTAGCCCTGATGGATGTGACTTTTCCAAAAGGGTTTGAGAATTAAAGAAACTTCCTCCTCTCTCTCCTCACCGCCCACTCTTTTGGTCTTGCTTCTCTCTTAGAAATTTTTATCTTCAAAATCCTGGCCTGGCTTCCTGTTTCTTCTCTTTGTGCTCCTGTGTGACCTCTCTGCCCTGTTCTTCCTATCCCTTTCCTTCACTGGTAGTGTTTTCAACAGACCCGGAGGGCCCAGAGCCATCCGAAGGGAGCCGTTTGGGGCCCCTCGTTGGCCAGAAAGGAGGGTGGTGAAGAATCCTCAATTCCAGACATTCCTGGGACAGCGATGGCCAGAGAGCTGGAAGCAGTCCCTCAGCCCAGACTCTCTGGAGCTCCTGCACTTTCCAGGCAGACATCCGGGGGTGTTTGATTATAAGAAGACTGAGAAAGAACCAATGTCCCGCTTGAGGAAGACATTAAGGTTCTGGCATTTTGCCCAGAATAAGAACCAGGAGGCCAAACAACCCTGTCCCCTGAAGGAGTTTCTACTATTCAGGATGCACACTCCAAAGGCCGAATTTGTCTTCTCTGGCTGTAGACAGCAAGCTTTGTGTTTGGAGAACAAGGGGAGCTGGGAATGAAAGGTCCTTGACATGTTTCTAGGAAAAACACTTTGTCTCCACCTCCTCCGAGAGAATCTTAAAGTGCTTTATAAATACTGATGAACTCTTCCCTGGGACCCCAGGATGATACATGGGAATGGGGCACTTCCTCTTTTTAAAAAAAGTTAACATTTTACTTATGCCTTTTGTTTTTACTTCACATTAATTTCCTAATATGGTTTACTCTCTGCTCCCCCCCCACACAGTGAACTTTCTCTTGTAACAAAGAAAAACAGTTAAGCAAAACCAACCGATATATTGTCCATATCTTATTGCATATGCAGCATTCAGCATCCATAGTCTCCCACCTCTCAAAGGAAAGGAGGTAGGTTGCATTTCTTCTTTTAAAATGGCAGAAGAGGGGCAGCTAGGTGGCGCAGTGGATAATGCACCGGCCCTGAAGTCAGGAGGACCTGAGTTCAAATCCAGCCTCAGACACATAACACTTACTAGCTGTGTGACTCTGGGCAAGTCACTCAACCCCAAATGCCTCACAAAAAGAAAGAAATGGAAGGAGAAGAAGAAAACATCCTACCATTTTAAATATTTGCATCCCTAGAGACTGGCACAGTACCTCATACATAGTAGCTGCTTCATAGGTATTTCTTAAATTCAATCAAACCGGAAGCAGAAATGAGATTTTTAAACATATTTTCACATTAATGATATTGTAAGTAAGAATTAGAACCAATAGGAGTAACCACCAGAAAGAGGAAACAAAACACAACAGAAGGAAAAAAAATAGCAAATAGTCTGCTTCAATCTGCATTCAAACTCCATAGTTCTTTCTTTGGATGTGGATAGCATTTTCCATCATGAGACCTTTGGAGACGTCTTAGATCCTTGTATTGCTGGGAAGAGTTAAGTTTATCAATATTAGTCATCACACAACATGGCTGTTATTGTGTTCAAGGTTCTCTTGGTTCTGCTCACTTCACTCAGCATCAGACTATACAAGTCTTCCCAGGTTTTTCTGAAATCAGCCTGTTCATCATTTCTTATAGTACAATAGTATTCCATTACATTCATATACCACAACTTGCTCAGCCATTCCCCAATTGATGGTCATCCTCTCAATTTGCAATCCCTGGCCACCACAAAAGAGCTGCTATAAATATTTTTGTACATGTGGGTCCTTTTCCCGTTTGTCTGATCTCTTTGGGATACAGCCCTAGAAGTGCTATTGCTGGGTTAAAGGGTATGCACAGTTTTATAGCCCTTTGGGCATAGTTCCAAATTGCTCTCCAATGGTTGTATCATTTCACAACTCCACCAACAATTCATTAGTGTTCCAATTTTCCCACATCTTCTCCAACATCTATCATTTCTCTGTTTTGTCATGTTGGCCAATCTGATAGGTGTGATGTGGTACCTCAGAGTTGTTTTGATTTGCATTTCTCTAATCAATAGTGATTTGAGCATTTTTTCATATGACTATAGATGGCTTTAATTTCTTCATCTGAGAACTGCCTGTTCATTTCCTTTGACCATTTATCAATTGGGGAATGATTTGTATTCCTATAAATCTGACTTAATTCTCTATATATTTTAGAAATGGGGCCCTTTTCAGAGAGACTGGTTGTAAAAATTCTTTCCCAATTTTCTACTTTCCTCCTAATCTTGAATGTGAATCTAATCTAATGTGAAAAAATGTTTAATAGGAATGTATATATATAGCCTATATCAGATTGCGCGTCATCTTGGGGAGAGAGGTGGGGAAGAAGGGGGAGAAAAATTTACAGCTCCAAAGCTTATGGAAGTGATTGTTGATAAATCAAAATAAATTAATTAAAAAAATTTTTAAAAAAAGAAATGAGATTTTTCTATGGAGTCAGGGGCCATCTCAGGGCCAGTTGCATTCTGAGGACATCACTTTGAGCCACATTTCTTTCTCATCAATCAATTTCTTATTGGTTGGAATATTTCACAGCAAATTCCCCTTCCCTAAAGTCCCTCAAGACCATAGTGGATGTGGTCAAGGAAAACAGGGCCCAGAATTTAATGCCCCTGGTACTGGGGTCAGGAGTGTTGCTCAATGGAAGAAATTGCCCAGACGCCATTTCTGAGGAGACTGTACATCTGGGTGTGGAGAGGTGGCATCCCAAGGTAAGGATTTGGAATGGTGGGGAGATTTTGAGAGGCGTGAGGTTTCAAAAGGAAGTGACGAGGTCTGGGGAGGGTGAGGGTTGGCAGAGGTGGGGAGGACCCAGTCAAGGAATGACTATATCTAAGAGCAACTCTCCCTATCGATTGTCTGGGCTGAGCTGAGAAGAGACAAAGGATAATTGAGTCTTCCCTCCCCTACCCACCACATCAAGACAGTACCTCCTCTAGTTTTCTGGGGTCACAATGTAATAGAGGTTATTAGGGGAGCACATCTCCTCCCCACCCCACCTTTAGACCCATATCAGCTAGGGCTCAGCTCTGAAGAACGTTCAGTGATCCAGCAAACCCTTGTTGGGCCCTGAGGATTTGCACTTTGGGATGATAAAGCACCCTCTGAGGGTGGGGACGGGGAGTGGTGGGAGGGTGATGGACTGCATCAGATGGGCTGGCTTCTCATCAGGAGGAGATGCCCACTTTCAAAGAGGTCAAGATTTCTGAGATCCCTGTCTCTCTTCTGTCCATAAATATGTCAGAGCTCTTCAAGCTTCTTCCGTCTTGCTTTGGGATGGAGATGGGTGGGGAAGAGAAGCATGGGGAGAGAAGATGTTTCTCCCTGCTACCCCTATCAGTTATGGTGGCCACTCACACATGGCAGTCATAGCATGTTCTGTCTAGACGAACCTGAGATGGGGCCTCAATTCTCTGGCTGCTGCTTTTGATTTATGTTTCTTTCCCTGAACACAGGTGACTAAACAGCAGTCCTAAAAGATGGATGATCCTATCCTTTGTGGGGCAGCTAGGTGGGCCTGAAGTCAGGAAGATGCATCTTCAAAAGTTCAAATCTGGCCTCAGACCCTTCCCAGCTGTGTGACCCTGAGCAAGTCGCTTAACCCTGTTTACCTCAGTTTCCTCAACTGTAAAATAAGATGGAGGAGGCAATGGCAAACCACTCCCCCAAAAGGGGTACAAAGAGTCAGACTCGGCTGAAAAAAATGACTTGAACAAAAGCTTTTGCGGATACCTCATGAATTTGAAAGGTCAAGAGCCCCTGGGCTCAAGGTCTAGCTGCCCAGCAGGAAGGGATCCCCATAATTCCCTCTTGGAAGAGAAGAGGACCAGAAACAGGGGGACGAGCCCAAGTCATGCCCTGGCTGGCCAGAAGAAATGGCGCTTGAGTGAGCTGCTTAGACAGTAGAGATCCGAGAGGAGAGTGACACCCGCTTCAGCAGCTGTTCAACCAAATGGTTTCTGTGTTAACGCTCTAAGCCTCCACCTCCCTGGAGACTGTATTAGGAGAAATGAGTTACTATTTCAGATTTAAGTAACTGTCAGTGAACTTTTGTGAGTCTTTTGTGTCTTAGCAATTCTTTGTGGTAGGGGAAATAGGTGTCCTTTGCCTGATACCTACATTGAGGTCCCACATAACCTAGGGCTCATAAATAAATAACATATAGACATCTATTTGTATTTATTCTGTATGTGACTTACATAGACACTTGTCTCCCTTGTTGGAATGTGAGTTACCTGAGAATAGAGATGGTTTCATTCGTTGTACTTGTATCTTCAACTGGGAGAAAAGGAGACGAATCTTATTTCTTCGTTGATTAACTTTGGAGGATCTGTTTCATTTCTATGGTCTATAGTTGTTTTATATGTTTAAATAAAAGGGGATGGGGGCATTGCACTAACTGGTCTCTAAAGTCCATTCTGTGAGCCTATCTTGGCTGTGCAGAGGTAGCCTTAGGGGGCCAGCAAGGAACAGAAAGAGCTGTTGCTAATTGCTGGTGGATAATTAGCCAGGTCACGTCCTGATTACCTTCAGGCAGTTCTGGTTGTTTGTGGATTCAAGGTCAGAGCAGGGGTCTCAGGAAGGGGCTGGATACATCATGCGGGCTCCCCTGGAAGTTTCCCTGACGTAGCATGTCTCTGTGTATTTTCCCTGGTGTTCTGACTGGTGGGAAGTCAGCCAGAAG
This sequence comes from Vombatus ursinus, assembly GCF_900497805.2. Classification (NCBI taxonomy): domain Eukaryota; kingdom Metazoa; phylum Chordata; class Mammalia; order Diprotodontia; family Vombatidae; genus Vombatus; species Vombatus ursinus. The sequence goes on along the minus strand of NW_020954577.1, from coordinate 46,505,232 downwards.
GTCAGGGAGTCAGACCTGTTTTTCCTGCTTTTGTGCGGGTATTGTCCTTGGTACCGTCCTGCTGAAAGGGGCTCGGAAAGGCTAAATCTGGGAACAGAACACTCAGATACGACCTAGGAGGCATTTCTGCTCATGAAAATTGTTCAGAGACCCTTCCCCTCACCCCTATTTAAGATCCCCAGAAGTAGCAAGTACTTGGCACTGTTTTGAATGAATATTTGGCTTATTATTAGTAATAACACTCAGTATTCTGTTTGCAAAGAACTTTAGAAACAGAATTTCATTTGATCCTCATGACAACCCTACAATGTAGATGAGGGCTATTGTCGCCGTTGTACAGATGAGAAAATTAAATTTAAGAAAGGTTGTGACTTCCCACATAGCTAATAATATCTGAGACAGGATTTGAACTCAGTTTTCCCCCCCAGTTTGTCAATACTTTATCCATTATTCTTCCTAGCCTTCTATCAATCAACAATCCAAATTTGTCAGCTTTTCAGCCTTACAATCCTTCCCTTATTATTAGTAGTTGGCTGGAACCGTGTAGCCTAGTGGTGTCAAGGTGTGACCCGTTACCAGTGATTGACTAGTATGGTGGAATCAATGGCCTGCTGGTTTTGATGCCAGGAAGACCCAGGTTCAAATCCTGCCTCTGATGCCTAATGGTTGTATGACTCTGGGCAGGTCACTTTTCAGGGTCTCACTTTCCTCATCTGTAAAGTGGAAGCAATAATGCCTATAGTCTCTTTCTCCTGATCTTTCCAGTTATTAATTAATTAATTTTGTTTATTTTATTATTTATATGATTTGGCACATGTTGGCTCTGAGACCCTGGATAAGTCATTTGACATCTCATTGCCTTGAGCAACCATAAGATTAAAAATTACGGATCATTAGTGGAGGAAATATCCCACACTGGAAACTATAAAATCACAGTTCCAAACAAAACATCCAGATATCATTGTCTGTCATGAGATTCCCAGTCACACTCACTACTCTTAATAACGCAACCCCATATTTCTATAGTGATTACAAAGTGCTTTCTTTAACATCGGCCCTTTGGGTGTAAGTAGTACAGATATAATTAAACACATTTTATAGACTAGGAAACTGAGGCTCAGATGGGATAGTAATTTACACATGGTCACACAATACATGTCAGAGGCGGGACATGAACCCAGGTCTCTCCTGACTCTGCCTGTCTCAGTCTCTTCCCCTTCATCCCCCTCCCCCACCATGCCATGTTGCCTTCCTTTAAATAGAGCTACACGTGTCACAGGCTTTAGTTAAAGATCAAGGAAACCATTGATCAGAGAGGGTGACATTGAATGGGTCCATGGTATGTGTGTGTGTGTCTGTGTGTGCATATGTGCACCCACGTGTGCATGCATGTATGTGTTGCATGCATGCATGTGTGTACGTGTGTATGTGTACAGATAATGGCTTGGGTAGAATTTGGTCAGGCTCTGTACCCATGCACTGGCATCTGGTTGCATGTGAGTGACCTGGGTCCCTCCTGTGCAGGACAGAAGTTGAGCCACACCAGGGTCAGTGATCAGTGGCCACACTCAGAGCACAGCATTCCTTCTCCACCTGGATGGTGAAGACAAATGGCTGATTTTTTTTTTTGTCTCAAACCCGTGTTAGTGGAAAGACAAAACCCTTTGAGACTGGCAAGGTGCCGCACCCATTTGTTTTAGGTTACACACCAGTGTGAGAAATCCAAATGGGAAGGTCAGAGTTCATGAACGCCAAAGGGAAACGGGACCCAGAGATCCTCTTCACACATGCGTGTGCACGCGCACACACACACACATACACATTTGCACAATTCAGACATACATACACTCACATATTGCACATACACATCCCTATGCTCTGGCCAACCTGGATTATTCACTCTTCCTCAAACACTCCCTGTGCTTCCTCACTTGCACACCTGTAAATCCCACTGCTCCCTTCAAATGGGTACTTTGCCTATCCTACCCAGCCATAGAGGCTCAGACCTCCTCCTCCATGAAGCCCTCCTTATCCCTGCCAGCCAGCCTTAAACTGTCCCTCCTTCCTGTTCCCATAGTACTTGACCAATAGCTCTCCCAGATTGCTCATCACAATTTCCTTGTGTTAAAATGATTGGCGTTGGTGCCTTGTTTCCTCCAACAGCCCATAAGCTCCTTGAGGTCTGGAACTGTGTCTTAGGGAGCTTTGTATTTCCACAATGCCCCACCCATAGGAGATGCTCAGGAAATGTTTATTGAATTGTATGACTCTGATCTCCCTTCTACAAACTGTTGTTCAGTTGTGTTTGACTCTTTGTGACCCTATTTGGGATTTTCCTGGAACAGATACTGGAGTGGTTTGCCATTTCTTTCTCCAGCTCATTTTACAGATGAGGAAACTGAGGCAAAGAAGGTTAGGTGACTTGCCCAAGGTCACATAGCTACTAAGTGTTTGAGGTCAGATCGGAATTCAGGAAGATGAGTCTCCCTGACCCCAGGCCCAGCACTCTATCTACTATGACACCACCTAGCTTCCCTGCACCACCTCTCAATTATAGCGAGATGCCGCTATCATGAACATTTCCTACTGTTTCTCTTCTCTAGGACTAACACCCCCAATTCCTTTAGCTAATCCTTCGCTAACCCTTAGCCAAGTTTTCAGTCCCCTCACCATACCAGGCACACGTTTCAGGTGCGTTCTAGCTGGCCAGTCCTCTTCCTATATGGGACCCATAACTAGACCCAAACAATCCAGTTGTGATCCAGTCAGGCCAGAGTATAACAAGACCCTGACCATCTTTATTCTGGACACTGTCCTATTAATGGAGCCCAATATCCTTAACTTCATTGACTGCCATATCACACTGTTGTCTCATACTGAGCTAGTAGTACTAAAACCCATAGGTGTTTTTTTTTAATTTTCATAAATTACTATCTAGCCAAGTCTCTCCACATCTTGTACTTAAACGGTTGATTTACATTTAATAAATAAAGTAAAAAAAAATAAACTAATAGAGCCTGAAAGCAGCAATATCTACTATAGTTCCTGCCCCACTCCATAGAAGATAGGGTATATTTTTCTTCTTATAAGATAGTTGAAACTATACTCAATACTTCATTAGCCCAGTGGACAAATACCTAACCCTTTAACAAAGCTTTCTAGTAGTCTAAGTACAAAGTAGCCAGAGCTCCTACTTTGACATTCATGGTCAATTATAGAAAATACAGAGGCTCAGAAACTATGGCAAATCAATACCATGTACTTAATGATATCCTTTCTTTGCTGTGGCTAAGTAAAATGGATGTTCTTAACAACAACAACAACAACAAAAACAAACCAGTTGATGTATTTAACCCAAGTTCAGGACTTTATGTTTTCCTCCATTTTATTTCATCTTCTTAGTGGCAGCCTATCATTTTAGCCTATCAAGACCTTTGGGGATGTCAGCTCCGTGATCCAATGTGTTAGCCATTTCTCCTAAATCTTTGTTTCACCAACAAATTTGATAAGCATTCCATTAGTGCCTTCATCCAAGCTATTGTCTCACACACACACACACACACACACACACGTATTTGACAAAAGAGAAACCAGTTCAGAGATGTATAGAACTACACCAGAGACCTCACTTCAGGTTGACAACAACCCATTAATGACTACTTTTGGGGTTAAGTCATTCAATCAGCTCTGATTCCACCTAACTGCACTACAATCTAGACCATCTCCTACCATTTTGTCCATAGGCTAGTATAAGAAACATTGTGAAATACCCTGCTAAAGTCCAGGTGCAACATGTGTATGAAATTGCCCCCAACTTACCAGTTTAGTAACACTGCAAATAAACAAACAAATAAATGGAGATGAGGTTGTCTTGACAGGACTAGTTTTTAATAAACCTAAGCTGGCTCCTAATGACCTCTGTTGACCTTTTCCAGGTGCTCATGAAGCATCCCTTTAACAATACATTCTAAAGATTTTCTAGGAGTCAAAGTCAAAGTTCACGATCATCAGAGAATCTACCCTCTTTCCCTTTTTGAAACCAGGGGCATTTGTCTTTCTCTAGTCCTTTGGTACATCCTGTCTTCTCCATGACTCAACATTGGCCAATGATGGTTCACCAATCATATCTACAAGGTCTTCCAATTCTCTTGGATGTCTCATCTGGCCTAGGAGACTTGAACTCCTGATGGGCAGCTAAATGCTTCCTGGTCATCTCACTATTCCCTTTGGGTTTCAATTCTCTCTCCACCATTTTTGTTCTAACCTTCCCACTCTGAGGAACATTCTTCTTAGTAAATAAATGCTTAGGTGCTTTGTCAAGGTCCCATGACTCCTGTCCCAGACATGCCCAAGAGAATAGGGAAGGACAAAGGAGTGATGTTAAAGACACAGGTGTCACCATCCTTGGGACAAAGTTATTATTGCCAAGCTGTTGGCATACTCTAAATTGAAGACCTCAATCAACCTAAAGTATATCGCCGAACACACAAGACTTTCCCTAGGGACACATAGAATACAGGGAATGCAAACATAGACAGGCCAAAGTCACCTGGTTAACCAGTCTAAGAGGCCTCTTCTATCTCCCTTGCACTCTCTTCTTCCAAAAATTATAGTGATGCCATTGCATAAAATGAGCTGGCCTCATTGCAGCCTTGAATCCCAGCATTCCTGTGCTTTTATCTGCTGCCTCAGAGCAGGAAGGAGTCTGCTGCTGCTGCCTTTGTTTCAACTAACTGGCCACAGCTCCTGGCTTCCTTTCCTAAAGATCAACAGATCTGTGTATCTGATTGTATAACATATTTGAAGGATCTGTGATCTCATCCACAAGAGGAATGGGGGCGGGGAGAGGAAGGGAAGGAGGTGGGGGAAGGGGAGCTGTACTTCCTTCCCTTGGGTAGGGCACAACCCCTTGACACTTTGTCGAGTTTTTGTGACTGAATTCACTGATCTCCTAGTGGTGAAATTTTTGATAAGGAACCTGTCAAAACTTAGCTGGTCTAGTCCTTAAGGTCTAGACCTTAGCTGGTCTAGTTAAACCAAATTCATCACCAGGACAGTATTAGACCTGCCAGAGTTTCCTCTCTCCTGGTTTAGCCTTAGATAACTTGGGAATTTCCTCCCCATAAAGAGAAATGAGGGGAGGACTTCAGTGGCCATTGGCCAAGAAAACAGAAGCAGTCTAGTTGTTGAGGAGGTCTGCTGCCTCCAGTCTGTTATCTCCTATCACCTCCAAGCAGAGGTCCAGTCCTCTGTCCCCAACATGGTGGTAGCAGTGAGGCAGAATGAGCATTTTAATTTAGCACCTACTATGTGCTAGGCACTGGGCTAAACACTTTACAAATAGTATTTTATTTGATGATATCTTTTTTTTTTAAAGTCCTTCATGCTGTCTTCAGCTCATTCTGGGTTTTAGCTTTTCTAACACTCTGTCTTTGTCCTCACTTACTGTCCTTCACTTGCTTCCACTTTTTATTTAGACTTTAGATTTGGCTTGGGCTGGATGACCTTTGAGATTCCTTCTGATCCTGTGAGCCTATGAACTGGTCAAGGATTCTTCAAAAAAAAAATTTTTTTTAATCAAGACTTTTAGTGACAAAACATACCACCCACTGTTTCTGTTTGGTGCTGTACTCCACTTAGGTTGTCCCATGTTGTCATCACTTGGGAGGAGCTTGTAGATCACTGAAGTAATTTGATCAAGTTAACTTCATGCCTTGGTTCCAGAGGAAGGAAGGATAGAAGAAAAGAAAGAAGGGAGGAGGGAAGAAAAGAAGGAAGGAAGGAGGGGAAAGGGGGAGGAAAGAATGGAGGGAGGTAGGGAGGAAGGAAGGAATAATTTATTAAGCACCTACTATGTGCCAGGCACTGTGCTAAGAAATTTACAATTATTTTCTCATTTAATCCTCACAACAACCCTGGGAGGTAGGTGCTATTATGATCACCACACTATAATTGAGAAAACTGAGGCAGAGATTAAATGACTTGCCCAAGGTCACACAGCTAATTAGCATCTTCGGGCAGATTTGAACTCAGGTCTTCTTGACTCCAGGTCTAGTGCTCTATCCTCTGCATCACCGGGCTGCCTCCGTGGACAGACCAGTCTTGTCAAAAACAACAATGACAACAATGTCGCCGATGAGGAGGTGGATGAGGAAGAAGAGGAAAGTCAGCATTTATACAGTGCTTTAAAAGGTTACAAAACACTTTCTTTATGCATCTCATTTTGTCCTCACAGCAGGTAGGTGGGTACTGTTATTAACTGCATTATATAGATAAGGAAACTGAGAATATGTGAGATTAAGTGACTCACCCAACATCATACAGGCAATAAGTGTCTGAATCAGGATTTGAACTCAGATCTTCCTGAATTCAAATCCAATACTCTATCCAGTGGTTATTCACATGCAAATAAATTTGAATGTAAGCTCCTTTAGAGTAGAGTCTATTTTCTTTTTTATCTCTAACTACTCTGAACATAATTGGACCTTAATAAATGCTTGTCTGCTAATGATAGAACATTCACCAATCCACCAATCTTCTTTTGTTTTGCCTTCCTGTTCTTCCTCAAACTTTCTCTAAGAGGCACCCAGACATCAGAGCCAAGACAAAACATTTGTCTTGGCCAGGTCTGAACATTGTGTCTTCTGTGTGACACCATCACGATAACACATGGAACTTGACCTGTTATTAAATAAGTACCTGTACGTCTTGAAGGACAAATGTTTCTGTCAGTAGGAACATCGATGCTTCAAAAAATGAAGCAATCAATATTCGAGGGGCTCTGGGTAGAGAACTGTACTAATACACTGTTGGTGGACCTGTGAATTTAGTTAATTGTCCTAGAATTCAGCTAGAACTATGTGAGAAAAATGACTTAACCATTGATCCCCTTTGATCCAGTCTCACTACTCAATAGATAACCCAAGGAGGTCAGCTTTCATGAGTTTAGCTGTCATCTCTATGTAGATAAATTCCCAGATCTTTATATCTGGCCCCTGTCTCTCCTCCAAGCTCCAATTCCATATCGCCAGCTACCTACAGGATATTTCAAGCTGGATGTCCTAGAGTCATCTTAAACTCCATGTCTAAAATTGAACTCGTTATTATCTTTCCTCCTAAAGCCTTCCCCTCCCAAACCTCTCTGTTTCTGTCAATGGTACAGCCATTCTTCCAATGTCTCAGGTTCACAGTCTCACATTATCCCGGCCCCCTCACTGTCCTCTGCCCCTCAGATCCCATTAGTTGCCTTGTCTACCTTTACAACATCCCTTGATTCCAATCCCTTCTTTCTACTCACACAGCTAGGACCTTGGCTTAAACCTTCATCACCTCTTGCCGAGACTGTGGTGACAGCCTCATAATTGGTCTCCCTGTCTCAAGTTTCCTCCCCTACAGTCCATTCCAGATACTTCCTCCAAAGTCAGGAGAAAGGTGACTATGTGACTCCTCTACCCAAGCAACTCTCCTGCCTTTCTATTGTCACTAGGAAGAAATAGCAATTGTTTCTGGCCAGAAACCCTGAGGGTCTTCACTTCCCAGACTGATTTCTTTTTTAACTAGGTAAAAGAGGCCATTCTTCGGCTCATTTTTTACCTAGCCTTTAATCACTGGATGGGTGTTGCCTCAGACAAACTGAGACCTGGAAAAGACAGTTTAAAAAGGTCTAAGTCTCCCACTGCATCCGGGGCCATCTCCAGCCATCCTGATCTATATCTGGCCACTGGACCCAGATGGCTCCAGAGGAGAGAGTGAGGCTGGTGACTTTGCACAGCTCTGCCTCACTTAAATCTCATTCACTTTTGAGTCATGGGGTCATCTTCCTGATGTCCTGGTCTTCTTAGAGGATGAAGGACAAACAACAAACAAAGAAAAAAGTATGAAGTCTGCTCTTTGGTTCTTAAAGCCCTTCACAACCGTGTTCCGACCTCTCTTTTTAGCCTCAGTACATGCTACTCCCTCTCCCGCATTCTGAGATCCAACCAAACTGGACTTCTCTCTGTGCCTCAATTAGCACCTCCCATCTCTCATCTCCATTTGTACTGGCCATCGGCCATGCCAGGAATGCGCTTACTCCCTACCTGTGCCTCCTAGAGTCCTCTTCCTTAAAGATGCAGCTCACATATCATTTTCTGCATTAAGTTCTCATGATCCCCACTGACCCCTCATGCCTTCCTTCCCAAACTACCTTGTATTTAACTACTTTGTATGTATTTCTTAACTTTATATCTGTGCCGTGTGTATTTTTATATATACTTGTATTCCTCACTGAAAGTGAGGATTGCTTCATTCTTTGTATTTGTAGCTACCATGACTGGCACATAGTAGATGCTTTATAAATATTTGTTGATTGAGTGGCTAATTAAAGGGCAGAAAGAAAGGCCTGCTATATATCTAACTATTCATAACAGCACTTTTGATTAGCAAAGACCTACAAATAAAGTGGGTGCCCATCAATTGGGAAATGGCTAAATGAACTGTGGTATATGAATGTGATGGAATATTATTGTTCAGTATGAAATAATAAATATACAGAATTCAGAGAAACCTAGGAAGACTTACATGAACTGATGCAGAATAAAGTAGACAGAACCAAGAGAATAATATATGCAATGACTATAAAAATGCCTATACAACTTATTTATGCAAATTGATTTATAGCAGTCTTTTTTGTGGTGGCAAAATATTGGAAATTGAGGGGATGCCCATCAATTGGGGAATGGCTGAACAAGTTGTGGTACATGGATGTAATGGAATACTATTGTGCTATAAGAAATGATGAACAGGCAGATTTCAGGAAAAGCCTGGACTTATACGAACTGATGCAAAGTGAAATAAGCAGAACCAGAAAAACATTGTACACAGTATCAGCAACATTGTGTGAGGATCAACTATGAATGACTCAGCTCTTCTCAGCAACCCAATGTTCCAAAACAAGTACAAAGGACTCACAAAGGAAAATGCTGTCCACATACAGATAAAGAACTAATAGACTGAATACAGATCAAAGCATATTTTTCTCACTTATTTTATTCTTTTGCATGGTTTTTTTTCTTTTTGATTTATTTCTTCTTTTGCAACTGTGACTAATATGGAAATATTTTTTACATGATAGCACCTGTAATCAAATTGCCTATCATTTTAGGAAGAGGGGAGAGAGGGAGGAAGAAAAATATGGAATTCAAAATCTTATAAAAATGAATGCTAAAAATTGTTGTGACATGTAATTGGAAAAAATACTATTTTAAAAATGCCTACACAAAGAACATTCAAAAGAAGGCAAATTCTGAGCAACTGTAATGACCCTTCTCAGTCCTGGAGAACAGACATACATCCATCCTTTCAGTGGGGCAGGAGAGTAGAAGACTATGGGTGTAGGATGTTGCATAGACTGTCAGATGCAGTCACTGTATTAACTGGTTTTATTTAACTATTTTTCCTTGTTACAATAGAGGGCTCAAACTTGGAATTAGGTGATTCCATATCTAGTAATGACTGGGATATAAAAATAAAAGATATCGATAAGAAGGAAAAAAAGAGACATCTTGGTTTAAAAAAAATGAGGTGTGGGGCTTGCATGGTGATGCTGCCTGTAATCCCAGCTCTTGGGCAGGCTGAGCTGGTTGATTGCTTGAACTCAGGAGTTCTGAACTGCATAGGAAAGTGATTGAGAATCTTCCCTAAATTTGGCATTAAATATGGTGAGCTCCTAGGAGTTGGGGAGGACTACCAGGCTGTCTAAGGTGGGGTGAGCCAGAGCAGGTGAAAGCTTCCACGATGATCAGGAGTGGAATCCTGCCATGAATAGCCCCTGCACTTTCAGTTAGGGCAGATGCAGACATCCAGTCTTTAAAAGGTAATTTTAAAAATGTGTGTGTATGTGGATGGGGGGGAGAGAGAAAGAGAAGAGGGGGGAGAGGAGGAGGAGGAGGACGACGAGGAGGAGAGAGAGACAGACAGAGACAGACAGAGAGACAGACAGAGACAGACAGAGAGACAGAGAGTCAGACAGAGAGACAGAGACAGAGAGAGAGAGAGAGAGAGAGAGAGAGAGACAGGTGTGCTTTGTGGAACCATCTTGTGTTATGCTACAGACAGCTGATCATTTTGCCTATTTTTAGTCCTAAGTCTGCTTGAGAGAAATGCAGATGAAATCAGCATTCTTTACCAATCACCAGGCATAAACCATGAGTCCTATTGGATGAACGGCTATTTACAAGAAATCATTTTCCGATAATTACTTCTACGCTTCATGACCTCCAATTTCCTCTCTGTACCAATGCAGATTGCAGTCCCTCTGTGACTCAGCAGGTCTTCAAGGGCCGCTGTGGCCATCCAATTCCTCTCCATCCCCCGGGGCCAGTATGGTGATGAGCATCCCCAATCACAGCTGCATAGCTGGACACCAGGCCTGCCCTGCGGGTCATTCTGGCTGAGCAGAGCTCGCGCCCGGTTTGGTGCAATCTTGGAGGAGCCCGGAAGACCCACACACCTTGATCAGCCTCCGGTGAAGGCTTCAGAAAACAATGCTACAAAATAAATGTGATTTAATCCTACTTGCCAGCTTTTGAGAAGCCCACAGAGGAAGGGAACATGGATTGAGGCAGGCTGGTTGGGGCAGAGGTCAATAGTCCTTGGGGTGAAGAGCACAGCTCCCATTTGTGCTCCAGTGGCTGAACGTCGATAGGGGATAAGATGGACGTTGTGCCAGATAGCAAACAGAAGCACCGAGGGCCAATAGAAAGACTTAGGGATTTAGAGGAAGAGGATCCAGCTTCAAATCCTGCTCCTGTCACTTGTTACTTTGTGACCATGGGCAACTCACTCCACCTCCCTGAGCCTCAGTTTCCTCCTCTGTAAAGTGAAGGGTAGGACTGTCCCTTCTAGGTCTGTGTCTATGATCCTTTATCTTACCTGGGAAGAAATCTTTGTCAGACACATTGGGACTTCCCCCTGCCCTCTCTACAGTCTGGCCAAACTGGCCTTTCCACCTCCAGTCTCTGTGCCCCGGGCCTGGAGGGCTCACATGCACCTCAAAGGCCCTGACACCGTCTGGGGCATGCAGGCTCTCCTGATCCTCCCACGTGCCACTGCTCTACCCAGCCTTTTATTGAACACTTTATGTATTTATTCTGTGTACATTTATTCCACCTATAGAATACTGAATGTGTACATGGTTGTGTCTCCCATTAGCGTGTAAACTCCTTGAGAGTAGGGATGGTTTCATCCAGTGTCTGGCACATAGTAGGTGCTTAATAAAGGTTTGTTGATTGCTTGCTTGACCTCTTCATAATTGTAGTAGCTCATTGTGGAGAAGTGGAGGAGGGTCAATCCCTACCATGTGTGTTTTTATCTCCTGTGGGAGAAAAGGGGGGCCTGGAAAAATCAGTCTAATGCCCTAAGGAGGAGTATGTATGCACATACATGAGGCTGCTGCCGGGATCCCAGCTTGCCCTGGAGATGCTCATGGCCAACCTTCAAAATGGGACTGAAGACAAAGAGAAGGGAGGGAAGATGCTGCTGACTTCGAGGGGCACCAGTGTGCCCCGAGGCCTGCTTAGCCGGGAGCTCCAAAGCCTGCAGCGATCCAGGGATTTGGCAGCCAGGCAGGGAAGCCCAGTACAATAACCTGAAGGGTGACATTGCTCACAGACAGCGGCTTTGGTCCTGGGAGTTCAAAGCACTTTCCAAGAAGAGCCAACATTGTCACATAACTGACATTTCTACAATACTTTAAGGTGCATAGATTTAGAGAAAGAGACCTCAGGGGCCATCTAGCCCAATGCCCTCCTTTTACAGATGAGGAAACTGAGTCTCAGACACATAGTGACTTGTCCAGGGTCACCCAACTAGTAAGTATCAGAGTTTGAACCAAGGCCATCCTCACTCCAAGGCCACCGCTCTAGCCACATTTTAGTTAAACATTCATCAATCAATCACTCAACAAGCATTTATTCAGTTACATTTCACTGGAAGCAGGAGGGGAAGGCTACAGTACATTCATATATAAATAATACAAGAGATGTACAAAAGGAAACCAAAGTTATGGGGTGGAGAGAGAGAGGGGGGAGCCTAACCACTGGGAAATCTGAAAGGGCCTCTGAGCTGAATCTGGCATTTATAGAACAGGGGTGGGGAACCTGTGGCCTCAAGGACACACTTGAGGACCTAGAGGGCCGTGTTCCCTACCCTTGTTCTAGAGACTCCCTGAGGTGGAATAGAGGAAGGGAAACATACCGAGAATGGGGGAAAAACCTGCTGAAAGCCACTTAGGTGGGAGATGGAACACTGGGGGTCACATGGTACCATAACCTCCTCTTGGGTTGGTGAGCAGGCCTGTCCCCTCTCTCCCAGCTCCTCCCCATCAGTTCTAGGTCTCTCCCCCACCTGAAAAACAAACCGAACAACTCTTGACTTTTTCCACCTACCTCCTCAAGGAATCCTGCCCTCTCCCCTCCTCTCTCCTCTCCAGTGAGTGACTTGGAGCAAGAGTCATTTGTCTACACTCACCATTCTCATTGTCTTCCTGTCCACACACACAAACACCCACCCTGTAGCCAGGAATCCTAGCCAGGAATCCTGTCCCCTCTCCTGGAATCTCTTCTCCAAAGTTACTAGTGACCCGCTTAGCACTACTTCCAATGTCCCTCTTGATTTCATTCACCAATCTTTGTCCTCCTTGACCTTGTGGCCATGTTCAGCATCACTGAATGCCATCCTCAATGGAGAGCTGATAGCAACATCTCCCTCACAGCATTACTGTGAGGATCAAATGAGAACTCTTACTTACAAGGGGCAGCTAGGTGGCGCAGTGGATAGAGCACCGGCCCTGAAGTCAGGAGGACCTGAGTTCAAATACGGCCTCAGACCAAACACTTGACAGTTACTAGCTGTGTGACCCTGGGCAAGTCACTTAACCCCCATTGACTAAGAAAAAAAAGAAATCTTACTTACAGTACTTTGCAGACCTTAAAGTCCTGCATAAACGCTAGTTATTGTTGTGGTTACTCACTGGATTTGGGGCCTTAGGTTCAAATACCAGCTCTTCTGTGTCCTTTGCAATCACAGCCAGATCACTTACCCACTCCAGATTTGGGCTTCTTCATCTGTTTAAAATAAAAAGGAGATGTTTGCGTGCTAACAGCCAGCACTTATACTGAGAGAGTGGAGCTTGGGAGAGCTGGGCAGAGCTGGGTTTAAGTCCCTCCATTGGCACTTGCCACCTGGGTGTCCATGGACAAGCCACTAAATCATCCTTGCCTCAATTTTCTCATCTGCAAAATGAAGGGGTTAGATTAGCCGGCCCATCCCAGCTCTAGAACTTTGATGATCCCATCGTCTCATGTCCATGATAGATTTATGCAAAATCAATATAGAATAGATGCAAGGCAGCCTCAGAAGAGACATGTTAGCAGTCAGGCGGGGTGGGTGGGTGGGAATCAGGAAAAGTCTCCTGCAGGAGATGGTGCAGGAGTGGGGCCTTGAAGGAAGTCAAGTATTCTAAAGGTCAAAGATGAGGAAGAAGAATATTTAAGGCGTGGGAGACATCCAGGGCAAAGGCATAAGGAAGATGGTGCCTGGTACCTAGTAGGTGCTTAATAAATGTTTATTGACTGACTGATGGACAGATGGGAAGGGAAAATCATGTGCAAGGAACAGTAAGTCGGCCAGTACACAGCCAATATCAGAACACGGCCAACCTGAATGTATAGGACATATAAAAAGGCCCAGAGAAGGCCTCTAGGGATGGGGCAGACTCTTTCTGGAGAGCACATAAAGGGCCTGGGCCAGAATCTCCCAGGATGAGGTAGTAGATGGTGGTATGCAGTCTGCCCTAGGGGAGGTCACACCCACACTGGAGAAATGGTGGAGCCCCCAAGTACAAAATAGTCATAGTGACAGCTGACATTTATATGGTGTTTAAAGGTTTGCCAAGTCCTTTAGAGACTTGTCTGAGCCTCCCAACAAGCTGGGATAAAGTCTTCTACCTGGCACAGAAAGCCCTTCCCAACGTGGCCCCCTCCTGCTTTCCAGTCTGCTTGTTCTCTCTATGTTCCTGCCTTTCTTGGCCTCCCAGCTGCTAGTGCCCATTCCCTCTGAGACTGTCTTCCATCCACTCTGTGTGTATCTCATAAATGCCTCTTACTCACATGCTGCCTGCCCCATTAGAACGGGAGCTCCTTGAGGGCAGGGGCAGTAGTTGCTTTTCTTTGTACTCCTAGCATTTAGCACCCAGCCTGACATATAGTCAGTGGTTAAGAAGAACTTGTTGACTGGCTGACAGTAAGTATACTGTGTATTACTAGCCCTAATAATAATTGGTAATAGCTAGTGGATAGAGTTCTGGATCTGGAGTCAGGAAGATTCATCTTCCTGTGTTCAAATCTGGCCACAGAGACTTCCTAGCTGCGTGACTCTGGGCAAGTCACTTAACCTTATTTACCTCAGTTTCCTCATCTGTCAAATGAGCTGGAGAAGGAAATGGCAAACCACTCCAGCGTCTCTGCCAAGAAAACCCCAAATGGGGTCATGAAGAATCAGACACAACTGAATAGCAATATCATGAATAATAATAACTAATTTACAATTGAGGAAAAGTGAAGCCTTGGGGGGGGCACTTCAGTGATTTGTCCGATGTCAAACAATTAATAAGTGTCAAGAGGTGGGATTTGAATTCAGGTCTCTGTCTTGGCACCAAGCCCAGGGCTCTCTCCATTATACTGAGGCATTGTGGTGTAACCATAAGAATGTTGGCTCTAGAATCCAGTAGATACAAGTTCAAATTCTGCCCCTGATATTTAGTATTGGCATGACCCTCTGAGCCTCAGTTTCCCCATCTGTAAAATGGGAAAATACTAATAATAAAAGTATTAATAAAAATAGTAAAATAGTAAAGATAGAATATAGAGCAGGGTCTGGAGTCAGAGGACCTGGGTTCAAATTCAGCCTCTGATGCTTACTACTTGTGTGACCTTGGACAGGTTACTTTGCCTCCCTTGGCCTCAGTTTTCTTCTCTGTACAATGTCAGGGTCGGAGTAAATGGCCTTTGATCTCCCTCGGTCCTCTGGACCTATGATTTGATGACCTCACAGGGCTGTTGTGATGATTCATCGAGATCACACTTACAAACCCAAAGAACCTTCATAATTGTGAGCTGTTATTATGATCCTAACATGCATCAGTACTCACTCAAAGTCTGATTTCTCTTAGACTCAGCCTGATTAGTCTTTTAGGCCTTGGACCTGTGGCTTCAGACTAATTTGCAAGTGGGGAAGCAGAGGCTGCAATTGGGTTAAAAGACCCCTCCCGAAGCAGGTACCCCCCAGGGAAGAAACACCCCCTGGGGCTCCCTCATCTTCTCTTCCTTCCACTTTTTTGGAGCGGTTTCTGCCCAACATGCCCCTGAGGTACCATGGGCAGTAGGTAGCAGGCAGAAGGACCAAGGTCAAGCCTCCCAAAGAAGAAGGATGCAGGCTTGTGTCTTCGCATAATCCCCCCGATTTCCTCCCACAGCTCTGGAATGGCTGCCATGGAGCTCCCCAGAAGCCTCCTCACTGAATCCTTCCTCAGACTCTTACTGCCTCTGCGACTCTGGGCTAGTCATTAACCTCCCTGGGCCTCAGTTTCCCCCTCTGTAAGATGAGGACTAAATGACCTCTGGGGTCTTTTTAAACTTTAAATTTAGTATCCTAGGATATCACCAAGGAAATATATGATCAAAAAACAAAGAAAGTCATGCCTCGAGAGTGAGAAGTGCTGCCCTGATGCCCAGGAAAAAATTTTTTAAATGGTCTTCTGTGTGTTGGGTGGGTCTTCTGTGAAAGCTCTATGGCCCAGAGACATTCTGGATCATTGAAGAGTGCTGATATGCCCCATTGGAGGGGATATCCACCATAATAAGTTCACAGATTCATTAAAGCACAAGAAGATAGCTTGGACAACTACAGGAAGCATTTATTATGCTCCTACTGTGTACCAGGCACTGTGTTCTGTTATAGAGATACAAAGGTAAAAACTAGAGATACAAAGGTAAAAACCCCAGCAATCCCTCCCTGCCTCTTGCTGGACTGAATTCATTCCCTTGCAAGGTTGTAGAGGATGGGACACAGCCCGGTCAAGTATTACTCGGAGGAGGAGTCTGGGAAAGGCCAGCATCTTCACACTGCACCCACCCTAGGATGGGAAGGCTAAATACTTGGGGCAAGCTTGGGGAGGGCAGGAAGACTGGGAGCCCCCAAAGGGAGAAAGAGCTGCCAGGCTCTGTTCCATGCCAGCCCCTCACTTAAGCCCTGTCTGCTTTGTTCTTTTCACTAGGGCTCCATCTACCCAAGGCAGTATACGGCGTGCTAAACAGAGGTCTTGGTGTCAGGAGAACTGATTTTAAGTTTTGCTTCTGACGTTTCATTTATTCTGCAAACATTTACTGAGCCCCAATATATACCCGCTACCATTCTAGAAATAGAGGATTCAAGGACAAAAATGAAATCATCCCTGCCCTGGAGGAATTGTGGGACAAAATTACTTCACCACTTTTTAAAATGAACATCATAATATTTGCTACACTCCTCTGCCTCACAGGGTTATTTTGAGAGGAGTGCCTTGTGAGCCTTACGGGGCTAAAGAAATATGAGCTTTTAAGATTGGCTGAGAGGAGCGGCTCTTCCCAAAATTTTTACATTTATGTCACATACAGACTTACTGAATCTCCCTGAGCCTCAGTTCCTCCTCTGTGAGATGAGGGATTGATCTAGTTACACAAGAAGGATCCCTATCCAATTGGCTTCTAGTTACACATTGGGCAGGCTATCTGCAGGACAGAAAACAGATTATGAGCCAGAGAGAAGCCTGATGAGTGGGGAGGGACGTATGGTTTGGACCTAAAGCTTCAGAGCATGGGGCAGAAACAATTTGAATGACAGCACCAGTGTATCTAGCAATAAAAAAAAAATCTGTTTTCCTCTGACATGTCTTTTCAAAACTGTTTTTTTCCTCGCCCTCCAGGGCCCTCCTGAAGGTTGGGCTCTCTTAAATCAGGCCTCTGACATTTGAAAAATCTTTTGTAATGAACAAATATAGTTAATGTTCTGTGGTCAGCAGCCTCCCCTGCCCGAGAGCCGTCACATTCCCTGGACTCCTGACTTGAATAACTCCCAGGAAGGAGCTCCAGATAAGAGAAAATCCCACAGATAGTGTATCATATTGCAAATAAAGCATTTTTCCCTGGCTGGAGGAGTGGAGGTTGGGAGGTTGTGGGTGTCAAAGCTGGAGAAACTAGGGATTAAAAACCCAGCCACCATCCTGACCAAAGGGCCTTGGGAGCTGGAGGTGGAGAGAGGATGAAAGGAATCGTGCTTCCAGGTGCCCTCTGGCTTCCCAGGGCAAATAGCAATGGGTCACATGTGCACATGCCTATCTGGACAGAGCAGCCGTCCTGAGATGCTACAAGCTCAGGGAGAGAGTGGAGCAAAGGGGAGATAAGGAAGGGGAAGACAGCAAGGAGCTTCATGCCCACTTCATTCCTCGTCTACTCTGTAAAGAAAGGGAAGAAGCAGTGTTGTCTAGCCCCAGCTCAGGGTCAAGCAGAAAGGGTAAGGGAGAGGCTCAGGTGGTCCTGATCAATGCGTGGGTCACTTCTGGTGCCTGCCTTCCGTATGACAGAATTCTCATGGGTTCTCAGAAAACATAGATGCACTTCAGGGCTCAGATGGACATTTCATCTGATGTTGCCAATTGGCATGGTTTCATGTGAAATCATTTTACTTTATTATACTGTGTTATGGAAAGGTTTGTTTTATCCTATAAATTAAAAATAAATAAAAAAGAAAGTGCATTGTAATTTTTTTAACCAAGCAAATATAGATTTGAATAAGTCTGGTTTGTAAGTAAGTATAGGTCAGAAGATATCTTCATACACCTCCTCAGACTGTCCACCTATTAGAGGGATGGGTCCTCTCTAGCCTAAACCACACAGCAGCACACACAGCAGGGAATTTGTATTTTCCACACATTCTTCTAGAGCATCTGAAGGGACTTGTTTTGTGGTTAAAACACAAGCCTGAGAAGTAGAAGGCCTGGACTTTACCCCCAACATCTGGCCTATGACCCTCAGGTTGGAGGCAGACCCTCCTGGGGCATCGCTCATTCCTAATTGCTAAGAATGACTTTGTTCCCAGAAATGCAGCTGTTCCACAGGGGCCAGGAAGCCTGTGCTGGTTCAGTCCCTGCTGCAGCAGGTGAAAGGAAGGCTGAGTCTGAGCTCGGTGTCAGGATGAGAGGAAAAGGGATGAAAGGATCGAGCAGAGGGTTAGGTCCTGACATACAACTCGTTCCTCCTGCAGGGAGAATTCAAGGAAGGCCCAGCAGGGTAGGAAAGCAGCAGGCTGCATCCTTGCAAGGAGCAAAACTGAAGCGTGAAGAAAACTTTGGGCTGAACATTTGAATACAAATTTTAACAGCCAGGGAAGGAAGGAAAGAAGGAATGAACAAAGGAAAGAAAGGAGGGAAGTAGGAAAAGAAGGAAAGGAGGGAGGAGTAAGGGAGGAAGGAAGGAAAGAAGGAAGGAAGAGAAGGAGGGAAGGAGGAAGGAAATAAAGGAGGGAGGGAGGAGGGAAGGAGAAAGGAAGGAAAGAAGGGAGGAAGGAAAGGAGGGAGGAAGGAAAGGAGGGAAGGAAGAAAGGAAGGAAAGTATGAAGGAAGGAAGGAAAGAAGGGAGGAAGGAAAGGAGGGAAGAAGTCAAAAAGGGGAGTGGAAGAAAGAGAAAAGGTAGTGGGGAGATAAATGAAGAAGGAGAGGAAGACAGAGGAAAGGGAAGAGGCAGAAGAGGACGAAGGGGACAGGTGGAGGAAGAGGCTGTAAGGCAAATCAGGAAAGCGTGAGAGGGAAGGAGAAGGGACGTGTGTTTGCGAAGCCTTGTTTCTCAGGCTGGCCTTTACTGGAGACAGCTGGAAGATGTAAGGAATTAGAGTTGGCGTGTTTACACCTTCCACCAGCTCTAATGCAACAAGACGGCCCTGTTTACGCACCGTAGACTTCTTGCTCCTTCCTCTGTGGAGTTTCCGGAGCCAGAGGCCCTTCCCCAGAGTGAATCGGTTTCTAGCCCTGGGAGGCTGGCTGGCTAGCTACCAGAGAGCCCTGGATCATAAACAGCCCCACGTGGGCACAGACATCTGACCCACAGCTCTGGGAACAAGTGACTCGTATTCTCTCAGCAACTGGGCCTCAGAAAACCTGCTTGCGACCAGTAGGAATGCACCAGCTCCCCATCAGAGAGGAAGAGAAAGGGCTCCAAGAAACCCAGAAGCCCAGACCAGGGCCCTGAGCCCTGTGCGGTCTGTTCAGCTGTCTGGTGTCATGGAGTCAAAGGGCATCCCCATCTGAGGCCTGGGTCCCTGTGAGAGGTCTAGGGCCTCCAAACTCACAAACGGCTCCATTCTCCTGGACTGCTGCCGGTCACTGTCCAGGGCAGAGGCTGTGGGGATCTTGTCCCCTTGGACTCCACCTATGGGAGCTATCCGGGAGTCAGGACACCTGGATTCTAGCCCCGCAGCCGGCCTTTTTTTTGCTATAAAACCATAGATGTCTGCTAAGGTCTTTGTAGAGTATCGGAAAACTCACTGAATGGGGAATCAAAGGACCCAGCTCTCTATCGGGCCCTGTAACTTACTTCTTAACCTGGGTGACCTTGGCGAGTGAGCATGACACACCGTCCAACCACCTCTGGCTTTGGGGGCGGCACAGCATTGCTTGCCTGTTGTCTCTCCCCTAGACTGTGAGCTTCTTGAGGACAGAGAGGGCCTTTCCTTGATCTCCGGGGCTTAGCACAGTGCTCATTGAGGGCAGCATCCTCGAAAGGAAAGGAACCAAAGCATGAAGGGAACTTTAGTTCTTTTTGTGGCCAAACATTCGAATGCAAATTTTAACCAGAAAGGAGGGAAGAAGGAAGGAAAGGAGAGGAGAGAAGGGAGGAGAGGAGAGGAAAGGAGAGAAGGAAGGAGAGGAGAGAAGGAAGGAGAGGAGAGAAGGAAGGAGGGAGGGAAGGAAGGAAATGAGCATTTATTAAGTAATAGGGGAGTTATGGAAATGAGAAGATTTGCTGGGAAAGATGAAGTTCAGTTTGGGAAATGTTTATTTTTAGACGTCTATGAGTCATCCAGTTTAAGATATCCAATTTGCAATCAGAGATGTGATTCTGGAGGGCAGGAGAGACATGTTAGGGTTGGACGAATAGATGTGAGAATCATTGACAGGGAGATGACAATTGAAGCCAGGGAAGCTGCTAAGATCACCAAGTGAAATAACATACAGGGAGCAGAGAAGAGGGCCCAGAACCTGGGAATGTCCAGGATGACTTTGGACTGATCAGTTTTGGCTGAATGATGAGTTTGGAAGCCAAAATGCAGAGAGTTAAGAAGAGATGGAGGGAAGAGGGAGTGGAGGTGCCTGTTGTAGATGGTCTTCTCCAGGAATTTAACCAAAAAAGGGAGGCGAGAGATGGGGTAATAGAGCAGGGGATGGATGGATGGATGAAGTGAGGGTTTTTTGAGGGTGGAGGAGACATGGGAGTGTGTGTAGGCAGTAGGGAAACAGCCTGTGGACAGGAAGAGAATGAAGGTAAGTGAGAGTTGAGATGATGAAGGGGGCAGTCAGCTGAGGAAGGTGGGCCAGGAAGGGAATGGGACCACTTGTGCATGGAGAGGGGTGTGGCAAAGAGAAGGGCCGCCTCTTCACGTGAGATGGCGTGAGGGAGGAAACAGTGGCGGAAGGCATCTAGGTGATGTGAGATGAGCAGGAGGGGAGAAGGCTGAATGGCCTCGTTTTTTCAGTAAAATATGAGGTCAGGTTCTCAGATGAGAGGCTTTGGGGAGAGGGAGCCATGGGAGGTTGGAGGAGGGCTGAAAAGGTTTGGAAAAAGCAGCTATGGTGAGTGGGGTGAGTGGTGGAGTTAGAGTTCCTTGAGAGAAGGGACTGTCTTTTGCCTCTTTTTGTATCCCCAGTACTTAGCACAGTGCCTGGCACGCAGTAGGTGCTTAATAAATGTTACTGATTGATTGATTGATTTATTGATTGCTTGATAAAAATCACAGTGCAGGGATCATGCAGCAGGCCTCTCAGGTCTCCCCTCTGTTCCTCTCTGGCTCTGATTTCTAAGGTTTGCCTTTGATTGAGATGGGGGGAACATGGGAAACATCTGTGACTGCCCCTCCCCAGTCCTGGAGGGAGATCATGGGGGAGGGGTGGGGAGGTCGCTCTGAGCCAGCCAGGCATGCAGTCCTGCCCTTTGGATGGGATCTCTGGCTTCTGCCCACTGGCCCGGTAGCAGTCACTGCACTGACTCCCTGAAGGTCCTCTCTCTGTCCTCCCCTGTACCCTTGCTGTGGAGAGAGCATCTTTTCAGAGGGTGTCTGGAAGCAGGAGTTCTTAAAATTTGTATGTATCATGGGTTCTTTTGAAATCTATGGTTTCCTTCTCAGAATGCTTTTAAATGCACAAAATAAAATAACTAGGATTACAAAGGAAAACAATTATGTTGAAATAGTTGCCAAAAATTTTTTACGTTCACAGACCCTAGGTTAAGAACCCGTGCCTTGAAGAGATCCTTGGGGGCAACCCCTTGCTGACTAGGGGGCCACATAACATGGATGGGACCAGGGCCACAGTCAGGCTTTCATTCTAGGGCCGGCTGGGAGACCAACCATTGTGGTCTAGTCTAGGGTAACTCATCGTAACTAAAGCGACTGAGGCAGCTCGGAAGGCAGCCTCTGAGGAGCTGCCTGCTTTCCAAGGGAAACCGCCAAAGCTATGGAATTGGGAAGTCAGGTTTAATCGGAAAAAGTTGCTTTTTCATCTTTTCACAATTGAAATAAAACCAATTCCCTGGATTAACAGAAGAGGAAATAGAAGACTTAAATAACCCTATCTTAGAAAAAGAAATTGAACAAGCCATCCATGAGCTCCCTAAGAAAAAAAGCCCCAGAACCAGGTGGATTCACAGGTGAGTTCTACCAAACATTTAAAGCACAATTCCAATACCGTATAAAGTTTTTGGAAAAAATAGACAAAAAAGGAGTCCTACCAAAGTCCTTTTATGACACAAATAAGGTGCTGATACCTACACCAGGAAGAGCAAAAACAGAGAAGGAAAACTATAGACCAATTTCCCTAATGAATATTGATGCAAACATTTTAAATAAAATACTAGCGAGGAGATTATAGCAAGATACCACAAAGATCATATTCTATGACCAGGTGAAATTTATACAGGGAATGCAGGGCTGGTTCAATATTAGGAAAACTATCAGTATAACTGACCATAACAATAACAAAACCAACAAAAGTCATATGAATAGCTCAATAGATGCAGAAAAATCTTTTGACAAAGTACAATATTCACTCCTATTAAAAACACTAGAAAGCGTAGGAATAAATGGAGCTTTCCTTAAAATGATAAGTAATATTTATCCAAAACCATCAGCAAGCATTATCCGTAATGGGAATAAGCTAGAAGTTTTCCCAACAAGATCAATGGTGAAGCAAGGATGCCCATTATCACCATTATTATTCAATATTGTACTAGAAATGCTAACTATAGCAATAAGACAAGGAAAAGAAATCGAAGGAATTAGAACAGGCAATGAGGAACTCTTTGCAGATGATATGATGGTATCCTTGGAGAATTCTAGAGATTCAACTAAAATACTAGTTGAAATAATTAACAACTTTAGCAAAGTTTCAGGACATAAACCCACATAAATCACCCGCATTTCTATGCATTACCAACAAAGCCCAGAAGCAAAAGACAGAGAAATTCCATTTACAATAACTGTAGACAATATAAAATACTTGGGAATCTACCTGACAAGACAAACCCAGGAACTATATGAACACAATTACAAAATACTTTTCACACAAATAAAGTTAGATCTAAACAATTGGAAAAATATTAATTACTCATGGGGAGGCCAAGCCAATATAATTAAAATGACAATTCTACCTAAATAAATCTACTTATTCAGTGCCATACCAATTAAACTATCAAAAACTATGTTATAGAGCTATAAAAAAAATAAAATTTATCTAAAAGAACAAAAAGTGAAGAATATAAAGGGAATTAATTTTTTGAAATGTGAAGGAAGGTGGCCTAGCCATACCAAATCTCAAACTATATTACAAAGTTGTAACCATCAAAACAATCTGGTACTGGTTCTAGTGGATTAGTGGAATAGATTAGGTACACAACACACAGTAGTAAATGACCACAGTAATCTACAACCAAGCTTTTGGAACAAGAACCCACAATTTGATAAAAACTGCTGGGAAAATTGGAAAGCAGTTTGGCAGAAATTATGTATAGAACAACATCTCATACTGTATTTCCAAATAAGGTCAGAATGGGTTCATGATTTAAACATAAAGAGTGATACCATAAGCAAATTAGGGAAGCATGAGATAGTTTACCTGTCAGATCTATAGATAAGGGAAGAATTTAGGACCAAATAAGAGAGAGAGAGCATCGCAGGATGTAAAATTGATCATTTTGATTATATGAAATTTAAAAAGTTTTGCACAAACAAAACCAATGCAGCCAAGATTAGAAGGGAAGCAGGAAACTGGCAGTGGGTGGGTGGGGAGGGGGAGGAAGGTAGGAGAGGGGGAATTGCAGCAAGTCTAGCCTCATGAGAACTGAGTCAAATTTATGAGACTATGAGTCATCTCCCAATTGATAAATGGTCAAAAGATATGAACAGGCAGTTTTTGAAAGGAAGAAATCAAAGTAATTTATAGTTATATGAAAAAATTATCTAAATCACTATTGATTAGAGAATGCAAATTAAAACAATTCTGAGCTACCATCTCATGTCGATCAGATTGGCTAACATGACAGAAAAGGAAAATGACAAATTTTGGAGGAGATGTGGGAAAAATTGGGACAGTGATGTACTGTTGGTGGAATTGTGAACTGATCCAACTACTGTGGAAAGCAATTTGGAACTATGCCCAAAGGGCTATAAAACTGTGCGTACCTTTTGACCCAGCAATACCACTATTAGATCTGTATCCCAAAGAGATCTAAGAAAAAGGAAAAGGACCTATAAGTACAAAAATACTTATAGCAGGTCTTTTTGTAGTGGCAAAGAATTGGAAATTGAGGAGGTACCCATCAACTGTGCAATGGATGAACAAGTTGTGATATGTGATTGTGATGGAATACTACTGTTGTGCTATAAGAAATGATGAGCAGGATGATTTCAGAAAGACATATATGAACTAATGCAAAGTGAAGCAGAACCGGGAGAATATTATACACAGTAACAGCAATATTATATGATGATCAACTGGGAACGACTTAGGTGTTCTCAGCAATATAATGATCCAAGACAATTCCAAAGGACTTAGGATAAAAAATGCTATCCACCAGCAGAGAAAGAACTGATGGAGTCTGAATGCAGATTGAAGCATACTTTTTTTTCTAACTTTCTTTATTTTTCTTGGGGTTTTTTTAGTCTGTATTTTTTTCCCAGCATGACTAATATGGAAATATGTTTTGCATGACTACACATGTATAATCTTTATCAAATTGCTTGCCTTCTCATTGAAGGGGAAGGGGAGTTAGAGAATTTGGAACTCAAAAAATTTTAAATCAACATTAAAAATAGTTTTTACATGTAATTGAAAAAAATAAAATATTCAAAGAGACAAAAGCAAAAACAAAATCTGTAAGGTCCTTGAAAGAATGGACTATATGGCTTTTGCCTGTGCATCCCCAGCACCAAGCACATAATATGAGTTTAATAATTGATTGATTGAAGCAGTTAGGTGGAGTGAAGGAATGAGAAGAAAACCATTAGTTCATCTGTAAAATTAGAGGTTCAGAAGATATAGATAACAGGTTATTAATCTGGGGTTCACAGACCCTCAGATAGTCCATAACAGATTTCAGGAGGTCCATAAACTTCAATAGGAAAAGAAATTACATCTTTATTTTTACTAACTGTTCAAAAACACTATTCAAAGAAGAGGTCCATAGGCTTCACCAGACTACCACAGGAGTTGACTCCTACACCCCCAAAAAAGTAAGAATTCTTGATCTAGAGCCTTAGAAATCATCTAATACTTTGAATTTCCTTGGTATATATGTATTAGCAGGAGACAAGTTGATCAGAAGATTCTTGATCAATTTGTTCCCCGGATCTGTAATGAAATTACTTGATTTAATGGGGCGGGTAACCAAAACAGTGAGATAAAAGATGCCCCTTGCAGACTCTGAGGGGTCAAATTTGCAAGAAATGAGTGTATCCTTTTCAGACTTGGAGCAGTCCCTTTGTACCTGGCAAAGGGCTGGTGGACCTTGGATAGTCCAGTTCCATATGAAAACAGAGAAAAGCCTGAGGATTATGCTCTGGAGCCCTTTTCTCTGTCCACAAAAAGGACAGAGAGTTTAAATACGAAAGACAAGAACGTGCAGGGATTTGTGCTGTGGAATCAGTCCAGAAATGAGCCAGTTATAGAGGAAGAACCCAAATCTTCAGTTCACCTTGTACCTTTTTGAGGTTTAGTAGAGATGATACAAATTCACTAAAGATTAGTGCAATGCAATACCCATTTATTAAGTACCTACTGTTTGCAGAGTCCTATGTTAGGTGCTGAAAGATTGAATATGATCCTAGGCTAAATCAAGAAAGGTATAGTACTCAGAACAAGACAGGTGATAATCTCACTATTCACCTACTCAATCCACATCTGAAAGTATTGTGTTTAGTTCTAAGCACTCTCAATTTAGGAAGGAGATTGACAAACTGGACACTTTGCTTTCCTAACCGGGGGCTCTGAGCTATTGGGATAGTATGAACAACTTTTCATCTGCTGTAAACTCCAGAAGAGAGCAGAAGAAGGTATCATCCAGAAGTGAGATCCATTATATTGTCTCTAGGCTAAAAAACGAGTTAGCTTTTGTAATGGGATGTGACTAATTATATCTCTGGCTTCCAATGTGAGAAAGGAAAGGGGACAGGGTGGAGACATAGGTGAGGTTCAACTGGGTCCCTTCCAAAAAGGAGGAGGGAACAGAAAGAATAAAGTACTTTACGCAGTGCCACCCACAAGTGTTACACAAGGTAACTTTAAGAGGAAAGATGCAAATAACTGGGAGGATAAAAATGGCTGACTGTAGAAGGTGGCCCTGGAGTTCAGTTTTGAAGGAAACTGGGCATTCCAAGAAGAGAGAGAGCATTCCAGGCTTGAAGAGCTTGCCTGTGCAAAGGCAAAGAGATGGAGTAATTCATAAAGTCACGAACTCATTCCTTCAGCAAATTCTCAGATGGCAAGACCCCAAGGCTCTTCATTATCTCAGTTCCAGAGTCTTATAGGGTCCCAGATTTAGAGCCAAAAGGTACTTTAGAGGCATCCAATTCACCCCCCCCATTTTATAGATAAATAAACTGAGTCTAAGAGGTTAAGTGACTTGCCTGGGGTCACGCAGTTAGTAAGCATCCAAGGCAAGATCTGAAGCCAAGTCTTCCTGGCTTCAAGTCTGGTGACCAGCCATGAGAAGGCCAGTTTGACTGAACCACAAAATACATGAAGGGAAATAATGTCAGATAAGACTAGAACGGTAGGTTTGTGGGCAGATGGTAAAGAGGCACTTATATTTGTTTCTGGTGGTAACAGGGGGTCATTGGTGTTTGCTGAGTTGGGGAGTTACAGGATCAGACTTTTGCTTTAGGAAAATCAGTTTGGCACCTGGAAGGTGGATAATGTGGTGTGAAAGGGAAGGCCTCTGCTGCCTGGGGGGGGAATATGGGGGTGCTCCTGGGAAGTGACAACATTTGAATTGTTCCTTACTCTTTCTGACACTGTTTGCCTCTCTGCAGCCCTCCACCCTTACCCCGTGAACCATGTCCTGTGCAGACAGAACTACTCCACTGGGCGCTTTTCATTACGTATCTGTGGGAGTGGAGGGGACAGTTTTTTCTACTCCACCTTATAGAAGACTCTATTACGACCTTCCTCCCGTGGCCAGGAAGCATGAGGGACTTAATTTAAGTTATTATTTAATTCTTACGGTGCAATCACTTTAGGTCAGGGACTCTGCAATCACTACCAACTTGGTCCCAGGTTTGAGAGCTTGCCCTCCAAGGGGGCACACACATCATCATCATCAGAGTTTGCCCTTCATAAACCTGCCAGAGCTTTGAAGTCTGTCTTCAAGGCCACCCCCAGTAGTCCATTTGGCACCCTGCCCAGCATCACAGGATTTCAGAGTTGGAAGAAACCTGGGAGATCACCTAGACTGAGTCAAACCTGAACAAGAATCAGCTTCCTCTAACTCACGTCCAACCAGGGGGCCCCTAGCCCGTGTTTGTAGACTGACAGCGAAGGAGAGACCGCTCCTTCCAGAGGCTATTACCCACCCCACTTTTGAATCGCTCTAATTATTAGGAAGATTTTCTTGATATCAAGATGGAGTCTGCCTCTTCAGTCGCCCATCTCTTCCCGCTCTGCCCTGGGGGGCAAGTGGAATGAATCTGATCACTCCTATGTGACCACCTTTCAATGCTGGAAGGCAGCTGTCACATTCCTCCCCAACCCCTCCTCACCCTCACACAAGTCTTATCTTTCCAGGACTAAACAATCTCACTCCCTTCCACCCACCTCAAACCCTCCACATTCCTGGCTGCCCTCCTCTGAACAGTCTCAAGCTTATCACACCCTTCCGAAAATGTGGTCCCCCAAACTGAGCCTGGGGTCCCAGATGTCTGTCTGCAGTCTGATAAGGGCAAAGAATGACATCCTTCAGGGCTCAGTTCAGGTACTATCTCCCTCACCAGACCTTTCCTGAGTCCCTCAGTTACTATATAAATGCCTCCTCCCCCAAATCTTTCTGTGTTTGTTTTGTATATGCCCAATACTGACGTATCTGGAGTTCTAATTCTTCCTTGGACACTTACTGGCTATGTGACCCTGGGCAAGTCACTTCATTTCTATCTGCCTCAGTTTTCCCACCTGTAAAATGGGAATAATAATAGTACCAACTTCTCAAGGATCAAAGGAGATGAAATCTGCACGGTGCTTAGCAAACTTGAAAGCCTTACGTCAATAGCAGCTTTTATTAATATCTGTAAGTACATTGTATCCCACCCTACCCTCCACTCCCAAGTAGAATGTGCTTTTTAAGGGCAGTGACTGTCTGTGCCACGTGCACCCTATAATTACAGAAACACCAGGAAGGGCTCCCTGCCCCTCCTTAGTCCTGGAAGCTGAGCCGTACTGAATGGAACCCGAAAGATGTACCTGCTGCCCCTCCCTGCTCCTCCTGCACTGTTCTCACCTTTCAGGTGACTCCCCCGACCTCCAACTTTTCATCTCCTCCCTTTTATCAGTCTCTGTTCTCAGGAAAGGAGCTGCTCTCAGTCATTTTTATTCATTCGATTCAACTAACGTTTCTACAGAGTGCCTACTATGTGCACTTTATACCACAGGATAAATTTAAGCCAAAGAGTCACTTTGTCCTCTACCAGAAATCTCCCATGATTCCCTGTCACGGCATAGAAGTGACCCCTGGGAGACAAAAGCTATACCTAGGCATGTTGGAATTTTCACTTGGATTTTAATTTAACAAGTATTAAGTTCTCACTCTGTGTGAGGCACCAGGGTTGCAAAGAGAAAAATGAAAATTATTCTTTCCCTCAAGGAGCGTGTACTCATCCACATTATCAAATGAAAGTTAGTCTCTTAAAATATTTTCAAATGTGGGAACATCCAGTAGGAGAGATGGTTTTAGGGGCATCCTGTCATTTCTGTCATCACAGAGCTCCCAAGGCAGAACTAGTCCGGAGCCAGGAGATCTGAATGTAGATCTTGGTTCTCTCTCCTGCTAGCTCTGTGATCATGACAAATTGTTTAACTACTCAGAGCCTCTATTTGCTCATCTGTAACATGGGGGCAAGAAAAAAATATGCATACGAGTCAGACATGACTGAAAGCAACTAAACAATAAAACATCCATGAATGAATATGCACAGTCACAGACATCTATCTACCTGGAGAATGGGAACAACTAGGCTGCCATAGTGCATGGAGTGCAAGTCGGGAAGACTCCTCTTCCTGAATTCAAATCCAGCCTCAGACACTTCCTAGATGTGTGACCCTGGGCAAGTCACTTCACCCTGTTTGTCTCAGTTTCCTCATCTGTCAAATGAGCTGGAGAAGGAAATGGCAAAACACTCCAGTGTCTCTGCCAAGAAAACCCCAAATGGGGTCACAAAGAGTCAGATACAACTGAACAACAACAACAGAGATTAGGCCTGTGATTCCATTTAGGGAATCCTCAGAAGAAGAAACTCTCTACTAAGACAGGTTGACACGTTCTCTGCTAGTTTATGTTCTGAGAGCAGCCTGCTGTGCTGAGAAGTTGGGTCACTTGCCTAGGATCATATCCCTGGGTGGAGGCAGCACTTGAACTCAGGCCTTCCAGCCTCCGAAGCCAGCTCTCTGCCCACCATGCCATACTGCCTCTAATGAGGTATACAAATATACATACATGTATGCACATATATGGAATATATATGGTTCCCATGTTACAGATGAGCAAAGTGGGGCTCAGAGAAGGAGATTTGCCCATTATCATATAGCTAGTAAGGCTGAGATAGAGATAGAAATAAAGAGTTGTAGATACAGATGGATAAAGATAAAAGCATTGATATAGACACAGATGAAGATGTAGACATAGACATAGATGAAGATATAGACAAAGATGTAGATGTAAAAGTAGAGAGGTACAGGTATAGACATAAATATAGATATAGACTTAGGTATAGACATAGATAAAGACACAGATATAGAAGTAGAGAGGTACAGGTATAGACATATAGACATAGACAGGCATAGGTGTAGGTATAGGTATATACATAGACGTAGGTAAAGATGTAGATAGTTACAAGTGTAGATATAAACACAGACATCGATATAGGCATAAAGATATAGATACATAATTACTATACAGATATTTTAGTGATTTTTAAAAAACATCGCAATAACTTCCCCATAACCCACCAGGCCCCAAGAGAACCCTCTCCTATAACAAAGAAATGGAATTAAGAAAAATAAACTTATTCCATTCCCAGCCACTGACTGTGATGGCCCTTTCCTCCTTCTTAGCCCACTGACTCTTTGTTGCAGGGTTAGAGATATTTTTCCCATTGCTCTCCCACAATTTTTGGGAGGAAAGTGGCTTATAAGCCCTAAAGTAGAATGCTTCAAGTATTTAAGCATTTAAAGTAGAAAGGTGGCCTAGGAAGTCGCAGCGGTTCATTTGTCTGGGGCTGCTAGGCCACGCTGGCCTTCTGATACTGTTATTAAAAATTAATCTATTCACCTCTGGGCCTCATTTTCCTCATTCTTAAGAGGAGGGGGTGGGTAAGATTCTTCCAGAGCCCTTCCTAGCTCTGAAACCA
>NW_020954577.1:46458606-46474775 GCF_900497805.2 Vombatus ursinus | reverse complement strand
CACATACATAACACACACATACTCACACACACATATACACACACACACACACCACATACACATTACACACACACATTCAGGTTCCTATCGATTTCTACAACATGTCAAGGAAATCCTGGGGGATGGCTGATAGAAATTCCCAGGGTTCCTACTGTCTCTCATGACTCAGTTAACTCAGAAGTCTCTTCCAGCCACTGTCTCCTATCCCAGCCCTTCCATTGTTCACAGGCTCGTGGTTTCAGAGCTAGGAAGGGCTCTGGAAGAATCTTACCCACCCCCTCCTTTTAAGAATGAGGAAAATGAGGCCCAGAGGTGAATAGATTTATTTTTAATAACAGTATCAGAAGGCCAGCGTGGCCTAGCAGCCCCAGACAAATGAACCGCTGCGACTTCCTAGGCCACCCTGGCGCAGGACCCCAGCCTACTTAGATACGATTCCATTACTCATCAGCCCCTGCCTCTCACCAGGCTGGACACGTGTCCCAAACCACAGCAGATGGGAAGAGGGTGGCTCTTTTTGGGTTTCGCTTCCTCTGACATAGGCTGTTGTCGTCCTTCAGAGCAGTAGCCAAGAGGTCAGTCCCGGCCACCCCCATCTGAGTCAAGCACAGGTGCGGGGCGATCCCATCCTCTGCTGGGCGCGTCCTTGGTCCACAGACTGGGGGCTGGTATCGCCTGGCCCTACCCCGCGTTCTCTTACAGCAGGTTTGTTCAAACGAAAGGTCTCTCCCAGTCCCTGTGATTGTGGGTGCCGCCCCTCCCCAAGTTACTTTGCATCCCCCTCATTAGGCTGTCACCACCAGGGCCTCCTCCAAATGAAGGATGAACACCAGCGACCTTCTGAAGGACACAGACTCTTCCTTTGGCACCTAGTAGGTGCTCAGCATTTCTTTTTTGTTTTTTGTTTTTTTTAATTGAAAGGTGATAAGACTATTTGACTAGGGCGGCTAGATGGCTCAGTGGATAGATCCCTGGCCTGGAGTCAGGAAGACTTGAGTTTGAATCCAACCTCAGGAACTTACTAGCTGTGTGACCCTGGGTAAGTCACTTAACCTCTGTTTGCCTTAATCCACTGGAGAAGGAAATGGCAAACCACTCCAGAATCTTTGCCAAGAAAACTCCACGGTCCACAGAGTCACAGAGTCTGACATCACTGAACAAGACTATTTGAAATGTAAGCCTCCTATGCAGAATGGGAACCTCCTTTTGGTTCTAGATTCAGCCCCACCAGGAAATCCAAAATTCTCTGGGTTGTAGGACCATAGTTCTAGAACTGGAGTCTAACATTTTACAAATAAAGAAACCGAGGCCAAGTGACTTGCCCATGGTTACTCAGATAGGAAGGATCAACGGTAAATTTTGCACTCGTGTCCTCCCGACTCCAGGCTGCTGCCATTGAGAAGGTTTGCTCTGGCCAGGACAGTGAGCAGGGAGCTCTTTGGTGAGTGAATGCCTGTGAGCAGAGGGGAAGGGCGGCTCTGTTTTCTTTGGAGAGTCTTAATGGAAAATATTAGCCCATGAACAGAGCAAGTATTGCGAGGCTGGGCTCCAGAGAAGCCCCAGCGTTCCAGGAGTTCTTGATAGAGAGACTTGCTCGTGAGAAGTTGTTCAGAGAGTGATGTGTTTACTGAGCCGCATGTCCTTGCTGGAGTCTGCAAAGAGCCAATCTGGGATGGTGTCGTCAGAGATGACTTCATTTAAAAAAAAAAAGCCAGAGGAAAAAGCGATTTGGGTCCAAGATTAGCTGGAGCACAGAGGAAGAGGAGGCCAGGCCCAGAGGAAGCAGAATGATCGCTTTGATTCCATTCAACAAGCATATATTAGGCACCCACTGTCTGTATTCCGAAATTTCCCAGAGTAAACTCTGGGTGGGGACTCAATGAACCCAAGAGATATTGATCTTTCTGGGTCACTATGGAGGCAGTTGTTGGGAATCTGGAGCTCCAGGCCAAAGCTTGTTTCACTTTTGTCTTGGCACCTCTAGCTTGTTCTCTGGCAAATCATACTGAGCATGTATGTATATGTTTGCCGATTTTTGTCTTGTTGCAACACCCTGTGAGAGGAAGCCGAGGCGTCGTGAGTGGGTGGAGCTCTGGCTTCAGCTGGAAAGATTCGAGTTCAAGATCTGCCTCTGACCCACCCTGAGTGACTCTTCTTACATCACTTAACTTCTCTGGTTTTTTCCAACAATTCTCTCGAAGATTACAAACTGGATCAATCTGCACTGGAGGAGAGCGTTTCCTTCCTGGGAGTTCCTTATACAGATGAAATCACAGATTTGGTAAAAAAAAAAAAATTACTGTGACAGTCCTACCTGGTCCCTCCATCACACATATAGAATGTAGGATTTAATCTTGTCTTTCTGTGTATTTAATCAGACACTGATCAGTAACAGCTGACATTTATGCAGGACCTTCCATCCACTATCTCATTTGAGCCTCAAACCCTGAAAGTCAGGGGCTCTACACTGTTTTTATGCCATAGACTCCTTTAGCATCCCATAGACCCCTTCTCAGAATAGTGGGGTTTTTTTTCAATTATTCTGTAATTTTAAAATTTGTGAATTATATATTTAATTATTCCATAATTAATAAATTATATATTTCAATTGTTCTATAATTTTTTAAATTTTAAATTACAGGTTTCAATTATTTTGTGATTTATATAATTTATAAAATTTATATATAATTATATACAATCTTATATAATATATAAAATCTATATATAAAGAATCTATAATATAATCTATAATTTATATGTAATCTATAAAAGCATAAGATGATAAAGGAAACCAATTATATTGAGATGCAGATATCAAAATATTTTTAAAAACAAGCTCACGGCTGCTAAGTTAAGAACTTCTGCTTTGGCACCTTTATCATCATCATCTTATGCAAGACGAAGGTGAGGTCACACGTTTGCTAAGTGTCAGACTCGGGATTTGAACTCTAGACTTCCTGATGCCAAATTCAGCACTCCAGCTACTGTAGTACCTAGCTTATCATCAACAGATGTTTACTGTGTACCTGCCACGTACCCAGAGTTAAGCAAGCAGACAGGAGAGGTATAAATATGTGGTCCCTGTCCTTAAGAAGCTTACAATCCAGGCGGAAGATAGACTTGCCTTTTTTAGTCAGCTTCATCTGCTCCCTGTGAGTACCACCGGAGACTCCTCAGCCCATGGTAGTTGAAGTGGGCTTAAAAAGCAGACTGCCCCCAGCCATACTTGGGCCACTCGGGTCTTCTCTGCTCCAGTTCCACAAGACTCCACCCATCTGTGCCGTCTCTCCCATTGTTCCTTGGCAAATCGCCAAATGAGTCCAGTCTCCTCTTCTGGGCACAACGAACCTGTGTTCTTGCTCCCACACAACAGAGGCTAAGCCTCTACCTTGGACTTGGTAATACCCCAGCCCTTTCCTTGGTATATTGATATGTCTTGGTGTCATTTACCAAGTGTCCACTTGTATCCTGCTGGATAGAAACAAACAGGAAAGAAATAGAAACATGGATGCAGAGTCAGAAGGGACCTTAGGGGTCATCGACCAAAACTCCCTCATTTTACAACAGAGGAAACTGAGGCACAGAGGGATCAAATGAATGATCTAAGGACACATGGGTGACAGTGGCAGAGCTAAGCTTTGAATTTTGATTCTCTTGTCAAATGTAGCGCCCCAAACCCAGAAAGTAAGTGCTACTATTATCCCCATTCTAGAGGTGAGGCTACCGATTCAGAGACACTAGGTGACGTGGCCATGGTCACACAGCTAGTAAGTGTCAGAGCCACGGCTTGAAACAGGTGTCCCAGTTGGCAGTGGGTGGAGAAGGGCCTTAGAGATCACCTGATCCAACTCCTTTATTCCCCAGACTTTTAAATGCCCTGCTGCTATCCCTCCACACCCCCAGCCTGAGTCTAAGCAGCTCACTGGGCTGGGGCAGGAGTCTGACCCAGTTTTTCATTTCCTGGGGAGTAGGGGCTGGGAACTTGCTTTGGATAATGTCTAGCATGGTCCAATGCACAAAGAGACGAAGGGTAGAGATGGCCTCTCTCCCCTGGGTGGAGTAGAGTGTGGACAAGGAAAGCCCACCATGCATGACCAGTTAGTCATTCAAGGGCTGCAGCAAACGGACAGGAAATCCAGCAGAAGCCATGTCACCTGGTTGACTGGGGAGATTAGGTTTCCTTCATGTGTCAGCAGCCAATAGTTTTGAGTTGGTGACAGGTGGCCAGGTTGGAATAGGACCAACTGTCCCCACCCAAATAGAAGCTCCCAGATGGGCACCATCACCCTCAGGGAAAACATTCACACTTAGAGATAATGTGGCCCAGTGGACCTGGAATCAGGAAGATTCATCCTCATGAGTTCAAATCCAGCCTCAGACACTTACTAGCTGTGTGACCCTGGGCAAATCACTTAAACCTATTTGCCTCAGTTTCCTCACCTGTAAAATGAGCTGGAGGAGGAAATGGCAAACCACTCCAGTATCTTTGCCAAGAAAACCCTAAATGGGGGTCACAGAGTTGGGCATGACTGAAAATGACTCAATATTATCCCCCTGGAGCTGACCTGGTAATGAACTTCACTGTCCCTGGCTGGGCTGGTCCACCATCAGCACTGTACCGACCTGTCCGTCATGAAACCAAGGTCACTTCTGTGTCATGATGGGGCAATAGAAGAGAATAATACCAATAATACCAATCTTATTGGTATTATTTCTATAGTGATTGAAGCTCTTCCAACATGTGATGTCATTTGATCCTGGCAGATGGGTACTCCTGGTATCACTATGCCCATTCTAAAGATGAGGAAATCGAGTCTGGAGAGGGTAAGTGATTTGCCCTTGGTCTTACCGCTAGTGAGCGTCAAAAGGAGGGTTTGAACCCACATCTCTCCTGAATCAATCCCAGCACACTTTCTACTGGATGAAGACTCCATCCAGCAACATCAAAGAGGAAAACTACAGCCAGAACCAAAAATCACGGCAGACCTTTCCTGGGAGAGAGGAGGACAGTAAAAATGTCAATTGCTGCCATGACAACAGTAATCACTTTAGCCGCCGTGTCAAGGGAATCACAGCAATATATAGACTTCATGTTTATTTCCCCAGAACAGCCAAAGTCTCAGAAGACAAAGGTGCCAGCGAGGAAATGCTTTCGCGCCCCCACTTTTCCCTTGCTGGAGAATGCTGCGGCTTCTGTCCGCCTGCAACCTTCCAGCCCACGCATGGGTGGCCTTCACATGCTGATTTTTAACTATTTAACTGAAAGAGGTTCTCAGGAATCTAATCAGCCACAAAGTAGGCAATGTGGCTTAGTGTCTGGAGCCCTGGTTTCCAAACCAAGCTCTGTCCCACTAGCTGTGTGGCCCCAGGCAAATCTTGGGTCATCTCTGTGGCTCTCTATCTAAGGAGGAAGTTGGACCATATGATGTCAAACATCTCTACCTGCTCTAAGGCTATAATCCTGAGGTCTTTAAAAAGGCGATGGCATTTGGTAACTGCGCCAAGTATCTGGAGGTGTAGACATCTCACCATATGGGGCAAAAGCAGAAGAGATGTGCCTTCGATGGTTTGCTGTGGCCAGATGGGGAAACCGAGGCCCAGAGACAAGTAGCTTTTTCTAGGTTCCCATAGGTAGGAAAAAGAGTCCAGTTGACTGATTCCAAATCCAATATTCTTTTGTATCAAGCTGCCAATTAGGTGTCTAATAGCCGAGGCTTAGAGAAATCCTAACTCCTTTTTCTGTTAGAAGAAGGGATAATAAGGTGGCACACTCAGTTAATTGTCAGAAAATTCAGCGTTCTGGAGAATATCATCCATCCCCATTAGATTGTAAGTTCCTCGAGAGCAGCACTGTCCTTGGCCTCTTTTTGTATCCCCAGCACTTAGCACACTGCCCAACACACAGTAGGTGCTTCATACATGTTGATTGATTGATTGATCCAATATATTCTCTTGGCTCCCCAAAGGGTATTCTGCAAATGCTATTTCTCAAGCCGCTTTAGAAGAGGCAGCATCCAGAACGAGCAAAATGAGAGAGCAAGCGAGGCCCCCCCTGGAATGGTGTTCAGTAGCAATAGTGTGCATTTATTTAGTGTTTTACACATGCTATTTGGTTTGATCCTCACAACGACCCTGGGAGGTAGGTATTATTGTTACCCCCACTTTACAGATGAGGAAACTGAGGCTGAGGAAAAGTTAAGTGACTTGCCCAGGACCCCACAGCTAAAGTTAGTGTCTGAAGGAGGATTTGAACTGGGGTCTTCCAGAGTCCAAGTCCAACACGCTACCCACTGGGCCACCTAGCTACCTCGGCTTCAATTAAGGTGGAGATAGCCCAGAGGAGGTCAAACAGGAAGGTGGGAGGGCTGGAGATCATGGCAAAAGAGAAGGAATGGGCACACTTCTCCTGGAGAAGAAAAGCTTTACTGGGGCCATGATGGTTATCTTTAAGTATTTGAACAGCTGTAATGGGGAAAGGGGGATTTCATTTCTTTTGCTTGACCCCCAAGGGCAGGATGGGGAACAGGCTTCAGAGAGGCAAACTTAGGGTTGGTATAAGGGGAAAAAACAAAACCATCCTAATCACTGGAGCCAGATCTAACCCTACTGCCTGGGGCAGTAGGGTTAGATGTCCTCTGAGGTCCCTTCCTGTTCTGGATCCTGTCAAAGGAACCATCCTTAAAGAAGAGAAGCAGTCTTCTGAGAGGGGTGGGGGGGGGGCCCTCGTTGGAAGGGCTTCAAATGAAGACTGAATTGAATCACCATTTTGTGGCTTGGGGGAGGGGGGAGAGTTCTGAAATCGGTTTGGATTGGATTAGGTGACCTGGGAGGTCACTTAGAACTCTGAGATTTGGTCATCCTAGAAGACTTGCCATCAGTGATAATGGAGAAAAGACGGAGGAGGAGGAGGAAGAGGAGAATAATCTCTCTGGGCCTCAGTTTCATCTGCCAAATGAGAGGGTTGAAAGAAAATAAATAAACAAACAAATAAGCAAATAGATAGATAGGTAAATAAATAAATAAATGAACAAATAAATGAATGAATGAATGAATAAATAAAACAAAAACAAAAACAAAAACAAAAAAACAAAGGGGACAGCTAGATGACGCAGTGGATAGAGCACTGGCCCTTGACAAGGAGGACCTGAGTTCAAATCTGGCCTCAGACACATAACAATCACTAGCTGTGTGACTCTGGGCAAGTCACTTAACCCCATTGCCTAGCCAAAAAAAAAAAAACAAATGAGAGGGTTGAATTAGATGCTTATTGTTTTTCCTTCATGCTCAAAGAGGACTAAAAAGACATCCCAATGTCAAGGTCAATAGTGCATCCAGCTGTGGCTGATCAGACCAATACAAGCTTGGAAGGCTCTCTCACATATACTCATATTGTGCAGTGCAAAAAATGCTGGATTTGAAATCAGGGGACTGGGTTTGAATTCTGACTGTCACTATCCGTGTGACTTTGGCCAAGTCACTGAACCTCTACGGGCCTCAGTTTCCTCATCTGTAAAATGAGGAACTTGCTCTAGATCCTTCTAAGTCCCTTCCAAGTCTGAGGCGGTGGTCCTTCTAAGCTAAGGTTCCATGCAGCTCTCAACAAATGGTCCTTTGACCCCATGGTCCTAAAAACCGGTGGTGACTGGCAGGTGGTGCAAAGCCCCACTGGACGTCTGAGGGCTTCGGGTTGAAGATCCCTAGGGGCTTCATTAATGTAATTGGCTTATTTTGCATTACTGGAGTCCTTTCTGAGGGAGTGATTATGCCCCTCCCCGGGGAAGCTGTTTCAGTCAGAGCCTGCCGTGTGGAAGACGGGCTGATGGGGCCCTTTATTAGGTCATGGTGGAGAGTGTCCTGAAGCCACACTGTGGTGTGTAGTCCTGCTTATACCAAATCATGATGACAGTAAATTAAGCTGGAAAAGAAAAAAAAACAATCAGTTTTTTTCTTTCACAACAAAGTTCTCTTCCCCCAGCCCCAGGGCCTTTATCATTTTTAAGCGTTCCATGAATGTAAATAACTATTGCCCAGTGCTGAGGACCTCGACCTGTGTGAGCTATTACTGATAAATGGCCTGAGCGTTGTGGCTGGTACTATTGTCGTCTCTAGAATTGAATCCACTGATAGCAAGCAGAGCATCTCTGGAGGGGCCTCGGGGGATGGGGGATGGGGGGAGGACAGAGAGTGTTATTAGAAATGGATTCTGCTGCCACCATCCCGCTATTAAATCAGGTCCCCAGCTCATAGCCAGATGGAAACCACAAATTCCACTTTCCTATGGACCAAACTTGTTAAGATCTGAAAAGAGAATCAAAGTTAAGCTGCTCTTCTCTCTGAGATGCTGCTTTTTAATGAGCTGTCACTACCCACCAGGGAAAGGGGAAACAAAAGACGGGTTTATTCATGGGCAGGAACATCTAAGTCCCATAGAGCAGACAAACCTTGGGCAAATTTCAAAACGGCTTATTATCACTGCTTCAGCCAAAATCCTGAGATGAGAATTCCAGCCCACAATACCATTTTACTTTAAAAAAAAAAATTGTGGATGGGGACTGGTCTCCTGGATCTGGGATTTTTTATTCCTATAGGGAACACACAAATGAGTAAAATCTCTCACCCCATGCAGGTCAGTCTCTTCTCTGCAATTTACAGAGTGAGAGAGATGCCCAGAACTTGGGGATATTAAGTGACTTGTCTAAGGTCACACAGCCGGGCCGTGTCAGAGGCGAGACCTGAACTGAGATATTTCCCGTTGGAGGTTGGCTCACAGCCACAGTGGTATGCAGCCTCTGCCGGAGAAAATGATCGAATACCCCAAAATGCAAATCCACTCCTTCCCAGCCAAATGCCTCGAAATGGAAAGCCAAGACATTAATTTTTAAAAATCACCATTTTAAAGAGAATGATAAAGAGGCAGGCATAGAGCAGGGAGAAAGGAAGGAATGGTCAGAAAGCACATCTTTTCATGATCCTCCCTAGGAAATTGCATCCAGTTCTCTCATGACTAGAGCCATAAGGAGAAAATTTTGCACACAAGGCAAATGCCACAAAGTGTGCTCAGAACAAGCAGCAGGAAGTCTTTCCTTGGTCAAGGAGGGGGTGGAAGACCGCCCGGTGCGGGGAAGCCACTGCTTGGGAGGGAGAGAAGAGGAGCGGAGGCGCGCCCCCCACCCCTCAATACGGTAGCCGCCTATTTTTACTCATTTATCTTGCTAGCTAGGTGCTGACCTCTGTGATTTCTAAGCTGCTGCTGTTGCACCGTCGAAGGCAGCCGTGGACTGAGCCCTTGCAAACTCTTCTTAGTTACAGCTCTGCTTTTGACCCCAGAAGAGCAACAGCCAACTCCTATGTTGGGGTTTGCAAAATATTTCCTGCAATGTCTCACTGGATCCTCCCAACAACTCCATGCGGGAATTATGATCCCCATTTTACAGATGAGGAAACGGAGGTCCTGAGAAGTTGACTGGTTTGTCTATGGTCCTACAGCTAGTGTCAGAAGTGGGAGTTGTATCTCAAACCACACCAGGCTTCCTTGATCAGAAGAGCCTGGCGTCCATGGCTCCCCGATAGTATAGAACCGTCCCTCCTTCTGTACTCAGAATCAAACTCGTTGGTCCTTTCGGTGTTATCTGGCTTGCTCTCAGCGTATCAGGAAGGCTCCTGACTGCGTGATGGGGCTGCGGGTGCCCCACAAGCTGGCACTCCAGCCTAACCACTAACTGCCCACCTGCTTCCCCAGCACCAGGGAAATAGATGATAGGCAATGACAGGGTTCCTAGAACCTCAAAATCAGAAAAAGAAAGCACCCCTCTACGAGTGTCTGAAGGCGAATGCCTCCCTCACAACCCGTAAGGGAAAGAAATTAATCCTCCTTCTGCCAATGAGCATAAATGGATCCGAGCCGCAGATATTTCATATATCCTCGGAGCCCCTAGGTAGTGGCAGGGCACTTGATCTGGAGTCAGGGGCACTTGCGGTCAAATCCTGTCCAAGATGCTTAGCAGTGTGACCTTGGGTGAGTCACTTAACTTTTGTCTGCCTCAGTTTCCTCGCTTATAAAATGAGAGGACTCAGCTGCCATGGCAGCCCTCCCCTTCTCATACCGCAGCCCAGTGAACCCTTAAGGTTTTCTCACTTACTTAGAAGCAGGGTCAGGCTGATGCCCCTTCACCATTCCAGCGAGCAGGGCCACAGCTTTCCATTGAAAAGCACAAATTTTTCCATGACAAGTTATTCCCCCTGGACTTGCTTCCAGGAGGGCTTTTCAACCAAATATAAATGTTATGCAAACACGCGCACGCACACACACGCACCACACATACCACAGTTGTCCATATTCTCCTCTTCTTGAAGTCAGTTTTTACTGTTTGTGTATACCTCATATTTATTTGGGTTTCTTCTTTGCCTGCCCCCTCCCATTCCCTTCCAGGAGAACATAAGCTAAGCCTTGAGGGCAGTAACTGCTTAATTTCTGTCTTGTAACCCCAATACCTAGCCCAGAGTCTGGCACACAGTAAGTGCTTAATAAA
Source organism: Vombatus ursinus (assembly GCF_900497805.2). Lineage (NCBI taxonomy): Eukaryota > Metazoa > Chordata > Mammalia > Diprotodontia > Vombatidae > Vombatus > Vombatus ursinus. The sequence goes on along the minus strand of NW_020954577.1, from coordinate 46,464,246 downwards.
TGCTTTTGATTTGATTTGCTTCCATTTTCCTCTTGAAAAGAGGCTTCCCATTCTGGCTTCCCAGAATGACAAAATGTCTCTGCTGGAGATGACCTTCAAGATCATCCAGTTCAGTTTCCTCCTAATTTGGCGGATAGGGAAACTGAGACCCAGAGGGTGAAGTGATCGGTCAACGTCACCCAGAGAATTAAGCAGAAGGACTGGGATTTGAACCCAAGTCCTTGAGCCCTGCATCATACTATTTCAGTAGCTGTTTCTGCCTCTGTTGAGAATTCAAGGGTTCTTCATCTTTTTTTCTATGTACCCCCCTTAGCAAGCTGGTGGAGCCAATGGACCCCTCCCTTCTCAGAATTATGCTTTTAAATAAATGAAGGAAATAGTAAATTTTAGTTGGCAGTCGGTGAAAATAAAGATGTGGGTTTTTTTTTCCCCATCCAAGCTTGTAGACCCCCTGAAATCTGTCCATGTTAAGAACGCTTGGTTTAGATGCATGGCACCTGTCAGCTGCCAAAGACTGTCTGTCCTCAGATATTCCCTCCTCCTGTTCCTCTGCCCGTCCCACTGCCTGATGGGGACACCACGTGAGCCAGGCCAGGGGCTGGTGTTAGGGAACAGGGCTCGTTGAGAAAGCCAACACTGGTGTTCCCCTTTACTTTGGATGTGTTCAGAGGATGCTAAGCTGAAGGTTATCCAGGGAACCTTTCACTTTAGAGACGCGGAAGCTGAGGCCCAGAGAAATGAGTGGTGCACCCAAGGTCACATAGCTAAAAGAGGGCAAAGCCACGCTCTGGCTGAGGTTCTCTGACTCTAAACCTGCTTGTGCCTCTGCTCCAGGCTGCCTCTGAGGCCCCCAACATCCCCTAACGCCCCTTTCACCTACCCCCCACTCCACCTCCCTATCAAGACCTCCAACTCAGCAAAAATCTCACTCATTTAAAAAAAAAAGCCATAAATCAATCATCATCCCCTCAGTTCTCCCACCCATCCACCTCAAAGTCCCCCCCACCCCGCCACAGCTACTTCCAATCCCACCTCGGCTTGTTATCAGCCCGATGCTGTCTCTTTACATCAAATTGACAGGAGCAACTCCAGGCTGACAACAGCCAACCAGAGCTATAATTTGCGCCTGCGTTCGGGCCATTATCCACTTATTTTCTGGTAAACCAAAGGTACCATTTGTCTGATTTTTATCTAGGGGAGGAAAACGACATCTCTTCCATTCCCTGGGATCAAAACAAAAGACAAAGAAGGCCTCCAGACGGGCAGCATGGCCTTTCTCATGCTGGCCACGTTCTTGGGGTGGTGCATCTGACCCCCAGCCCACAGAAGGCCCAGCGTGCTAGGGCACGGGCTCAAAAAGCATTCTCTCATTCCTGCATGTACTTGTAAGCCTGAGTCCTGGTGAATCATCGTTCATTTTGGTGAGTGGCCATCATAGTCAGCATCAGAAACAGAACTGGGAGAGTGGGGAGAAAGGTGGTCATCCAGTGGGGGAGACCTGGGTTCCAATCCTACCTCTGACACTTTTTATCTGAGTGACTCCGGGCAAGTCATTGAGTTTCACCGAGACTCTGTTTTGAAAAGTGGTAATAGGGTGCAACACCTGTTAGATTGTATGAGGGCAGGGACTGTCTTCTGCCTCTTTTTGTATACCCAATGCTTAGCACAGTGCTTGGCATATAGTAGGTGCTTAATGAATGTTTACTGGTTGATTTATTGATTGAACTAATGATAAAAATAATTCACATTTAGATGGTGCAAGTATAACATGGGACTGGTCAATGAAAGTTCAGTCCTGGCAACATGCCCAACAGCCTCTACCTGCTGCCCCCCTCCCCACCTGGGGGATTTGGTGAATCTGTTCCTGGAAGCGGGTGATGATCCTGCATATGAGTCAGTCCCCTGTTCTATAAGGTTTTTAAAGCTCTCTCCTCTTGTGAGATGGGATCTAAGGAAACAGAATGTAGATAAATACATAAAGTATTTTGTAAACCGTCAGTCACTCTCTAACATGTGTCAGCTGTTATCAATAGTAAGGAATCACAGAATTTCAGCATTAATACAGACCTCAGTGTCCATCTGGTCCAAGCCACACCTTAAAACGAAAGCAGTCCAGCTTGTCCTTGAAGATCTCCTGTGAGAGGCAACGCACTCCCTCCTGGAGTAGCCCATTCTACTTTCAGACAGATTTAACTTTAGGATTTTTTGCTGATGTCATTCCTAATCTTACCCATTTTTCCTGCTTCTGTCCTTGATGGAGTCTGTGCACTCTAGGTCAATATGGGGTAAAGGGGGAAAAATGTGGTGGAGGGGGAGAGAAGGGCAGTCCTGCTGGTTGTTCTTTCTCCATAGCCAGCCCAAACAGAATCCATCTGGCTTAGGGTGATCGACGGACCTCAAGCTCTTCTGCTCTTCTTTCTTGGATTCATTAGCATTCCAATCTGGAAAGGATCTTGAGAACAAAGTGATCTCCTCTGGAGCTTCTTAGGTGAAACCCTTTGTAATGAAATGTAATGAGGCACATGATTAAAAGGAATTTCTAACTCTATGTCAGATCGCTGTCTGGGATACCAAAATCTGACTCAGTACCAGATAGGGCAGTCCAAAGAACAGACGTTAAGCTTAAACTAAGGACAGACACTCTCAGCTTTTGTTCAGCCAGGGGTGGTACTCGTAGCCCCTGAGTCAGCTAAAGAGCCATCAGTCTACCCTTACCCAGGAGAACCTTTCTAGTAACTGCCCCCTGGCATCTGAGACCTGAGATAGTCTCTGGAGACAGAAACAAATAGAAGAGAAAAGTTCAGTGACTACAAGACCACCAAGATACCCAGCAAAGAGGAGGAATGTGGAACCCAGCAGGCAGCCAGGTGATGTTATCACTAAAACGTATCAGCAGACCCCTAATATGACAAGTAGGAGTTGCCACGCACACAGGTTCCTGGCATGTGTCTCTCCACACATACACCCTAGATACACATTTTCCCTACATATATGCCCTCTATATGTGGTCTGAAGTCATAAATGTTCCTTACATATGTACCTCCCTACCACCACCACCACCACCACCACATGCTCTCTTATTATTTTTATCCTTTACTTATGTGCTCTTTCCCACCTTTGCTGTGTTAATCAATGGGAGATAAAGCCTTCATGAGGCAGATCTCCTCTTGACACTTTATTTGCTATGCTGTTTGACTAAATGTCTTCTGTTTGAACTAATGTGTGTCCTCTACCTGAATGGAAAAAATGAACATATCAGTGGGGGCTCAAAAACTATAGTTTTAAATGTATTGACCCACAGAATGCCTTGAACCAAGGTAGGTTTTTGGGGAGGCTCATGTGTAAAACAGAGTGGCTCAGGGGCTTCACAAAAATCAGCAGAAATGTTAAAGCACGCACATAGTATACCACTCCTCTTTTCTTCCCCCTTTTTCTTACATTTGTAATAACTGGCACACACCCAGTGTGTCTGGATCTTTCCCTTAGAATATAAGTTCAGGGCTATGTCTCTTTAAAAATTAAACAACACACAGCACCGGTCCAGAGGCTCCTAAGCACCAAGCAGACATTAGATGGCGATGATGTTAATGGGGCCCCGGCTCTAGCTGAAGATAAGTAGGCAGGGGGTGCAAATGTCTCTCCTTCTTAGGTGTTTTGAGGCAAGGCAGCCAAAGAGACAAGGGAGGAGGGAGGGGGCTGCTGGCATGAAATCACTGAGTGCCAGGGAGGGGCAGTGTGAGGACTCAGGAAGGCAAGGGGAGTCAACAGCAGGAAACTCGGACCCGACTCTCTAAGCCCCTGCTTGGTTTATCCTGTTCTACCACAAATTTGTGAGTTTGTGTTTGTGAAGACACATTCTTAGAAACTGAGTGTGCCTCTTCCTGCTACCTCACAGCTGTCGTTCTCTATGTGACTCAAAAGCATTCCAGGTTTGCTTGTCTGGAGAGGTACTACCAATCTGCTTTGTCAGCCTGGGGCCAAAAAGTTCTCTCTCCCTCTCTCTCTCTCTCTCTCTCTCTCTCTCTCTCTCTGTGTCTGTCTCTGTCTCTCTCTCTGTGTTTCTCTCTCTCTGTGTCTCTGTATCTGTCTCTGTCGCTCTCTCTCTGTGTCTTCTCCCCCCTTCTGTATCTCTCTCAATCTCTTTGTCTCTCAATCTCTCTGTCTCCCCCTCAATCACTCTCTCTGACTCTTTCCCTTCCTCATTCTCTGGGCATGTGCCTGTTTTTCCCTCTGTCTCTGTTTCTTTCTGTCTCTGTCTCTCTCATGAATGCCTCCCTTTATACCTACGTCGTAAAGAATGAGTCTGGTGACATTCTGATGAGGGAAGTAAAGGATATTGTCTGATTTGGTGGTGGGGTATGGTGAGTGAGTGTACATATGTGTGGCATTAGATGAGGGGTAGAAAGAATAGAGGGAATGGGATGAGATAGTTTGCCCAAGGTCCCAGAAGGAGACAATAGCCTTGTCTCTGGGACTGATAGAGACACTGTCACGATAATCCATTCCTTTTCCCTCTTGGTCATAATGGTCCATCCCAGGCTAATGTGAAACAATCTATCCAACCCAGGGATCTTAACCAAAACATGTGACTTTGTCTGTTAAGCCCTAGGACTGTGTGAGGTCAGTCCTGCTGGCTGTATAGATATAGTTTGTGTCTATACAAGGGCTTCAATTTCAACTCAGGTTTATGAACTCTTCTTGGGCTCAAAATTGTTAAAAGAGATGACCCAGGCCTTTCCCACCACAAAATGTTTTGTTCTTCAGAGGATTCATCATACAGCTTTAAGTTCATGTATAACTAGGGGTTATAATTGTTGAGGTTAGAGGAAAGCTAACTACTCCCTCTTGGATGGCCCCTACCCTTACATGGGCAGAGAGCTCTTTCCCAGTCTCTCCTTTCAGGCACCCCCGTGGGCATGAATGTCCTTTAATTAAAGCCCCCATTCCTATTGTCACAGAGGCAGGAATAATATCAAACTTGTTTTGGGGTTTATGGAGTTCTCCAGTAGGGGAGCCCCACTCACAGACTCCCCAAAGAACAAAAGGACAAAGTTTAGCTATGCTTAAACCACAAAGAAGAGGAAAGACTTCAGGCAAAAGGAGATTCAGAGGGGATGCCATAAGAGCTGGCTCATTAGATAAAATACCATAACCTGAATGACCAAGCTGATTTCTGAAATCAGGGAACCTATGGAGTCTCCCTGAGCAGATGTTATCACACAGAATGTTCCTTTGGAGAGGTCATTAGGGTGGGGAACATGGCAAGGAGATCCTGTCATTGGTGAGATAATGCTTAACACAAGATGGAGGGATTGGTGCTCAGCTGGTGATCCATAGAGCCCTTTGAATCTTTGCTTGGAGAAAACTTAGGAGGGGAAGGGTCCAGCCCCTGAGGGCTTAGAGACAAAGCTTCTCTTCCCCTAACCCCAGGTTCAGTTCAAGGGTGCCCAGAGGAGTCCAGAGCTGATCTGGACTCCTTCTGAACTCTGCTTTTAGAGAGTTTAATGATATGCTTTTAATAAAATCTCATTTGGCTCATGTTGAGCCCTGAGCTGGACACCCCAGCAATTTGGGGAAAGAATTTGCTTCTCTCTCTCTCTCCCTCTCTCTCTCTCTCTCTCTCTCTCTCTCTCTCTCTCT
>NW_020954577.1:46423097-46458506 GCF_900497805.2 Vombatus ursinus | reverse complement strand
ACACACACACACACACACACACACACACACACACACTCACAAAGAAAAATATCTTAGAGACACTAGTTTTATTTGGAGAATACTTGGCCAAAACAGAAAGCAAATGGACTGTTAATCAGAAACAGGGAATGGGGACAGGTTCCGTGAAAAAGCCCCCACCCCCAAGTCCCACCCTATTCCCAAATGCTTGCCACATAGTAGATGCTCAATAAATATTTGTTGAGTTACATAGCATGGAATTGGTTAATTGTAGCATCTTCCCTCAGCAATTCCCTTCTGTCTACTCTGTATATACTTTGTGCGTACCTAGACATCTACCTGTTGTCTCCTCCATTAGAATGAGATCTTCTGGGCAGCAGAAGATGGTTTTTATTTCCTTATTTTCTGTATCTCCAGCACTTAGCATATTGCCTGGCACATGCTAAGTGCTTAATAAATGCTTGGTGACCTACTGAGGTCAAAATACAGTTGACTTCTGATGAAATTGTAAAAACAGCTTTTATTACCACTTGGTTCATGAGGGAGTAACCTCATTTTGTGTCTTCCAAAGGAGGAATTCCCAAGTGGTCAATATTGGGGCCATGGGCACCATCACACCCTTCACTGAGGCTACTGTGGGCAGCTTCCACTTGTCCCCAACCTTGTGAGCCCTGTCCTTGTGAGCTCAGGGTATGGGGAAGATCAAATTATCTCCACCCCACAGAAAGACTAGGACTTCTCTCAGGATTTTAGGAGGGATATTGGAGTTCATCCAGTTCATCCCCCTCATTATCTGCAGCCAAGCTGGTGAGCTCAGGAGACTCAGCTAAGTCAATCCAGGAATAGTATATCCCAGAGTCCGTATTTGGAACCTTCTTAACTTGGCAGGACCTGTTAGAGTTCATGTTCTGATAAACCTCATTGTAGAGACAGGTGCTTTTAACTTAGAATCAATGGATCCATGAAAGGTCTGTGGAGAGCAAGCGATCCATGAACTTGAAGGGGGGCGGGGGAACGACTACATTTTTTATTTCAAAATAATTTGTTTCCTTTGTATTCTGTATTTTGCATTTACATGATTCTGAGAAGCGGTCCACAGGTTCCACTAGACTGACTGCCCAAAGTTTTAGACAAAACAACTCATCCTCAGGGAGAGTAATTAACTGTTTCAAGGTCACAGTGGCAGTCAGGATTCAAACCCAGGTCTTCTGATCCCATAACCAGGGTTCCTTCCACTCTGACCTACCGAATACTGTGATACACAGAAGGCAGGTGGTTCAATGCAAAGGGCTCTCAATGCAGTGCACCTACATTCAAATCCCAGCTCTTACTATTGTCCTCTCTGGGCCTCGGTTCCCCATCTATCAAAGGAGGGTGTTGATTTCTGAGGTCCCTTCCATAGATCGATGACCCTGTGACCATGCTGGGCCTCAGTTTCCTCATCTGTGAAATTGAGGGTGTTATTTTAGGTGGTCTCTATGGCCCCTTCCATCTCTAAATCAGTGATTCACAAATAGCTCATAATGCTAGCCAGGGAGGGGGACGGAGTGGTCAGGAGCACAATGGGAAGAGAGCAGACCTAATCTGCCACTAAGTCTTCTGGTCCTCCAAGACCTGTTGGTCCAGACCAGCAGGTCACTCGGGAGTGAGCTGGGGATGTCCTGCATGAACCAGGGAAGAGGATGTGCTTGATGGCTATCAGGTCCGCAGACTGGGCTGATTGGTCTTCTTAAGTGTGTTAGGTGGCCTAGATTGAGGATGGCAGGCACTGTGTCTGCCACAATGCAGAACACCCCTTCTCCCTGGCCTTCTGGTGACTGGCATGTGGCAAAGAGGAAAATGAACGTGTGACTGAAGCAGGCTGATGACATGATGATAATGAATTCCTTACAGAAAAACACCAGCCACCATCTCTTGTCCCTGCCCCCACAGGAGTTGTCAGCCACTGGTGAAGGCTGAAGTGCCTCAGCTCAGCTCAAACCCCTTCTTCTGCAGAAGTCCTGCACCGGCTCCACCCCGCCGCCAGTGCCTGAGGTGAGCCTCTGAGATGGGCTCTCCTCTACTTAGCATATACGTGGCATGTTCCCAGGGTGTCCTGGAGCTAGCAAGAAAAGCTACACTTCAGTGACTGGCAAACACTACAGATCGAGACTTGATTTTTTTACATGTTGATTGTCTGGACTTAAGAAAATGGTGGAAAAAATGTTAAAAGCGTGTTGAGCAGTTTTTTATTAGAGAGCTGGTTGTTAAACTTTTACTAGCAACCTGCTTTAACCTACCTATTTGGATAGGTGTTGTCTTTTCCCTTAGAATGTAACCTCCTTTGGGCAGGAGTTGTTTTTTGCCTTTCTTTGTCTCTTAGCACGGTGTTAACAACGTCTGCCACATAGTAAGAGCTTAATAAGTGTTGTTGATTGACTGAAATGCAATAAAGTAGAAAACAAAATACTCTTTTCCCTCATTAGCAGGTATTTTCCCTATACTTCTTCTACAAACCTTGGGCACAAATTACTCCAAAATGATGAGGAATATTATGTTTATAAAGCACACTAGTTCAATTTGTTTCCAGCTTCTTGGTCGCTCTGATTTCTTTAGGATTTAGTCTGGCAGGAAAAGGGGTCTCTAACCATGAACTGCCTCACTCATCCCACTCACTGAGCATCCCTCCTGGCCATAGGTCATCCAAACAACCGTGGCAGGCAGCAAGGACCGTTCCTTCTTACATGTTGTCTGTTGTCACGGAAACAGGAGAAGCAGCATGACAAGAGTCATTCGATTCTTAATGAAAACTGTCCATCTTTAAAGGAAACATCCAGCAGATTCTTCCTCTCTCTATTTTCTCTTTTCTCGTCTAAAGGTCTTAATTTTGATGATCTATGAGATGTCAGCTGGAAGGTCTTCCATTCTGCTGCAGAGCACAACTATAAAAAGGCAGATGTATGACTCTGTCATCTATAAATACCTTAGAAAGTTGAGTGTTAAACCAATGTTAATAATGAATGTTTCCCTCCTAAGTAGGTTATAGCGACAGCACCCTAGCCCTTACAAAGACAATAAATACTAGCTCCTTATCTTGGCGTTTAAAGCCTCTCATGGTCGGGCTCCAGTTTGCCTTTCCAGCCTTATTCACACCATTCTCTTCATATTTCTTGCCTCTCTTGGGCTCCTGGCCTAGCCTATCCCTGTGACCTCAACATTCCACCTCCAAGCTCTGAGCATTAGGAAGGCTGGGCACCGTGCTGGAATCCCCTCCCTCCTCACCTCTGCCTTTCAGATTTCTTCCCTTCCCTTTAAGGCTTAGCCAAGCTATTACTTCTTCCATAAGTCTTCCTTAATTCCCTCCATCTCTTCTTAAATTTCCCTAGAGTCCTTAGCTCTGAAGCCTGAAGGGACCCCAAGAGAGTTCGAAGTGATGGTGATGAGAATGTGAAGTCAGTCCTACTCAGAGGGGTTAAAAGAACTTGCCCAGGGCCATAGGATCATAGCTCTAGACCTGAATCTCAAAGGCTTTCTGGGCCAACCTTCTCATTTTACAAATGAGGAAACTGAGGCCCAGGAGGTGAAGAAACTTGTCTGAGGTCACAGAGGGAATTTGATTCCATTTCCTCTGGTTTCAAAGCCCATGATCTTTCCTCCATATTGTCTCCCTTTGTCTGGGCTTGTCTTGACCCATCCCTCTTTCTCCTTGACCTCTTTCGCCTCAAGGAGTAGCTCCTTAGAGTCAGGGATAATTTCAGGCTTAGCACAGTGCCTTGTGGATAGCACCTGCTTTATCTAGGTTTGTTGAATTGAATAGAATGGGACTGAAACACAAACATTCCCACTCCGACCAAACACAACCCAACAACTTCTTAAATGCTGTTCATTTCATTGGCTTAGTGACACACTCAAGGGACTCCCTTTCTGAAGACCTGTCCTTTGTCCGCTTCATAGAAGTCTGAGAGCCTAAAAAATCAAGGACATTCTCAGAGACAGTCTTCAAAAGTCTCTGTGGGACCTGCTTAGCAAAAGACCTATTCCCGAGGACTGAAGGCTCCCAGGCTGCTAAGCTAACCCGTTGGGCTGGGTGTCTGTCAAGAGCCTGGAAGCCCAGGATGGGAGAAGACAAGAATATTACCGCAGTATCCCATTTCCTTACTGAGGAGGTGGTGGTCAGCTGTCATTTCAGGCTAGGAATTACTGTCCTCCAGGCTTCACTTGACAAAGGCCCTGGCCTAAGTCTATACCAACTCTCCACAGTAGGACCACAGGCCTACAAGGGAAGAAGCCATGAAGATCATCTAGTCTGATCCCTTCATTTTACACATGTGGAAACTGAGGCTCAGGAAAGTAAAGTCCAGACTTACGAGAGTTAGAACCAGAAGATACCTCCAAGGCCATCCAATTCAACAGCCTCATTTTACAGCTGAGGAAACGGAGGCCCAAGGTAGTTTAATGACTTACTAAAATCATACATGTAGCACATGTTAGAGGGAGGATTTGAACCCAGTCCTGTGACCTCAGAGCCAGTGCTCTTTCTACTGAGGTCATACAAGTAGATAATAGGTAAGTGGCAGATGCAGAATGCTAACTGATCACAAGCCTAGGTCTCTCCCCCCAATTAATTAACAACATTTATCAAGCTCCTACTATGTGTTGGGTCATCACACTGTAGAAGTGGTTCCTGATAAGTTTTCCTCAAAAGTTTTCCTTTTTTTGGTGTGAGGATGCCTTAAGACAGACACATGCCTGTTCACAGTATAATCTGTGATGTAATTATCAGAGATCAGTACAGACTGTGCTGTCTTTCCTCGTGCAATTTTCAAGTTAAGATGCTGTAGCTGTTCCTCAAATTCTGCCTTGTCCTGATTCTCCTTTTCCTTAGCCTCTGATTGTCTTTGACTGTGATCTCTGCCATCTGAAGGCTGGTGGGGTAGGGTAGAGAAGGAAGGGCCTGAGAAAATTAACCCAGAGCCAAGAGAAAGCGAAGGGAGAATCACAAAGGTCCACAGAGATGCTAGTGGTCCATGGGCCACGCTCTGGAGGACGCTGGATAAATCTCATTGGCCACGGTATCTCACTCTGGCCAATTCGTTCTCTTTAATCCAGTAGAAAAGCAAAGGAAGGAGGCTATTGTTTTGATCCCTATGGAAGAAGCGGCTTGATACACTGGAAAGAGTTCTAGATTTGGAGTCCAAGAACCGGGGTTCAGTTACGGACTGTGTGATTTTTGAGCAATTCAATTAGCAATCAGCAATTCTCTGAGTCTCAGTTTTCTCATCTGTAAAATGAGAGGGTCAAACTAAGCAAAGCCAAAGGTCTCATTCTAAATTTGCAGTCCTGTGATGTTAACATGACGTCTGTCATCTCCACCATAACCAATATTCCAGCATATTGTCCCTGGCTCTGCCAATCACTCCTGGTCCATTTTTCTCTCACTGGGTTACATAATCAGAGGTTTATGAAGCTGGGTTACTCAAAGGTTGTAAAGCATTTAGATATCCTTAGATAGGAAGCACAGCACAAGAGTGAGGTATGATTAATAATACAAGCAGTGTTTAGTGATCCCAAAATAAATATGCTGACAAAGGGGCCTACTCTGGATTTAGGGGAACATTTGGTGACTTCTCTTACCTTTATCTAAAAGTCAAATGTACATACCAACCATAAAACATTCATCTGTTCATCTGGACCTGGTACTTAAGCTTTTTCTAGCATCTGCTCATTACTAAGTGTCTCTGTATGATATATTCATAGTGTGGGCTCTATTTCAATATGGCGGCCAATCTTTTTCCAGATTACCTGAGGTCGTAGCCATTCATTGTCCCCAACTCCTAGGCACTGGGGGATAAGCTAATTTAAAAAACATCCTTATTTGGGAAAATTAGGTTAGGGAAAAGTCCAGTCCATCTCCCTCCAACTCTAAGACTGACCTCTGCTGGGAATTTTATCATCTAGGGGGCGTTGTTTTAGCCTGCTATTTTCCAAGGCCAGAGCAGACCCTAGAGGGCTTGTGGAGGAGGGCTGCTCTGTTTAATCCCCTGCCATGGGCAGAAATGGGAGCCTAGTTATCCTGATAAGACTCCATCCCCAGGCCAGTTTTGCCCACTTGGGAGCTTCAGGTTGCTCCAATCAGGCCATTTATCTGAAGGCAATTGAAATAACCTTTTGAGGCTCACTCACAGTTCTTTCTAGCCTTGGGATGAGCTGCCAAAAATGTTCTTTAAAATCATCAGGTTTATAGAAGAATGACCTCCAGTCCTCCTTTCCCTACTGATGCCCAGGAAATCAGAGCTCCATCTAGGAGGCCTAGAAACAAGTTGAGTCTGTCCCTGATTGCCAGATGGGCAAATGAAGGCAGAGATAGCCCATGGCTCTGTTGGAATTGCTAACGGGCTTGGTCTTTGAGCTGGCCCAGTCTCTTGGGTCCTTCACTGCCATGTGCAGCTTTCTTTAACTTCTCAATAATGTGGCTAACTGAGATCGAAAAAAAAAATCCACAGAGAGCTTTCAAGGTCATTAAAAAGAGAAGCAATGCCTCCAATGATACATCTATCTAAATTTTAAAAATAGGATGCAGATCCCTAGAGGATTAGAGCCAAAACTAAGACTCAGGCTCCAGGTCTTTCTTTTCCATAGTCAGTCAAAAAACATTTATGAAGCACCTACTATGTACCAAGTACTGTACTAAGATGATAGACCATGGTGTTAGAATTTTTAGGTGAAATCTAAGGATAGCTTAGCATCAGGATTTGGTATCCATGGCCCAAAGATCCTGGACCTTAATGTCTATCTTCATTCCCAAAAAAATTGTCTTGGGCAACAGCAAAAGTTAGTTACAGTGATTTCTCAATTGCCAGATCCAATGGCCTTTTCTCAATCCCCATCCTTCTTGACCTCTCTGCTGCATCTGAGGCCGTTGACCACCCTCGCTTCCTGGATACTCTCTCCTATCTGGGTTTTCATGCCATTGCCCACTCTTGGTTTTCTCTCTATCTGTCTCTGACCACTCTTTCTCCATATCTCACCCTTAACTGTGCTCTGGGCTTCCTGTTCTCTTTCTACTCTTTCTCTTGGTGACCTCACAGATCCATGGGTATAATTATCAGCTCTATGCAAATGGTCACAGTCTCTTTCCTGAGCCACTGTCCTGTATCACCAACTGCCTAATGAATGTTTCAAACAGGTCTTTCAGAGACAGCTCAAACACAGTATGTCAAAAACGGAATTCATTATCTTTGCCCCCAAATCTACTGTTTCCAAATTTACCTCCCCTTAAAGCTTGACTTATTGTCAACTTTTCTAGGAGACATTTACTGACCTCCTCAATGATTAATATGCCTGCCACTCATTTCCCACCAGCTTCACTCCTTAGAGTTGAACTTCACCATCATGGTGCTCTCAGGGAACCTCTTCACCACTAAACTCCTCATTTTGTAAGGTTGCTTTAGCTTTGGTCCTCACATCTCTTCAGTACTCTCAGAACCCTCTGCCCCTCTGGAAGGGTGGAGCGGGGAGCCAAGAACTCTTCCCAAAGCCTTCATTTAAAGGGGGCTCACAGACAAGCCAGCTCTTCATTTACCACCAGCTCCACTCTGTGGACTGAATTCTACCATGCACCCATCCTGGGTATTTTCTCCTTTCCTCTCCCTTTTCAGCCTTCTTGGGTATGTTGTATTCCCGTTAGATTGTAAACTCCTTGAGGACAGGGACTGTCTTTCTCTTTCTTATTTGTATCTCCATAGTTTAGCACATCTAGGTGTTTAATAAATGTTTATTGACTATTGGTGGTCCCTCAATCCCACCCTAATTACTCTGTGTATTTTTTTGCATTTACTTACCTGTAAGTAATGTATGCCATAGAATAAAGTAAGCTCCTTGGGGCAGGGATGGTTCCCAAGACAAGACCCTTCCACCTTGAATGTTCTGTAATTGTGGGATTGGGAGTCATTTCAGTCTTAGTATCTTCCCCTCCCCCTTTTCTTCCTCCCCTGCCCTAGTGCCAGTAGCATAGTAGGTATACATAAATGCTTGTTGAAATCAACAGAATTCAAAAATACAGAATGTTTTGTAAGGAATGAAGACTGAAGCATTCAAAAATATATGAAAAGACTTATTTATAGAGATGAAATAAAGAAAGTAGAGCTAAAAGTTGCACAAGGACTTGTTTTTTCTTTTTGGTCTAGACCTATGACTTCATTTTTTGAGGCGAATTCCCAATATAGAAATTCTCTCCCTGATTCTGTTAGTCGATGACTTATAGTCGTAGAGAATAGAGTCGTCTGGGGGGCATTGAAAGGTTAAGCGATTTGTCCAAGGTCATCTAGGTAGTGTGTCAGACAGGCCCAAGAGACAGCCTTTCCTCACTCTGCGGTCTGCCCTCTACCCATGTCCATCACCTCTGTACACATAGTGTCATCTCCAAACCATGCTGCCTACACTCTACCTCTCCTCAGACTCCTGGGACCCTGGGACCTTAGACTCCTGGGTCCCTGGCCTCTGACAAATGAGATTTAATCTTGTTGAGGTTTAGGGGTTATTGATGCTGGGACCCCAAAATAGCAACACACCATCCTGCCCAAATGAATTCGACTCAAGCTTTCTTTCAGTCAAAGACAAAGTTTATTAGAACACTCACTGGGGTGAGTGAGATTCCTAGTGAGTCTGCACTATTGACTAGCTTTTAAGAACCTGAGCACCTTAGTGGCGGCCAAGATGGATCTCATACTCAGAAAGACAATGGGAGGGATCTAGGAATGGCCAAGTCATCTGAGGTGACTTCGAGGTAACAAAGAAGGACCTGGATCACCAGGGACCTGCACCATGTGACCAAGGAAGACTGGTCTTTAGACAGGGTCAAGGAGTGGAGGTCTAGGGTGGGGTCAAGTGCAGACAAGGAAAGGGCAGTTAATTAGCCGGGAAGGTTGGATGCCTCAGGCGAGCACCGGAGACTTGACCATGTGGGGAAATTCGAGGAGAGTTTGAGGTGGGGGGTTTCCAGAGCCTGTCCCCCGACAATCTGACCTTACTAGACAGCAGGCATCCACTTTACTCCCAGGCACCTCCAAACCATGCCGCCTGCATGCTGGCCTTTTTCCAGCTCTAGTGTCCCTATGTATATTGTCTTTCCCTATTAGAACATAGCCTCCCTAAGGGAAGGGACTGTCTTGTATTTGTATCCTCATCACTTAGTACAGTGCCCGGCACATCGTAAGTCCTCACAAAATACTTTTCATTTACTCACTGAATAGCAACAGAACTCAGGTCCAAAATAGCAGACAGCATTGGTGCTGGTTTATTAAAGAGAAAACATGCCCCTTCCATTCTTTTAACAAGTATCAAGCTACAAGTGTAGGAGACCACGTGGACAAATGGTCCCAATAGCTCTTTCATCCTGTTTTATTGAACTGTTTCAGCTAATGGGCTTTGCAGGTGCTCCGTTGGTGAATCTGTGGGTTTGTTTCCTTTGCCGAAGCAAAATTAATCCTTTTTTTTTTTTTTTCAGGAAAAGAGAAATAAGGAATGTTTTCTCCCCAGCCAGGTTGCCTGGACATGTGGTCATCTTGGCTGGCCTGAAAGTCCTTGTAACTTTCAATTAAAACAAGTCTGGTCTATTTCATCTTTTGAATAAGCAAAAAGTTGCTCAAAATCCCCAATCTCTAATAGATTTTGTAGGCTTTTTTTTTCTTTTGGGAGTTTGGAGGAGTCATGATGACAGCAGGTGGGTTTCAGAGAAGAAACATGGGTGTGCTATAATTGAGAACAGGAGGGACCTCAGAGATCTCCTTCTCCAGCCCCTTCATCTCATAGATGAGAAATGGAAGCCCAGGAAGGTTGTGATTTTCCCAAGTCCAGCCAAGTAGTAACTGAGTAACAGAGTCAGCCCTTGAACCTGATCCTCTGGCGCCAAATCCAGTCTTCTTCCAGAAAACCAGAAGACGAGTCTGAGGACACTCACACGGATGCGTCTCATGGAGCCACCTCACCCACCGCCTCCATTTCCTCATCTGTAAAATGGGAGGAAATAACCCATTACATCCTTCGCAGCACTGGCCTGAGGAAGGTTCTTTGAAAAACCCAAAGCACAATGGAAATGGATTTTGGAAGACACCACAGCAACGAGGAATTTTTGGCCCAGAGAACCAAAGAGAAAACACACCTGCAATTGAGGACCACAGACCTCAGAGGCCACACAGCCCAAACTCCTCATTTTACAAATAAGGAAACTGAGGCCTGGGGAATGGAAGTGATTTGCCTGACATCATACAGGTAGCAGAGGTCAAAGGCTGAATCTGAACCCAGGTCCTCTGACTCTAGAGCCCATACCCTCTTTGCCATGCTACCTCTCCCCTTTCTTTGCTGAGGTGGGTGCCTCTGGGTGTGGATGACTGCATACAGTGCTAGATTCATTTAATGTGCTCCGTATTTTTGCGCTGAAATTTTTCCCCTCCCAACCCTTTTAAAATTCCTTGTGACTTGAAATGATTTTCTGCGTAAGAGAGAGGAGAGATATGTTGAAGATAAAAGTAATGTAAAAACAAAAGGTATAAATCGTTTTTTAAAAATGGGATCACTTTGAAAAGCAGCACTCGTCAGAATGAATACATTCAAGTATATTGGTTAAAAAACCAAATTTCTTTAATAATGATGATGATGATGATGATGGCTAGCTTTTTTACAGCAGTTTAAGATTTGCAGAGAGCTTTATAAATGTCATCTCATTTGATCCTCACAGCAACCTGGGAGGTGGGTGGTATTATCATTCCCATTTTACAGATGAGGACACTGAATCAAATACAGGTTGCCCAGGGTCACGTGACTAGTAAGTGTCTGAGGCAGGATTCAAATCCAGGTCTTCCCGACTCCAGGTCCCGCAGTCTATTCAGTGTACCACCAGTTGTTGTTGACTCATTTCAGTAGTATCCTCCTCTTGGTGACCCCATCTGGGGTTTTCTTGGCAGAGATACTGGAGTGGTTGGCCATTTCCTTCTCCAGCTCGTTTTACAGAGGAGGAAACTGAGGCAAACAGGGTGAAGTGACTTGCCCAGGGTCACCCAGCTAGTAAGAGTCTGAGGTTGGATTTGAACTCATGTCCTCCTGACTCCAGGACTGTTACTCTATCCACTGTGCCACCTAGCTGCCCCTTGTACCACCAAGCTGCCTCACTATTTTTCCCCCTAAGTGAATCCATGATGAATGGGTTTCTACACATGTGAATTAGTGGCAGTGGGCATTTCAGCCCTGTCCGTCATGGTCTGGTGGTGCTGAACCCAGTCACCCCAGGCACTGAGATTCTGAGTTACAGCCTGACAAAGGGCCGGCTGATAGGGGAGAGATCAGAAGGAAGGGCAGAAGGGAAAGGATCTTCCTGCTGATGACCCAGCCTCACCACCTCTGACCCCAAGCATGCCTGGCAATGTCCACGGGTATGAACGGAGCCCTTGGTCCCCACCTCCATCCCTAGGACTAGCGCCTCGTCCCTACGCCCCACTGGAGAACCTGGGCAGGGCTTTCAGATCAGCAGGGAAAGGCTCAGATTCAGTCCCTGCCTGTGCTTTGAAGCCTCAGTCCACCAGTCATTTAACAAGCGTTTATTAAGTGCCCACTACCTGCTGGACTGCCTACTAAGCTCCATAAACTGAGGCGAGCGTGGGCGATCAACCTTTACTGGTGGCCAGGCCCACAGTGAGACACGCCAAAAATACAGGCTTTTGCTTCTGATGTCTGAATGACAGGAGAATTACTCAGAATTCGACCTCGGGGCTTCGAGGTGCCAAGCCTGGTGTTCTCTCCAGCAGGCCATGCGTGTGGCCAGATCTCCTACGTAAAAGTCTCTTTACTTATCTCGGTCTGTTTCCTGGCCTATAAAATGAGGGAGGGTGGACTAGATGACTTTTAAGGCCCCTTCCAGATCAAAATCCACAATCCCGGGATGCTAGGTTTGATCAGAAAGCTCTTTGGGTACCACGGATCTGGAATCCCCTTCCTGTTCAACCACCAGCTGGACGAGCGACCTTGGTGAGTCACTCCCCCACCCCCTTGTTGGGCCTGGACTCTACTCCCTGCAAAAATGGACCCCATAATCCCAGCTTACCTACCTCCCAAAGCTATTGTAGTCTTCAGTTGACTAATGGCTGTAAAACACGAGGCGACTGCTAATTATTGTTATTACTAATGCTTTTCCAGGGGTAGAGAGTTAGTCACGGCAATGGTGACGTTGCTGGCATGTCAAACACAAGAACGGCCTCATGGGAGATGATCTCGTGGGAGACTTCCTCTTTCCAAATGCCTATGACTGTTGAGGGACACAAAGGTGGGGGGGGGAGGAAGGGGGAAGGCAGAGCCGAACAATGGTTACACTTCAGCACGGCAGCCCTTGTCCCCCCACTGTTGGCTAACTGCCTCAGCCAGACCCTGGCCGAAGCAAGAGAGGGAAAGGCGTGGGCGGCGTTGGGACCTGTGGAGTGCTAGAAACTGGGCTGAGAGAGGAGGAGAAGGTCATCTACCAGGCGTGCAATGTGCCCTGAGCTGGGAGGGGACGTGAGTGAGGATGTGAAGGGATGCTCATCCGACCAGCAACCTCAGTTCCGTGGCCAAGCCCTCAAAGGCTGCTGTTTCTGTGATCAGGTTGTGTGGCTATGCCATTTAAAAGGATTAATTTATATGTGGTTAATATAAAGGCCAGGCCTGATCAGCAACAGCTCCTTCCAAACTATCCATTTTTGAGAATATCCCGGGCAGAAGAGGGCACACACACACACACACACACACACACACAGAGACACACTTGCATCTGTGTGTGACAGACAGGGGAGAGGGAGAGGGAAGGGAGAAGGAAAGAGAAGGAGATGGAGAAAGGGTGAGAGAAAGAGAAGAGAGGAGAGAGAGAGAGAGAGAGAGAGAGAGAAAAGAAGAGAGAGAGAGAAAGAGAGAGAGAGAGAGAAAAGAAGAGAGAGAGAGAGATGCAAGCTCAGCCTGAGATCCAGGCCCCAATACATGTGGAATGGATAGGAAAGAAGAATCCAAGAACACCAATCATGTCCATCCCCATAAAATAAGGTCTGTGATTTTGATCAGTGTAAAGAGCTCCCTCCCCCAAGGACAGGCTGTCAATGAGCAAACACAAATGTCCTAGGGAATTGTTGAGACACATGACAAAGTCAATGACTTGCCCAGGCTCCCTCAGTGGGATGAATGTCAGAAGCAAGTTTGGAGGCCAGGTTTCACTGACTCCAAGGCCAGAGGGTTAGCCACTAGGCTGTGTTGCCTTTTCCCACTAACACACTCATAAGAAATAAAAACAAAGACTCCTTACCTTGCCGAGGTCCCAGGGAAAAGCAGCAGATCTCCTTTATAAAACACCATAAGGTTTGCAAAATGCTTTTCATGTGTTGCCATATTTGAACTTTGTAACTACCCTCTGTGCTCATGGCTAGGAGTCGTATTAATCCCATTCTTCAGATGAGCAGGCTGAGTTCAGAGAAATTACATCTTTCAAGTCTCATGGAAACATATTTAGAGAAAAGAGGCTTTAGGCCTAACCCAGGAAAGCTTTTTGAGTAGGGAAATGTTATCTCTTTCTATCCATCTACCCCCTCACTTCTCTGACTACTCATCTGTTCATCAGTCACCAACCCTTCCTGCACGTAGCACAGTGCGTGGCACATAGAAGGTGCTAAATAAATGTTTGCCAACTGATTTATTCACTGACCTCTTCCCATATTCATTCATGATTTTGTTGTGATCTTTGGACCTCACCCCACTTCTGATCCATCCCAGCTTTCTTAGTACCTACATCTCAGGCTGAAGGCTATAACACAGCCATACGTGTACATACACACATATAAGTACACACACACAATCAGCAAGTATTTATTCAGTGCCTGCTATCTAAGCATCAGGAATACAAAGAGGACTGAAAACCGTTCCTTCCCTCCCAGAGGTTACCTGCTAAGGCGGGGGATAATATGTACATAGAAATATACAAGAGACACGGCATACATGCAGAGTAGATGGAAAGTAACTTTAGTGGCAAAGGCTCTGGTTTCTGGAAGGACTTCTGTGGAAGGTGGCATTTGAGCTGAGCTTTGAAGGAAGTCAGGGATTTTGAGAGGCAGAGGTTATGAGAAAGGGCATTCCAGGCATGAGAGCCAGCTGGTACAAAGGTATAGAGAAGGGAAATGGAATGTCGAGTTCAAAGAACAGCAAGTCAGGTAATAGAGGTGGAATGTAGAGTTCGTGGAGGGAGGTAAAGTGGAGGTAGGTAGGTAATTACCCGGAAAGGTAAGAATGGTCAGATTGTGAAATGTTTTAAATACCAAAGGACTTTATATTTGATCCTGGAGAAAACAAATTCATCTAGATATCTATATCTATTATCTATCGATCCATCCATCCATCTTTATCTGTCTATTCTCTCTCTCTCTCTGTCTCTCTGTCTGTCTCTCTCTCCTCTCCCCTCCCCCTCTCCTCTCCCCTCCCCCTCTCCTCTCTTCTCCTCTCCTCTCCTCTCCTCTCCTCTCTCCGTTTTGGGCAACGAGTAAGTGAACATAGTCTGTTACAGGGGCAAGCCAGAGAGAAGTATCCTTGGTCATTTAGAATAAGATTAAGGCTCAGGAAACACATTTAGATCCAGAAAAAAAAATTTGTGGTAATGAAGAGTGATATTAATTACGAAACTCTGTATATTGGAAAGCCCTAGTTACATCTGCTCAATTAATTAGCTTTTTTAAAGGAGGGCGGGTGATATTTTAAATATTTTGTATGTAATTCACCTAGTTTTCACAAACACAAAAATCCACTGGCTCCTACAATCTAACAATACCTCAGTATCTGTCACTCTGCTTTTCCTTTCCTTAGCTTCCAGTGCATCCTTCAGTCACCCCAGGATGTGAGACCAAAGTCACTGCCAGAAGAGAACACTAGGAAAACAAATCCTTTACGGAGGTCACTGAAAAAAGCAATCAACAAGGGAGCTCCATCCCCTGGGTATAATGCTGACCTCTTTCAGAAGAGCTAATGGTTTTGACAGAGATCATTTTTCCCATGTGCTTCTGGACAATGTGGTGACAACAGCTGCTCTCAGAGTCAAACCAAGGTTCAGTCACATACTTGACTTCCTGCAGCTGTTTCTCTTTCAGATCCTTCCTTCTTCAAGGGCATTACACCAAAGAGGGTGATCTGAACAACAACGAAAAGAGAATGTGGGAGCTTCCAAGAGACTGCCATTGTTTAAATTCCTCCAACTCTATTAAAAATCCTTCCCATTGATAAAACACAACAAGCAACGTGTTTAGTCTTTCTCCCAAAGAGCTAAAGATGTTTCGTGGACATCCTGTTCTTGATTCTCTGAAAAGTCATATGAGACAGGCATTCACTAGCACTATGCTCCTTTCACAAATGGGGAAACTGAGCCCCTGCGTGGAGGCTGAGGTGGCACCAGGCACAGTGTGATTTAACTCTGTTAAATTCATTGCCGTTCCTGCTTCACAGTCTCATTATCCAGGGTTGGCAAAATGTCTTGGGTTTTCCTCATGGCACTTGAAACTGACTAATGACCCGCTCAGCCCACATGCATAATAATAACATAAGTTTTATTAGAGCCCAGAACTCAAAAGCCCTTGGCAATTTGGCCCAAAGAAAGGGGTATTTACAAAATCGTCTGCCTGTTCCAAACAAACCTCAAAACCCCTGGAGCTGAGTATAATGGAAACAAGACACCAAGCTCCAATTTTTTTTGCTTCTATGTGGAATTGTCTTCTCAATATGTAACCCTAGTATGAACGTACATATGTTTCTTCAATCCATCAGACTTCAGTGACTCCAAATCTCATTGATCCATGCCTTCTTTGCATTCCCAGACCTTAGCACAGGACTGGCACATGGTAAACCTTTAATAAGGGCAATAAATAATAGGTGGACTTGGAGTCAGGAAGACCTGAGTTCAAATCCTGCCTCAGACACTTACCAGCCACATGACCCTAGATAAGACATTTAACCTTCCTCAGCTTCAATTTCCTTATCTATAAAACGGGCATGATAATAACACCTGCATCCCAGGGTTGTTGTGACGATCAAATGGGATAATATTTTTAAAAAGGTCTCTAAGGGATAGGAATAGGGTGAGAAGGATAATGAGCAAAAATAGGAAGGAGCTAAACATAACAAGTAATTACAGCTTTGAATGTGAATGGGATGAATTCACCCATAAAATGGGACCATAGCAGATTAAAAATTTGAATTCAATAATAAGTTGCTTTTGGGAAATGCTAGAAAAATGAAAGATACACACAAAAGTAAAATAAAGGTCAGGAGTAGAATTTATTATATAAAAAAGAGGGGGTAGTAATCATGATTTCAGACAAAGTTAAAGCTAAAATAGATTTAATCAAAAGAGAAAAATAGGGAAACTACTCTATGTGTCAGCCATATTATTCAATATTGTTTTAGACCATTTAGAATAACTAGACAGTATAAAATACCTGAGAGTATACCTGCCAAAACAGACACAGAAATTACACAAATATAAACATAAAACACTTTTTATACAAATAAAGTTAGCTCTAAATAACTGAAGTAATATTTATCGTTCATGGGTAGGTAAAGCCAATATAATAAAAAAATGACAATTTTACCTAACTAATCTATTTATGTAATTCCATCCCAATTAAATTACTAAAAATTATCTTACTAAGTTTAGAAAAAATAATAATAAAGTTCATTTAGAAGAACAAAAGGTCAGGAACTTCAAAGAAACCAGGGGAAAAAAGATGTAAAGGAAGTAGATACAGTAGTATCAGACCTTAAGCCATATCATAAGGTGAGAGCATTGTTGAAACATAAAGTGAATAATTTTGGTCATTTTAAATTAAAATGTTCTTGTATAAATAAAATCTATGTAGCTAAGAATAAATGGGATGCAGAAATTGGGAGAAAACTTTCATAGACAATCTCTCAGATAGAATGGGATTGGGTTAGAATATTACTGTGGTGTAGGAAATGATGAGCTGGTTGATTTAGAAAAACATGGAAAGATGTGGACATATGAAGGAAGATGCTATCCACCTACAGAGGGACGGATGACAAGTGGAAATAAGTGTAGTATGGTCTTATATATATATGTATGAGTGTATATGTGTATGTTTACAAGTCTGTATATGTATAATATGTGTGGACATGTATGTGTGTATATATCTATATCTATCTATCTCCATGTTTAATTATATCCTTCTGCGGGGGGAGACGGGGGAGGGAAAAAATAGAAAGTATGTAGCAGAGAACAAAAGAGAGCCTACAAGGAGACAAAGAAAAACTGGACAGCTTTGAAAACAATGTATAGTATTTATTATTTGGTTTTCTTGAAATGTAAATATATTGCTTTATATTGAATCCTCTCGTGTTCCGCTTTGTACCTGACAATGTTTTTTTTTCTTTTCTGATTTTGTACTTAAGTTTAAAATAATTTTTTAAAAAAACTGTCTAAATGCAAGCTGTTATTAAATCACCATCTCTCTGAGCCACAGTTTTCTCATCTGTGAAATGGGAATGTAATACTACCTATTTCACAGGGTAGTCTCATATGAGGGACTCTTTGGAAGCCATAACGTGATACACAAATGTGAGTTGTTCTCTGCAGCAATGACCGTCTTCTTTCTGTGTGATAGAGAGGACAAGTCTGGCCATATAAGAAATTGCAAAACCAACAAACATTGCCTTTTCTCCTGCCCTCCTTCCACCGCTCCCCTGCTCTTCTAGGGACTCCCCCTGTCAGGGTGTGGCCCTACCTGCACCTCACCTAAATCTACTCTTCCTGGGCAGCCCTCCATGCTCTGGACTCCTGTAGCTCTCACTTCTTCGAAACGTCTTTGTCTTCGGTCCCACCATCATAGCGCCATGGTCCCTCTTTTGCAAAGGAATAACCTCCAGATTTTTTTAAACTGATTCTTGCTGATGTGTTCACAGATTCTAATGGGTGAATGGGTTACCCCCCCTGCAATAAGACTAAAAATAGAAATTGACATTTATGTAGTGATTTTAAGTTTACTTCCGAGGTAATAATAATAGTGGCATTTACATCATGTTTTGAAGTTTAGTTCTGAGGAAATGGAATAATAATAATATTATCATTACTATTATTGACATTTATCTCATACTCCAAAGGTAATATGTATTTCAACCAGAATTTTCTGTTGAAAGTCTTAATTGAAAGTCATGATTTTAATGGCAGGTCTATTCATCTCTTATCCAAAGCTTTCTCTGCATCTAATAATATAATCTTATAGTCTTTATTTTTTCTCTTCTTGAAATAATTTACTATTAGTTTATTAGTGATTGTTTTCCTTATGTTAAACCACTGTTACATTCCATTTCTTGGCCATAATAAATATTTGAATGTACTTGGGCACATTCTGTTTATATTCTATTTAACATTTTTAACCTTGACACCTATTAATGCTATCGGCCCAACAATTTTCTTTCTCAGCCTTATGTTTGTCTGGTTTAGGGATCAAAATTCTATTTGTTGCATAGAAGGAATGGGGTAGCCTGTGATCTTTGTGTTTAGAAACAGTCTGTAGAATCAAGGAATTCTTTGGTCTTTGAAAGTTCGGGAGGATTTGCTTGTGAACCATCTGGACTTGGAACCTCTTTGCAGGGCTGTTCTTTGCAGGCCTTCAGAGTTCTCTAAAATTGGATCTATTTAGAATGTCTCTTTCTTGTTTCACTAATTTTCATTTTTATTTTTGCCCAGGGTTTTTGATGATCCATAAGCTTCTTCTTGGGATGACAGTAACAATGACATCATCGTCAACAACAATAATAGTCAGGAAAGGGAAAGGCAGAAGGAAAATCTGCTTAAATTCTAGGAATTTGGTGGGAGTGGAGCAGAAGAACCCACAACAGTCACCTGCTTGCTGTATTCAAAAGAACAGCAGCAACTAATTAGCATTTCCTCCCCAGCTCCAAGTTTTTAAAATATTTAATGATTACCAATATTTACTGGACACTTTGTGCTGAATTTGCAAAACACTTTATATCTCTCCTTTGCGCCTCACAGCCACCCCTTGAAACAAATTCTAAAAATATTATTATTTCTATTTTAGAAACAAAGAGACTGAATCTCAGAAAGGTTTGATGACCTGCCTCTAGTCACACATAGCTAATAAATGTCAGAGGCAGGATTTTCACTTCCGCCTTCCTGATGGTGGAATCCACAATCCCACATTGGTTCTCTTTAAGACAGTGAGATACAAGCAAAGCAACACTTTGGAGCTTTTGTGGCGTTGTGAAGATGCCTATCCCGGGAGCAATTTGGTGAAGGTCTTTTTGTTAAAGCCTGTTCCTCCAGGACCAGGAGGATTCACAAGTGAATTCTACTCAACATTTAGAGAACAGCTAATTCTAATAATGCATTATCTGTTTGAAAAAAATAGGTAAAGGAGTTCTACCAAGTTCTTTCTATGATACAAATATTCTCTTGATACCTAAACCAGGGAAAGCCAAAACAGAGGGGGGAAAACTATACCCAATTTTCCTGATGAATATTGATGCAAAAAATTTAAATAAAATACTAGAAAGGTGCTTACAGCAATATATCACAGAGATCATATACTATGACTGGGCTGGATCTGTACCAGGAATGCAGAGCTGGTTTAATATTAGGAAAGCTATAAACATAATTAACTACATTAACAAGAAAAACAAAAAAATCACATGATTATTTCGATAGAGGCAGAAAGTTTTTGATAAAATACAATACCCATACCTGTTTTTAAAAGGGAAACATTAAAAAAACATAAGAATAAACAGAACTTCTGATATGTAATAATAAATAATGTCTAAAAGTAAAAGCAAGCATTATCTATAATAGGGATAAACTAGAAGCCTTTCTAATAAGATCAGGGGCAAAGCAAAAACGTCTGTTATCACCATTATCATTCACTATTGTATTAGAAATACTAGCAATAACAATAAGATGAGAAAAAGAAAGCAAAAGAATAAGCATAGGCAATGAAAAAGGAAAAAAGCTATCACTTTTTTGCAGATGATATGATGGTTTACTTAGAGAACCTTAGAAAGTCAACTAGAAAAATTAGTCAAAATGACAACTTCAGCAAAGTAGCAGGATATAAAGTAAACCCATACAACTCATGAGCATTTCTGCATAACACCAACAAAACCCAGCAGGAAGAGATAGAAAGAGAAATTCCATTTAACTACAGACAGCATAAAATACTTGAAAGTCTACCTGCCAAGACATACACAAGAACTATATGAACACAATTACAAAACATTCTTTACACAAATAAAGACAAAGCTAAATAATTGGAAAAAATGTTAATTGCTAATGGATAGGCTGAGCCAATATAATAAAAATGACAATATTATCTAAATTAATTTACTTATTTACTGCCATATCTATCAAGCTACTGGAATTACTTTATAGAGCTAGAAAAAAAGTGACAAAAATAAGAGCAAAATTCATTTGGAGGAACAAAAGATCAAGAACATCAAGGGAATCAATTTTTTAAAAGTGAAGGAGACGTCCAGCAGTGTCAGATCTCAAACTATGCTACAAAATAGTAACCATCAGAACAATCTGGTACTGGATAAGAAGGTGGTTGATCACTGGAACAGATAAAGTACACAGCATACAGAAATAAATGAGCACAGCAACTTAACATTTGGTAAATCCAAAGATCCCAGCTAGTGGGGCAAGAACTCACTATTTGAGAAAAACTTCTAGGAAAACTAGAAAGCAGTCTAGTGGAAATTGGACATAGACCAACATCTCACACTATATATCAAGATAAGCTCAAAATGGGTCCTTGATTTAGACATAAAATGTGATGTAATCATGTTAGTGGAGCAGGGAAGAAATTACCTCTCAGATCTATGGAGAGGGGGAGACTTCATGACCAAACAAGAGATAGAGGGGTTGATGAGAAATAACATGCATAATTCTGACTACATAAAATTAAAAAGTTTTTGTGCAAACGAAACAAATACAGCTAAAATTAGGAAAAAAGCAGGAAACTGGAGGGGGGGGATCTTAGTAGCAAATTTTCCGAAGGTCTAATTTCTCAAATATACAGGGAAATGAGCTAGATTTATCAGAATAAGAGCCATTCCCCAATGGATAATGGTCAGGGATATGAACAGGCAGTTTTCAGAGGAAGAAATTCAAACTATCAATGTTGTTGTTCAGTCATTTCAGTTGTGTTGACTCTTCGTGACATTTGGTGTTTTCTTGGCAAAGATACTGGAGTGGTTTGCCCTTTCCTTCTCCAGCTCATTTTGCAGATGAGAAAACTGAGGCAAACAGGATTAAATGGCTTGCCCAGGGTCACACAGCTAATAAGTATCTAGACTAGATTTGAATTCAGGAAGATGAGTCTTCCTGACTTCAGGCCTGGAGTTCTATCCACTGCACCACCTAGGTACCCCAAGTTATCAATAGTCATATGAAAAAATGCTCTAAATAGCTAATAATTAGAGAAATGCAAATTAAATCAACCCTGAATTACCGTCTCTCACCCATTAGATTGGCAAAGATGACAGAAAATGAAAATGACAGATGCAGGAGGGGATGTGAGAAAATAGGTACACTAATGCACTGTTGGACTAACCATTCTGGAAAGCAATTTTGAACTTTTTTTTTTAAAGCTATAAAATTGCACATACCTTTCGACCCCGCATTATTATGACTAGGTCTATACCTCACAGAGATCAAAGAAAAAGGAAAGGGACCCATATGTACACATACACTTATGTACAGCAGCTCTTTTTGGTGGTGGCAAAAAATTGGAAATTGAGAGGATGTCCATCAATTGGGGAATGGCTGAACAAATTGTGGTATATGATTGTGATAGAATATTACCATGCTATAAGAAATGATAAAGGGGATACTTTCAGAAAAACCTGGGAAGATTTATATGAACTGATGCAAAGTAAAGTGAGCAAAACAAGGAGAACATTATACATAGTAATAGCAATAATGTAAACACAATCAACCTTGAAAGACTAGCTACTCTGATCAATACAATGTCCCACAACGATTCGAAACAAATCCATGATGGAAAATGCTATCCACATCCAAATAGAGAACTGATGGATTCAGAGTGCAGATTGAGGCATGATTTTTTTTTCTCTTTCCTTTTTTTTTTCTTGTTTTTCCCCCCAGCACGTGGTTAATGTGGAAAACTGTTTTGCGTGACTTCATATGTGTTTTATATTTCTTGCCATCTCAATGGGCAGGTGGGATGGGGAGGAGAATATGGAACTATTGAATGGAAAAAAATAAAACCTGTTCTTTCTTCATTCCCTTATTTCTGGCTTTCTCCAAGCTGCCTTCATGTTACAATAAAATCCATAGGGTCTCAAAGCTTTAAAAACAAACTCCTTATGATTTCATTTTTAAAAATGCAAAAAAAAAATCCTCAAGGATCTTATTAAGTTTGAGATGCAAAGGGGAAATGATTTCTTTTATTAGGAAAATGTCACTCCGAGCTGGTTGCCTGATGGATGCTGCCACTGTGTGGGTATCCTGTTTAGCTAGGGACCAGATGGCTCAGAGGATTGGTAATGGGATAAAAAGCATTTCATATCTAGGTCATAGATTGCATCTGGCCTAGGTCAATAGAGACTGAAAGTTGTCTCTGCCTGATGTGTGTGTGTGTGTGTGTGTGTGTGTGTGTGTGTGTGTGTGTGTGCCTGGCAGGCAAAAAATGAGCTGGTGCTCTAATACTAGGTCTTTCTTCTATCTGAACTAGCATGAATAGGCTTCCTTGCTGATGGTTTCTGTGGACCAAAGGATATAGAGAAAGAACTTTCTTCTATGCTAGGTTTATGAAGGCTGATTTATCCCAAAAGATTCCTGAATTCCACAATCACTGCAGAGCTTTCCAAAACATAGTTTAGCCCAAGTAATTAAGTATTAAGGATTGGGAGGGATAGGTCATATCTTGTCAGAAGCCAGCTGACAGGTGCCTGTATGTAGGCAAACTTCCAGGCAGGTGGTTGGTGTTTGAGAAAAGAAGACCAGGTAAGCACAGTTCCCACCTAGGTAGAAGTCTATAGTGATCTTCTCTCTGGTTTCACCGCCCTGTGGTCAGGCAGCTCCATCCCCACTCAGTGTTCTAGGGGTAACCTGGGGTTGAGTGTAAGGAAAAAGGTAGGAAGTTAATGTGACCAAAACAGAAAGTGTGTGAAGGTCAATAATGGGAGAAAAAAGACTGGATAGGTAGGTGGGAGTCAGATTATGAAAGGCTTCAAATGCCAGGCTGAGGCCTTTGTATTTTATCATAAAGGAAATATGGGGTCGCTGAAGATTTTTTAGTAGGGGATTGACATGGTCCTATCTGTGTTTTCCTAATAAAAAATATTTTTCCTAGAAAATAAAAATCTCCTAATTAAAAAAAAATCATTTCCCCATTGCATCTCGGACCCACAAAGTCCCTTACAGATTTCTTTTTTTGCATTCTTAAAAATGAAATCATAAGGAGTTTCTTTTTAAAGCTTTGACACCCTATAGACACTATTGTAACATGTGAGCAACTCAGAGAGAGCCAGAAATAAGGGAATGAAGAAGGAACAGGTTTAGGAATATCCCTTTGGTAGCTTGGTGGAGGATGGATTAGAAAGGTTAGAAACTAGAAACCAGAAGGCTTTCCTATTTTTTTTTTCCTGTAGTCCAGGTGAGAAATATTGAAAGTCTAAGATTGGGTGAGTGGAGAGAAAGAGACTGATGTTAAGGAGGGAATATTAACAAGACTTGGAAGGTGATTAAAGATGGCGGTGGGGTGATGGAGAGGAAGGAGTCAAGGACTCTGAGGCTAGAAAGATTGTAGTGCCCTCCAGAGAAACAGGAAAGTCTGGGAGAAGGGTAGGTTTATGCACAAAAATACGAGTTGAACTTTGACCATGTTGAGTTTGGGGTGTCTCCTGGACATCCAGTTGGTGATGCCCAGAAAAAAGTGGCGATTCAGCAATGGAGTTCAGGTGATGGATATATAGATGAGAGAGTTGTGTGCAAAGCAGTGGATGGAAGTTGTGGAGACACAGAGGCAGCTACCATGTAAAAAGCAATGCCCTAGAACAGGAGTGGGGAACCTGCCCTAGAATGAGACGTATTCCAAAGTAGAATGTAGGGTTTCCTAGGGAGGCCATAGGTTCCTCATCACTGGAGGTCTACCAGCAGAAGCTGAACGTTGGCTGTATTATGCTGAGGGTTCTTGTTATGAGTTGGGTTAAATGGCCACATAGGGTGCTTTCTACTCTGAGGTTCTGTGAGTCTCTCAAAACTGCCCCTTCCAGTCTGTAGTCCACATGGGGAAGGAAGGCTCTTCTTACCCTAATGATGTCACAGGTCCACTCCAAAAAGAAAAATGGCACCAGGTGCCAGGCATACAAATATGAAACCATTTCTGTCCCCTTGATTCACAGACCCAGAACTGGAAGCTGATTTGACCCACTGAGGAAACTAAGTCCCATGTGACATTTGCCTAAGGTCACCCAGGAGTAAGTGGCACAGATAATGCTTGGATCCCAGGTTCTCTGCCTCCAGGTATAATCATCATAATAATGACGATGATGAATAACAATAATAATTAGCATTTACATAGCGCTTTACAAATATGATCTCACAACAACCTAGGGAAGGAAGTGCTCAGTATCCAATGCTGAGATTAGGCACAGCCTTGTCTTTATGGGCATGGGAATCATCTGCCCTGGTAAGAGATGCTTTTCAGCCTCTTTCCCCTCCTTGGGGATTTAATAATCAAGCTTCCTAACACCTCATTGGGGTCTTTGAAAACACTGAAGGAGAATATAGCTGGCCCTATAAGCAACCAAGTGATAATTGCGTGAGGAAAAAATATCCCTCTGTTGGCCTCTACTGTTAAGGATGCTGTCTTTTAACAGCCAACAGCTCAGTTTTTTTTTTAGGAAAGCATTGCAGCTATATTTGGAATGCGATTTTCTTTCTGACCTTTCTACATCTCTCCTGAATCCCTTCTGAAACAGTTAGTGTGATATCAAGGAGGGCCTAGACCGCATCAGGAACAGCGAGGGTGAGTAAGACACTGTCCCAGCATGCCTCTGTCGGCTCCAGAAGCAAGCCAGCAACCCAACCCCGCATTTTACAAGCCTCCTGGCCAACTGCAGGACTGGCGTTACGCAATGCATGGCCTCCTATTAAATTCTCCAAGGTATCATAGGCTTATCAAACTAGGGCTGGAAGGCACCTCAAAGGCCATCTCATCCAATCTCCTTATTTGACAGATTAAGAAACTGAGACCTGAGAAGAGAGAAGAGAATTGTTTAAGGTCATACAGGTAGTAAATGGCAGAAATGAGATTCAAGCCCAGGACTTCTGACTCCAGATCTAAGGCTCTTTCTGTGATGCCATAAGAAGCCTGTATTAAAGAAGCCCATCCTTTCTTTTTCTGCCTTCACTGAGAAAGATGCTCCCCACCTCTGTAATAACCCTTTATGTTTCTGAAGACTCTTAATAACCACCACCGCCGTCCCTTAGTCATGGCGTCCATGGGGCCCGATGGCATCCACCATGTAACCCCGGATCACTAAAGGAAAACCCCAGATGCTCCAAGGAACATTGTTCTTTTGTGCCCAATGGGGCACCAGGATATTCTAAAGTGACTTGCTCTCTTGGTTGAAAATTGCCAGGTTACTTGTGGCTTGAAAGGAAAGTCAAGAAAAGATAATAAATGATAATAATAATAGCTAGTGTTCATACAGCACCTTAAATCTTGCCGAGTACTTTATATACATTTGATCTTCACAATAACCATGGGAGGGGGGTGCTATCATTAAACCCATTTTTAACAGTTAAGCAAACTGAGGCAGACAGAGATTAAGTGACTTATCCCAGCTCAGTCAGCTAGTAAGTATTTGAGGCAGGATTTGAACTCAGGCCTTCCTAACTCCAAGTCCAGCACACCTGATTTAGCAGAACAACAACCAGGATTTCTAGAGGGCTTTACAAATACGACCACCTCTGATTGCCACACCCACCCTGGGAGGGCGGTGCTCCAGTCCCCCGTTAAGTGTTAGGATCAGACCCAGTGTTGTGCCTCTGAGCTGCCCCTGAAAGGGGAAAGAAATAAAAAGATTTTGTGACCTTGGAAAGACCTGCCACCTGCAGCTGTCCACAGGGTTCTGGGGTTTGTTTTTGTTTGGGGTTTTTAATTCTCATCAGAACCTCGTGGGAAATTTTTGGAAACAAGTCTTCTCTGAAGCTCGCATTTCCTGTCTGCCTTCCCCGGGGGCCCAGTGTAATTAAGAGGAGTCTTGTTGGTGTTTTTGGAGGCGTTTGGGGCTGGCCACAGCCTCTGTCTTCGCTCTGACTCCCTCCAGGCAGTTCCACAAGGGACCTTCATAAGATCATCACATATCTAAAGCTTAGAAGTGGACCCACAGGTCATTTTACAGATGAGGAAACTGAGGGACAGAGAGAGGAAGTGAGCTCATCCCAAGTCCATACATCTAGCCCTGGAAGGGACCGTTTGAGTGAAGCTGCCAGCTTCCTGGGGCCCAGTGGGCAGCTGAGTAATCGGCCTCCCCAGAAGGAGCCATCCCAGGGCTGGGGGACTGAGGTGGGTGCAGCAGGTAAGCCTCCACACTGGTTCACTTTGCTGTCCCCATCCTCGGGCCAAAGGCTCCTCACAGGTGTGACCCTGAGCAGTTCAGGGCTCCTCTCTGAGCCTCGGTTTTCTCCTCAGTAAAACGAGGGGAATGGACTTGGTGGTCTCTGAACTCCTCTTTCTCTATACCTGTGTGTTCCTCCAGGGACCACGGTAATACCTCTTACCCCACATGAGAAAGGGGTGTGTGTGTGTGTGTGTGTGTGTGTGTGTGTGTGTGTGTGTGTATGTGTGTGTATGTGTGTGTGTGTTTGTTTGTGTGTGTGTGTGTGTGTGTGTATGTGTGTGTGTGTGAGACAGGAGATCCAGCCTCTTCTTCCAGGATAGTTTAGAAGAGACAGCCCCCCAGGTCCTTCCCGTTCTAGATCTGTGTTCCTTTGTGGGAAGAATCCAATGAGAACACATGTGCAAAATGTTCCATAAACTTTAAACCCTGTTGTCTCTACTAGAAAGCGCTCTAACAGAGAGACTCTGGCCATCCTTCGCCCAGCAAGTCTTCTACGCGCCTCCTCCTTCGTGAGGGGCTCAGGGTATAAAAAGACACAAAACAGAAACAGGCCCTACCCTCGAGGTGCTTACATTCTACTTTGGGGCTGGCCTGTTCCCGGAGAAATTTATACAAAATAAATGTCCAGATGTCTCGGGAAGGGGAAAGCTCCAACAACCAAAGGAATTGACAAGTGCTTTGAAGGGAGGTAGGGATTCCATAGTTAGAGGTGACGAGGTGCACCATTCCAGGACTGCAGGACAACCCGGGCAAAGGCGTGGAAACAAGAGGTGGGACAGAATGTTCGGGAACACCAGGTGGGGCCAGTCTGGCTGAAATGTAGAGTGTGTGACGAGGAAGGATGAGAAGAGGCCAGATCCTGCCTGGGACAGACTTTATCTGCTACAAAAGGAGCTCATCTTCAGCAGTTGTGACGGCCTCCAAAATTCATTGCCGCGTGGCCAGGCTGGTGATGAGCCTCCCAACTTAGCTCCAATAGCTCTTGGGTAGACAGTCCATCCCAGCTCCGGGCCTACGCTCAATGCCATTACACTTGGGAGGAGCTCCAAGGGATCGTCCTTCTGCTGACATGGGCTTCAGGAAGCCAGGGCCACCTTGAGGCTGTGAGGAGCACAGTACCGTGGGAAGTGGCCTGGTTCTAGAGTCAGGGGACCCGAGTTCAAAACTGGAACCTTCATTGCATCGCTTTCATCCTCAGGTCGCCCTCTGTGCTAGGAGCTAGTCTTCCATGGGCTGAATAAGAGGGAAAGAAAGAAGTGTACAGATTTCATGTACAATCATCTTTTTATTAGACTATGTTATGGAAATGCTTGTTTTATTCCATAAATTAAAAATAAAATAAATTCTAGAAAATAAAGATTGAGGCAAGATAAAAAAAAATGTTAATGGTGCTTGACTGACCACATAGGGCGACACAAGAAAAGGACGCCAACGACAAAGGCCATGGCTCTGGGAACCATCGTGGGGCCAATGGGACCTGCCTGCATGACCCTGAACAAGACCCTTGACCTCTGTGAAGCTGTTTCCTCCTCTCTAAAATGAGGCAGCTGGCTTAGATGGCCTCCAAGCTCCCTTCTGACTGCAGATCTAAAACCATACTCTCTAGATAAATCGCTCATCTACGTCAGTGAAGAGTTTCTGCTCTGGGGATTCCCCACACGGATGAGATCATAGGTATGGAAGAAAAATAATGCTGAGAAGAGTCCCGGAGAAGAAAGCACCGATTGGTTGAGACCTAAACCGCTGGGCAGGGACGCCCACCCTGGAGAGGTCATGGATCTATCGAAGTTTTGAAAGATGCCAACGCTCAGAATAGAAGAGAATCATCCCCTCTGCTTCATTCACTTACCAAGGAAATGTGCACGTCCTTCTGAAAGGGATGGGTCTGGTTTTTTTCCTGACCTCTATCAGGTAGAAAAGATACGCAGTATCCCGTGGAGCTGTCCCGATGGATCAAAAGCTGTCTCCATACAAAGCCCAAGCTGGCAGTCAATCGGGCCAATTCTGTCAAATCAAATCAGTCATCAGCCAGAGGAGTAATTTCCCATGTTTCATCTTCCACCTTTTCCCCTACCTTCTGTCCTCCCATTTCCCTCACTTCAATGACTATGTATCTAACTTTTCAGCTTTTTATGCTAGCATTGGATAGATTCAATCACAGGTGAAGGCAGAAACAGACTTCTAGACTTGGAATCAGGAAGACCTAGGTTTGAACCCTGCTTCAAACTAACTCGGTGACCCTGGGCAAGTCATTTAAACATAGCCAGGTCTCAGTTTCCCTATCTGTATAAAGGGGATAATCGAACCTGGCCTTGGGGTCTAACTAGTCATGGGACCCTGGACAAGTCACTTAGCCTTTCTAAGCCTCAGTATCCCCACTTGTGAAAGGGGGAAAATGATAGTACCGCCCTCATAGGGTTGTCATGAAGATAAAGGAAACTAATGCAAGTACTTGGCAAACCTTGAAGTGCTGTATGCATGTGAGCTATGATTATAAAACTGTGATTTCAGTTTGTACAACACTTGGAAAGTGGCATCTGGCATAGAGCTGCCCACTGGGTTCTTCCTCCCGTGATCATCGATGGCCTCCCAGAAGTCCACGTCTTGCACACCAGAGCAATGGTGGGCTCAGGGCCACCAAGACCCTCTCACAAATAGACCTTGAAGAGTTTCCTTCAGACTCAATCCTCCTGGAGAAGGTTCAGCTCAGAGATCATGCAGGGAAAGATTGTCATTGCTTGGCATGCACGTGGTCTTCTTTCCAGGGACCAGAAATAGTTTTCCCTGGCTGTGGAATTCCATGGCACTCACACCTGGGCCCACTGTATTTGGAGTTGTCGTGTACTAACCACTGAGACGCATCCCTGTTCCAACTCCTCCAGCTGGTGCCAAAAGACATCTCCATAAATCCCGCGGCTTTGACTGCAAGCTTGCCTCCGGGACCACAAGTCAGGGTGGGCACGCCTTGGCTTGCATTTCCCTGGGTGCACCTATCCATCTGTCCCAGCCAAGACTATTGGCACTGCCATTTCCAGAGGTTTCTGTGTTTTGGCCATCCCTGGGAAGCTGTTTGGATTGCAGAAAGGAGACCATAGTGGCATCCAAGACTCCACCTACACAGCATATGGATGACAAGTTCCGCTGGCTGATGTGCCAACCTGCGTTGACTGTATCCAAGTGCCTTATTTTTAAGCTCTTTGTTCTCCTGCCCATCTCACCATGACTATCCCCAGCTCTGGGGAGCAGCATCACACCTCGCCCATCCTCCCTCCAAAAAGGAGCAAACACCTGTTTCACCTGGGCTTGCTTAAAAAAAGTAGAGTAAATTAAAATCCGTTTTGTTTGGAAGACTTTCTGATGACCCAAGAAATAGCCTAAGGAGAGCTAGTAACAGGCAACATTTTGAAATGGGCAAAAAGTGTTTCCAGCCGCATTGTCCTTCCTCATCCTTATCTTGGCATTCTTTCTACTTTTTCTCTCTTTTTGCATATTTCTCCCCAAGTTCCTCTACCATGGGAGTTCCCCAAAGGATATCTTTCCATGCTCAGAAGTCTCCATGACCTCTTTCCTGCCTCAGCAAGGAATAATGAAAAGAAAAGAGTCCTTGGGCAAATTTCTTTATCCCTTGGGCCTCATTTTTCTCATCTACAAAATGAAGGGTTCAGACCCAATGAGGTCTAAGGTTCCTTCCAGCTCTAAGTTGCTGGTCTGATGTAGTCCTCTGTGCACCATTTTCCCTGTTTGAAAACAGAGACACTTACCCCAATAGTACCTACCTTACAGGGCTGCAGAGAATATCAAATGGGATTATCACAGAAGACCAGAGACCATCCCCATCACTTTTTAGAAGAAGAAGCTGAACCATGAAGGGGAAGGGCCCAAGAAATGGTCTAGTCCAAGCACCACACGTTATAAACGAGGCAACGAAAGTCCGTAGAATTTAAGCAGCTTGTGCAAGGTCACACAAATAATGAGTATCAGAAGCAGGAGTCAAACCCAGGACCTCTGACTGCAGAACCAGGGCTCTTTCCACTGTACAATGCTACAATACAGATGTACTCTGCAAACCTAAGAGCATTATGTCGACGCCATTATCATTATCAAATTCCTTCCAATTCATAGTCTGAAAGCCGATAATACTGACCTCGTTTGAGCATCATCGGACTTAGGGTTGGAAAATTTTGATTTGACCTCATTCTGCCTCTTGTTGGCTGTGTAACTGTGGCCAAGTCATTTTTGCTCTCTGAGCCTCAGTTTCCTCATCTGTAATTAGGGACTAATTATACTTGAAGTACCCACTTCACCAGATTGTTGGATCAAATAAGACAATGC
This sequence comes from Vombatus ursinus, assembly GCF_900497805.2. Lineage (NCBI taxonomy): Eukaryota > Metazoa > Chordata > Mammalia > Diprotodontia > Vombatidae > Vombatus > Vombatus ursinus. The sequence goes on along the minus strand of NW_020954577.1, from coordinate 46,427,549 downwards.
TTGCAAAGCACTCTGTAAACCTCAAAGTGCTAAATGAGTATGAGTTGTTTTATGTTTGAGGCCTTAAGAGGAAACTAGAAAGACTGAGAGGCAGCTAGATGGCTCAGTGGAACCACTCAGTGGGCCTGGAGTCAGGAAGAAAGGAGTTCAAATCTGCTCTCAGACACTTACTAGCTGTGTGACCCTGGACAAGTCACTTCACCCTGTTTGCCTCAGTTTCATCATCTGTTAAATGGAGACACACTGGAGAAGGAAATGACAAACCACTCTAGTATCTTTGCCAAGAAAACTCCGTGGACGGTATGGTCCATGACGTTACAAAGAGCCAGACACGATTGAACGACAAGGGACGCAGTGATTGAGCTGATTTCCTGATTTGGCTTCATGTTTCATTCACTCTAGGTAAATTTTGTTTGCAGCGGTCTTCAGTACCCTAACCCAAAGGAGCCAATAAAAGATGAGAATATCAGGTACCATCTTGGAACCAGACACTCATTGGCAGGGGGTGTCTTTTAAGTCCAGCCATATAGGGAAATGCCTATGCCACTGACACGTTAGGCTGGCCTGGCTGGAGATACCCCGGTGCGTCATCTAACAAGGGCTGGGAATCAGCTGCTTAGGTGTTTTCATGCTGAGACATTTTCCACAGAGCCTTGCTCAAGTCAAAGATGCTTCTAAAGAAAGTATCCTAAGTATGGATGGGTCCTCTCTGTACTGGTTATTATTAAACTTCAACAAGCTTGTGAGACTGTTCCCAAAAGTCCCCTAAAGCTGTCATATTTGCTCATGCACTCTCAAGTCATTGGTGATCTATTAAGACTTTGTTATAGGGCTGGGTTCCGGGCTTTGCTTCTAACTAGAGCTGTGACCTTGATAAGTCCTTTCTCTCTGGGCCTCAGTTTCCCCATGCGTAAAATGAGGGCAAGGTTGGAAATTATCTCCAAAGTCCTTTCTGGCATTCATTCTTTCATCCTGATAGGAAAAAAAGACTTGTCACTTATCACCGTGCCTGGGACACGGTAAACACATCATACATGCTTTTTGACTTACTGATCTATTGGCCTTACCCATGAGAAACTTTGGCTTTGATCCTTTTAGGTGGGAATATTTGCTGCTCTTTATCCTATTGCGGAATCAATCCAACAATCAAAAAGCATTTATTATGTGCCAGACACTGTTGTAGAACCTGGGGATACCAGTGGGCAGATACAAAAATGAGACAGACCCTGCCTTCTGGGAGCTTACACTTTACTAAGACCAACAAAACACCTCTAAATGGGCATAATTGCATCTAGTACCTGAGTCAGTTTGGGAAAGGATTTGAGCCCTGATCCCATGGAATCTTCCCCAGAGTCCCCACCCCCCACTCCCTTAAGATAGGCTTGTTTGAACTAATTAGGACTAGTCATGCTCTGTACTGAGTCCTGTTCTCTGAACGCTGTTGTGCAATCAAGATGTGGGCCTAAGACTTCTTGCCAGCCAGTTAACTACTCTTACTCATTCATAGATCTCCTCTGCCGCCTCCTGTAAAGTGTCAAGCTTTTGGAGGTTATCTACATACACCATTATCTTTTTCCCTGAAGTTTTTTGGGCCTCAGTCTTATACCCTCTTCTTGTCCAGGATGCTTGATGAATTATAGATTTAGAGTTGGAAAGAGCTCTAGAGGCCAGCTGGTCAAATCCACCAAATGTTCAGAGATAGAAACTAGAATCTCTAGAGAAGAGATTCCATCTCCCACATCCACGCCTTGCGTGTGAGTTCATCTCCACGTCTGGAATGCACTCCATCCTCAGAATCCCCAGCTCAGTTCAGGTGCTAGCTCCTGTGGAAAACCTTTTGTGATCCCTGAGTTGTTGGAGTTTTTGCCATCCTTAGGTGATAATGTTTAAGAAGACCCGGAAGACTTGATGCAGCGCTTAGCACCATGCGTGGCACATAGTAGGCATCTGATAAATGTTAATTAATTGATGGATGCAGAGTAGAACTTTCTAGGTGGTACAGTGGATAGAGCAGGGGGTCTGGAGTCAGGAAGACTCATCTCCCTGAGTTCAAATGTTGCCTCAGACACTTACTAGCTGTGTGACCTGCGTAAGTCACTTCACCCTGTTTGCCTCAGTTTCCTCATCTATAAAAATGAGCTGGAGAAGGAAACAGCAAATCACTCTAGGATCTTTGCCAAGAGAACCCCAAATAGGGTCATAAAGAGTCTGACACAACTGAGTGACAAATACGGGAGAATGGCCCCATGATGGTGGGGGGGGGGGCGGTGTAAGCAGGCCAAAAACCATTTCAAAAGAGAGTGAAAGATATCATCAATGATCGGCATCAGTAGAAAGTGGGAGGGCCAACTGGTCGGCTCCATTAGTATCTTCAAGATGTCAGAAGGGAGGAAGGCCCCTAGCATGTTGTGTAGACTCTGTCAAAGGAGTCAGCAGACATGGACAAGAGTCACACAGGATGGGTGGGCCAGGATAGGTTGTGATCTGTGCCACTGGAGAGCATGCCTGCAGTGATGAGCCCACCGACCCCCTGAGATATTTGAGAATACTTGTCTACCTATTGTCTCATCACCCTTCCAAGTGGAAGACCCTCGAGGACAGGCATTATCGTCGTTTTTTGTCTTTGTCCTTGTACCCTTGGTGCCTAGCATATGTAAAGCATTAATAAATACTTCTGGGAGAGATTGGAAGAGGTTTGCCCAGAGTTACATAGCTGGTGAGTCAAGGAACTAGGATTTGAACCCAGGTTTTTCAACTACTCATTCAGGAATCTTGCCACTACCCCAGACTGCCCCCCCCAATTCCTGGCCATACTATTTGATTTCTCATCCCTAACAAGGCTGCCCTGGCACACCAAACACACCATCTTTCTACAGAAAACATGAAAGTCTTGGCTTGCTCCAGAACAGATCCATGAGACTGCTGGGCTAAAAAGCTTTGTTCTTCAGGTAGCTGGTTTTAGGCTCTGTATTGTCTCTGCAGAATGATGCAGTGTTCATTCCTGCTGGTCTCAAAACTGAGGACATTTATTTTTCATTGACTTTTCTTTTGCTGGCTTTCCTTTCTTCCTTCCTTCTCTTTTGTGGTGGTTCAAACCCATGACGTGCAAGCCTAATGACACACCTCCTGAAAGGATAGCTGTTGTGTTCTACTTTTAGAAGAAAAATCCATTTTTTTAAAAAAAAATGTATTTTAAAGGGCTCTGGAAATGTCACAGGAACAATCTTTGTCTCCAGCATTCCCCTTCCTGCTTCCGCAGGGCTCAGAGAGAGTCTATGTGTAGCCTTTCTGGCAGCATTTCAGCCTTTGTCTTCCAAATAGGGCCAGAGAGGCCAAGGAACCTCTGGTTAAAATATTGGAGGTAAGAGGGATAGATTTTGATTTTTCCCCAAAACTTGGCACGTAGAAAATGCTTGTTGCATGCAATTGAAAGGACCCCATAAGCCTGAGAGAAGACTCAGTGGTGGCTCAGTATGTGAGCCAATGGCAGGTCCTGGATTAGAGTCTGTTAAAAGCCCATCAAAGATAGGTGCCATGTCTAAGGAAACCTGGCAAACTGCATAGAGCCTTCTTCATGACCACGTTCCCCATGGCCACGTTCCCTGAGGGCATTCAACTAGTGTTTGCGGAGGATTGTGGCAGCGAGATTTGGACTGGAATTTTGTAAACACCGGGCAGTTTTCTCCTGGCTCTTCCCCTTTGACTTCAAGGGAGGTCTTCCATTGGGCAAGTTGCCCATCCACACCTCCACACCAGTGGCACTCTCATCCATGGCCTCTAGTAAATCTCCCACAGGGGGTCCACCCAGTATTCTGGGGACCCTCCTCTAAATCCGTCAATGTAGTCTGGATATCAATGGGGCACACAGGCTGCCCATCGGTTATCGCTTATGCTTGCTGCTTAACTGGTCAGCCCACCTCCCTTTGGGTCCTACATCTCTCAGGTGATTCCTGCATCCCATGCTTTCCAGGTAATTCTTCCCTGGTAATATGTTGCAAGTAGAATCTTAGTAATAATAACAATTACTAATAATGAAATGATGATGATGATGATGATGATGAGGATGATGATGATGATGATGAGGATGATGATGGCCAAGAACGAGTATCCAGGGTTCTGGAGGAGAGGGAGCTGGAAAAGCTTGGTGTGCGTGAAGGAATGAGGAGAAGGAAGCAGGCTGCGGCTTGTGTGTCTCACAATAAACAACTAGTCAGGAAACATCTCTCTGGAATATTGTCAAAGACAACAATGACTGGCGAGAAGACTCAAGTGCCAATGTCTTTTGAAAGAGAACAGCTCCTTAACAAAACTTTTCTGGTTCAGAAATGAAAAAGACTGAGTGGGAGGGAGTGAAGCTGTGGTCAGGGAACAGGAATTAGGAATAAGATTTATCCACAGCTGAATGGTGTGTGTGTGTGTGTGTGTGTGTGTGTGTGTGTGTGTGTGTGTGTG
>NW_020954577.1:46342840-46423087 GCF_900497805.2 Vombatus ursinus | reverse complement strand
GTGTGTGTGTGTGTGTGTGTGTGTGTGTGTGTGTGTGTGTGTGTGTGACAAAGACAGACAGCTAGAGAGACGGGGTGCTCAGGAAATACAAACAGAGAAGGGGAGAGGAGAATGCAATGAGGGAGAAAGAAAGGGAGAGAAAGGGAGAAAGGTAGAGAGATGCAGAAAAGGGAGAAGCAGAGGAGAGACAGACAGATAGACAGAAACAGGCACAGACAGAAAGGCGAGAAAAGGGAAGAGACAGAAACAAAAAGACAAATGTGAGAAAAAAGGACAGAGAAAGGAGAGAGAAGTGGGGAGAGAAAGAAGGGAGAGAGTAGAGAGACAGAGATATACAGAGAGAAAGAGAGAGGGAGAGAGACACACACAGAGAGAAAGACAGAACAAGAAAGAGATCCAAACTTTTGAGGGAGAGTTAGCCAAATGTTGAAAGTACACAGTTTAAAATTCAGACCACAATCCTTCTCTACCCATTTCAATAGGATTCTGGCACTAGGAACAGGTCTTGGCCTCTCCTCTGGGACACTGAGAATACAATAGCATGGGAAGAAATATATGATCTGTTTTAGGATTCGTGAATACTTCCTAATCGAGATTTTGCTAGGGTAAGGAGTGGGGGCAGGGGGGAAGAGGTCAAGCAGCTAATTGGGCATTGCCATGATTCATCCACTGCAAAATGATTGAAGCATAGTTGATATAATTAGGGTCAAGAATGAATTTGGCAGCACTGAAAGCAAATGCCCCTGAACATGAAGCTGGCTCCACTGGCATGGTTTCTAAAGCTATCCTTGAGGAGAATAGAAAGTCTGTCAGCAATTAAGCAGGCCAGAGAGAACAGCAATGCAAGAGACCACAACTTGGCCGGCCTCTCCAGGAGCACAGGGCATGGAATTCTGGGGGTGTAGCAACTGGAGAGAGAAGGGGCCAATTCAAGCCCAGGAATGCTGTTCTGAGTGGCGTATCCTGCTTCCATGTCTCAGAACGTTTTCTGAGCACTGGTTTGTTCATGCAATGTTGGGGGGGGGGGAGGAAATAGTTCTAGGATCACAGATTTAGAGATAAAAGGCCATCTAATCCTACCCCCCTCATCGTACAGATGAAGAAACTGAGGCCCAGGGAGATTAAACACTTCGCCCAAGTTCTCACAAGTAGTAACCATTACAGGTGGGATGGTCTGGGACTGTTGCTCTCTTTCCAATGTACCACAATGCTTCCATCCTCATTTCCACAATAAATGAGCACAGAGCTATGACTAGGAGAAGCAAATGAGGCTTTGCCCCAGGGTGCTGATACCCAGCGGGGAATGAGTTCTCCTCAGAGGGGAGCGCACACTGGCTGTGGTACAGCATGGCCTCCTTTCTGCACTCAGTCCTCCTCTGACCACAGTCACCACCTTGTACCTCACAACTGCCCTAAGGCCACCCACACCCCTAGCCCCCAGAGCCCTGTTGCTGCAGCGTATCTCTACTGGAGACATAAGCTTCTCTCCCCCACCTTCTAGGAAGTGAGGACAGCATGCCGGGAAACATCCTGCCTTGATGCAACATTATCCATGGTGGAACTGAAGAGATTTACCTTTGCTAGAGAGGCCAAAGGAATTTGGCTCCCAGAAAAACCTTAAAGCTTTTAGATTCCCTATAGAATCACTTATCTCTCATTGACGTCTTTCCTCCCCGGCCCCTAAAAAGAACCTGGCTTCAGTTTTTTTTACTGATCCCAGGAAACCCTTAAAGTTTTAGAAACTGCCTTATTTCCCTTTAAAAGCCCTTTGAAAGCAAACTTCCCCTTCCAGCTCCCTTCATTATCTATTCTCATTGTCTGTTCAAATCACTCAGACATTCTAAATGGAAATTCTCACCTGGACCCTTTTCCAAATGGCTTTCCCATTGTTTCACCTTCCTGTGGCCTTTGGCCATTTCTTACACTTAATCCTAGCTAGGCACCACAAGGTCTGGGACCCAGGTGTTCCGTTTGCCCCAGTTTGCTGGCCACTCCCATCCAGATCTCCCTAGGCCCTGCCTCCCCTCACCCCAAGCTGCTTGGCCACTCCTAGACCCCTCCCCAATCAGTCTGTACTTAAGACTCACCTTTCCCCCACTCTGATGCTGAGCTGTTCTCAAGCCTAGAAGCTGAGACCCCTCATGCCCGCCCATCCTCACAGGCCTCATGTGGCCTTTCCACCCCAGCCCCCACTCAGATGCTGAGCTTTCTAGACTGCCTCAAGCCCCTTGTCCTTACAAGCATCCCGTGACCACCTTAAACCCCATTTAGATCACTGATGTTTGGGTTCCTCTGGAATCTGGCCTATATGCTTATCTTTAATAAACTTTTTCTCTGGCTGGAGGAAGATCTGAGTTGAATTCATTCAGGCAGATCCACGCTGCGATCTGGGCTTTTCCCATGATTTTGGGGTGCCTCTGTGCATCTAGGAGCACCCCAAAACCCCAATCCTCTTCATAACCATATCAGACCCCTACCCCATCAAAACCTTCCCAGCTAAATTGTGCTTCACCCACTGAAAGCATGCTTAGCTATAGTTCTGACAAGGAGGGGGCGGCTCACCAAGGGAGTGAGAGCTTTGCTTGAGGGCCAATTGGCTTTAGACTTGAATGTGGGGAGAATAAGAGAGAGAGAGAGAGAGAGAGAGAGAGAGAGAGAGAGAGAGAGAGAAAAAAAAGAGAGAGAAAGAGAGAGAGAGAGAGAGAGAGAGAGAGAGAGAGAGAGAGAGAGAGGGAGAGAGAGAGAGGGAGAGAGAATCTCACCATTCCCATTCCAAAGCTTGATCAAGGAGACATGATTTCAAGCAAAGCCAAGCCTATTAGCCCAGATTCAGGAACTGGAAGAAACTGGGTGGCATCTCAAAGAAGTCAAATCTGAGCTAGGCTAAGTGGTCATGAAAACTAAAATACCTGTAAGATTATTTATATTTTCTTCAGCCGCTGCTGAGTCATCAACACAAAATGTACTTGCTACATTTCAAAACAGGGAGAGAGAAGAGAATAGATTTCATAAGTCAGATAAATTAGAATCACACGTTCAGAGCTGGAAGGGAACTCAGAGGTCATTTAGTCCGCCTCATTTTACAGATGGGGAAACTGAGGTTCAGAAGTTAAGTGATTTGGCACTTGGGTGGTCCGTGTCAGAGTCTACGGCCCTGGTAAAGTATGGAGAAGAGCAGTAAGTATTTGAGTTGGATTACAACTGCTTTGAACCTGTGTCTGAAAGACTATTTAGAGGAATTGAAATTTGATATAGATATATTTCCCCACCCCCACTGAACCTATAATTTCATTTATAGAGAGAACTCCTCAGAAGGAAATTCCTTCTACCAGAGCAGGTCAGCAACTCAGATTCTCGGAGAGTTGTCTGGGGCAATAAGAAGTTAAGTGAATCATCCAAGGTCATATAGGTAGTAGGTGTCAGAGGTCAGATTTGAACCTTCATGATTCTGAGGCTGGTCCTCTATTTAGGATCAGCAGAAAATGGGACTCATCTCAGAGGTGCCATGGAATGAGAAATCTACAACTGAAAAGGACCTTAGAGGCCACTTTGTCCGATTCTTTCATTTTACAGAGGAGGAAACTGAGGCCAAGTAAGATTATATGATTTCCCCAAGCACACAAAGGTGATAAGAAGCCGAGAAAGGATTAGAACTCAGGTTCTCTGAGTCCAAACCCAGGACTCATTCCACTGGGCATCCATTCACGAGCTGTTCTTGGTACAGCAGACCAGGGTTTTGTACACACGGAATAATTCAAGTAGAATGAATTGAGGACAGCCATTTCATCGAATACTAAAGCTATAGTGGAGAGAGGCACCATTGTGTCCAATTAGGGCAAGAGACAATGTCTCTGTGATTTGTTAACTGTCACACAGAATGAAGTCTGAGTGTCTGCAGGTTGGCCTGACTTATAAAATCATAGCTCTCTTAAAGGCCAGGGAAGAGATGGTGCATAATAGGACAGAAAGCTAGCAACAGGTGGCCTGTGTGGCAGTCAATATAAAGATTTAAAGCAGAGACAAGGCCGAAAGCATCCACTGAAAATGTGGGATAGGAATTAAACAAGCTATTTGCAAATCCTCGGGCTTTAGTACATAACGAAAGAAGAGCAGCTTTGACCTAGTTTGGGAAATCGCTAGGAAGCTGTGTGTCACAACCCAAGGACAAGTGTTGGCCAGAACAATACAATGATCAATCTTGAATCGATTCAGAAACATTATGTCATCCACTGTGAACGTGAGTGCAGCGTAGCATCCTGGATAGAGGCTGAACCAGGAGGCAGGAGAGAAGTGGCTTCCGATCCTGCTTTTGGTATTTTCTAGCTGTGTGATCATGAGCAAATCATTTAACCTTTTGAGCCTCAGTTTCTTCATCTGCAAAAGTGTGAGAGTAATAGAAATGTATATTTAGACTCAGCAGGAACTCCAAAAGCTGTGAGTCCAATCTTCTCTTTGTATAGGTCAGGAAATTGAGGCCCAGGGAGATTGAAAGACTCACCCAAAGTGATACAGGGAATTAGGTTCATCAGTGGGATTTGAACTCAGGTTTTCTAACTCCAGAGCCAGGGTTCTTTATGCTGTGCTGGGTCTCTTCTTGTTGGGTGGGGATGGGAGGAAGGGGAAAGCTTCATGTGTGCAATTTAAAGAGAATGGAAATCTGGCAGAGGTGATGAGCTGGGAGGTTGAAGATACCTACGTACAGTCAGAGGCAGAAGGGACAAGGTGGTGGCAGGAGTCCCTAGCCTACTGTGCTGGGAAGTGAGTGTCTCAGAGCACTACAGTAGAGTTCCGCAGCAGCTCTCCATGAGTGATTTGATGCCTCCTTCTTTTATGCTTCCAGGGGAGCTGAGGCAAATGTTTGTGGGAGACACGCAGGGTAGGAGTCCTTTGGGAATGGGTGCTAAAGAACATTTAATAGGATTCAATTCCCTGTGACTGCCTCAGTCTGCTGTTTCATTAAATGCCTTTTGTTTTGGAGTCATGTTTCATCTGGCCTGGTGTGGTATAAAAGAAGACGCATCAGTGGGGGCACACACCAAAGAGGACTGCTGGGTAGCCATCTCAAAATGAAACCCAATATGAGTAAACCCAGAGATTCAAGTTCTGGGAACCAGGTAAAGCATCTATACATAAATGTGTGTGTGTGTGCACACATAGACAACAGCCCGGATAGGTAAGCCCTCCTAACACTTTACATGCATTAATTCTTTTTTTATTTATTTTTAATCTTTGAATAAAACAAGCATTTCCATAACATAGTATAGTAGAAAAGATGACTGCACATGAAACTGCAAATCTATTATGTACAACTTGCTACTCTTTCAAAATATATCAGGTTATCATGTAAATTTATTTAAATATATAATAAAGGTATCATATAAATTTATTTAAGTATAAAATAAAGTTATCATGTAAATCATATAAATGCCATGCATTAATTCTTTTGACTCTTGCAAAAACTCAGGTAAATAAGCCCCTGTTTTGCAGGTGAGGAAACTCAGGTGGAGAGACGAAATCATTTACCTATCACAACAGCAACTACAGCGATAGAAACAAAAATGACGCTGAATGACAGCCACACATTGATTTATTGAAATGACCATTCTTGGTCCCGGAGGACAGGTGATGATAATGACCATTGAATTTGTTTAGTAATTGAAAGCTTTCAAAAATGCTTTCCATATTTCATGTCAACACACCTCCCTCCTCTTGGCTTCTTGTTAGAGAGGTAGTGGCCTACAGGTGCATAGTGAGACTCCCGCCGTCAGACGTGGCGGATGTGCTGGTTGGCTTTGCTGAACTGTTTTGTTAAAGGAAAGATTCTGCATGTGCATGTGTATGTGTGTCGGGATAAAAGTATTGGGAAGGGAAGGGGCATCAAAATTTTTAAAGCATCCATAAAACACTTTCAAAATGGCGGAAGATGTGATGGAGAAAATTTTGGACGCAAATGTGATGAAGGTTTATCAAGAAGGTGCACAAACCACCAAGAGAATTAGTAACAATAGCAACCCCACTCATGTCCCTCATAGGAGAAGTCAGTCCTCCCGGGAGTCTGTCACTTAGGAGGAGGTTAACTGATTTTCCAAGGCTGAGAAAGTTTTCATTCTCAAACATGAAAGGCTGGTTTTCATTCAGGTCTTGAGACTAAACATCTCAAAAACTGCCCTGGGGAAGCCTATCTCCATCAGATAATAGCTAAGATATTCACCCCTCAATCAAGGTTGCCCTGGGAAAACTGCAAAGTCAGAGACATTGACCTCCAGGGTGCAGTGAGACTCCCAAATCATCCTTCCTTCTGTGGATCTCTGGGCCTGTTTGTTTCTGCTGAGTAAGTATCTCATGAAGTTTATAGTACTGGGAAAGAAAATCCATTGCCCACCATGTGAAAATATTTTAGCCTAGCTGAAAGGACAGTAATAGCCCTAGGTTGCAGACACTGCACACAGTGAGGTCACTGTAAGGGAGACACCAAAAATACTTCCCAGGGGGACCAGAGCTGACATCCCTGGAATAGGAAGTAGGTGAGATAAGAACCCAGGACCAGTGCCATAGGGCCTGCTTCTTATAGGGAGGGAATGCTATTGCTCCTGTGACATGCAGGCACACTGAGGGAAGTCAGGTTTTACATGTGGAGAGTTTGCCAAGAATACAAAAAGTTCAGAGGAATTTGGGGGGACTTCTGTGAACTGACGAAGAGCAAAGCAAACAGAGCCATGAGAATAATTTACACTCAGATTACAATACTGTAAAAGAAAACAACACCAAAAGGCTTTGTAACTCTGATCTGGTGATGGTGCATCACGAGCTCAGAGGACTGATAACAAAGCACGGTTCCCTCCTGGAAGAGAAGGGGACCCTTAGGTGTGAAACGAAATGAAATGACATGGTCAGCATGTTGAACTGTTTTGTTCAAATGTACTTTATTACAAGGCCAGATGCTACTGGGGGGAGATAGTTATTGAGATGGGACAATCATGTAAAAAAAAAAAAGAACAGCAGTAAATTATTTTAGGAAGGAAGGAAGAAACAAGGAGAAAGAAAAAAGAGAAAGAAAGAAGGTAGGAAGAAAAGAAAGGAAGGAAGGAAGGAAGAAAGAAAGAAAGAAAGAAAGAAAGAAAGAAAGAAAGAAAGAAAGAAAGAAAGAAAGAAAGAAAAGAAAAGAAAGAAAGAAAGCCAAGTAGATTGTGCCTACTTACTCACAAAAGGTAGTTTGGGAAAAGGGTTTCACAGGGCAGCACATTTCCCAGCACTGGGCCCCACCTTGAGCACCTCATGAAACACAGTTGGTAAGGATGCCCTGGAGCTGAGGGCTGCTGGGAAGTCACTGCAGTGAGCAAACCAGCCTGGCAGGCAGCATTCAGCAGTCAGGGTTTCTGCAGAGCAAGGGCCCCAATGTGGGGCCTGGGAGCAGATTCCCAGGCAGCTGCGAGTCTCCCTGCATGGGCATCGGTGGTTCCAACCCAAAGGGAAATCTTGCCACAGGCCTGGCTTGGAAAGGGCTTCCTGTTCTAGACTCCCTTGGGAGGCATCCCTGCAGGGACAGATCACCGTCAATGGCACTGTCTCAAATATAAAGGATAATGTTAAACATACAAAGATAAGGGTTTGGGAGGTCAGGCCCTTCCATAACTGGTTCAGGTTCAGGTTCAAATCCTCCCACTGACACCAAGTGCGTGTGTGACCTTGGACACATCACTCAACTTCCTTGGACCTCAGTTTCCTCACCTGTTGAACGAGAAGATTGGATGAGAGAGCCTCTGAGGCCACTTCTAGCGCTAGGCCTTCTGTAGGATCCTATGATGCCTTTTTTTTTCATTGTCTTCTCCTGATAACCCTTTCCCCAACCCAGAATATTTTCAGAAAGTAAGGAAGGAAGGAAAGATGGAAGGAAGGGAGGAAAGAGGGAACAAAGAAAAAAAGAAAAAAGAAAAGAAGGAAAAGAAGGAAAGAAAGAAAGAGAGGGAAAGAAAGAAAAGAAATAGTTAAGCAAAATTAACTGATGCATTAACCCTATCTCACAGCATATATGACACTCTTCATCCATAGACCACCACCCCTTTGTACAAAGGAAGAAAATATGTTTCACTATCAATCTTATGGAATCAATATTTGCCACTACATTCATCTAAATTCTATGTCTGTTTGTATCTTCTTTTTCATTGTTGTGGACATTGGCGGCATTGGTTTTTGTCAACCTTCACATTTCACAAAGGAACCTTCCTTTTTTTTTTACAACCTTCCTTTTACAAAGGAAGAATCTATGGACCAGAGAGATGAATTTCCCAAGTTCCTAGATTTAGAGCAGAAAGGGAGCTTAGAGCCTATCTGAGTTCAGCTCCTCTCATTTTAAAAATGAGGAAACTGAGACCTAGGGAGGTGACTTGCCTGAGGTCACAAAGGTAGTGGGTAGCATAGTCTGGATTCAAACTCAGGCCCCTGAATCAGAATCCAACAGGCTCTCCCTCTCTGCACCAAACCTAATGGTGGGTGTACAGGAGGCCTGTTTGAGATGCCTAGACTGGTCCTCTAACACAACTGCGCAGTTCCTGCTGATGCTGGGGGCCATGAAGAGGCAGAGAATTGGCGTGGGAGTGACAAGACCACCCCCAGTTGTATTTCTTGGGAGCACAGACAGCATCAAGGAACCTCAATAAGTTACCCAGGAACTGACGAAAGCCCCCAAGCCAAGGAAGGGGAGAACCGAGGACTCAGTGTTCTGGGTGTCCAGAGTCCCTTACCTGGGTAAATCACAAATGAGCAAGATGAGCAAGCTGACATAATAAATCAAGAAAACTGCAAGGAAGGGTAGGAGAATAAACCAAAGAAAATCTCCCCAAGATGACCAAACTTAGCCAAGGACTGCTTTGATAATCATCCTCTTTTACGCTAGAGGCTCATCAGATAGAAACACTGGAGGTTTATCACAAGTGCCCCAGCCTTTGTTCAATTGTGTGCAATGAAGCGTGGGGTGAGCTACCTATATAAAGGGGCTAAGACCCCGTACCTCACTGGAAGGAGCCACAGCATATGCCCAGCTCCATGAAAGGTACAGATTGGGGGCACTCATACTTCTGTGACATATGGCTTGGCGATTAGATCATAAGCCCCTCAAGGGGAGAGACTGGGTGGCTGGGCTTTTGTTTTTGCTTTTAAATCTTGTATTCCCAACCCAGTGCCATCATGTAGTGGGTGCTTAATGATGTTGGTTAAATGGAATTCCAGTTTGGGCCGGAGTTGGAGCTGGGCAGAACAAAGCTCCACATGATGGCAAAGACTAATTTTATGAGCATTGTTGATGCACGTGACAATCTCTTTGCTCATTAGGCATTTGTTAAAAGAGTTGTTTCCCCTCAAAGAAAGCAACCATCAGGCTTTAGATGATGCCTAGAAGGAAAGATGATGGAGTATAATAATAATAATAACAAAAATGATAACTACTTACTTTGCTAGAATGCTTTCCTCTCAACAGCCCTGGGAGGCAGACAGTAGAAAGGCATTACAGATTTTATAGATGAGTAAAATGAGACTCAGAGAAGTTAAATGACTTGCCCAACGTCACACAACAAATTAAGGGTCAGAGTCAGGATTCTAATGCATGTCTCTGGACTGGAAGTCTACTCTACTAATTTTTCTACTATATTTCAGGCTTCTCGAGGCAAAAGCTTTCTAATCACAATCAATTCAAGGCATGAAGGAAGCAAGGTGCACCCTCACTGTTTGTTTTGTGGGTTGTCTGTAGCCTCTGGGATTAAACACAAACTCCTTTATTTGGCATTTAAAACCCTTCCTAATCGAACCCCAGCCTCCCTTTACAGAATGAGTTAATGTGATGTGACTCCCTTTCAGACACTCCACTTTCAAGCTAATCTGGTCTCCTTAGTGTTCCCTGGACATAACATTCCAGCACAGGCTGTTCCCCGCCCCCCACCCTTCACTTTTCACTTCTCCCTCTTAGCATTCCTAACCTTTGTCAAGGTTCAGCTCAGCATTACCTTCTTCAAGTGGCCTTTCACGATTCAGACGGAGCTCTCTACCTCAGCCCCTCAAGATAACTTTGTAGTAGGTATGTGTGTGTGCATATGTATAGTGTTGTATATATGTATTTGTATGTGTAGATACATTTTTGTGTCCATATAATACACATATGTATACACACATATACCTACCCACCCACATATATATTTATGTGTTATAAATGAGGGAAGCACGTACAGATAAGCAAAAATAGAACATGTGTGCATTTTCTATTTAGATATCTGTATAGGCTTCTCCTTCTCCAATAGAATACAAGCTCCTTGAGGGAAGGGATTATTTCATTTTTTTTCTGTTCCTGGAACAGAATAGAACCTTAATAAATACTTGTTAAATTGAATTCGGTTGTTGTTGTTTTCTTTTCCTCTTTTAAAAAAATACAAACCCGGGGCAGCTAGGTGGTACAGTGGATAGAGTACCAGCCCTGGAGTCAAGAGGACCTGAGTTCAAATCCAGCCTCAGGCATTTGACACATACTAGCTGTGTGACTCCAAGGAAGTCACTTAACCCCATTGCCTCAACCAAAAAAAAAAGTACAAACCTAGACTTGCGTGGTAATGACAAGGCACAAGATGGTCCTTAACCCAAATGTCTCATTTATGAATAAAGAGATTGAATTATGAAGCTGCTTCTTACAAAAGAAGTTAACCCTAAAGCTTTTTTGGGGGAAGGGGATGGAGTTGTCATTTGGAAATAATAAAAATCACCAGCAGTTATGAATCATTCTAAGGTTTGCAAACTGCCTTACATATATTATCTCATTTCGGTCTCAATAACAAGGTGAGGGAGGTGTTACAGATATTAATGTTCTCATTTTACAGATGAGGAAACTGAGGCACAGAAAAGTTAGGTCACACAGCTAGTAAATGTCTGAGGCTGGATTTGAATCCAGGTCTTTGTGACTCCAAGTCCAGAATTCTATGCACTAACTGCCTACCCAGCCTCAGTATACAACACACATATATATATACATATATATAACTCTTTTGTTATAGGCAAATTTCGTTTTAGCAATGGATTAGGTCTGCTGTCATTAATGATTGGAGCCAGGATACACTGATGTTTCTGTATTCTCCTTCAACAAGTGAACACTACGGGAAAATAAGCAAGGACACTTTCCATATGTAGTTAGTTGAACCTTTTTAACCGCCTGGCCTCTGATAACTTAGGGGTTGGAGAACAATGGATGAAATAGCATGATGGATTTGGAATCTCTTTAGTGAGGGTGGCCCCTCCGTATTCCCAAACCATCCATGTTTTCACCTTGGGCAATTCCGGCAATTCCTGGACATGTGTTCCCATCATCTTTTTTTTTTTTAAGGCAATTGGGGTTAAGTGATTTGCCCAGGGTCACACAGCTAGTGTCAAGTGTTTGATCTGAGGCCGGATTTGAACTCAGGTCCTCCCGACTTCAGGGCTGGTGCTCTAACCACTGCGCCACCTGGCTGCCCCTCATAATCTTTTATAAAGGCTGTATCCAGTACCCTAGAGACCTTTCTCTAGATTTTTAACATTCTCAGACACCTCTTAGCTGTGTATCCTTGGGCAAGTTGCTTAAACTTCCTCAACCTCAGTTTCCTCATTTGTAAAACGGAGATAATAATAGCATCTACCTCCCAGGATTATTGTGAGGATAAAATGAGATATGTAAAGTGCTTTGTAAATCTTAAAGCACTCTACAAATGCTATGAAAGCATTATATCTAAATATAGCACTATAATTACAATAATTATTATTACAATACACAAGTTATCTATTCATTATTCCTCAATTTTGCTACATGGCCACCACTGAAAAATTCAATGTTTATAAAGAGCTTTCATTTTAGCAAAAGTGAATTATCTCTGACCACTTTGTGAAAGTCCTCCAGCACGTGGCTCTCCAAGGATTTTTTATTGTATAAGCCATCAGAAAAAAAAAATTGAGCATGAACCTCCAATCTATGAATACTTATTTAGAAATTATATACATGTATTACAGTACTAATAATTATGTGCATTATAAAACTTTCACAAAAACAGAAATTAAAAAGAATGAAATGCATATGAAATAATATCCAATCCTAGAGTTGGTAGTGAGTCACTGGAGATTAGTGAGTAGGGGAGTGACATAGTCAGGTCTGGGCTTTAGCAAGTTTGCTTGGGCAGCTCTGTGGAGAACAGATCGGAAGGGGGAAAGACTCGGGGTGGGGAGTCTAGTTAGGAGGTGAGAAGTAATAAGGGCCTATACCAAGGTGGTGCCATGTGAGTAGACAGAAGTGAGCAGATGCAAGAGATACCATGGAGGTAGATACAAGAAGATTGGCCATCGACTGAAAATGTCGCATGGGTCAGGTAGAGGGACCAATTGAAGCTGACAGTGGAGAATTAGGAATCCTCCCTAAACCTCCATTTGTGGAGGGCTCCCCAGAGCTATCTCTTAATTCCCCACCAGGCTACACCTTCTCCTTCTCCCTCCCACGCCCACTCTCTTCCAACTTTTGTGTTGTCTTTCTCCTTAGAATGTAAGCTCCTCGAGGGCAAAAATGGCCTTTTTTTGCTTGTATTTACATTCCCTTGTTAGGTGGTCCAGTGGACAGTCCTACCTGTGTGACCCCAGGCAATCACTTCACCCTGTTTGCCTCAGTTTCCTCATCTGTCAAATGAGCTAGAGAAAGAAATGGCCAATTATTCCAGTATCACTGCCAAGAAAACCCCAAATGGGATCACAAAGAGTCAGACATGACTGAAATGACTAAACAACAACAACAATAACCTATTTCCAGCACTTAGCCTAGTGCCTGGAACATTAATAAATGATTGTTGACTGACTGCTTTATCCTAGGAGTATAGGCGTAGAATCAGAGAGACCTCAGAGGCCATCAGTTCCAACATTCTCCCTTTACAAATGAGGAAACTGAGGCACATAGAGGTTAAGTGAGTTGCCTAGGGTCAATCAGCCAGTAAGTATGTGAGGCAGGATTTGAACACAGCTCTTCTTTACTCCACACCCAAAATTCTAGTCACTACCTGTCTCTTATAGGAAAAAACTGGATGACCACTTGTTGGGTTTGTTGTAGAGAAGAGGTTTGTTCAGGTATTGTGTGGACCACTGACAACTCTCTGAGACTCTGTGGTTCTGAAAATGGAAAGCCTATTCTTAATGATGTATCTAATTCTTAGGAAGAAATTCCTGAAGGAGATTGCATTTCAACATAAGATTTTCTGCTCTGTCAACCAGTTTATGAAAAGAAAGCTACTAGCAGGGGCCAGAAAAGTTTTAATCCTTGTGCCTCTTTCAGAAGGGATGAGGACAGAACAGAAACCCATGACTGACCAGTGTTCAGATAAAGCACCAAGATCATTTTTTTAAACTCAGAGATTTTGAATGTGTAGCAAGGATCTGGAACTGTTCCCTCTTGGAGGAGTCTCACTTGTTCGTTCACTGATTTAGCAAGTATTTTTAGGTGCGTAACAGATGATAGGCACTAGAGATAAAACGGCAAAAATGAGACCATCCATGTCCTTAAGAAGCTTACATTCTATCGTATCTATTCTATACACAACATGTGTATAGGCAAGCAAATATGAAATAGATACAAAGTAATTTCTTGGGCCAGGGTGACGTGAGGGACTCTGCACCCTCCCCTCCTTCACTCTTCCACACACAGCCTGAGCAGAGAATCCTGGGAACTGTTGGGACCCTGCGTCTTATTCCACTCACTTTCCCAGCACCGCATTTCCCTGAAGGACTTCTCCTTCTACGCTGTATAGACCTGGAACACTGGGATGCAATGTCATGGTATCCGGGAGTCATAAAACTTTGCTCTAGATTTTTTTTCCCAAACAACGTCATCTTTATGGGCACGAAGAAAGATTCAAACTCGTCTTTTCCCTAGGAAGCTAGTGCAATTGTTTGACTCAATAAATCCTGATCCTGAAGACGAAGGGATGAAACACACTTCCCTCCTATCAGAAGAGAGGTGGGGTACTAGAGATACAGAATGGTGTATATAATGCTAGATGTCGTCCCTACTTAGTTAGTTTTGCCCAACTGTTTTCCTTTGAAGTTCTGAGAGTACGGAGAGGAGGGAAGTATGTCAGGAAATAACTAATGTAAAAGTACAAGGTATTAACAAAATTAGCATGCAATAATGGGGCACACAATTTGGAATCATTGGCAGAAACTGGTTTTAGACCAGCATCTCACACCATATACCAAGATAAGCTCAAAATGGGTATATGATTTAGACATAAAGATTGACATTATAACCAAATTAGTGGAGCATGGAAGAAATTATCTGTCAGGCCTATGGACTGAGAAGAGTTCATGACCAAACAAGAGAGAGATTCATAGGAGGCAAAATCGATAATTTTGATTATATAAAATTTTAAGTTTTTGCACAAACAAAACCAATACAGCTAAAATTAGAAGAAAAGTAGGAAACTGGGGGATCTTAACAGCAAGTTTCGTTGACAAAGGTCTCATTTCTAAGATATGTAGGGAACTGAGTCAGATTTACAAGAATGAGAGCCATCGCCCAATTGATAAATCATCAAAGGATATGACTAAGCAGCTTTCACAAGAAGAAATCCAAACTATCAATATTTAAATGAGAAAAAAAGTTCTAAATCACTAATAAAGAAATGCAATTAAAAGAACTCTCAAATACCACCTCATACCCATCAGACTGGCTAAGATGACAAAAAAGAAGAATGACAAAGGCTGGAGGGGCTGTCTGAAAAACAGGCACATTGAGGCATTGTTGGTGGGAGTGTGAACTAGTTCAACCATACTGGAAAGCAATGTGGAGCTGTCCAAAAAGCTATTACATACTATACCCCTGAAGAGATAAAAGAAAAAGGTAAAGAGCCCATCTGTACAAAAATATTTGTAGCAGCCCTTTTTGTGGTGGCAAAGAATTAGAAATTGAGGAAATGTTCATCAATTGGGAAGTAGCTGAACAAGATGACAATATATGATTGTCATGGAATACTATTGTGCTATAAGAAATGATGAGGGGGATAGTTGCAGAAAAACCTGAGAAGACTTATATGAACTGATGTGAAGCAAAGTAAGCAGAATCAGGAGAACAATTTATACAATAAAAGTAATATTGCAAAAATAATCAGCAGTGAAAGATTTGGTAACTGATCAACACAATGGCCTGCCATAATTCCAAAGGACTCAAAACATGCTAGCTACCTGCAGATACAGAGCTGATGGACTCAAAATGCAGATTGAAGCATATTTTCTTCTCTTTTTTCTTTTCTTTTACTTTCTTTTTTTTTTTTTTTTTGGACATGGCCAATATGGGAATTTATTTTTCATGTCTATATATATTTGTAATGGACTTTATTTTTCTTGCCTTCTCAATGAGTTGGAGAAGGGAGGAGGGAAAGGAAAGAATTCAAAACTAAAAATAAAATAAATTGAATTTAAAAACACATACACACAATTTGGAGTCAGGAGGCCTGGGTCTGAATCCTACCTCTGACACTTCTTAGTCATAAGGCCATGGGCAGGCCACTTAAGCTCTCTGAGTCTCAGTTTACTCCACTGTTACTAAAATGAAGATAATAATATTTGCACTATCTCCCTCACAGGGTGGCTGTGGGAAAAGCACTTTATAAACCTTAGTGAGCCGTAGAAATGTGACTTCTTATTAGGCTGATAGGAAAAGTCAGGTGTTATGATGTGAAACATTGGGTGCTAAAGACTGGGGCTGTTATCTTTCAGTAATTATATGCATTCATACTTTAGAAAGAAGGCACTATGTATTCTATGCCATATTTAGGATTGCTCCTTTTAAGAAATTCTGGAATTATCCCCAGACTGTGTTTATTCATACAGAGTGAGGAATTAAGAGAACTATCTGAACAATTCAGGACAAAATATATCTCAAAAGAAATGATGGACTCAGCGTCACCATGAACATTTCCTCATCACTATAGTTATTCTTATTAATAATCATTATTTGATAATATCAAACAAATATGATTAAATCAAAATAATATTATTATTCAATAACAACAATAACTATAGTGATGAGGTAATATTCATAGTGATGCAGAGTCTATCATTTATTTTGAGAATATGTAAATGAAAGCTGAAATGGTGCCCAGTTTAGAGAGAAGGGAATTATCATTTATAAAGTGCCTACTATATGCCAGGCACTGCGCTAAGCCCTTCAAAAACTTCATTCTCATTTGATCATGAGAGCAGAGAGGAACTGAAAGTAGGGAGAATTTGAGTATATCCCAAGCCTTTGTCCCATACTTCTCTTTTCTTTCTATGGTCTCTTCCTTGATGACTTCATTAGCTCCCATTAGTTAAATTATCATCTCTATTCAAATGATTCCCAGATCTGCATACCCGGCTCTGGTCTCTCTTCTGAGCTCTGGCCCTGCATCACCAAATACAGCCTTTTGGATGTTTCAAGCTGGACGTCCCACCAGCTTCTCACACTCAATATGTAATCATCGGACTTCTGATCTTTCCATCCCAACCTACCTCTCTTCTGAAAGTCCCTTCTTCTCCTTCACGTCTCTCAGGTTTACAGCCTCACTATCATCCCCGACTTCTCACTTTTCTTCACCCTCCACATCCAATCTCCAGCCAGATCTCATCTTTTCTGCCTCTATGACATCGTTTGCATCTGCCCCTTTCTCCACTCCCACAGCCACCACCCTGATTCAGACTCTGATCCTGAACGATCACAATGGCTTCCTAATTGGGCTCTGACTCTAGTCTCTCTCCATTCCAATCTAGAGCCCACAAAGTGACTTCCCTAAATCATGGGTCTGACCATGTCACCCCTACTCAGTGACCTCCAGTGGCTTCTGTTCCTTCCAGGATCAAACAGAAATTCCTCTGTTTGACCTTTAAAGAGCTTTAAACCTTCCAACCTTGACCCACCCTACCTTTCCAGACTTATTATACCTTACTGTCCTTCATGTACCGTATCGTCTAATCAAACAGGGTTTCTTGCTGCTCTTCACACATGACAGTCCATGTCTCATCTCCATTCATTTGTAATGATTGTCACCCATGTCTGAAGCACTCTTTATCCTCACCTCTTCCCTCTGGGAACTTTCCATTTTCTTCAGAATTCAGCTGAAATGCCTCCTTCTGCATGGGACTCCTCCTGGTCCGGCAGCTATTATGGTCTTTTCCTCCATGATTACCTTACATCCTTTGGTGTGTACTTTGTATATATCCACATATATATATGTAGGCTCCCTCATTAGAATGTAAGCTTATTGAGGGCAGGGGCTGTTTTGCTTTTGTCTTGGTAGCTCTAGTGCCTAGCATAGTGTCCAAAACATAGTAGGAGCTTAATAAATGCTTGTTGATTGAACTATTATCAACTTCAAATTTTTTTTTATTAAACGGTCAATAGAATTAGTATCGATCTAATGTTTTATGTTTAAATATTTGGTGATTATAAAATATACAAAGAAAAATAGATGGGGGGGTGCTATACTATTCAATTTAATCCAAAAAGCCTAGCTTGTTCAAGGCACTGTGCTGAGTGCTAGGAATATAAAGACAAGATTCTTTAAAAACTATTTATACCCTTAAAGTGATGCACCAATGATATAATAATCATCACCAACATTTATAGATTGCTTTAAGGCAAAGATGTCAAACATACCACCTGCAAGTGTGGCCCCAACCAGATTAAAATGTTATTGAGAATATTCAACAAAATAAATAAAAATGCAAAACAACGTAGACATTGTTAGTTTGTGATTTTCCAAGTAGAAATGCAGCCCACATGGATCTGTCTCTGTTTGAGTTTGACACCATTGCTTTCAGGTTTATCAACATTCTTCACATATCATGTCATATGATCTTAACCCCATGAGGTGGTCAGTACAAGTATCACTTAACCTTTTTTTTTTTTAAATCATCTAACGTTTATTAAGCACCTCCCATGAAGCTTCTCCTAATCTCTCTAATGACTTAAGCCTTAAGATTACTTTGTATAGTACCCCCTCTGCTCCTCTCTACAGCTCAGCTCCTAACTTCCCGAACAAAGTCTCCCTTGAATTCCCTGTTGACTCTCTTCTCTTCTTCCAAAGACCATCGAAGCTACTTTCTCCCGGCCTGTGGCTCATCATCTGTGTCTGTGCCTCTCTTTGCTTGGTGCTGTATTCTGCGTGTCTCACTAGGCGAGAAGCTGATACGGGGAGGCAAGAAAAGCCCCTTCCTCCCAACTCCTCTTTCCCGGACTCTCCGCAAGGCTTCTCCTTGGCTCGGCCAATGTTTTTGGAGTGGCAAGCTGAGCTTTTTAAAGCAACAGTAGGACCACCCCTCGGGGAGCCATTGCCAAACTTCCTTCCAACTGAGCCAGGGAAACTTTTCACACTTGTAAAAGGATGACACTTTTTTGCCTGCTTTGACACATCAACACCTCTTAACTCTGTTATCTGCCCCTTAAGTAATCTGAGCTGGATTGGAAACCAACACTTCCCCCAACACACGTTTGTGTCTATTTTGTGTGTGTGTGCTCGTGCCTTTGTATATACACACACATATATACATATAAATATACACATATATACACAGATACATGTAAACACACACACATATATAAACACACATATACGTACACACATACACACATATGTGTGTGTATGCTGATAAATGTCTGTGTCACAGACTGTGTATATATGTATATATGCACATATATGTGTATACATATATATATATATATATGTACACACACACACACACACACACACACACACGAGGAGAACAAAGGCTTCTGTAGCCAAGGTGAAAGGAATGAAGGCGGGCTCCCAGACATCCAACTTTTTTGGAGTCTGGAAGACAGAGCCTGATACTTACCAGTCTAACTCAGGGGACCAAACCTAGGAAAGCCACGGCCTTTCTGTGTGAATTAGTCAGGCTCGTGGTAGGACCTCAGCAGACTAGAGGAGAGAGGGAACAGAGAAGTGGATGAGTTCTAGGTAGACATGCCTCAGCATTTGAGTATGCTGGTCCAGGGTGCTCTCCATGGAATCCACTTGGGAGCTCAGACACCCATCAGGAAAGTCCAACGTTTCAAGCCCAGGACTTTCACTCTGGTATCAAAGCAGAGTATGAAGTATTCATTTCTATTCAACAGAGATTTGTGAAGTGTAGGGGGGTGTTACTGGGTAGAGACTAGTCTAAGTGATGGAGACCTGGGTTCTAGTCTTGATTCTGACATATTCTGGTTCTGTGACATCAGGCAAGTCCATTAACCTCTGGGTGGCCCCAGGAGAAACTTTAATATGATAAATGCAAAGTAGGTGATGTTTTGTGTTGGTAGAAAAATTTCCTCCCTGGGATCTCCTTAAACTGATGAAATCACAGCTCTGGTAAAAGGAAAAATAAATTAAAATTTTTAAAAGGAGATTACACATTTAACTGAGGGATACAGCATGTGAACAAGACAAGCAAATACAAGATTTGACTAAAGAGAAAACACTTATAATAATAAAGTAATAAGAGCTAACATTTATATAGCACTTACTATGTGTCAGGCACTATGTTAAGCGCTTTACAAATATTGTCTCATTTGATCCTCACAACAGCCCTGGGAGGTAGGTACTATTATCCCCATTTTACAGATGAGGAAACTGAGTCAGGCAGAGGTCAAGTGGCCTACCAGGGTCATACAGCCTGAGGCTCGATTTGACCTTGGGTCCTCCTTCCCCTGGTGGAACCTGAGGTTGAGCGTTGAAGGATCCTAAGAAGTGGAGATAAAAGAGACTGCGTTTCAGGAGCAGGAACCGGATTTTGCAAGTTCAGGGAAGTGAGAGATGTAAAGGCAAGCTCAGAACAGTTTGGCTGGAATATAGAGTGGGTGAAGGAGAAAATGGGAAAAAAGGAAGCTACTGCGTTTAGTAAGCCCTGAATACATGGCGGGTATTGTGTGCTAAGCAAGCGTTGCAAAGGCCAGCAAAGTCCCTACCCTCAAGAAGTCTACATTCTAACCATGAAGATAAAACAGAGAAAGGAGAGAGAGTCAGGTGTGGGCTAGCACTCAGCGGACCCGGAAAGGTGGACTGGACTCATACTACGAAGACTTGGCAAATTTAGGGAATATTTTCTATTTTCTCCTCGGGGCCATAGGAAGCCACTGAAAATTCTTGAGAGGCAAAGTCAGATTCGTGGCTTCGTTTCACAGCTGTGGGGCAGGTGGGATGGAGTAGGAGAAACTAGAAGCAGAGAGACTATGAGAAGCCTACGCCCGGAGGGACACCAGGAGAGGCTGAGCAGATGGAGGTCGGGATTCTGAAAAGGAGAATGTGATGCTCCCCCCTTGCCCTGTGTTCAGGCCTGCGGGCTGAGGCTGGAGCATATGCCACACCAGGGACCAAAAGTCAGTCATCTGATTTTCCCCTGGAGAATGGGTGGAGCCGAAAAGGTCCACCCTAAGAGCTCGTGTGGGTTTGACACTTGAGGCAGCTCAGTTCGGGAGGAGAGCTGAGGGCCTGCTGCCTGGGTGTGTAAAGAACATTAGG
Organism: Vombatus ursinus; assembly: GCF_900497805.2. Taxonomy (NCBI): domain Eukaryota; kingdom Metazoa; phylum Chordata; class Mammalia; order Diprotodontia; family Vombatidae; genus Vombatus; species Vombatus ursinus. The sequence continues at coordinate 46,402,553 of NW_020954577.1, read as the reverse complement.
AAACTATTAATACCAAAATGCTCCTAAGGAAGGCAGGGAGCAGGGGCCAGGTTATTGGATAACTGTCACTTAAAAAAAATAACCAGCCTGGCGAAAGGGTCCCTTTTCCGTTGGGCAACTACAAACCGGACACTTCTCTAGGCCCCCTGTCATTCAGGGCTCTCTGAGGGGGAGGGGGAGGAAAAGGAGGCAGCTGTCAAGGGCTCTTTTCTTTGCCCTGACTAGCTTCCTTTCGAAGGACTCTTGGAGCCTCCAGACTGCATTCTCTCTGCCCTTGCCCCGAGCCCAGCTGCCATCATCTCATACCTGGGTTCTCTAGGGCTGCTCTCCCTGGCTACCATCACCCCTCACTGAGCATATCATCTTCAGTCACTGCTCTCCTCTTATTGCATTCTCATTCCAAACTCTTTACAGTTTCCTAACTGCCTTCAGGAGAGTTCCAACACCTTAGTTTGGCATTTAAGGCCCATAATCTGGCCCCAATCTACTTTTCCAAATTTATCTCCCACAAATTCCATAAACAAACTCTCCCTCTGGCCAAATTGGCCTACTCAGTGTGCCCTGAATACATCATGCACATTCTTGCCTCTGAATCTCTGGTTCTCCCCAGGGCTATAACTAGAGCAGGTAGCCTGGGCTTTGCTCCAGGGCAGCCACTTTAGAGGGTGCTGACATTATCTTCCTCTGTGCCCTCTGTTTCCCCTGCCTCTGGCAACACCAATACACTGCCCCCACCTCTACCCCCACCCCCTAACTGGCCATATTTTCTACCCATAGAAACTCTAATTTCCTAGGGTTCACTAACTAGACCCCCTCCCCCATGCCATGATGCCCTTCTCTCTCTGGCTGAGGTCAGTCCTTCAGCAGCACAGAAACCTTGCTGGGTCTACAGACTCACTCTTTCCCCACAAGAACACACCCCAGGTGAACTCCCACACCATTTGCACTACATCAAAATATGCCTGGAAATGACTGTGCTTATCCCTTTCATACTCAAGAAATTATCTGTCTCCCTCCCCCTATATAAGGCCTCATTCTCTTTCAAGGTCAGGCTCAAAGACTACGTCTTCCATAGATCCTTCCATAGTAATCTGCTCTCTTACCTATTGTACCAACTTTGTAATATTCCTTTGACTTCAATATATTGAGGCTATGTTCTACAACTGGGCTTTAATTAGCATGAATAATGAATCTATTGAATTTGCACCACATATTTCCATTGGGCTGGGACTAATCACCATATTTTACATAATTATAACTTTGAATAGCTCAAATCAGAATGCATGTGACCACTTCTGGAGGAAATTCACTATTCACAATAATTAGAACCTACCTGAATTGAGTTCTCCTGACCTCTTGTTTAGACTATAAACCATTTAAGGATGGGACCTATGCCTTGTACTTCCTTGTGCAAAGGTAGAGGGTCCATGGAATCAGGCAGTCTCTCCAGTCCACTTTGATGTAACTACCTGGTCAGGAGAGTGCACTTCCCTGGTGTCAGTTCAACAATCAGAAGTATGACCTAGGGGTAAAGAGGAAAAGTCATCTCTACTGAATCAATAGACCCATGCAATGGCATTATCCTACTAGATATGAGAGGTCATTGAAAGCCCTTGGGTGAGATGGAGTGATGCTATCAGAGGAGTATTTGGATTGGCTGAAGAAAGCAGGTCATGGGTTTCATATAAAACCACAAGCCAATTCAGCACCCAGACTATTTGAGTGTCTGACAGTGTAGATGAGAGAGAGTTGTTCCAACTCTCATTTTTTTGATATCTGAACTTCCATAATACTTAATACCTACCAGACCGTGCACTTTTCCACTTAGTTACTTATTATACATCTTATATTTTTATATTATATGTGGATATTACTATAACATATTTGTACACTATACTTTTAAATTTTAGCATGCATTTTAACTGTATTTTGGAAATAAGATTCTGGCATCAGCACCTGGAATCTGGAGGCTAAAGATGCTAGATCTCATTTCCTAAAGAATACACAGAGCAAGAGTGGTAGAACTAGGGGACTTCTTAATTATGCCCAGAAACTGAAAGGTTGGATACTCTCACTCAAGTAGCAAACTACTTAGACCTATAAACCTTGCCCTGGGTAATCTGTAGGAAATAGTAGTGGCCTGGCAACTAGGACTGAAGATGTTCACTTGGTACTTCTTTAAGAAGAATTTAAATTTGGTCCTTGCGGTAGGATTCTATGGCTCCCACCTCCCCCTTCACATTCACATTTTTATTTGTGTGAATTGTTCACAAAAGTCTTTTTTTTTTTACATTTTTATTTATTTATTTATTTATTTTTAGTTCATGGAACAAAACAAGAATTTCCATAATAGTACAATAAAAAAGATAATTGCATATGAAACTACAAATCTATTATGTACAACTTGCTATTCCTTTTAAATATATAATAAAGTTATCATGTAAATTACCTTTTTCTTTTTCCTTTTTTTCTTCCCCCTCCCCATGGCTACCATTAGACACAAATACACACACACATATGTATGTATGTATGTATGTATGTAAAATTATTCTATACATACTTCTATTTATCAATTCTTTGGATAAAAGTCTTTTTTCCCATCATAGTGTAGAGGTGATCTTGGCTTCTATGAGGCTATGCCAGGAGGCTTTGGCAGGTTCTTCAGAGATGCTGAGAATGGGCTATACCCAAGAGCTGGCCTAGCCAAGTCAGACACACTCATCACCAGGTTGGTCACAGGGTGCAGAATTTTCAGAGACAGCACCTCTCAGAGACCTTCTGTGTTCTCTGTCAATGAAAGGAGTGCCCACTCTTATAAACCACAGATCCTTGAAGTATATTCACGAAGTCCTGTGTGCTGCTCCAAAGTCCCTCAGCTTCCAGAGTTTTTATTGAGATTTCCAGGTTCCAGCCTCACCCACTCTATTCATTTGTCACGTCTACATCTATGGTTCCAAATCAAATCCAACAAGCATTTATTAAGATCTCATTATTATTATTTAGCAAAGCATTTGAATCAGGAGAACAAAAATCCAGCCTTGAAGGTGCTCTTCCAACAAGGAGCCTCTCTCATCTTTCTAAAAAGTTCACACAAGATTCCTGGATAAATGAAGCCACAGAGATTGTCCTCCGCTCAATGGCCATTGAAGGAAGCACAAATCTGGGAGACATGGGAGAGACAAGGGAGCATGCTACTGTCATGGAAAACATTCTGCACAGAGTCTCCATGCCATTGGGACTCTGGCTTCCAGTTGCTAATGGACAGTTTGGATCAACTCTCCAGACACTATGGCTTACAATGTCCACAGGGACGTTCCTTATCACTCAAATGTGTTTGGCCTACTCTAGGTTCATAGGATCAGAGCAGCATAGGTGTAGAGCTAGGGATTATCTAGACTACCTAGTCCAACCCCCTCACCTTACTGATGAGGAAAGGCAGAGACAGAAAGATGAAGGGATTTGCCTAAGGTCAAACAGGTAGTCCCAGGTGGCATTTGAACCCAAGCCCTCGATCCTTACAGGAAAAACTAAACGGCCAAAAAAGGACCACTCTCCAAATCATAGCATGCAGTTGGATGGCTGGTCCATTGGGTTGGTCCATCAGTCCATATAGCTGGGATTGGCATGTCGGATGGACAACAAATTAGCTTCAGAATCGAGTAGGAAGAAGAGAACAAGTCAGTGTTTTCAGTGGTTCGAATGTGTCTCCTAGCACAAAGGACCAATTTTTAACACAAGCATTCTCCCAATGATGCATTATGATCATGAATATTGGAATATCAGGATATCTGATGAACTTACACTCAAGGAGGCCCAAAGGGAGATGGAGATGTGGTTGTTGAGTACAAGCATTGTGTAGCATTTTCCCAGTGATGACCTGCATGCAAGCAGTGACTCGGGATAACATTGAGGGACTTTATGATCAAAAAGTGAGGAAGGCTGATCATAAAGAAAGAGAGAGAGAATAAATGGACAACCTGAGTGCTGCACAGGTACCTACCAAATTTCAAAAGGCTAGAGGAATGCCATTAACACATTGGGTTGATCCACCATGGTGGATTTTTATGAGAACATGGCCAAGAATCACGCATGATAAATGGAAATGGATGGGTTGAGGTTCAGACCACATCAATGGAGAGAATAACTACACAAATGAGTCAGAGGTTCTGGGATCAAACCCCACTTCTGATTCTTGATACCTGTATGACCTTGAAGTTATTTGACTTGTTTAATCCTCAGTTTCTCCACTTATAAAATGAGGAGGTTAGACTAGCTTAGGCCTCTGAGGACCTGCACCTCCACCCCTAGATTTACCATTATTATCCTATGATCCATTGAAATGTTAAAAGTATTTGCAAAGTTGAACTGTCATGAGACCAAAAGGTGATTATTCCAAGTATCTGCTCTGTAGGAAATTTTACTTGTAATCCTGAGTCTCTTTCTATCCCTTGTTTACTATATCTATATTTCATTTAGAAAGTCCCAAGTAGGTTTTGCATATAATTCAGCTATTTGGGGTTAGGGTTTGGTTTTTTTTTTTTTTGGCACTTTTGCAAAGAAAAATTTGCGGATTTTTTGGATGAAGTCTGGAGAAGGTCTTTGGTTTTTCTCATGGCAACACACCCCTCAATAAAACCCATTAACAGTGCTCTATTAAGGATTTTTTTTAACCTCCTTAAGCCTACTAATTATATCTTAGCTGGATTGGACCTTCAAGGTCATTCAATCCAATTCCCTTAATTTTACAGATAAGGAAACCAAGGATCAGAGAAGTGATGAACTGATTTACCCAGGTCACACTGATAGTAAGAGTTGGAGGTGGAATTCAAACCCAGGTCTTCCTGACTCTAGATCTGATGCTCTTAACAGCTACTCTACAATGCCTCTCATATAGGGGAAGGATGATAGAAGCCTCTCATTTTACAAATAACAAAAGTAGTACCCACGTTTTCTGACTCTCAAGTCCATGTTTCTTTCCACTCTATCACACTGTCTCCACTTATCCTAAGAAATGTCCTTTCCAAAAGAACTACAAATGGGACTCATATTAAACATGTTAATAGCTTTTCTGTCTTTATGGACATTAGTCCAAGTTTCGTATTTAGTTTCTATCAACTGTACATCATGCACTACTTCTTCTCTGCCTTCAATTCAATTTTATTCAACATTTATTAAGAAATGCCTGAACAAGGGGCAGCTAGGTGGCACAGTGGATAGAGCACCAGCCCTGGAGTCAGGAGGATCTGAGTTCAAATCTGACCTCAGACACACGATACTCTCTAGCTGTGTGACCCTGGGCAAGTCACTTAACCCTGATTGCCTAGCCTGGGGTAAAAAAAAAAGAAATGCCTGAACAAATGACAGTATGTTAATATAATAGATGACTATGAAAGGGACACTTTCAGAGAAACCTGGGAAGACTTTTATGAACTGCTCCAGACCGAAGAGAACAGAACCAGGAGCATTCTCAAGGCAAATTAGCAAGAATTTATTAAGTACCTGCTATGTGCCAGGCACTATGCTAAGTGCTTTACAGATATGATCTCGTTTGACTCTCGCTACCATGGGAGGAGGTAGATGCAATTATTATCCCCATTTTACAGTTGAAGAAACTGAGCTAGACAGAGGTTAATTGACTTCGCCAGGGTCACACAGCTGGTAAGTGTCTGAGACCATATATGTTCCAGGGTCTTTTCTACTGTACAACCTCCTCCTAAATGAATTGAGGAAATGTTTTGTGCTCATTCCCAAGGCATAAAAATGACTAGTTATAGCTCGTATGGGAAACTTTTATTGGTCCCCTAGTTCTTTGTGCTTTCTCTCTCCTTCCTCAAACATACACATATATAAAACATATATTATATACACATATATGTATGTACAGATATGTACATATTATATGCATGTATGTATTCATCAGTAAATACGTTTCTAGCACCTGTCTTGGGTACCCACTTATAGGCAGGCTACTACCCTCAAATTCAAGGTATTTGAAGATACTGCATAGATACTTAAGAAGTGTCTTCACTTTGAAAAGGATAGCTGGGGAACCCCCAGTGGTGTTTTCACTTACCTTCATTAGTCAGCTAGTAGTTACAATCTGCTCAAAACAAAGGCTTTTACTGATATAATACAGTGAGAACATTAGCAACATTTCCTGCCTCTTCCTTCCCACCCCTTTCCCCTAGCCATGAACCTGGAGCTTACTTTCCTACAAAGTATCAGTGGAAAGAATGGGCATATAGAGAGAGTATACTTGTGGAGAAGCACAGATGGCAACTAGGTGATACAGTGGATAGGGCTCTGGGCCAGGAGTCAGGAAGACCTGAGTTCAAATCTGGATTCAGACACTTACCAGCTGTGTGACCCTGGGCAAGTCATTTAACCTCTGTTTGCCTCAGTACCCCCAATAAAATGGGGTTTTTAACAGTACCTACTTCACAGGGTTGTTGTGATGATCAAATGAAATAATATTTATAAAGTACTTAGCACTGTGCCTGGCACACAGTAGGTGCTATAACAAATGCTTATTTGTATCTGCCTTCTCTTTCCCTCTCCACATGTGGGCAAGGCACTGCAGCGCTCTGACATCTTTTCCCTTCTGGTCATACTGTTCCCCTTATGCTGTGGGTCTCTACTGGACAAGTTACTCAGCTGGGCTCCTTGTCTTTTCCTCTGCATAGCTCAATTCTCTATGGCCCTGACTCTCCTTTCTTCTAGAATTTGTACTTTTTGGAGATATTTCTAGCCTTGGCTACTTGGCCTACTCCCTGTAGGGACCTCCCCGTGAGTAGCTCTGCTATAAGTAGCTATGGCCAGTAAGGGGGTGGAAAGGGAAGTGGGGGGAGGGGGAGAGAAATTCCCATCCTCTGCTTTAAGAGGCAAGGAACAGATTGTCTCTAAAGGGCCGAGTTTTTCTTCCATAGATGGCCCTCTTCTCTACTGACAGATGTCAGAGCTGTCTCTTTCCTTTATTCACTCCCAAGAGTGGAGGGTCTTCACCTCGTCTATGTCCTCCACCCCTTTAGCCCAGTCTGGCAAAGCCCGTGGACCCCTTTTCAAAATTATGTTTTCAAATGCACAAACTAAAATATAGCCATCAAAATATTAAGCAAACAAGGTTACCCACCCCAGATGAAGATTCTCTGCCCTAGATTTTTGAGGGGGGAGGCATAGTTCTATACCTCTGATTCCTACACGAGAGGAAAGAAAAGTACTTTGCATATAATCGGGGCTTAGTAAGTACTCAATGAATTTGTTGAATTGAAATTAAGGAAATTTATATTACTCAAGCATGCACTACCTAATCGCTTCACTACAGAGTCGTTGGTACTAATTAACCCCTAAATGTGGAGTTGGGTTTGGTCAAGTCACCAAGTGTTTACTGAGTGCCTCCTGTGGCCAGGCACTATGCTAAGAGCTGGCTAAAGGTGTAGTCTCCAAATGCATTTTATAGTTCCCATTGGTCATCACGGCTTCTTTGAAGTTTTGCTTTTGTTCTGTTGAGATAAGACAGGAACTTTGAAAAAATATACATCTCTATAGGTGAAATGAAACATGATTCTAATGGATTAAATGTGTAAAAGGGAAACTGCATTAAGAGAATACTGCCAGGTGCTACCCAAGACAATTTTCCATCCTACCATTTCCTTGAAGCAAGTTACAGCACTACTAGCAGCTGGCATTTAAGGCTTTGAGGTTCCCAATGCACTTTATCTCACTTGGTCACTATTATCTCATTTGGTCCTCTCAACAATCCTGGGAGGTAGGTGTTATTATCAGCTCCAGAAAACTGAGATACACAGAGAAATGACTTGTTCAGGCTTACCCAGTACTATATGACTTAAGACATGTCATCTTATGCCTCAGTGTCTCTGGTAGGATTTGAACTCAGGTCTTTCAGACTCCAAATCTAATTGCCCTGCCTATTATGTTATAGTTCTTCCACGGACCTAGCTTCATTTTGGGTCTTGATTGCATTTTATGATCTCCTGATTTCTTTCCAATAAACAGACCTGCATGTTTCATCTTGTCATTTTGCTTAACGATGTATATCTAATTAAAGTTTCTTAAAGTTCCATAAAAGGAACTGATTTTGATCCTGCAGAATGTCCTCCCCCTTTTCTCCTCCCCCTCACCTCCAGTCCAATGGGAGGAAGGGTTCTTCATTAACTAATGAATATATTGGCTTGAATCAAACTTGAGTAATAATATATCAATTTGTTACCAAGTATTTTTAAATATTACCTAGCCATAGGTCAATTAGACTAGTACATTTATGGAGTCGGATACATTCTAGCCAATGGCCTTTTACATTAGTAAATATTAGGGATGGATAAATGAGTTACCCCATGAGCAGTATTCTACTTCCCCTGTTGTTGGGAGATATGGTGTGTAGAAACTTTTTTGTTGGGAGATATGGTGTGTAGAAACTTTTTTTTTAGCCTAAACAGGGGAAGAGGATACGGTCTTTTTTGCTGTCTAGCAACAGAGAGCTAACTGACTCCCAGAACAAAGTTGGGAGCTTTTCCTTATTAACTCTGAAAGCGTTAGCATTTGAATTTCTAAGATAGGAGGATTTCTTTGGTGACTTCCCGTTAAGAGTACCAGGGATAGGGCTTCAGCTAACTTGAATCAGTGGTATGGCATGAATCCAGCAGTGCAGTATAGAAGGCCAGGCACAGGACCAACTCAGTCTTGACTGTGCTTAAAGAGTGTGTTACCTTAAATGCCTTAAGGAATGCCCAAGGTAATAGTGAGGCTCTCTTTAATAGAAGGCTATAATGTTGTAACCTCAGATTCAAAGGGTGCTGCAGCAGCCCAGACTCCCATCCAGTCCTCTTATGTCTTCATTGTCTCTGCCCCACCCTAAGCTGGGGCCCAAGAAAAGTCTGTAGATTTATAGATGCTGATGGATGTCTTCTGACCTTAACAAGGAGACCAGTTAATGGCTATTTGCTATATCCCTCAGTGGTGCCAGTGAACTCATCCCTAGAAGGGTGTACCATGCAAGACAGGCTCCTAGGGTCCTATCTCTAGAGCTGGAAGTGATGGGGGATGGGATTCATGCTAGACCCTCTAAAAGGAAAAAAGACCATGTTTTTGGGACCTGGACCCCAAAGCCCCTGAACCCAGATCTTTGGCAATTGCCTGAGGCACCTGGCCCATCCCATTCAATAATCCTTTTAACTGCCCTTTCTTTGTGGCCCTCATCGTCTGCACCTGGCCCACCCCAGGCTATTTGCCACTCCTTAATCCCATCTTGATCTCCCCATGTCTTTCTATACAAAAGTACCAATTTCATTCTCATCAGATTCTTAAAATCTAACCCACTTGTACTGGCATCACTAGGAATCTAGTCCACCCTAATCTGTGTTTTAATAAACTACTTATCCTGAAAGAAGGCTTGAGTGGTTAAATTCTTTCGAGGCAGACCCGTGGCCTTTGCCCTTGCATTTCGGGGTTCCTAGGTCTCCTAGATCACAACATAAGGCCTTTGGAGGGCATCTGATCCAAACCCCTCATTTTATAGGCGAGGAAACTGAGGCCCAGAGAAACAAAGTCACACAGGGAGTGTTAAACCCCAATTCCAAGGATCAGAAGCAGGATTTTAACTCAGGACTTCAGAGCTAGGGTTCTTTCACTGTCCTCCCAATCGCTTTTTGTCTACGTCCTCCACTACTCTTCCCCCAGAGGATGTACTCCGCATGATGAGGCCCTAGGTCTTCAACATTTCCTGGCTTCTGGTGCTGCACCCCTAGGCTGGCCCCACAGACCCTGCGCATGCCCCCTTTCAGTCTCTGCTCTTGTTTCCTGACCACACCACTTCCTTGCCCAATCCTTATATGCTGAGATCATAACTTAAAAAGAAAAGTTTTATTGTTGCTTTTTTATTTTTATATCTCGATGTAAATACTGTTACTCCCGCCTCACCTCTGAACAAAACAGCAACAACACTTATGCAAAGTCAACAGACTCAGCTCCAGCCAGATTGGCCAAATGACTTCCTCCAATACATGACATTCTATCCCAACTTTAGTGTCTTTGCATAGCCTGTCCCCGGTCAGCAATGCTCTCTCTCCTTATCCCAGCCTCTTAGAATCCCTATCTCTCTTCAAACCTCTGCTCTGATACCGCCATCTCCACAGGCCTATCCTGACCATCGTCGCTACTAGTCTTCTGGCTCCCTCAGTCATACTCTCCCCTCACTGATGTTGTGCCTATCTGGTATTTACTTGTCTGTTTACAGGTTGTTTCCTTTCTATAGAATCTAATCTTCTTATATAAAAATAGCCAACATCTAGCACAACACATAGTAGGTGCTTTAAACTGTTTGCTCATCTGCCAATCATTGAAAACCTGTTATCAGTGTTCCTAAGCCTCTCTGCCTAGAGGAAGAAGGCATCTTTCCTTAGCTAGGTCCATCAGTTAATATTTATTAAGCATAGAGCACTGGGCTAAATTAGTATCCTTATCAGTCTGGACATATCCTTCATGCATTTTCATTGATAATAGGTGATCACCTATGTGATGGACACCCTCCCACCATATGTCTCTCCATTACCACAAAGTAACCCACATTTTGATACTTTGGGTCTTGGAGCTGCTCCCAAGTCCTCTAGCTATCAGAGAGATGGGTGTTTTAAAAAGTTGGGTCTTTGTATCAGGGAATACTTTGAGAGCCTTGAAACACAGTGTTATTTCCTAAACGTAATCCAGTATCTTTCCTGTTCCTCTTCAACTCTGAGACCAGGTCATGGTCCCTCTGCCTTGCTGATTTATCTAAGATATGTGTATTGATGGAGTAAATGAAAAGACTACCCATCCAAAGGCAAGTCTTAGTCTACTCTAGACTATATGCAATCCACCCAGGAGGGGAGGAAAAGAAACCACATGCCACAGCCGCTGGAATTTCTCAAGCTCATCTACTCAGTCAAGACTCACTTCTAACTCAGACCTTGAGTGGGTCACTAGGTGCCCTCAGATTTGGGGGTGGGGAGGAGAACAGGGAGACAGAAGGCGGTGAAGAAACCCGATGCCCGGTTAGTTTGACCTCTTTCCCCACGGACTTTGTAAAGCTCTTACATATAAATCTTTCCTAAGTGTCCTGCCAGCTGTGGGCACAACCTTGGTGATGGGAAGAGGTGCCTGCCAGGGACTGCCCTGAGAAGTGCTCATTCCTCCCAAGCCATGCAACAGCCCCCAGTGACAGCAGCTGGCTCCAGCCAAGTCTGAACTGGGGACCCAGTAGTTGAAGGTTCCTGGTGCCAACGACCATGGGAAGGGATAGAGAATCCCCAACTTCATGTTACCTTAATACTTTCCATCACCCCTTGACTTTTCCAAAGTAGGCATCACAGATCTAATCTGTTTCTCCTCCTGCCCTTTAAAAGTGTGGCACACAAACTGCCAGCATTTAAAACAACTTTTTTTTTTCTGCTTAGAAAAAAATCTAAGAGAAAGGTACTGGCTCCTGTGAGCAGCTTTCTAAGCAGGAGAGTTTGTGCCCACGCTGAAAATAAAGGGGAAGAAATATTTATTTTCTCCTTCCATTGGGCTGAGTGTGAAAAGGCTGCTCTGGGACTGGTTTGCACCCAGGGGCTCTGCTCCTCGAAAAGGGAGGCGCTATGGGAATGCATTTGTTACATGGGGGGGTCCCCACGTTTGGAGGGGACCCCGGCTCTCTGCTCTAGCCATCACCCTCTCCCTGGCTTTCCCAGGCTTCTGCTTCCTTGCGGTGGCTGCAGGTGAGCGGGCCCGCCCAGCCCCCCAGCCCGGCCCCCCCCCCCCGCCGGGCCGGCCCCCTCCCGCCGGCCCCCCACCCAGCGCGAGCCCCGCCCCACCCTCTTCCTCCCTGCGTCCCCCCTCCCCCTTCCTCTCTCCCTTTCCCTCCTGAACCCCGCCCTCAGCCTCCCCACAACAGCCGGCCTTTTCCCCTTTCCCCCCTCCCCTCCCTCTTTCTCCTCTTCCCCTTTTTCTCTCCTTCCGTGCCCTCTTTTTCCTTCTCCTCCCTCTTCTCCTCCTCCTCCCCTCCCCCGCCCATTCTCTCCATCTATTCCCCTCCAGCGGCCCCGCCCTCTCCGCTTTCAGAAGCCCCGCCCTCTCCCATCCAGCAGCCCCTCCCCGCCTCAGAGCCCATCGCCCGGCCCCGCCCGGGGACTGACGTCACAGTGACGCACGCGCTCGGCGCAGGCGCAGGGGCGCCGGCCGGCCCTGGACCCCCCCCCCGGGCTCCCCCTCCCCCGCTCCCCCGCTCCAGCCCTCCTCCCGCCCTCCTCCCTCCTCCCCTGCCCCCTCCCCTGGGCGGCCCCTCCCGCGGCCGTCCGGCTGCCTGCTCAGTGCTATGCTCGGGGCGGGCGCGGGGCGCGCGGGCATCGGGGCGTCGGGGCCGTTGGAGGCGCTGGAGCCGCGGCCGCTGCGGGCGCCGGGACAGGTAAGGGCGGCCGGCAGGGCGGGCGCGGGGTGCGAGGGCCTCCGCCGGGCCGACCCCCCCCCCACCTCGGCCCGGCCCGGCCCGGCCCACCCGGCCCCGCCGGCGAAGTTGGCCCCGGCCCGGGCTGGGGGGAGCGAGCGGGCCCGAGCCCCGAACCCCGAGCCCCAAGCCCCGAGGGCGGCCCGGCCCGGTCTGGGGAGGAACGGGCGGGGGCACCGCGGACCCCCCCCAGCCCCGGGGCTGACCCGCGCCCCCTGCCTTGGAGGGTCCCGCACCCTCTCCCCAGGCTGGCCCCCCCAGTGACCCGCACCCCTCCCCAGGACTGACCCTTCCCCCCAAACCTTCCAGTGACCTGCACCTCTCCCCAGAACTGACCTGTCACCCTAAACTTCCCAGTGACCCACACCCCCTCCCCAGGACACGCACCCTGCTTTTCCCAAGACTGACCTTTCCCCCGAAGCCCCCGTGACCTGCACCCTCCCCTCAGGACTGACCTGTCCCCCCCAAACCCCAGAGATTTGCACCCCCCACCCTGGGGAGACCTGCGCCTCTCCTGGGACTGACCTGCCCCTCAAGCCCCACTGCACCCCCTCCCGGACCTGCCCCCTGTCTGGGGGAAACTGCATCTCCCTCCTCCCAGGCCTGACCCGTACCCCCAAACCCCGGTGACCTGCACCCTCCTCCTCCAAGGCTGACCTGCTTGTCCTACACCTCCCCCCCCGCAGTGACCCGCACCTTGCTTTGGGGTGCCCTGCCCCCCTCCTTCATGGAGTTTCCTTCATGGCCCCCCTTTCCCAGCCCAGAGTGACCTACGAGCCCCCCCGTCCCGTCCCCTGCAGGCCCTTCAGTCCCCGGGATCTCCTGCCCCCGTCTTTGCCGGGGTCACCTGCTCGGCGGCCTCCTCCCTGCGGTCCTTGCGCTTCTGGGGCCCCCTTCCCCATCCCCCAGTCAGACCAGAGCAGGGGCTGAGGATGCCCAGGGATGCTGTGCCCTTGCCGGCTGCACCCCCCCAACCCCTGTCCAGGTTCAGCCTTGAGTGTGCTGCGGAATTGCGGTATCCATTCCTCCATCCCACCATCCCTCCATCCCTCCATCCCTCCATCCCTCCATCCCTCCATCCCTGGCAGTGGTTTCTGCGCCTGGCCCCCAGGGGGACGGCACTGCGCTGCGGGCCCTCCGGGGCTGTGCCTGCCAGCTGGCTGCACCCTCCTTCCATGGGCCCATCCTGCCTCCCCTCCCAGAGTGGGCTGGGAAGCCCTCCAGGAGAGGCTGGTCCCTTCCCCAGAGCAGAGTCAGCCTTAAGGGTTTCCCCCCACATAGCCGAGGATGTTGTCCCTGCAGAGAAAGGCCGGCAGGGGCTGAGGAAGCAAGGGAGGGGCACTTGGGTTCTTGGGGGTCGGGATGGATGCGGGGGCTGCAAGGCTCTTGTCCGAGGCATTCACCTGTTCCTTTCTGGCCCCTGCCCCTTAGCCCCTGGCCCCTGGGTGAGTGGCAGGGCCAGGTCTTGGGACCATGGCTTGGGACTCACACATTTAACCAGTTGAAACAGTTTTAGCCCAGTAACATTATAGGAGGAGGTTGTGGACTGATTTTTTTAAAAAGTAAATTTGACAGATACTGTGAAATAAAATAAGTTATTTAAAAATCCTTAGATTGCAAACTTTATTAGTGAAATCAAGTTTCTTTTCCCCCTCAATTCACCTTGTGAATTCCTAAAATCCTTTTAATTTATGATTTCTGTGCAACTAGATTGTTAAGCTCTAATATAACTAGTTGAATAAATTTTTTTTAAGATCATAAATCCGTGTACTTAACCTTTTGCCCAAAGATTTCAAGGAGCGTAATTGGGTGAGTCTCCAGATTTCCGGGGCAAGAGAAGCAGGGACAGTGTGCCCAGGTGTCATTCCCATTTCCCAGATGTGAAAACCAGAGAGAAGTGCTATTCCCAAGGTCACACATAGGAGCTGTGTAGCGAATAGAAGCCTAGATTTCTGCCTCTGAGCTCAGTGCTGAACCTTCTTCATCTGGAGCTTTCAGGTTTTCTCTGCTTCAAGACTTTTGGCCTTTGACTTCGAAATCCCCTTTATTTTTTTTACGTGCTCAGATTTCCCGTGCTCTGCTTTACTTCTCTGAAAATTACTGTCCGCCCCTGTCCTTTACAAGTAAGTAACTCTAAACAAACCCCTTCTGAATTCTATTGCAAGAGTCATCGAAGAGAGTCTAATACAGGAACTGAAAGTTAGGCTGTTATAGTATTGTATTATTTTGTGCCTGTTTTCCTAGACCAGAGATACAGGGGCCTCACTGGTTCAAATTGAATTTCATAATCTTAAGAGGCTTCCAAGTGGACTTTAAAAATTGAAGTGCCTTCTCGTACCCAGTTTAAAGAAATATTTCCCCTCTGAGAGACTTTATTGCAGGTGTTTATCATAGCTCTTCACCCAAACAAAGAAAAACTAAAAGTGAAACTAAGTGAGAAAAGGGGGTTATTTGTTGGCAGTATTATTGAATGCCCACAATTCTCTAAGCACTCGATGGTACAAGGAAGACATGATTTCTTCCATGTAAGAGCTTGCTGTAATCTTAAGAGCTCATTAAACAGCCTAAAGCTGAAAAAAGCATTCTTATTTGAATTATTTTCATGTTTTAGTATTTTAGGAATTAGAAACAGGTGAGGGCACGTAAAGACTTTTCATCTGACTGTATTTTCCTTAGTATTTTGGTTGTCATCCAAAAAGAACCATATTTAGCCAAGACATTATGAAAAGAAAAATATTAGGCCTCAGGTCTTTACAAATTTTTATTAAGTTACAAGTACTTGCTCCAGTAAGTAGGAGGAACCCAAGAGGATCTGGAGTGAGGGAACGTGGATTTGAATTCTGTTCCCATTAGTTTACTCCGTGTTCAACACACCTTCCCACTTGGATGAGCCTCTTTTGTAATAGCTACTCAGAGGTTTGTGTGGAAGGAGCTTTGAGTTACTGTAGTGTGGAGGGTACCTGGAAATTTCTGGGCTGTAGGGTAGCTGCCATTTCAAATCTTCAGGTCCAGAAACTAGCCCTCAAGTTTTTCTCCTGCTTGGCGATGCCAGAGACATGATCCAGCGAGACCTGGGTTCAAGTTGGGCCTCTCTGTGACTGGGCAGATCCCTTGACCTCTTGATTCTCTGGGCAGCCAAGGTGCAGCCCTGCTTTGGAAGAGGGAGTTCCCAGGAGCTGAGGAGTCCCAGGTGGGACTGCTGAGTGACCATTTCCTGGATTGTTTGGAGTGATCGTTTGGCATTTATTGTCTTTCCAACATCTGCAGTTATCAGATGCATGTTTCTTTGCACGTTTCTTTGCGGGAGGGGACCGTCCATAACCTGCTAGGCTGGCGGCTCTTATCTAAATAATGGCCAGGTTTTGCTTTCGTTTGTGAAATCACAGCCCTAGAGGTCGACTGGCTGCTGCTGACAAGTTACGTGACCGTGGTAGGCCTCAGTTTCCTCATCCATTGAATAGGGTGATTGAACTGTCCGTATCTTTAATGTGTTTCTGGCCTATTTTAATTCTTCATGATTGCATTCACTTCTTTTTTTTAATCAGAATTTTGGAACTGCAGTGAGCTGCTCTTGCTCAGGTGATACACAGGTGGTTGGGACTCAGCTTCCTGGCAGCATTCTAGAATGTGTTATTAAAGGAATGGTGTGGTTGGCGGGCGCTGAGAGAGGGAAGCTCGGATTGTGCCCAGCCTGTGGCTGGTCACCCAGAACCCGTCATCCCAGACTAACTTCAGCTCATTCTTTGATGGGGTTTCTAGACTGTTACAGCGGGGAATACTCGAGGAGATTGGGATCCTAGAAAGGCCTTTGACAAAGGCACCACCATGTTCAAGTTGGTGGCAGACCAAGGAACGTGGGCTGGAAATTTGGAAATTTCTCTGTGGACCCTTTTAATGGGAAAAACGGCACCTAATTTTTCATACTTAATTATAGGGAAAGAGACTAGAGAAGGTACAAGTCTAGCTCACATTCGTTTGTTCTAAGAGGGTTCGTAAAATTCCAAAAGGTTCTGTGCAGTAGAAGACATGGAAGCTGAGGGTTGAAGTAGAAATAATATCGGATTGGCTATTGGAGGGCCGGTGTCTGAGTCCCAGCTGGGGGACTGCTACGCGTGTAAGTTTCCCTCTCTGTAAAGTGGGAACAATGATACTTACTCCATAAACTGACTCCCAGGGCTGTTGTGAAGAAAACATACTGTGGACTAAGTGTCATAGAAATGTGACTCGTTGTTGTTAAGGGATCCCGTTGATCGGTGAGATGAGGGTCCTGCAGTTCCATTGGTGTTCGCAGTCTTCTTTGGTGGTGGGCGTCTTCTCCCGTATCTTTATGTGAATCTCCCATAGAGGTCCCCCCCACCCCCAGCCTAATGGGCTGCTCCATTCTTTAAATTTCTCCATTGTCCGGTCTTTCCAGTGGTGTGTACATTTGGTTTTTGGACAAAAAATATCAATGAAGAGGGCTTTGGGTACCCTGCGACCTCCTTGACGTGGGTGTTTGGTGCAGTGGTCGATGCTTGCCCATCTCAGCCTGTCTGCCTCCTTTAGCTATGTGTCCTGAGCCATCCACCAGGGCTTCACCTGGCATACTGGGGGCTTGTCTTTTGGTCTCTGAAACTTCTGAGGGTGCCGGTGCAGCGAATAGTCTGAGCAGCTTTTCCAGTCATTCATTTCTGTAATGTTTTCTTTGGTACTTGTGTTCAGTTTTCCATTGTTCCATGCATTTCTATGTTGTTCTTTGGGTCACCCTCCATTTGATTTTTCCAAAGATTACAGGATTTGAAACTTCATAGCTCCACTGGAAGAATGCTGGTGTTGAGAAGAGAGGTCTTTATTTTAGGGAGAAGTGGCTTTCCTTCCAGCAAGATTCAGTGACCCTCTGATTGTTAATATCAAGTGAGGTGAAAACAGGTGGCCTGATGCTCACCAGAGGGGTTTGCCCCATCATGGAGCAGCGGTGTTTGTTCGCGTTTGTGAAGGATCGGTCAGAGGCAGCCCTAGAACAGCTCGAGCTTCCTGACTTAGATCCAAATTGACTTAAGAGTTTGCCCTAACCATCCACACAGGAAAACCACATAGATGAGGATAGCAAAGTGAGCTAAGGAATGGTTTGTACATTTTGAAATAAAGTTTTGTTGTACTTAAAAGTGCAAAAAACCATTCTTAACTTGTAGAAGTACAAAAACGGGTCCTTGGGCAGTAGTTTGTCCCTCCTGGTCTAGACTGATTGAATTTAGATGGAAAACCAACTGAGTAGATCCATCCATCCCTCCCTGTCCTGGGCAGACACCGTATCTGAATGATGACCTGCATTCATAATTCACTTTGCATTTGCTTCTTCTGGAATCAAAAAACACATTTTTTTTTTTAATGGTTTTACAGTTTAGAGAATAGGTAAAGTTTGTGTAAGGACTGAGAACTCAGTGACTTAGTGTCTCCTCCCTCCCTTCCCCCACCGTCAGCATCATCATTAGAGGACAAACTCTGGTCAGAAATGATTGTCCCCAAAGTCCCATCCTTCAAACTCTTCCTCAGAGACTGTGCCTCACCCTGTGATGAGTCTTTTACACACCAGCCTGGGCTGATCCTCTGCCAGGACCAGTCTGTCAGTGGGTTTGGGTTCAGATCCTACCTTGGACAGGTCCTTACTTTCTTCATTGGAATAATGAGAGCGTTGGACTATATGGTCCTTTCCCTGGCCAGGTAGAACAGTCAGTAGAGCATCAGGCCTGGAATCAGGGAGATCTGAGTTTGAATTTGGCCCCAGACACTTCCTAGCTGTGTGACTTGGGGCAGGTCATTTGACCCGTCTGCCTCTGTTTCCTCATCTGTAAAATGGGGGTGATAATGGCACTTACCTTCAAGGTTATTATGAGGGTCAAATGAGATGATATTTGTAAAGTGCACAGCACAGCGCCTGGCACATAGTAGGCACTTATTTCCTTCCTTTCAATTTAAAGTCTGATCCTATGAACCTACTTTGCTGCCTTTCTGGGGAGAATCCAGGGATCCCTCTGTGTCATGATAAAATATCACTGTAGGTGCTTTTGTGAAAACTTGTTAAGACATTGGAACAAAGAATCCCTTCTCTGCCTTGCCATTTGTAGGTTCCTAGGATTTAAAGTCCTGTATTTTATTTTTGGGGAAATAGGCTCAGGGAAATTTAGCAACTTGTTTAGGTAACCCAGCTTCGGGATTGGAACGTACACCATCTGACTTCAAATCTCATGTTCTGGGGATGGTGACACCTTGGTGTGAGCTTTGGGGGAAAAGACATTTTCGTCATCTGAAGCAGGGGCATCAAAGGGGGTCATGGAACTGGCCAGAAGGGGCCCTGTGGGAAGAGCCCATATTCATATCTTCTCCATCCTGGAGGGTTTCTGTTCTTTTTGTTCAGCATTTCACAATTCCACTTATTCTGGAAGCTCCATGGAGGATGGATTCAAACAGGGAGATACTTGAAAACAGGAGGGTTGAGGGGAGAGATGAGGAGTCCTGTTTGGGACATGGTGAATTTGAGTTGTCTCCAGGACGCGCAGTTTGACATGTCCAGTAGGCAGTTGGTGATGCAGAACGGAAGCCTGGAGCAGAGGCTGGGGCTGGATGTGGAGACATGCAAGGCATCTGCTAGAGATGGTCATCGGATTCGTGATGGTTGATGACAGGTGAGAGAGACGACGACTCAGCAGCCCAGAGCTGGGGAGCACCCGGAGGGTCTGGCACTAATGACAGGGGAAGCCAGTGTGGGAGGCATCTCTAAGAGGAGTGAGCGGCCAGCAAGGGCTGAGATGGAGGAGGACAGAGAAAAGGTCACCACATGTGGCCATCAGACATTGCTGGGACCATGGGAGAGAGCAGTTTCGGTCCAGTGACGAGGTTGGAATCCAGACTACAAAGGAGTGAGAGAAGAGGAAGTGGAGATGACAGGTGTAGACAGCTTTTTCTCAGGAGCTGGGCTGAGAAGGGGAGGAAAGGTGAAGGTCATGACAGTGTAAATAGCCAAGGATGCAATAATGGGGCTTTACCAGAGCTATGAACGCTTAAATATGCTGCTACTAGAGATGAGGAGAAACTTCAGTACTTTCCCTAAGCCATCATTTTTCTCATATGGATGATTTCTTTGGTTCTTATCTGATTTATTTTTTGGAGGTTTGATCCCAAAGATCTCTACCTCTATGTGTGTCCAGTTTATCATATTGAGCAAATGAAAAAAGCGTTTGAGTACTTACGTGCAGAGGACTTTGCTAAGCCCTTTGCAGGGCTACACATAGAAAGGCAGGATGCTGCCGTACTCTGCAAAAGCTCACGCTAATGGAGGGAGATGGCAGATAGAGGAGGTTTTGTTTGGGTGCAAGTCAGATTGCTTAGGGTGCAGGACTAGCCTGAAATCCTGTATGTTTAATAGTGAAGAGATGCCGGTGTCATGGATTGAATTTTCAGGGAAGGGTTAGCATTCCAAATGGCTGCCTCCTCTTTAGCAGGTTAGAATTTCTGAGTAGTTTCTGATTGACATGGTTTTTATTGCGTTCACTGTGATAAGCAGAGAAACTAGGATGTGGCGTGGACTCATGACTTCACTGGTTTGGCTGAGGAGGATCCCTCTACCACTGCAAGTCAACACCTCCGTCGCCCAGAATCACCCAGCCAGTCTGGGCCTGAGGAAGCACCTGTCCCTAGCTAGGCCTTCTTGGTTTAGAGGCTGGCCCTGTATTATTCATTGTTTTAGACCGCTGGACTTGAGATTTCCACAGACTGGGTCTGAAAGTGGCCAGCCTCCTCAGTCACATCATGTTGGTTCATTTTGTCCATACTCGGAGCTGCCTTTGGGAAATTTCAAACTATATTTAAGATATAGTTCATGTTAATACATCCTTACTTCGTCCCTCACTGATATTGGCTGTTCTTAACATCGTTGCTCCAAAAGGACGGATGGACTGGCCTGGTTCCTGATGCATTTTTTTAGAGGCCCAGCCTAAGGAGGTGATTCCGTCAGAGATGGTTTCATCCTCGAGTCAGGCCACAGGGTTGAATCTCACGAGCATGTGGGTGCTCTCCAAAGGGAGACTCCGTCAAAGTCCCCCCAAAAGGCTCGCCCTCCCTCTGGCTTTGGAGCTGTAGCCTGTCTCCGCTTTTGTGGTGGCTGAGTAGATGAGCCGCCCCTTTTGCACCAGAGGCCCATACAGGCATCCAGCCTTATGGTACTACCCAAAGAGCATGGGCTTCTCCAGAGGGAAAACATATTTGTGATTGTTAGGCCTTCCCATTAGACAAACTGTCCAAGAAACTCCGAGTAGTAGGGGAGGGCAAAGTCCAGGCTCTTTACTGTCCCTGGTGTGGTTTTAGCCCCTCTCTAGGAGGATTGGTTATGACACCCAGGAACTCCCCCTTCTCTCTGTAGAAGACTAGAGGCCTGAACTCTTGGACTTGGGGCTCTTAGAGAAGTACACCTGAGGCTGTATCTATAGAGGTTGAGACTCTGGAATTTAGGGGGCCCAAGAACTCTCCTCCCAGGTAGCACTGGGAGGGAACATATGGGGCTCTGCCCCAAGGGAACAGCTCTCTTCCCTGGGACGTGCGTGCCCGGGCTACACCCTGCCGGACCCTGGAGGGAGTGGGGCCACCCTTGGCTTGCCCACTGCCATACCCATGCCTTGGCTCTGCCATTCCTGATCCGAGGATGAACTTCCCCTCTCTGCACTGCTCCCCCCATCTCTGCCTGTTAACCCCCTTGCAGGACTTGTTAGGTAGTAGGTCTTCCATGAAACCTTCCCTCAACCCTTCCAGTGGGAGCTTGTCATGCCTGGGGGTAGTGGAAAGAGCAGGGGACTTGAAATTAGCTTTCTGGAGGGGCGTGCCATTGCTGCTGTTGTTATTGCTCCTATTGCTTGCCAGGTCTTTGACCTTGACCCGCTTGGGATCTTCAGGGTCCCTTCCAGTTTCGGTTTGTAAGATCCCTCCTTACTTTTCTTCTGGCCCTGGACCTTCCTTTGCATTTAACACACCTGCTTATTCTCTCAGTTATTTGTGTAGAGGTCTTTTGTGCCTGCCCCCATTACATGTCAGGCTTGGTGGTGTTTCCATCTTTGTACGCTGGGTGCCAAACGCTGTGCTCTAGTATAGCAGATGCTTGGAAAACTTGTGAATTGAATTATCTTAATTGTTTTTAGCCCTTGTATTTTATCATTATATTCACTCACTCTGTGAAGTGTTTCTTTAAGAAAGAGATGGAGAAGAGAGATTATGATCTGCAAAAGCCAAGTAAATGAAGCTTTGGAAAGGGTGAAACTTGTATGGGTAGACTCCCATCCTGAGAAGTTCTATAGAGGGTCGTTTGGGGCAGCTAGGCGGCACGGTGGATAGAGCACTGGCCCTGAAGTCAGGAGGACCCGAGTTCAAATACGGCCTGAGACACATAACACTTATTAGCTGTGTGACCCTGGGCGTGTCACTTAACCTCGATTGCCTAACCAAAAAAAAAAAAAAAAAATAATATAATAAAAAATAAGAAAACCACAGACGGTCGTTGGCGAGCCTGAGCTGTTTACTGGGCATTATCTACTCTATAATTGTCTTTTGTATTACATTTATGCTGATAGGAGTTAATCTTAGAGTATCAGAGTTGTTTATGCACATGAAGATTGGCTTTTTCGTGATGACATCATAGCTTCAAGTAATTCTTAGAGAAATATACCTTACTAAAAAAATGAGAGGATGGGTCATAATTATGCCTTTTGAAACTCTTAATAGGACCATTTGGCTTTGGCTTCATTTCTCATCGGCAAAAGGCGTTTCCTCATTGGGGATTTTTCTTTGCCAGTGAAGTCGAAGGTCTGGGCTTTGTCCCTGGCCTAAGAAATGTAGTTTTCTGTATAAGTCCATTAAAGCAGTTTGGTACATTTTCCAGAGTCTGTTCTTAATGTGAGTGAGTTAGTGCTTGGATTTAATGCCTTAGTGCAGTGGAAGTTAGGCAGACGTCGTAAGGAGGAGGATCGAGAGAGTTTCTTCTGTTTAACTGATTACTATGGCAGGTAACTTCTTGTATGGGATTTCAGGGAGTAAAGCAGGATTAGATAAGTGTCAGAAATGACAAACCAGATTTATTTCAGCACTGTTATTGCTGTGAAGATTTAGTAGCACTGCAAAAACCTCATTAGAGCCAAGGCTTAAAATTTACAGAAAAAAATTTCTCAGGTTCTAAAATAGGAAATTTTAAGAGATAAGTATTTTCCTTAAAA
Source organism: Vombatus ursinus (assembly GCF_900497805.2). Taxonomy (NCBI): domain Eukaryota; kingdom Metazoa; phylum Chordata; class Mammalia; order Diprotodontia; family Vombatidae; genus Vombatus; species Vombatus ursinus. The sequence goes on along the minus strand of NW_020954577.1, from coordinate 46,379,849 downwards.
AGAAAAGAGAGTAATAATGCCATCCAAATAGTTTTTATTGTGTCATTTTCAGAAGATGCTCTGGTGGATTGTCTTGGGCATTATTGTATCTGTATGTAGATCTATTCAGGTGGGAGGAGGAGGTTTCAGAAGCTGATGGTATCTGTATGGGAAAAAAAGATGCCTATTAATGGATGAGAAATGAGAACGGCCAAACAGAATTGGAAAGAGACAAAAGAAAACTGACTGGTTATAGAACTGTTGCCTGAAGGTTGAACTTTTCGTATTGTTTTGGGAAAACCTGGTAGAGCCCGAGTTCCTAAGTAGCCTCATGCCCATGTCCCTGTTGTGTTCTTGCCTAAAGGTTATACAGTTTATTAAATTAGGCCTTTGACTTTTGACAATAATATATCAGCTTTGAAAAAATAACCTGCTTCTCATATGGTTTTTGACTGACATTTTATTATGAAATTATATAAAACGTATTATAATAAAGTTTAGGTAGCTTTTGAGGACAAAAGCATGATGAAGACTTGATTTTCACTTATTTTTAGATTAAGGATGGAAACCAGACCTATGATTTTCCTGGTACAGGGGGTCCCCCTGCGGTCTGGCATGTCTCTTTGCAAATCCCACCTTTCCCCCCCTTTCCACTAGTGACATGAGCCTTCTGCCTGGGCCAGACAGGTCTGTGTATATTTATGCCATTCCCCTTGTCTGGGATCTTTTCCTCTTTCTTATTTCCCTTCAATATTTAACTCCTTCAGTGTTTCTGTGAAGACCCTGCTTTGTCAGCCTGAAAACCGTAAATGTGAGCAGTGCTTGTTTTTTTGAGGGTTCCGACAGAACCTTTGCTCCACCCAGAAGTCGCCAGAAAGACTGAAGGGGGAGAAGACAGAACTGAGTCTTGTAAATGGGCTCTCACCCTTTGGATACCCTGCTGTGAGTTTGTGTCGATCTTTTTTGGTTCTTTTGTGTACTCTCCCTTCTGTTTTTTTGGTCCCTGTCTTTTTAAGATCTGGACTCCTTGGAGACTTTGTTCCCATTAGGGTTTCTTTTCTTTAGGAAAAAAAAAGTTTTTAGCAACCTCATCTCACTCCTCCCTAATATTGAATTTTCAGTCACCTGAAAGACCTAAATCTTTTGTATTTGCAATGCTAAGTCTCATTCTCTGAGCTGTTGAGCATGTTTTTGTTGGTGTTAGTACTCTCTGCATTGATGCAGATTGTAACCCTTGTTGAACCCAGTAAATGGTCTTTTGGAGTTACTATGGCCAAAAAATTCATCACCTTGTAGCCGTCTTGGTGATGAATCTTTCTGAACTTAACTGGCCTGATTCTTGGACGACAGACATACAATCTATCGCCAGGCATATGCAGGGAACCATCCATCTTGGTAGGACCTACCAGAGTTTGTTCTCTGCTGGTATAGCCTTTCTGTACTCAGGGCCACTTTGACATTATGAAAAAATGTTATGAGTAAGAGGACTTCAGATAAACCATTTGAAATTAAGTGCACAGTGGGATGTGTCATCCTCCATTTCTTCTGATGTTTCATGTGGTATGATGCTTACCCTGGGTTCTTAAAAACTGTATCAATAGCACCAAAGCTCTGGCAGGTCCTATCATGCTGGAAATGCCAAAAATCCTACAAAGGATGGGTGTTGAAGGATCTTTTTTTATTTTATTTTGTTTTGTTTTGATTTTTTTTTGGCGGGGTCTAGGCAATGGGGTTAAGTGACTTGCCCAGGGTCACACAGCTAGTGTTATGTGTCTGAAGTCAGATTTGAACTCAGGTCCTCCTGAATCCAGAGCCACTGCTCTATCCACTGTGCCACCTAGCTGCCCCCAGAAGGATCTTTTTTTTAATATGATAAAAGGAAGCAAGCATATACAATGGGGAAATACTAGAAGCTTTCCCAGTAAATACAGGTGTAAAGCAAGGATCCTCTTTTCTCCATTGTTGCTTGTCTTAGTTCTAGAAATGCTAGCAATAGGACAAGAGAGAGAAATTAAAGATATAAAGATAGTCAGAGAAGAAATAAAACTGTCCTTTTTGCTGATAACATGATGGTTTGCTTAGAAAATCCTAGTGATTCAGGAAAAAAAAATTTGGAACAATAGCTTAAATAAAGTTGCAGACAATAAACAGACAATAAAGACTAACACAATAAACCTAGAGAAATCAACATTTTTTATCGAAAAAACAAATCTAGGAGGCAATAACAAGAAAGGATAGTCTCATAAAAGTGACAAAATGCATAAAATATCTGGGAGTCAGTCTACCAAAGCACACTCAATAGTTGGATAGATTAAATTAAATTAAATTAAACTCTCCTAAATAACACAAATAACTAGAGAGGTAGTCAATGCTTATGGCAGGGCTATGCCACTATAATAAAAATAAATGTAATATTACTAAAGTTAACTTACAGACTTGGTGCTAACTTATCTTACTACCCAAGAGACACTTTACGAGGACTAGACAACATGACAACAAGATTCATTTGGAGAAAGACAAGATCTAGAATGCGAACAAGAATATATACAAGCAATGAAGAAAGGTAGGAATGGGAGGAAACAGTGCTTCCAGACCTCCTGTTAACTAGAGCATTAGCGGCCTGCAGGCACGCCAAAGGATTCTGGGTGGCCTGCAAGGATGTTTTCTCGGACTGCCTGTAATCCTTTGGTGTGCTGCGAGCAGCTCACAGGCCACAGGTTGTTCAGGCCTGCTCTAGTAATAATCATCCAAGTCATTTGTATTAATTTTAAAAAGAGAAGCAGATCTGTTAAACAGACCAGACAAAGAAGAATCGTAAGTAACTGGATTTAATAACCAGCAAAGCCTCAGACAAAAAGAACTCACTGCATGACAAGTGTTTCTGGGAAAATAGGAAAGCAGCGGCAGAGATTAGGTTTAGACCAGTACCTTAGGTATGTAACCTGAAGAGTGACTAGATGGTTTAAAAAAAAGCAGTTAGAAGAGAAACAGTTCCTGTGTCTTTCACAGCTCTGGGTAGGGGATAAATTCTTATCCAAACAAGGGGTAGAGATGATTACAAAAGAGAAACACTTTTGGTTCTATCAAACTGAAAAGCTTTCACAGAAACAAAATGAGTGGTACTAGGATTTGACATCTATCAGAAGTGGCTAGGACCAAAAATCATTCCCCAACTAAGAGATGAACAGAGAGAGGCCTGAGAAGAATTGGAACCTCTTTGAACAACCTCATGAAATCAGAATCCGAATCACTAAGAAGAGAAATGTAAATCCAAACAACTTTGTGCTTTCACCTCACGCCCAGCTAAGGAGTTGTCTGGGTGGAAAGGCAGGCACCCAAGGGCATTGTTGGCAAAGTAGTGAATTGTTCCTGTGTTCTGAATGCTGTTTGGAATTATGTGAAGTAAGTCCCAAACGTGATTCTACCCTTTAACCCAGAGATCCAACTGCTGGGTGAATACCCAAGTGACAGAGACAGGCCCCATAGACGCCTACATGTAAGTATATTTGTGTGGGGGGAGGGGGGAGGGTGGGTAGCAAAGAACTAGAAATAAAGAGATGCTCCCCAGTTGGAGAATGGCTAACTAAACACGTTGTGCATGAATGTAATAAGATATTAGTGTGCTTATAAGAAGGAATGAATGAAGAAGCATTTCTCTGTGCTCGATTTATGTCAAGCAGTAGATAAATACAAATAGATGAAGTCACAAAGTCCCTGCTGTCAAGGAGCTCACCCTCTGCTTGAGAGAGACAGTACATACAATTCAGCCGCAGGGCAGAAGGAAAGGTCCAGAAGTTTTAGGGATTCTGTGGTGGGGCAGATGAGGCCAGTTTTGGAGAACTAGAGGGCACAGTCAAGGCAGAGGGTCAGGCCTGCTGGTCCTCCGTCTTGGGGGAGCTTGGAGGACCTTGGGACTGGGGCCTGAGGAGGAGGCCGAGGGAGAACATCACAGAATCACAGGATTGGATATTTGGAAAGGGCCCAGCAGCCATTGGTCTGACCTGGACACCAAAGACGCCTCCACCGTAACATGTCCCCAAGTGGTCATCGAGTCTGCCTGTAGATTTCCCAGGAGGGCCGAGTCATTGAGACAAACTCTCTGCACCTTCCATGACTGCTCCTTCTGCCTTCTGGGACCATGCGGAACAAGGCTGACCCCTTCCCTACACACTTGAAGACAGATGTCCTCTGCCCCCACTTCATTCACCTGGTGCTTGGGCAGCACCAGTCAGATACCTTCGCCATCATCCCAGTCGCTGTTCCTAACTCTCTCCAGCTTCTCAGAGTCCTTCAGCCGTGGCTTAAAGACTTAGATGAACATGCCAGGGAAGGAAGGAGATCGAGCCAAATGGTGTGCAGATGGAGAGGACGCCCCCGCGTTGGCCAGGCCTGGAAGCCTGAGGTCTGGACTCTGCGTGGGATATCAGAGTTGGGCTGCGTGTCGGCCAGTTTGGTGGAGGTTTTCTTCTTCCTCTTTAAGCCCTTTATTATAAGGGGTGTCGCGGGAAATTGTGAGTGATATCAAAACAAAAAACAGCACTAAACATTTATGAAAAAAATCTATCCCAGAATTTGCCTAAGGATCCGTGCCAAACTCACTCGTTCATAGTTTAAGGAGTATGCTTGCTTGTTTTTTGAAAATTGGATCACCTTTTGCCTGTTTCTAGTCTTTTGGAACCTTTTCTGTTCTCCGGAATTCTTTGCTGATTTCATCTCTGAGCTGCTTTAGTCCTCCAGAGGCAGCTGGATGGTTCAGTGGTTAAGAGTGTTGGACTTGCTGTCAGGAAGACCTGAGTTTGAATCCTGTTTGACATACTTCCTAGCTGTGTGGCCCCAAGCAAGTCACTTGACCTCTGTCTGCCTCAGTTTCCTCACTACCGCTCAGGTAGTCGTACGGATCAGATATGTAAGCAAAGCCCTACAGAGATGCCGTGAGTTGTGGTTGCTACAATTCCATCCTAACCCTGTCTATTCTGTTTTCCATTTTGGGGATTGTGAGGGAAGCGAGATGGGAGTTGAGTAATTTCACTTTTTATTTGTTCTTTTCACACCAAACATTCCTTAAAAAGCTCTCCTCTTTGTCCTCAGCATTTTTTTTTTTTTTAACAAGCCATCGTTCATTTCTGGCTTTCTCGTTGCTGAGACCCTTCTTCTGGGGGTCATTCTTTGGTGGCTGTCCCGTCTTCCTCATGCCTGTTCTGCCTTGCCTTTGGGTTTGCCTTGCCGTTTGCGTTTTCTGGCAGGTGCTTCTCCAAGTCTTAGGCGTCTCTTTAAATACCTCCCTCTTACTTCCTGGGCAGGATCGATCATTTGCCAGGCTTTGTGTTTGGGAGCCTTTTATCATTCCTTTTAGCTTTGGGACATGAGGTCATCAGGCCTATCTTTCCTCTAAATTTTTTGAAATCTTTTTTTCTAAATTCTGGAGTATACCTGCTTCTGATTAGAAATCCTGAAATGACACAGTTGCTTTTCTCCATGTTTCATCTCACCAGCTAGATTAGGAAACTGCTTTATGTTGACTCTAGTGCTTAATGATGGCCCCCTCTGTTTGTAACCCCACTATTCATCCAGTGATACTGTGGAGCCCTACCACATGGCGTAACTCGGGTACTGAAGAACCAGAGGCACTCCAAAGACAGTGGGAAGGCAGCCAGTGGGAGCTCTGACCGTGTCACTCCCCCTCACCCCATGACCTTCAGGGGCTCCCCAAAGCCTCCGGAATCTAATGTTTAGCTTCTTTCTGTGTATTCTGTGTTCTAGCCTACTTGCCTATCCTCAAATATAATACTCTTGTCTCCTCTCTCTGGGCCTTTTGCAGTGGTGGGCTTCCTTCAAGACTCAGTTAAAATTCTACCTTCTGTAGGAGGACTTTGTTGGTCACCCCCATCTGACCTTCTGCTATTGCCTTCCTTCTTCTTTCTGTCAACAAACATTTATTAAACATCATTTAATATCACGCATATATGTGTATATGTATTATATATATATATATGTATTTATGTTAACAGTTCTATCCTTTATTTTTATCATGTGTAGATGAGGGAAGGAACCTGGGAAATGGCCATTTAGTAGAATAGAGAAATTCATTAAGTGGGAGGGCAAGGTGTCTCCAAGTCAATGGAAAATTGGGAGCAAACCTAAAAAAACCTCAGCAGTACCCCAAGCTGATTGAAATGAACACTGGGGATGCCACTTTATAGAATGCATTTTTATAGTCTGGCACTTTGCCTGATTAAAGAATTGTTGACTCAATCTTCACTATAAGAACATTTTCATAAGAATAAAAAACTAAAGGCAACTCACGCTGTTTAGTTTTCCATATTCTCCACTTTGCTTTCATTCAGTCGCATGTTTATCTCATGCGACAGCTTTTGATTTGGATATTGGACAGTTTTGAATGAAGGTACAAGTACTTATTAAATGCTAATTGTGTGCTAGCCACACCAAAACAAGGCAGTGCCTGCCCTCAGGGAGCTTACATTCTAATGGAGGAAACCACTGGTAGAGGGGTACAGTGGCCTGGGAGGGTGTTCTGGAAAGTTGCAGGAATATGAACCTTTCTTTCTCTGCATTTTTCATTTTTGATTTACAAATGTAGCATTTGACTACTATGATTAATTCTTATTTTCCTATTTTCTGTGATTTTGTCTGTCTGTTAACTCCCTTCGCCTGGGTGGATCGATGGCTCTTAAACAATTTATATAGCTTTAGAGAAGGGGTTCTTAAATGAGGGTACATAGGCCAAGGGGTCCATGGCTAGATTTCAGGGAGTTTGTGAACTCGTATGGAAAAACAATTCCATCTTTATCAAAAACCTCGAACTGAAACTTTTCCTTTCCTTCTGCTATTTCAAAGCATTGGCCTTACCAGACGGGTCCCAGAGGGGGGTCCAGGCTCACACAGCTGTGGCTTCAATCAGGCAACAAGTGCTTGCTAGGCACTGGGCCCTGAGGCGAGGGCCACTGGAGATGTCGAGGCCTTTGGGTCACTCTATGACCAGAATGGCGATCTATCTGATCCTCCTTCTTAGGGTGCTCACTGCCCTCCTGCTGCGGGGGTCCTGAATTGGGGGCGGGGAGGAGAGGGGACCTCATACCAGCACGGGAAAGATCCCATGACTTTCAGTGCTCTTTGTATTGTTAGGGACACAGGAGCTGAGGCTGGGCTGCAGAGTGGGCCTGATTTTTTAAAACTCTGTTTCTTTTGAAATGCACAGCCTTGCACTACATTTTGTTTTTAAAGGAAGTGGATTGTTCTAGTACTTAATAGATAGTTTTCCTCATACGTTATCATCACTCTTAGCACTTGTTTTTTCCTAATTTTAGCAAGATCAGGGTTAGTATACTTAGTGAGAGAACACTAGTTCCTGCCCCTGAAATTGATTTCTTCCCCCATAGATAGGCCTGACTACTGTGTTCTGTGGATAAAGGGAGCTCTTATTTTTTATTTATGGTTTTAGGACAGATTTTTTCAGATGTCAGCTCTTTGGTGCATGTGTCAATGGAAAGAAAGCCATGCAGTACAGATAACAAGGCCTCTTGTTTGCTCTGAGAAGCTGCGGGACCTCTGTTTGCATCTGGGTGTTTGGGCAGTATTGGAAGCTGGGCTATGAAGATCTGACTTTGGCTTGGCTTGGCTTGAAAGCCATTTGATTTTGCCAGGCTATTCATTTCTTCTCTGTCATGCTAAGGATGGGTAGGAGGCTCTGGCCTACGCTGAGCTAACCTCTCAACCCCCTCCTTAGGGATGGGTTAGGCTGGGGTGGGTGCTGAAGAGGAGGTAGTTCAGTGTTTTGTTTTAAAAAGGTCATCCCTTACCTCTCATGCCACCCTGGCGGGGGGTGGGGGGGAATAATGAAAACAAGCAGCTGAAAGTAAGGCTCGGCCTTTGCTGTGAACATTCCAAACTGAAGGTAGGTTCCAAAGAATCCTTTTCTGTATCGGCCAGTGTTGTCAGGCACAGAGCTCAGGTTGCCCAGCAAACACAGATTTCCTTGAAAAATTAAAAGGCGTGGATTGGTCGTTAAATTACTCTGGTGCTATTGCTCCGTTTCCCCTGGTTAGGATTGACAAATGTGCAAGCTTGTTAATTTGTAGGACTGCCTTGGAATGGCTTCTCACTGGTTTTTATAGTGGAGTTTGTAAGTCTCCTAGCATTGAGGGACCTACTCTAGGTCTGCTCCCTGTTGGAGAGATGAAAAGATGGGCCCATGGGAGTCAATGGCTTGACCGGGGTCATACAGCCAGGGAGCTGCAATCTCTTGCAAAGAGGAGGCTCTGACTCCAGCAGTTGTTATCCTTGAGAAGTCTTTTTTGAATAAAAGGATTTAATAGAAATTAATCTGAGTAGCCTGGTCTCAAGTCTTAGATGATACTTGTTAACTTTTAAGTTTATATTTATCAGACATGAATTTGACTGTTCATTCAACAAATGTGTATTATGGGCAAGGCACAGTATATATTTCTTTTGGGGGATATAAAGGAAAAGGCAGGAATGACCCCTACTCTAAAGGAGTTTGCATCCCGCTGTCTCCGTCATCACAAATTTGAGAAGTACTCTTCAGTGAATGACATTAGAGGCTAATGTTTTACATTGAGAGCTGAAAGATAAAGTGCATTCCCTGACTGTGTAGATTTGTGTTTTAAGGGAATGGAAAAGAACCATCTTTGTGAAGACAAAAGAAATGACAGGAAGATACGTTAAGTCTGGGGGTGGGGTGGGGAGAGAGACAACAGGAATCCATAGGTCAGGTCGCTGGCATATTCCTTGGACTTTAGTGCTTTAGAGTGTTGATTCCTTGCTAGTTTAAAAAAAAAAAGCAACCTCCCAGTTAGTTGTCTCATCCAATTCTATACGACTCCTTGAATTAGGTTTTTTATGGGCGTTGTTAAAATCACAGTGCTCATGGACAGGTTGATCAACAGTTGATGAATTATTGTTCTGACCACAGGAATGAATGAAGTGGTCTAGGAAGATGTGGAATGCTTACAGTCAGCATTGGTGAAGCTGTTACCTACACTAATTAAGTCTTTTAAAGTATTGAAATGTGGGCATGAAGTCAAACCATGTGTTTGATTTATGAATATAGTAAGACTGTATGTCAATTGCAAAGTTCTCTTGACTAAATTAAGTGAATATAATAAAAGTCCTAGAATGTTGCTTTTGCTTAGATTTCTAACCTATCTTGCCTTAACTCTTAAAAAATACCTTGCCTTTTTTTGGGGGGGGATAGAGAAAGCTAACCCCTAGTTTTTGGTTGCTGGCCATATATTGATCATTTCACCAAACCTGGCTTAATTTATAGCAGAGAGTGGAATCTACTTTGTGAAAGCATTAGCTTTTAAAAGTTCATCGACATTTGCTAATTTTCATATTGTTTTAATTATAGCAAAAAGTAATACTTAGTGAAAGTATAATTTTCCAGTGGTTTTTGAATTCTCATATGAGATAGTGCAGATTTAAGTATGTCAAGGTTATTTAGGGTGTTATTCACCAGCCGAGCGATTGATTCTCGTAACATGCTCTTGTTTTGTGTCTTAAAATGGTTTTATTCCTAGAGAATGAGAATGTGTGGTTCTTGTTAGGAAACAAAGCACTGAAAGGCAGAGTTACAAATAGTCCCTTTTTTCTCTCCTTGTCTTGCAGATGTATTTGGGGACAGCAAACATGGACGAGTTCTTCTCATCAGAGAGCCTTCTCTGAGAAGAGCCTGGCAGGCGGTTTGAGTGTCCCTCCCTCCCCTGGAACACCATGGCAGGTTTCAAGAGAGGCTATGATGGGAAAATCGCGGGTTTGTATGACCTGGATAAGACCTTGGGCAGGGGCCACTTTGCTGTGGTCAAACTCGCCAGGCACGTTTTTACAGGTGAAAAAGTGGCTGTGAAGGTCATTGACAAGACCAAACTGGACACTCTGGCCACCGGTCACCTCTTCCAAGAAGTCCGCTGCATGAAGCTCGTGCAGCACCCCAACATCGTGCGCCTTTACGAGGTCATTGACACTCAGACCAAGCTTTATCTTATCCTGGAGCTTGGAGATGGAGGAGACATGTTTGACTACATCATGAAACATGAAGAGGGTCTTAATGAAGACCTCGCCAAGAAGTACTTTGCTCAGATAGTCCATGCTATCTCTTACTGCCACAAACTTCACGTGGTCCACAGAGACTTGAAGCCCGAGAATGTGGTCTTCTTTGAAAAACAAGGACTTGTCAAGCTGACGGACTTTGGCTTCAGCAACAAATTCCAGCCTGGAAAGAAGCTTACCACAAGCTGTGGGTCTCTTGCCTATTCTGCTCCCGAGATTCTGCTTGGGGATGAGTACGACGCTCCTGCTGTAGGTAGGTCCTTGTCTCTGTGCCCCGCATGCCGGAGCCAGGCGCGGAGGTGGGAGGGGGCGTTGTGTGGGGAGGACGGCCAGAAGGCCAGGGGGCTGGTCACCCCGGTGTAGACTGGCCTCGTTCCCCGGGGGCCTCCCTGAGGAGTGGGATCCAGCTTAGGGCAGAAGGCCAAGGACGCTTGGCATTCACCAAAGACGTCCACGTGGCCATCCGCTCGGCATCATTCTTGGTTCTCTCAGTCCTGAACGTCCACGTTGGGTGGTTGTGGCCGCCGTGGCTCAGGGTCAGTATCTGGAGGCTCGCGCTCTTGGTGGATGCAGACTGGGGCCCTCACTGGGGCTCCCCTGGCCTTGACCCTCTGCCATACACGAGAGCTTTGTCTCTCCTCTGAGGGCCTCCTTCAGGAGGGGCCGTCCGTCGTGTGTGTGTGAGGACCCGCCAAGGGGCAGGGGTGCTTCTGCTTCTCAGGCCGCACTGCTCTTCTCGAGGGGAGGGCTGGCGATTGTCCGGCTTGTTGGGCATTTCTCCTAACACAGTGGTACCCGGGGAATCAGGGCATTGGGGCAGCCCGAAGGCAAAGCTGGCCCTCAAGGTTGAGCTTCCAGGGATGTCCCCCGCGTCCAGCAAGACCCCAGGCTCTTCCCCTCCGTGATCGGACGAAAACCACCGACCCTGACCTAGTCTGGACAAAGCTTCTTGACTGGCTTCTCCTCCTGGGGAATTTGGGGGGATTGGGTTGATGTTTGCTTCAATACCGTTAATCGCAGTCAGGACAAGCCTCTGACATGGGCTGGCGGTGGCCTCCTTGGCCAGCCCAAGCCCTCCCCCAGTATCCTTAGTAATGGTCATCCAGCCTTCAGAAGGGGAGGCTCTTCTCAGAGGTCAAGGGCACCCCATATGCCTCCCGGGGCTCATTCCCTTTCCTGTCCTCTGCACCCAAAGCCCACCACCCCCAGTAGCCTCCACTGCCATCTGCCAGGCCTGGCTCTGGCTCCCTCTTTTCCAGGAGGCTTCTCCTCCCCCAACCTCCCCTGCTAGCTTACAGACGGGGGTTAGGGTTGGGGAGCTACTCAGGGAGGCAGCAAAGGGGGGCCACAGCACCTGGAGGCAGGAGGACCTGAGTGCAAATCCAGCCTCACCTTTCCTAGCTGTGGACACAGCATGGGCAGCATCAGTTTCCTCATCTATAAAATGGGCATAAGAACAGCACTGACCCCCCCCCAGGGCTCTCGTGAGGCTCAGCCATGATAATATTTGTAAAGCGCTTAACACAGGGCCTGGCTGCTCCCTTCCCCCCTCCTCCCTTCCCTCCCCTCTTCTAATGCAGATTGGCAATCTTTCTGCAGCCAAGCATCTTGCATCCAGGGACACACGGCCAGTGTGTGTGTCAGAGACAGGCCATGATCCCAGGCCTTCCTAATCACCTGCCAGAGGCGGTCCTCCTCCACTAGGATGGATGGATGCCCTCATTAGAGCAGAAGGGCTTCCAGGCCAGGTGCTGCCTACAGTCAATCAACAAACATTTCAGAGTGCTCCTGTCAGCCAAATACTGCCTGTCCTCAGGGAGCTTACATTCTACGTTCTTGGGGGAGGGACGACACGTCCATCCATAAACGTAGGTAAAATACATACAAAGAACTTTACATCCATTATTTCACCGACCCACAAAAACCAAACCAAACCTCTAATGATCCCCGCCTTCCAGAGGAGGAGTCTGAAGTCCAGGCTGAGTGGTGTGCCTGGGCCGAGCAACCGCTAAAGTGTGTTTTGAACCCGAGCCTTCTTCCTTCTCCTCTCTCTGCGCCACTGCTGCCTCTCCCTAGCAGGAGCTTCTGACCCGGCCGTTAGCAGGGCTGAGTGGCACAAGGACCCCGTGGTGGACCCCGGGATGGACTCCTCTGCAAGCAGCCTCAGCGCGCAGGCCTCCCTGTTACGCCAAGTACAGGTCTTTCTGGCAGGTCCTCCAGGGGCCTCCCTCTGCAGCCCTGCTACCCCAGTGCAGTCACTGGTGAGGCCTCAGTTTCTTTAAAAATCCTTCATAGCTGTGAATTTAGCCTGACTGCCTCAGTACATGACAGTCGTGACTGCTTCTTGGGAAGACTTTCACTTCCTGAAGTTGCTGAGGCTTCTCATCGCCAGCAAATCCATTTTTACAACATTGTGCAGATTACAACTTGTAGCATCTTTGATGTCGGCCGCATTTGGTTTCACCCAGCCCATCGTAGGTCACGTCTCAGGAGCTGAGTGACTCTGCATCCTAGCGATGGGCATATTAACTGCGAGTGCTTTTCTGTCGTTCAAGAACAGACATTAAAGTTAATTGTAGTAAGTCTGGTGGTTTGGAGGATGGGACGCCCTCCAGCTCCATGACACTGAGGCTTTGGGGTTCCCCCCATGGTGGAGACATTGTCACGTGGCAGTACCTTTTCCTAAGGCTGGGTGAGCAGCTCAGTGGAGGAGACAGAGACGCTGGGGTCCGAGGAAGTCTCAGAATCCCAGTCAGGACACCCTCCCGCCCCCTGGTCTGGGGTAGAACCCTGAGATGCTGAGAAGATGATACCTGTGCCGCATGGTAGCTACCCTGTGTGTGTGTGTGTGTGTGTGTGTGTGTGTGTATGTGTGTGTGTCTGTGTGTATGTGTGAGTGTGAGGCAAAAGGTCTTTTCAAAAAGCCTTGAGATTGTTTTTAATCTTACATTTTGTGTTAACTTGGGAGTTTTTTGTTTTCAGTTGTTTCAGTCTTGTATGAGTTTTCGTGACCCCATTTGGGGTTTTCTTGGCAGAGAGAGTGGAGTGGTTCGCCATTTCCTTCTCCAGCTCATTTTACAGATGAGAACACTAAGGCTAACAGGGTGAAGGGGCTTGCCCAGGGTCGCACAGCTAGGAAGTGTCTGAGGCCGAATTTGAATTCAGGAAAAGGACTGTTCTTGACTCCAGGCCCTGTACTCTGTGCACTAGGACACCACCTAGCTGCCCCTGACTTGTGAGGGGCTTCCCAATAAACTGCCCTCCCCAGCCGCTTCCATAGACCATGTCGGGTAAATCCAGCAGACCCGGTGATCATTCTTGAGTCCACACTGAACATTTCTTAACCAGAGGATGATGGTTAGCAGCGAACCCGGACTCTGATCTTTGGCCTTGCCTCTGGGGTCTGTGTCCTCAGTCGCCCTCCCCGTGGGCCAGCTCTCTCAGGGGCGGCACTTCCCCAGTTAGGATGTGGCACTGTCTGGCTTTTCCTGTTTGTGCCCCACCTCTGCCCCTTTCCATGGTGCTTAGCACATAGTAAGCACTTGGTCATTGCTTTTCATTCATTCCTTTGAAGTCTTGCATAGCCAGGGGGCTAGAGAGCTGGGCTCAGTCAGGAGGACCAGGCCCTTGGGGATTGTGTAACCCTAGACGAGTCATGGGGATCTTGTAGAGGGAGCTGGGAGAGAGGGATGCGCCTGGCCAAGGCCGCGCAGCTCTTCCATCGGTGAGCCCAGACTTGGGACCCAGGCCCCCTGACGTCACCTCCTGGGTCCTCTTTGAGCTGGAGAGAAGCCAGTGGTCTCTGCTGGCAGCCCCGGGAATCCCACTCTGCGTCTTTCCCTGCCTCGTTCCCTTACGTTGCCACGTCTCCCTTTGTTGAGCCAATCTTCTCTGGTCGTTTTTGTGGTTTGTTTTTCTGTTATAAACAGCCTTTTTGCAGCTGTTTTGGAGACTGTCGAATACATTGATCCTTTCTGTCCTCGGCCCCTGAGGATTTGAAACCCAGTGAGACCCCTAGATCCAAGGGTCTGAAAGCTCAGGTATTTTGGGTGGGGAAGAACACGGCAACAGTAGATCAGTGACCACCAGCCCCCATCAGTGAGAAGGGTATGGCCCCCTCTTCCCGCCAGCCACTCTGCTCGTGAGAATGTTGTGAGCCGTCATTGTTTCTAAAGTAAAAGCAATTTAACTGGGTTTAACTTTCTGAGAACTTTGTAACACCCCCAGAAAAAAAGAAGTACATCCTTTGGATGTTGCTGGTGTGGGGATTGATGTTACAGCCTCATGCTGTTTTAATTCACGGGAAGTCTCGATGAACTGTTTAAACTCTTCTTCATGCGGTGAGATTGAAGGGCTCGCAGCCCAGTGGATGGAGAGCAGATCGGGGCTGCCCCGGGGCCTCAGAGGCCAGGCCATCGTCCCTCCCCAAGCTCCTCATTTTACAGATGAGGAAACTGAGGCCCAGGGCAGCTAAGTGATCTGCCCGAGGTCCAGTGGGCTGTAAGTGTCAGCCATTAGATTGGAAGCCATGTCCTCAGACCCAGAGCCAGGACTGTACCTTTCCACAGTGACCACGTAAAGTTGGGGGCCTGGGCCTGGAGGAAAGGGCATCGTCCAGGGAGGTAACAGGCTGACCACATGATCAGGCAGCTGTGAGAGATAGAGGCGGATGGCCTGGCCTCTTCACTGGTGTCTTTGAGCTGTCAGGCGGGAGCAAGAGGAGCCCCAGGCCCCCTTTTGGTGGATTATGACTGCTCAGCTGGAGGGAGTGTCCACGTGATGACTTAGAGAGCCATGGACTTATTTTGGACAAGGGGGAAATATGAAAATGTTTATCAAAGACAGCAAGTTTAAAAAGAGAAAAATGTGTGTATACATACATATCTATATGTCTCTATATACATGTGTATATGTTTATGTCTGAAATTGCCTCTGATTTCCTTAGTAGCCAAAACCTAGGCAGCAGCTGCCTCAGGAGCAAAACTGTCAGTTGGAAAGCAGATCTGTAGACCCCACCAAACTTCACACCGTCGTGGAACGTGGGAGCACGTGGGGGAAGTCCCAGGGGTAGGTTTGTGAGGGGAAGTTCCTTGAGTTGGAGCCTTGCCGTGTGATTGTGGGCAGGGCTCTGGCCTGTCTGAGCCTCCTGGTATCCTGATCTGAGAAAGAATGATGAACCACTGGCCTGTTTACTCCATCATAGGGTGGCTGTGGGCAAGGTGCTCGCTCAGCCTTGTCCAGGGGCTTTAGAAATGACTGATGAGCTTCGGGTCCTGGTTCAGACTCCGCCTTTGCCCAGACTTGTTTTTAACAGGGTTCCACCTGCTTGTGAGTTGTGGCCGGTGGGGCTTGGGAAGGGAGAAGGCTCCAAAGTCCCTGGGAGCCCACTCATTTGACATTTATAAGAAAGGGTGTCTACAGGGGGCAGCTAGGTGGCACAGTGGATAGAGCACCAGCCCTGGATGCAGGAGGACCTGAGTTCAAATGTGACCTCAGACACATAACACTCACTAGCTACGTGACCCTGGGCAAGTCACTTAGCCCCAAATGCCTCACTGAAAAAAAAAAAAAAGAGATAACATAGATAGGTGTCCATGCTTCTTTCTGCTTTCTGAAAATTAAATAAACCTATAAATTGAATTTTTAATAAAGTGACCTAAGGAAGCAGAATCCTGCCATGGAGACACGCCATCCCCCACTTTCCTCTCCTTCTCCATGTGAAGATGCACTGGGTGCTTATTGTCTGGCCCGTTCCAGACGCAGCCACCCCCAGCTCCTCCTCCATCCTGGGCCCCACCCTGAGCCCTCCAGTCCCACGCTGGGCCGGTCTTGGTAGTTCTGTCTCCACACCATGGCCGGTGGTGGGCGCCTTGTTTTCCCTCACCCAGCTACCCCCAGGCCCACGTCAGGCCTTTCTCACCTCTTGTCTAGGGCACATCCTCAACACAGGTGGCCCAGGATGGAGCCTAGGAGCCCCTCTTCGGAGTCACGATTAGCCCCAGGGCACCGACCCGAGGGGTGGGGCAGCTTGTTCCCTCTGCCCTGTGCCTGAGGGCATCCCCTCTGCCACCCAAGGTCCTGTGTGGTGGAGCTGCTCTGCTGGGTCCCCTTCTCACCTTCCCCAGGGGGCCAGCCTCCTCCCAGCAGTGAAGAAAACCTCTGTTTGTGGCTTTCCTCTCTGTGGCGCCTGGGACGTGCCAGCCACACCTTTGAGTGCTCCGTGGCCTAGCTCCCCAGCCTTTGTCCTTTGTCGCCTCACCCTCTCGATCTCTCCTTCCAGCCCTGCCGTCTTGTAACTGGACGAGGAGCTGATCCTCAAACTCATCACTTCCTCTGTCTCTCCCAGGAGAGACTGCTTGTTTTCTCTCTGCGTCCTTGGAGTCAGGAAGCCCTGGGTTCCAGCCTCTGATCTCACTGGCTCTTGGACCCTCTTGGTGCCCTGGGCACCTTTCTGACCCTCAGCTGTAGAAGAGGTGACACCTGTGTTGGTGGAGAAGGTTTCCTATCCCCAGAGACCCCTCTACCAGTGGAATCATCCCTAGCCCTCTGTGTCTTAGTTGCTGTCACCCCAGGGCCTGAGGAGTTGGATTTAGGGCTGGATGGTGGGGGAGGAGGCACGCGGTCATGCGCCCCACCTCTGCTGGGGAGGGAGAAGGTGCTTAATGATTGTGGAACTGATTGGAGGAAAGCTGGGAATTTAGAATTCTAGAACCACCTGGACAGCTTCGTATTTTTGGTTGCACAAGGGCCTGGGTAGAACTGGAGAATTTGCCTTGGTGACATAAATATTTCATGGGGGAACTTATTCTAGTAACCTAAATGTAACCTAGCTAACCCGCTTGGGGGGAGAGGTGTGGGGCCTGGAGCAGAACCTATTATTAGTGGGTCTGTTGAAAATATGTAATGTACCATTTTTGGATTTGAAACTTGTGTGTATATGTGTATGTATGTTGTTAGGTTCTCTCAGTTGTGTCCGACTCTTTGTGACCCCATTTGGGATTTTTTTGATACTGAAGTGGTTTGCCCTTTCCTTCTCCAGCTCATTTGACAGATGAGGAAACTGAAGCAAACAGGATTAAGTGACTTGCCCAGGGTCACACAGCTAGGAAGTGTCCGAGGCTAGATTTAAACTCAGGTCTTCCTAACACCAGGCCTGGCACTCCATCAGCTTCCCCAGAAGGACCACCCAAAGGGTCCAGGCCATGACCCCCTGTAGCTGAGATCTCTGAAAAATTCAACACCGTGCAGCCAGACCTGTGGGTGAGCCTCTCTGAAATGGGCTGTATCACTCTCTTGAGGAGCAGTGCACATTCAACCTAGATATGGGCATCAGGCATCTTTAGGATTTGGGTACCAATGGTCCTCTGAACAACCCAAGCAGTAGGTACCCAGATGATCTTCAAGGACGTATTATAAAACCCTAAAATGTAATACACACCTATGTGTGAAATATTTTAAATCCCTAGTTTTGAACCTAAAACCTATTCTAAAAACATTTATAACATTAAGGCCATTTCAGTCGATTGAACTTTCAGATATTTGTGAAAAATTGACACCAATATTTTAATAATTCTTAAAGTAGAAGCAGTTTTTTTTATGGCAGTTTATACTTTTCATAATGTTTTCACACACATTATTTCACTTGGTCCAATTCTCACAAAAGCCCAGTGAGGTAAATGGAGTGGGTGTATAATGCTCTATTCATATATATGAAATTATAAACATATACAAAGCATATGTGCAATTTAACATGTGTATATTAAAAGTCTTTTTAAAAGAAAAAAGGTTCACATTCCAACACTTTGCTATGTGGAGAACACAAAATCTTTCGCTCCTGGGGTGTGTGTTGGGGGTACTATAAGTTCCTCTTTCAGAAACATGAGTGTGAGGGCACGAGCCATGCATCCAAACAGCTCAGGGCAGGGCACGTGGGGACCGAGCCTGGTTGCCGAGGAAACCAAACTGTGGTTATGTAAGGAAGTTGCATGTGTAGCTTGGGGGTTGTCATGGCTCCGGAAACATCTCCTCGAGCAGCCCTTTCACAACCTCATTTCTTTCTTTCTTTGTAAAATTTATTTAGTATTTTATTTTTCCCAGTTACATGTGAAAACACTTTTTAGCATGTTTTTGAAGAGTTCCAAATTCTCTCTCTCTTCCTCCCTCCTCCCCCAATCCCCCATTGAGAAGGCAAGCAATTCGATATAGGTTATACATGTGTAGTCATGCAAAACATTTCCATATTAGTCATGTTGTGAAAGAAAACATAGACCGAAAAAAAAGAAAGAAAGAAAACCTCAAGAAAAATAAAGAAAGTTAAAAAAAAATATGCTTCAATCTGTATCCAGAGACCATCAGTTCTTTCTCTGGGGATGGATAGCATTTTTCATCCTAAGCCCTTCAGAGTTGTCTTGGATTTTTATATTGCTGAGAATAGCTAAGTCATTCACAGCTGATCATCTTACAATATTGCTGTTACTTTTCATTTTGCATTAGCTCATGCAAGTCTTTCCAGGGTTTTCTGAAACCATCCTGCTCATCATTTCTCATAGCACAGTAGTATTCTATCATAATCACTTAGCACAATTCATTCAGCCATTGCCTAATTGATGGACATCTTCTCAATTTCTAATTCTTTGCCACCAGGAAAGAGCTGCCGTAAATATTTTTGTACATATAAGTCCTTTTCCTTTTTGTTTTTTTATCTCTTTTGGGATACAGGTAGTGGTATTGCTAGGTCAAAGGATATGCATAGTTTTATTTCCCTTTGGGAATAGTTCCCAATTGCTCTATAGAATGGTTGAATCAGTTCACAATTCCACCAACAGTGCATTAATTGCACTAATGCCTCATTTTCCCCACATACCCTCAAACATTTGTCATTTTCCTTTTCTGTCCTATTAGCTAATCGTATGAGGCAGTACTTTAGAATTGTTTTAATTTGTATTTCTCCAATCAATAGTGAGTTAGAGCATTTTTTTTCATCTGGCTGTAGATAGCTTTGATTACCTCATCGGAAAACTGTTCATATCTTTTGATCATTTATCAGGTGGGGAATGGCTGTTATTTTTATAAATTTGACTCAGTTCTCTACATGTTTGAGAAATGAGACCTTTATCAGGGAAACTTGCTGCAAAATTTTTTTTTCAGTTACTATTGCTGACTGAATTTCCCTCTATCCAACCCCCCATTTATTCTGTTCTCTCTTTCCTTTCACCTTATCCCTCCTCAAAAGTGTTTTGCTTCTGACTGCCCCCTCCCCCAATCTGCCTTTCTTTCTATCATCACCCCTCCCCTCCTCTTATGCCCTTCCCCTCCTACTTTTCTGTAGGGTAAGATAGATTTCTGTATTCAGTTAAGTGTGTGTGTTATTCCCCCTTTGAGCCAATTCTGATGACAGTAAAGTTCACTCACTCCCTCTCACTACACCCCTCTTCCCCTTTACTGTAAAAGATTTTTCTTGCCTCTTTTATGTGAGATAATTTGTCGCATTCTACCCTCCCTTTCTCCCAATACGTTCCTCTCTCACCCTTTAATTTTATCTTTTTAGATAACAACCCTTCATGTTCAACTCATACCTGTGCCCTCTGTCTATATATACTCCTTCTAATTGCCGTACTAATGAGAAAGTTCTTACAAATTACAAGAGTCATCTTCCTATGTAGGAATGTAAACAGTTTAACCTTACTACAAGTCCCTTATGATTTCCCTTTCCTGTTTACCTTTTCATGCTTCTCTTGAGTCTTGTATTTGGAAGTCAAATTTTCTGTTCAGCTCTGGTCTTTTCATCAAGGGTGCTTGAAGGTCCTCTGTTTCATTGAATGTCCTTTTTTTTTTTCCCCCTGAAGAATTATATTCACTTTTTCTGGGTACCTACCCATTCTTGGTTTTAATTCTAGCTCCTTTGCCTTCCAGAATATCATATTCCAAACTGTCCAGTCGCTTAGTGTAAAACCTGCTAAATCTTGTGTGATCCTGACTGTGGAATCCACAGTACTTGAATTGTTTCTTTCTGACTGCTTGCAGTATTTTCTCCTTGACCTGGCAGCTCTGGAATTTGGCTATAATATTCCTGAGAGTTTTCATTCAGGGAGTAATGGGTGGATTCTTTCGATTTCTATTTTACTCTCTGGTTCTAGACTATCAGGACAGTTTTCCTACTTGATAATTTCTTGAAAGATGATGTCTAGGCTCTTTTTTTTTTTTTTTTTTTTGGATCATGGCTTTCAGGTGGTATAATAATTTTAAAATTATCTCTCCTGGAGCTATTTTCCAGGTCAGTTGTTTTTCCAGTGAGATATTTCACATTGTCTTCTATTTTTTTTTCATTCTTTTGGTTTTGTTTTATTGTTTCTTGATTTCTCATAAAGTCATTAGTTTTTATTTACTTAATTTTAATTTTTATCTCTTTTTTCTTTTTCTTTTTCTTTTTCTTTCTTTTTTTTTTTTTGTGAGGGCATTTGGGGTTAAGTGACTTGCCCAGAGTCACATAGCTAGTGAGTGTTATGGGTCTGAGGCAGGATTTGAACTCAGGTTCTGTCCACTGCGCCACCTAGCTGCCCCTTAATTTTAATTTTTAAGGAATTATTTTCTTTAGTGAGCTTGTATACCTTCTTTTCCATTTGGCCCATTCTACTTTTTAAGGAGTTTTTTTCTTCAGTGAATTTTTGTGCCTCTTTTTCCATTTGGCCAATTCTTCTTTTTAAGGCATTCTTCTCCTCATTAGGTTTTTGCTTCAGTGTTTACTTCAGTTTTCTCATCAGTAAAATGAGCTGGAGAAGGAAATGACAAGTCACTTTAGTATCTCTCTCAAGAAAACCCCAAATGGGGTCAGGAAGGGTCAGACACGACTGAAATGACTAAATGAGAACAACCCAAAGTCTTATGCCGGCTGTCACTCATCGAACTGTTCCCTTATGACATGTCAAGGATTATGGATGTCAAGGTTGCCTCTGGTGTGCGTGTGTGTGTGTGTGTGTGTTTTACAATGACAAATTATGCTGCTCTGAAAGTCTTTGGCTTGCTCTCTTTTTTCTTTTGCCTTAATGACACTTAGATGTTGTTTTGAAAAAATTTGATCCATGGCCTTGGACAGACCAATCCACTGTGGATGGGAAGTTTCCTTAGGGGATTTTTAACAGCTTCATATATACTTCAGATGTCAAAGTTTTGTCTGCTATGTTTAACCTGTTTTTCTCAGTCTGCCCTGTTTTATTTTCTAATTTCGTGGTTTTGTGGTTATACAAATATTTTCATCTAATAAAGAGACATCTGAGCTACCTTCAAGTCAGGGAGGCGTGGGTCCCAGCTTTGCCTCAGACATGTTCTGTCTGTGTGATGATGGACAAGCTGGCCTCTCAGAGCCCCAGGCATCCCGCAAAGACGAGCCGCCTGCCTTCCCAGCCAGCAGGGATTGCCTCCCTCACTATCCCACGTCCGGAGGAAGCCAGAATTCTGGGGTCTTGGGTCTCGGTGCATCCGAAGTCTTGTCTTGTCCTTGCAGTCCACAAGTCCACAAACATTTGGTTCTTCACTAGAGGTGGGGCCTGTAGAGTCCAGGAGAAACTAGTGTCTCCCCTCAAGGAGGTGACATTCTGTTGGGGGAGATAAAGGCCTGGAATAATACTCTAAATAGCTACAACAGGGATGCAGACTGTTTTCAGGGAAAGGTGCTATCAGCCTCAGAGATGAAGAAAGGTCTGCTGCAGGAGGGATGAAGAGGCCAGGGGGGCGGGGGACGGCAGGGGAAGCAGGAAGCTTGAGGTGGGCAATGGAATGTCCCATGAGAACTAGCTGTCCATTTTGACCATGGAACAGAGTCATGGCCAAGTATGGAAAGGTCATTTGGAAGTAGGACGTGCACTTTATATGGCACTTGGGTCCTGAAGATGGTGGGGAGCCCCTAGAGGTGATTGAGATGGGCTTGGCCCCCCACCTCTGCACAGAAGGATGTTGACAAGGATTCCTTCTTCTCTGTCTTCTCCAAGGCCAAGCTTGGTCTTTGCAATCTTGCAACGAGCTTCTCATTTCATTTGGTGTGATCGAGACATGTTTAACAAAGTAGATGAAATTAGGTCACGTTAGTTTGTGACTCTGTTGGAGTTTGACACCCTTGGTGTAGATGGTGTGTTGAGTCTAGGAGATGGCTCTTCTTGCCTGGGGGACAATGAGGGCACCTTCAGAGGGTCTGGGAGCTCCAGGCAAATCGGTGTTTGCCTCTGGAGGAAAGTGGCCAGGCCTGCCAGAGATGCTCAGATAAACTGCGGGGTTTGCCTTGGCTTATCGCCCAGAGGTGTCTCTTCATTTGTCGGTCGCTTTTCCTGCATCCCCCCCCCATTTAAGGTTTGGGGAGTGTCGAATAACTCATCTGGATGGGAAGGGGTGCGGCAGCAGGTGGTCCAGTGCTTGTATCATTGTCGTAATAACACTTTACTTCTTTGCAGTTATATGCCATCTTCTAAAGATATTGGGGAATTGGCATTAATGTCTAGATCTTTTCTTTTGCTTCCTCATACTTGAAATAGGAACTTTAAGGAAGGTCTTTTATTATTAACTAAAATCAGAGATCCTCAGAGCAGGGAGGAAAGGAGAGAAGAAGAGAGAGAAGCTGTGATTTGCTAAGTTAGCCAAGAAGCAGGGACCAGAGCCAGGCTCTAGCCTCCCTGGGCCACTGTCAGAAGGACAAGTATAGTGCCCCTGTGGGTAGCCTGCTGGGCAGCTGCCCCTGTCACCAGGGCGTGACAAGAGAAATGGGTTTCTCTTTAGCTTTGAGTTTCAAAGAAGGATTTGGAGTGGGGATGAGGTGGGGGTGTGAATGCTTAGCTTGTTTTCCTGTTTTGTAAGAGGACCATTCACACCCTGACATGGTTGGTGGATAGGATCAGTCCAGAGGCCTGGAGATGGGTCCTTTCTAGACCATCTCTCCTCCTTTTCTCCCTTGCCTCCTGAGGTGACTTGGGCTTCCCCTGGGTGGCCAGTTCTCTGTCCTCAGAACCGGGCCTGCCAACTTTCTCTTGGTTTACAGCTAAAGAGGGCAGAGACAGGATAGAGATAGATGCATGGTGCTGTGCTGGGCATGGAGGGCACAGAAGTTGAAGTGCCTGACGGCCAGGAGCTGACACCATCTTCCCAGGTCTTCAGGAGGCGCCATTGTTTGAGGACGGGATGGGGGGGTACTCACACCCAGGGCATCAGAAAAAGGCCTCCTCGTAGAGATGAGGAAGGGACAACGCTCCAGGTGTGAAGGCAGCCTGAAAGAGAGAGTGTCCATTTGGGAAGTGGTGAGTAGGCATCATGAGCCTGGAAAGAGAGGCTGGATCAGGAGGCCTGCATTCCCTAGCTGGTAAGTGGTCAAAGAATAGGAACAGGCAGTTTTCAGAAGAAGACATCAAAGCTGTCTGTAGTCAAATGAAAAAATACTCCAAATCACCACTGATTAGAGAAAGGCAAATTAAAACAACACCTCACAGCCATCAGAAATGACAGAGGCTGGAGGGGATGAAGGAAAAATAGGGACACTAATGCATTGTTGGTGGAGTTGTGAACTGGCCAACCATTCTGGAGAGCAATTTAGAACTATGCCCAAAGAGCTATAAAACTCTGCATACTCTTTGACCCAGCAGTACCACCACTCAGTCTCTATCCCAGGGAGATGAAAGGAAAGGGACCCACATGTACAACAAATATTTGTAGTAGTTCTTTTTGTGGTTGGCACAGAATAGCAAATTGAGGGGATGCCCATCAATTGGGGAATGGCTGAACAAGTTGTGATGTGATTGTAATGGAGTACTGATGTGCTGTCAGAAATGACAAGGGGGGTGGTTTCAGAAAAACATGGCCAGACCTCAGTGAACTGATGTGAAGGGAAGTGAGGAGACCCAGGAGATGATTGTGCACACTGGCAGCAGTGCTGTGGTGATGATGATCAGCTGTGAAAGACGTGGCTATTCTGAGAAATACAGTGATGCATGATAATTCCAAAGGCGCATGAAAAATGCTGTCCACCTCCGGAGAGAGAACTGATGAACCCCGGGTGCAAAGTGATGTGTAATTTTCTTGCTTTTCAATTTTTTTTTGCTTTCTTTGTGATATGGCTAATATGGAAAGATGTTTTGCGGGATTTTACATGTATAATTAATTGATATAATGTTGCTTCTTTCTCAGTGAATAAGGGAGGGGTAGGAGAACAGAAGAGAGTTTGAAACTCAAAATTTAAAAAGAAAAGAGTGTTAAAAATAAATAGTAATTTTTAAAATGTTTTAGTGATTAAGGAGGCCTCTGTGCCACAAATGGAGAGGTGTCTATAGTTTTTTCTGAAGGCAGTGGTGAGCTCCAGAGGCTTCCTGAGCAGGGGAGTGATCTGATTAGACCAGCATGCTAGGACTATCAGATTGGCTGCTTTGGGGAGTACAGAGAGACCGAGGGAATAAGCATGTATCGAGCACCAGGTGCTGTGCTAAGTGGGATCCTCCCAACAACCCTGGGAGGGAGTGCTGTCATCCCCATCTTACAGATGAGGAAATTGAGGCAGACAGAGGTGAAGTGACTTGCCCAGGGTCACACAGCTAGTGAGTGTCCGAGGTTGGATTTGAACGCTCGTCTTCCTGACTCCAGGCCCGCCGCTCTATCCACCATGCCACCGACTGCCTCATTGGAGAGAAAGGGGCCAATGGAGGGACTCCGAGGAGGTGCGACTGACAAGACTTAGCGCCTGATGGGCGAGGGAGGAGGTGAGGATGATTCTACAAGGGGGTGGACCGAATGTCCAGAGAGGGGCTGCCTCGCCTAGAAAGAGGGAGGTGTGAGTAGGCGGTGGTGCTGCCTGGGGAATGTCCCGGCAGAGATGTCCAGCTCTCGGCTGGAGGTGTGGCTGTGACTCAGGAGGGGAAGCCGCCCCTGTTGACTGGGGAGTCCCCGAATGCGGGGGAGCTGCTGATGAGGGCAGAAGGAGTGGAGGAGAGGGCTCAGCACAGAGCCCCAGACAGTGTGGCTGATGGGGAGCCAGATGTTTGGTTCATAGGTGCTTGGACTTCTGTCTCTGATGCAAATAAACCAACTTATACTGAGTTTGAAAAATAAATAATGTATTTATGGCATCTCAGACACCACAGAGGCAGGGTAGTCTGTGACTGAACACCACCGTAGTCGAGTTTGGGTGGGCCTCTTCAAATAGCACAGGGCCACGTGTTAGCAGCTGGTGGTCACACATGGAAGTAGGAGTTAATGGTATGAAATCTTCCCGAGGGACACTGGTCCTGATGTCAGGTATGACAGTCTATGGATGTTCTTTTACTGAGTACGTCTGTGCATCACTTCTTTAATAGTGATAGACTATATTTACATACTGCTTTAACTTCTGAAAAAGCAGTTTGTTGAGTACATCCTGTGAAGAAGATAGAAAAAGGATCATCCCAATTTTATAGAAGAAAGAACAGAGGCTCGGAGGGATGAAGGGCCGTGTGGCCAGTAATTTTTGGAGCCTGTCCTCAAAATCTGGCTTTGTGACCCCGGGCCAGAACTTCTTTTCCTCTTCCACTTAGCTTTCTGTGGTCTGGAGCTTAGCCTTAAATGAGTTCATGATGTGCTGTTTTGGGCAGGACCAGGAAAGGCCCACGGCCTGTGATTGCACATGCCAGGGCAGCACCTTCTCCACCATGTTGCCTGGAATTCTGAGAGGAAGGGACCTGACTGGGAGTTTTCCCAGCTTGGGGCCATTGCACTGGCCCTTGTGCCTTGGCCGCCTCCCCTCTTGGAGGTCTGGATTTCTCTCATGTTGAGCACATCAGGACTTAGAGGAGCTAGTCCAAACTTCTCTATTTTGTTGGGTGGGTCCTCCTTCCCCATATGCAGATTGCATCCTCTCCCCATCTTCCCTCTGGTGCCTGACCCTCTCTGAATTGAGCCAGTCTAGCTCCTGGACAGACTGACACAGTCAGTCCATCACCTGGTTGGTTGGTCCCCTGAACCTTTGCATCTTGGGTGGAATGGAGAACCATGAGTTTCACATCAAAGTGTAGCTTTCAGAAATCCAGGTCACCTCCAGGCTATAGTGAGGTGTTCTTATTATTTCAACTCATAAGCAATAGGTAATCAATGCTTGGAACATTAGTTTAAAAACTCTTTTTGGAAAATATTTTGAATTTCGTTTTAGCCAATGCTTTTAACCTAGCCCCTCCCAAATTGGAGGATAAAAAGTGCCATCCTGGCCCAGAGTCTGTTTTTTGACAGGAGGGAACAAGGTCACTTGTGTTGGGAGGGTCCCAGCATTGTCAGTCAATAACCCCTTCATCTGACTTGGGAGGAGCTCGTCCAGCCTTGAACCAGAGCCCCTCTTGTAGCAGAATTGGCCACTTTTCTCTTTCTTTTCTTGGACTCCTTGTGAAAGGGCCCTTATGTAGAGGGGTGAACCAGCCCAATGGGAAATCCAAAGGCCTTCAAGATGGACAGCTCCCAAATAACAAAGATTGTGTGAGTCATTTGTCTACCTTTGGGTTGATTCACCTTCCTTGGGTCAGGCACTGAACTCCTTGTTTCCCAAATTAATTGCAGAAGAAGATTTTTAATTTTTTCAAGCCTTTCCATTTTTCAGAGATTATTTGAATCATCTGGAAACATCAGTGACTGAATGTGCTGTGGTTTGGGTTATTTTTCTTCCCCTCTTGTTTTACAGTTTTCTCTTGATTTCTCATTACTAGCTGGCAATCATATTGTGGGCATGTTTAAACTGCTCTGTGAGAGCTTGAAGAAGACATATACAAACAGAACTAACTGAGTATGAGAGTGCAAATTAATACTTGTTTTGTTGGCTGCATTGGCGTTTTAGGGAGATCATTATCATTTTTATTCTAGACTGTTACCGATTTTATTCATTTTGTACAGAGACCTGGAAGGTGGCCTCTTCCCTTGGCAATCACAGAATGAGGAAGAAGCAGAACATGGAAGACCCATGTGTCCCTCCTATAGTGCTTTACCTGAAGCCTCTGGCTTGGGGGATGTGCCAAGCTAGGGATACATCAGTGGGGAAGATCTCGTGTTCCTGGGGAAATGTGATGTGGTAGGATGTGGTCACTATTTCCACAAACGAGAGAAACTCAGTTATCAGAGCTGGGCATCGAGGTTGGGGCTGGGGGGGTGGTCCTTAGGCAGGTGAGAAATGCTTGTAACTGGGGGACAGTGTAGAATGGTCAAGACTGAGGAAGCAGCGGACAGCCCAGAAGAGAAGAGAAGGTTGAAAGTGTTATTACAGCATCCCTGTGCTTTACCCTGTGAGCTCTGGGGTTTGGTAACACACTCAGCCATTCCTAGTCTATAGCACACTCTATTTTACAGGTGAGAGAAAATTGAGGCTTATGTGGGAGTTAAGTGATTTACCCAAGGTCATCCAGCTAGTAAGTATAGAACCACCAATGGAATCTGTCTTCTGATTCCAGCGCCGTGTTTTGTCCATTCCACCCTGCATCTGCACATGGATGAGTGGAGGGGAGAGATGAGGGCCTTCCTTTGGGTGAGGGCAGCGTCATGAATGAAGGGCCAGAAGCGTCAGCCTGTGTGGTGTATTCATGAGACAATGGGCTATGTGTTAGGTGAGTCACTCACTTTATGTCAGCAAACACCTAAGCACCTACCATGTGCCAGGCATGTAGGGGGAGGCCCATCTTGGAGGAGGCAGAGGGCTGGCTGCTGACTCACATAGGACCACAGACAGGTCACCTTAGGGAGTCGAGGGGGTTCTTCACTCCGCTCAATTTATAGGCCCAGATGGGTAGGAATACAAAGCCACTGCTCTCGGGGTTTTCATTCCAGTGGGGAAGACAGAAGAGAGCAGGTGAGCTGGCACCAACATGGCGGAATCAAGGGCCTCAGAGTGAGACGGTGTGGACGCAGAAATCCCAGTCAGGAGGCCATTGTAGACAGCAGGGGGGAGTTGGTAATGTTGTCTTCCCCACTAGATTCTAAGCTCCTTGAGAGCAGGGACCGTCTTGACTCTTTTTATGTCCTCAGTGCTCAGCACAGTGCCTGGCATAGACTAAGTGCTCGATAAATGCTTATCGACCCACCAACTGACTCACTAATGGTTTGGCCTAAGATAGCAGTGAGGATGTGAGGTGGAGCTCTCCATGAGGATGCTCGGTGAACAACCAGAGACTGGGGGATGGGAACAGGGAATCCAAGCTGACTCCTGGATTTGGGGCTGGAAAGGTAGAAGGGAGGGCTGGGGAGGGGCCAGCAGTGACAGCCGAGCCCCTGAAAGGAGCTGTTGGAGGCAGTTGGTAGGATAGGGCTCCAACACCAGGTGGGCATGGACCGGAGCAGCTGACTGGGGAGACGTCTGCAGAGATGGAGACATGGAAGGGTTAGGTGCAGAGGACAGTGGACTCTTAGAGAAAGAGAAGAGGTCTGATCTAAAAGGTCAAGGTGGATGAGGACGGAGCTAAGAGCTCAGATTTTAGCCAAGTGGGGGACCTCTGAAAGCCCGGCTGCAGTGAGGAAACCGAGGCCCAAGGTCACGAAGGGAGTGAGTAGAGGAAATGCAAGATTGTAAAACCCAGAAAGTAAGACCTTACATCCTGCAAGGTTGGGGGCAATGTTCAGACATCAGGAAAAATGGAATGGGTATGCTTGCCTTTGTGGTTGTCCTGTGAACCCAAGAGCCTTGCTGGCCCCTTTTTGTTTGCAGGAATTAGAACAGCAGCTCTCCGATTTTGTTTAGGTTTTGGGTTTGTTTGTTTTTTCTGAGTTGGATCTTGTGAAGCAGCAGGTAGAAGTGGAAATGTGTTTTGGAATACATCAGCCTTGTAGAGTTGTTGGTTTTTTTTTAAACAATAGTACTTCTATCAAATCCCAGGTGGTGGGTTGTCATGATTTCTGGAAATTTTATCATGGTACCTAGTATTTTCAGCATATTCTTTCTTAGAACTTCATCAGGGGCTTCATTCTTCTGTCTTAATGTCCTGACTTGAAATGAAAGCTGCAACATTGGGCCAGACCACTTAGGATGGGCCACAGAGGGAACCTATCTGAGCCACCATTGGACTCACTTCAACTTGACCTTGGCCTCTACTTCCTGTATACCTGCCCCTGTGAAATTAAAAGTTAGAGACCTTGGCAGGGATGGGGAGGGAGACGAACAGACCTGGGTCCCATTTGCCAAGTATACTGCCCAAGAAATAGCCTGTCCTCGTTGGCGCAGCTTCCACTTTGAACCTTTCCATGAGATTCTGATGTCCTTTAGTTTTTTTACAGATCGGTTCAGTTCAACCAACATCAAGAGTTCACTAAGGGTCAGTAAGGCCCTGTCCTCCCAGAGTTTACATTCAATAAGGGAGTGACAGCATATGGACCGATGAGCCAATACCAGGAAGGGAGAACTCAGGAGAAAGAGCTCTAGGAAAACGTGAGATGGGAGTGCTCAGAGCTGGGCATCAGGAAAGGGTCTTTATGGAAGAGGTACCTCACGAGTGGCCTCAAAGGATGCCTCCCATGATGTCCAATGCAGAGAAGGACCCAGGATTCCGGCTTGACTACAACTTAGCCCGTATGAATGGACGTAGTTTAGGGTAAGTCTGCACAAAGAAGGGGAGCCAGGCTGGGAAGGGTCTTATCTGCCTGGCTGATGAGTTTGTATGTTACCCGAGAGGCAAATAGGGCAACACTGGCTATTTTTGAACAGGGGAGTAACCTGCCTATCCCTGGGCCTTAGAGAGGATTATTTTGACAGCTCTGTAAAGAATGGCTTTGAGAAGAGAAACATTGGAGGTGAAGAGGCTGTCTGGGCCACCCAACAAGCCTTAATGAAGTGCTTGCTCTGGGCACAGATGCAGGATGTTGGGGAGCTATAGAGAGAGGGAAGAGAATGGTCAACCAATGCACCTCAGTGACAGGAAGGATCATGGTGTCCTCAGCAGAAATAAAGAAGGGTGAAGAAGGGTAGGGTTTAGGGGAGAAAATGAGGCCTCTCTGGAATATGTTCATCCTGAGATCCAGGTGGAGTCATCTGTGTAGAGCTGATACCCGAACCCTTGGAAGCTAGTGAGACAGACACACATAGAAACAGGCAAGCCCAGGATAGAGCCTCGGAGCATGGGCCATGGATGATAGAGAGCAAAGAAGATTGAGGTGGAATGGTCAGAAGGTAATAGGAGAACCAGAAGTGATCACTGTTCTGGTGGGGAGTGAGGGGGGATGACTGACCATCTCGAATGATGAAGACTTAGGAAAAGGCCATTGGATTGAACAAGTCAGAGAACCTTGGAGAGGTTCCTTGAGGGGTGAGAAGATGAGGGGAGGGATTGAGATGTGTGGGAGGAGGAGAAGTAGAGACTGTGACTTGAGACTTTTTTATGTGAAAGGGAGATGGGCTATAGGATAATGGAGGGAGGGGTAGGGTAGGGTCCGGCCATGGTTTTTATGGATGGAGGTGAGTTTTCCAAGGCTGTGTCCGGGGCCCTTCTCTCGTTTTGCTCTCTATTCCCCCTCTCAGCAATCTCAGCTCCCCTAGGTTCAGTTGTCATCCAGCCCCAGCCTCTCTCCTAGACTCTAGTCCTACATCTCCACCTGGATTCCAAGCTCAGCATCTCTGTAGACAGCAAGGAAAGGGATTGAAGGAGAAGAGAGAAGGAAGAATAAATGATGCATGTGGTAAGCTCCCAGTGGAAATAGGATCAAGAATGAAACATGGAGGCTATTGATTTTTTTTTTGTTGGTTGGTTTGTTTGTTTGTTTTGGCTAGGCAGTGGAGTTAAGTGACTTGCCCATGGTCACACAGCTAGTAAGTGTTATGTGTCTGAGGCTGGATTTGAACTCAGGTCCTCCTGACTCCAGGGCCAGTGCTCTATCCACTGCGCCACCTAGCTGCCCCCATTTTTTTTTTGAGACAAAAATAAATCCATTTACTGATGATTTGATGGTTTACGAAGAAAACCTCAAAAATTAGTAAAGAAACTGAGACATGTAATGGTTTAAGTAAAGTAGCAGTATACAAAATATACCTACAACAATTAATCACTTTTCTACTTAGCCAAAGGAGAACTTAGGAAAAATAATAATAAAACAAATGCTAGTCCAAATAATTACAAAACGCTTAAAATATCTGAGTCGTTCTATCAAGGTGCACAAAAGTCTTTATATCAAATACATCTGACACTGATAAACCTTTTTTAACAACTAAAAATTGATTTAAATAACTATAAACCTATGTGCTCATGCCTATTTCATTCTTTTTTTAATTTAAAAAATTTAAAATAATTTAATATATAATAATACATTAATTAAACAGTAAGGAATATGTATGTATAATGCACACACATATATATGTATACATATATCCAAAAAAAATTTTTCTAATTATCCCCTTCCCCTTCTATTTTCCTGTAGGGCAGGATGGATTTCTGTACCCCATTTCCTGTATTTATTTCCCAGTTGCATGTGAAAACATTTTTTTTAAACATGTGTTTTTAAAACTTTGGATTCCAAATTTTCTCCCTTCCTCCCTCCCCACCCACCCTCATTGATAAGGCGAGCAACTCAATACAGGTTATACATGTGCAGTTATGCAAAACACTTCCATAGTAGACATGCTGTGAAAAACTAACTATTTCCCTTAATCCTGTCCCACCCACCCCCATTTATTCTACTCTTTATTTTGACCCTGTCCCTCCTCAGAAGTATTTGCTTCTGATTACTCCCTTTCCCAATCTGCCCTTCCCTCTATCATCCCCCTACTCTCTTGTCCCCTTCCCTCCCTATTATCCTGTAGGGTAAGACAGATTTCCACACCCAATTGAGTGTGTATGTTATGCCCTCCTTAAGTCAAATCCTATGAGAGTAAGATTCACTCATTCCCTCTCACCTTCCCCTGTTTCCCCTCCACTGTAAGAGCCTTTTCTTTTGGTTTTTTGTTTTTTTTTTTTGTGGGATAATTTACCCCATTCTACCTCTCCCTTTCTCCTTCTCCTAGTATAATCTTCTCTCACCCCTTAATTTTATTCTCCAGATATGACGCCTTCATCTTTAACTCACCCTGTGCCCTCTATCTATCTATCTATAACTATATATACATACATATAATTTTTTTTCCTCCAACTACCCTAATACTGACAAAGGTCTCATGAGTTACAAATATCATCTTTCCATGCAGGAATGTAAACAGTTCAACCTTAATAAGTCTCTTATGATTTCTCTTTCCTGTTTACCTCTTCATGTTCCACTTGAGTCTTATATTTGAAAGTCAAATTTTCTCTTCAGTTCTGGTCTTTTCATCAAGAATGCTTGAAAGTCCTCTGTTTCACTGAATGACCATTTTTTCCCCTGCAGGATTATACTCAGTTTTGCTGGGTAGGTGATTCTTGGTTGTAATCCTATCTCCTTTGCCCTGCAGAATATTATATTCCATGCCCTGCAGTCCCTTAATGTAGAAGCAGCTAAATCTTGTTTTATCCTGATTGTGTTTCCACAATACTTGAATTGTTTCATTCTGGCTATTTGTGATATTTTCTCCTTGACCTGGGAACTCTGGAATTTGGCTACAATATTCCTAGGAGTTTTCCTTTGGGGATCTCTTTCAGGAGGAGATCGGTGGATTCTTTCAATTTCTATTTTGCCCTCTGGTTCTAAAATATCAGTGCAGTTTTCCTTGATCATTTCTTGACAGATGATGTCTAGGCTCTTTTTTTGATCATGGCTTTCAGATAGTCCAATAATTTTTAAATTCTCTCTCCTGGATCTATTTTCCAGGTCAGTTGTTTTTCCAATGAGATATTTCACATCGTTTTCTAATTTTTCATTCTTTTGGATTTGTTTTACAGTGTCTTGATTTCTCATAAAGTCACTAGCTTCCAATTGCTCTATTCTAATTTTTAAGGAAGTATTTTCTTCAGTAATCTTTTGGACTTCCTTTTCCATTTGTCCAATTTTGCTCTTTAGGGCATTCTTTTCTTCATTGGCTTTTTGGACCTCTTTTGCCATTTGGGTTAGGTTTTAAGGCGTTATTTTCTTCAGTATTTTTTTGTGTCTCCTTTAGCAAAGCTGTTAACTTGCTTTTCATGATTTTCTTGCATCACTCTCATTTCTCTTCCCATTTTTCCTCTACTTCTCTTACTTGCTTCTCAAAATCCCTTTTGAGCTCTTCCAAGGCCTGGGACTGATTCATATTTTTCTTGGAAGTTTTGGATGTAGGAGCTTTGACTTTGTTTTCTTCTTCTGGTTGTATGTTTTGATCTTCTTTGTCACCGAAGTAAGGTAATATAGTCTGACTCTTTTTGCGCTGTTTGCTCATGATCCCAACCAATTACTTGAATTTTAAACTCTTTGTTAAGGTAAGTCTGTTTCCAACATGGAGAATGTACTGTCCCAAGCTTTGGGGGTTTGTACAGCTGTTTTCAGAGATACTTCTAGGGACCTGAAAAGTGTCAGTTCTTCCAAGGTGCTATGATAAGGGGTGAGGTGTTTCCTTTCCACCGCCACAACAAGCTCTACCACACCAGTGCTCCTCCTTGCCCCAGGACCACCCCTCAGAACTGTGACCCAGATCCAAGCACCGGTAAAGCAAGAGATTCCTGCCACAGCCCTGGCAAAGAGATCCCTGCAATCCCCCTCTGATCAGCTACTCGATTCCCCCTCAGTCTGTGGGCCGGAAGCTCAGAAGCCAGCTGCTGCCCTTGGGGCGGCTGAGATCTAGCTTCTTCTCTCACCGCAGTCACAGACTTTTCCCACTGACCTTCCAAGTTGTCTTTGGCGTTCATGGGTTGAGAAGTCTGGAAACCGCCACAGCTGCCTGCGATTCAGTCCTCTGAGGCCTGCTCCAGGGTCGCTGAGGCCTGGGCACCCACACGAGCTGTGCTCCTCTCCCCGCCTGGCGCGATATTCCTTTTCGATCAACCATCCAGACTGTCTTTGGCTGCAAATTTGTTTCACTCTGTCTTTTTGTGGGTTCTGCTGCTTTAGAATTTGTTTAGAGCCATTTTTTATAGGTATTTGGAGGGGTTTGGGGGGAGAACTGAAGCATGTCACTGCTTTCCCTCCACCATCTTGGCTCTGCCTTCCATGGAGGCTATTGAAATGCTCCAGAGTTACAAAGGAGGACTCTTGGGTATGTTTGTGCTTGCTGAATAAGGTGTGGAGTTATATCCAGAAGTGATGTAAAAGTAAAAGGCATCCAGAAAACTTAGGCCAAAGAAATTTCTAGATGGGGGGAGGTGATACAGTGAGCTGAGAGGAGGGGTAACAGAGGCTGCATGTCCAGGATTATGCGTGTCCAGGGCCTGTCGGATGCTCTCTGCCGCATCTTCAGAGCAGGTGCCCTTTGTTAAGAAGAGAGCACCCAGCATGGTGGAAGGCTTTGAGTGGATGCCATGTTCAGGAGATGATTAGCCTGGCGAAGAAAGGCTGTCTTGTCGGGGTTTTGGAGCACTGTCGTGTGGAAGAAGGAGATGATATGCTCTGCTGGGCTTGAGGGGACAGAACTAGGAATCATGCGAAAATTGGGGAGGAAGGAAATGTAGGTTTGATGTCAGGAAAAAGCCAGCTCTTCACCATGAGACTGTTCAAGTGTAGATAACACTGTAGGGCCTCAAGGGAAGGAGTGGGCTGCCCGGCGAGAAGGAGCTGAACCACAGACCTGGGGTGGTCGTTGTAGAGGAGTGTTGTGGGTGCACAGGTCAGGCTAGACGGCTACTGTCTGAGCGCCGAGTGCCCAGGCCTCAGGGGTGGGAACCTGCAGCCTCTTAAGAAAAAGATTTGTTCTGTAAAACTTGGACTCAGTCCAAAGGCTGCACCCAAGGACCTAGAAGACCACAGGTGACTTCGAGGCCACAGGTTCCCCACCCCAACCCAAGGACACCACGGCCAGGTCAGGGAACCAGGAAGGAGCAATGCCGCCACATCGAGAGGGACAGGAGGAGGAGGCCAGAGGGAGCCAGCGGTGCCAGAAACTGCAGAGCAAGGACAGGGATGAAGGCTAAGGAGAGACGTCCACACTGGGCTATTACCGGGTCATTGGCAACCCTCGAGAAGAGGGGTTGGCGGGCAAAGGGAGAAGCCCCATTTCAGGAGGCGGCAAGGCTGTGAGAGTGGTGAGGAAGGGGAGGCAGGAAGGGATGGCAACCTGAGGGGATGGGGCCAAGTGACGGAGGTGGAGAGAGGGCCTGGAGGGTTTGGAGGCAGCAGGGAAGGAAGGAGCTGGCCCAGACCCAGGTCATCAGCTGCCGTTGGAACATCTCAGATGGTTCGTCCTATAAACATCTCACTCATTGTGCTCAGTACAGAACTTGTTATCTTCTTCCTTAAGTACTTCCCCTTTCCCCAACTTCCCTATTGTGGTCAAGGGCATTGCCATCCTCCCAGAGGCAGCTCAGTGGCATGAAGGATAGAGTGCTGGGCCTGGAGGCAGGAAGACCTGAATTCAAATCCAGCCTCAGATACTTACTAGTTGTGTGACCCTGGGCAAGTCACTTTACTTCTGCTTACCTCAGTTTACACCTCTGTAAAATGAGGATAATGATAGCACCTACCTCCTAAAGTTGTGGTGAGAATCAAAGGAGATAATATTGGTAAAGTGCCTCGCACAGTTTGTTGTTGAGTTGTGTCTGTTGTGTCCGACCCTCTGTGGCCCCATTCAGGGTCTTCTTGTCAGAGAAACTGGAGTGATTTGCCAGTTCCTTCTCCAGCTCATTTTACAGGTTAGGAAACTGAGGCAAACAGGGTGAAGTGACTTGTCCAGGGTCACACAGCTAGTGAATGTCTGAGGCCACATTTGTGCTCAGGTCTTCCTGACTCCAGGCCTGGTGCTCTGTGCACTGCCTCACCTAGCGACCCCTACTAACACATGGAGGCGCTTAATTAGTGCTTGTTTCCTGTGTTCTCTTCCTCCGTAGTCACCCAGGCCTGAAATCCTCACAGATCGAATCTGTCACCAAGTCTGATCATTTCTTCCTTCACACCATCTCTTCTACGTCCTCCTTTCTCGGCACGTGCCATCCCCACGTCCAGGTCAGCCTCCCATCGCCTCTGCCTTCTCACTCAGGTCTCTCCACGCAGCTGCCTGGGCGCTTCTCCTCAAACGTGGGGAGGCACCCCTGCCTCCGAGTCAACACACCCCAGCGGCTTCCTCTTCCCAAGGCCTCTCTCGGCTCTCCCGCCATCCCCTGTCTCTGCCCCTCGTCCCTGGACGGCCTCTGTGCTTCCTTCCTTCTCTCTCCGCAGCCACCTTTTTCTCTGTGATATCTTGGGAATCTGCATCGTCACTTGCTGTAAAGGCCTTGATGAGAAGGGTTGACTTTGCCCTTTTTGGGGTACGTCTTAGCACTTATCACAGTGCTGGCACATAGTAGGTGCTCAATAGGTGCTTGTTCACTAATTGAAACTGTCTCCCCTGACTCCATTCAGTGAGCACCTACTGTGTGTTGGTCCCTGGGATGGATGCTATGAGCACAAAAGATAAAAGGGACGCATTGCATTCTTTGCTCTCAGGACACTTTGCACTGACCTCCTAGGAGAGCACATATACTAGAATTCATTGAATGAGAATGAGGACCCTGTCTATACCTGTCATTACGGAGCGTGGAAAACTTGGCTTTTTGTGGAACAAGCAGAAATTGCAAGTGAGTATTGGAGTAACTTGGAGTTAAAAGAAAACATGTTCCCAAGAGGTAGAATGGCTGCATTTAAAGAAGGTGTCTGAGAATTCCTTCAGAAGGAGAAGTTCAGAAAAGTACAGCCAGAATATCCTTGCAGACTTTGAAGTTTCCTACGTCTGTCGTCAGTTCAGATTCACTGGGGTCGATGTATTTTCTGAAAGTACAAAGTAGAAATCATTAATTCTTAATACTT
Organism: Vombatus ursinus; assembly: GCF_900497805.2. Classification (NCBI taxonomy): domain Eukaryota; kingdom Metazoa; phylum Chordata; class Mammalia; order Diprotodontia; family Vombatidae; genus Vombatus; species Vombatus ursinus. Next base: position 46,342,964 of record NW_020954577.1, on the reverse strand, counting down.
TGTACTTGACTGCTCACCTAAAAATGTGTGTGCGTGAGAGAGAGACCGAGAGAGAAAGGAGAGGTGGGAGGATGAAGAGAGAGAAGGAAGAGAAAGCAAGAGGGAGGAGGGAGAGAGAGAGGGA
>NW_020954577.1:46271794-46342830 GCF_900497805.2 Vombatus ursinus | reverse complement strand
AGGAGAAAGAGAAAGGGAGGAAAGAGGAGGAAGAGAGAGAGAGAGAGAGGTAGGGAGGGAAGAAGAGACAGGAGTAAGGGGGAGATTACACAGAGCTAGGGCTTGCATCACAATGGAGAGAATTGTGCCCAGGGGAGGCCCGGGTGGGGGGGGCTCTGCTGTAGTTGCTGCCCCTGTAGCTGAGAGAGCAGCCCCTCCCTCCCTTCATGGTCCCTGCCGGAATCACCTCGTGGTTTATTGGCGGATCACACCTACCCAGCCCTGGGTTCAGAGCCTGCTGGAGATTTCCTCTTGTGGAGTTGTTAACAAAACAGTTCATGTGATACTTTTGAGAAATAAATGATGAGATAAAACCTCCCTTTCACACCCACTCCTCCACCTGCATAGGAATCTCAGCAGTTCTGAAAGCCCTCTGGCCGCCCGATGACAGGAGGACTAGTCAAGTCATTGAGACCCTTGGTGCCTCAGTCGCACCAAGACGCCTTTCCTGCCTGTCCTGCTGGCTTGCTGTGCTCCTGTCCTAGCTCTGAGACCATCTGCTGAAATGCTCTGCTCCAGGCAGGCTCCAGCGGGTGTGGATTTGGCAGGAATGAGGCCCAAAAAGGATGGTGTCCTGCCAGGATGGCCCTCCCTCCCTTGGTCTCCCTGCTCTCACCGGGATCACTTCTGTTTGGCCATCCTGGGTTTTGTTCTTGGACTCGCCTTCCTGAGGTCACTCTCCCGTCTCCCTTCTTTGGCTGCCTAGCTCCAGGTCAGCCTCCAAGCCTAGCTGGGGATGTGTGGCCCTCCTACGGACTTGTGAAGGCAGGGAAGTTTCCTCCCAAATGCTATGAAGTTCCTTATCCTCTGGAGCCAAAGTTCATCACCCTTCCCTCTGTAACTCTTTTTTTGCCTTTTTTCTTTCTTTTTTCTTGTCTGTAAGTCTATCCCTCTCCCTTTTTGGGGGGCTAGTTATTGGGGTGGCCACTCATAGGCCTGACCCCACGGCTACTTGTCATAGAAGCTTTGATGTGCTCTGTTTCTCCCCTGGCCCGGTTGGCCCCTCCGTAGGCAGCCTGGTGGCCCCCGGCACCCAGGGGCTCACCGAATGGATGCCAGACACGCGATCGCCGCCAGCCGTACTGAAGTGACCATGTCCTCAGCATCCCTCAGGAGGACGGGCTGCCTCTTTGTGATGAACGCCTGTGTGCTTGGCACTTTGCCGGGTACTGTGGGTCACAGAAGGAGAAGTAAGCTGAGGCCCCATGCTCAGGGAGCTTGTCGTAGCGTCGTGGTCTGGAGGAAAGTGCACTAGAGGTTTGGCGTCCAGGGACCTGAAATCAAATCCTGGCTCTGCTTCTTCCTGTCTTGTGTGGCCTTGGAGAAATGGAGATCTGGCTGGAGAGTCTGTGATCTCGCAGTCTGATTGAGGGTGAGCAGTGACACATACAGATCTCATCCTGCTAATGCAGGGGTCCTAAATTGTATGGAAAACGTGCAGACTTCAGCAGTGTTCATGCCTTTATTAAACAAACCTCTCTTACGGGCTCATTGTGAAAGTTGCCTTGAGAGGTCTGGCCGTGGTGGGAGGAAGATGGGCCTCGCGAGCCCTTTTGCCCGGGCTGCCCCAGAGCAGTCGCTCTGCCTCCGTGGGGGGGCGTTCTACAGTGGGAGCTCCCCACACTGATGGCATTGCCCTGAGCTTGGTGAAATACTCCTTGTCCGGCGGCCTCCATCATCTCTGTGCTTCTGTAGCAGGCCCCAGGCTGGTGGCCTTAGAGCCTCGGCACCTCCCTCTTTCTCACCTCCATTCCCCAAGCCTGAGCCGGTCCTCTCACTTCCATCCCTATTGTCATTTCTTGCCTCAGCTCTGGTTCTCCTCACACGTGCAGCTTCCAGAGGCCAGAAAGGATGAGACTGACCACTTCCCAGCTCGAGAAGCTCAGTGGCTTTCAGTTATTTGTGGTGTAAAATACAGATCCCTCTGTGTGACCCCTGATGTCCTTGGTGGCACAGCTCCAGCTGAACCTTCTGGCCTTCTTTCTTGCCCTTTCCAGCGATCTCCCCATCTCTGTGCTCTTGCACAGGCTGGCCCTCGTGCCTGTGATGCCCTCCTTTCTCACATTTGCCTTTGAAAATCCCCAGTTGCCTTTAACGAGGTCCTGAAGGGTGTCCCCTCCCCCACTGCCACCCCCTCATGCGCACCTGTTACTTCTTCCTGGGTGATGGAAGAAGCTCCTTGAGGGGACATGCAAGGCCCCCATGCAAGGCTATGGGGCTTGGCACCTGGTAGGTACTTTGTAAACAATTGGTTGATTGAGATGAGAGAGGGTACTAAGTGGCCTTGGGATGGGCATGGAGGCCCCTGGATACACAGGGCCAAGCTGAGAGAGGGGAGGGTTAGTGGGACTTGTCTGCTGGTGAGTCCCTGAAGGGGTCACCTGGATTCAGATTCGCACTATTCAAGTTATAATTGTGTAAAATATGGTGATTCGGTCCATCCCCATGGACATATGCCATGTGAATTTAAGTAATTCCACTGTTTGTGGAGATCCTTTATTCTCACTGCCCCAGACCTGGCTATATCATGATGTGTTTTTTATTTGTTCTTAGCATTTGTTACTAAATTTTAATTAATTTAATTAATCCTAATTTTTGAAGTTGATTAATATATTTGAAAAGTAATGTTAACTGTTTTCTATTTCTTTTAAAAAGTTCCCAAAATCAATTGCTTTCTCCTGTTTACCCCACTTAATAACACTCTGTTATTTCCAGATATATGGAGTCTGGGAGTCATTCTTTTCATGTTGGTGTGTGGGCAGCCTCCCTTTCAAGAAGCAAATGACAGCGAAACTTTGACGATGATCATGGACTGCAAATACACAGTACCTTCACACGTATCCAAAGAGTGTAAAGAGTAAGTACCACAAAAGGAACTGATGAGTAGGCCAGAAATCTGGCCGCCTGGTGCAGCCCTCGTCCGCGCTGTCCAGGGTTCCTGGGCAGGACCCTGGGCCGGTGTTGGCGGTTGGGAGATGGAGCCCTCTGTGTGGCCCTGGCCGCTGCCAGCAGTGACTGTTTCGTTTTACATTCAGGTCTTAAACTTAGCTTTGCCCTGGGTGCTCAGTGGAGTAGCCCAGCCATTCCAGGGAAACCCACAGGGCAGTTTTCTTTCCTTGGATGGCTCATCAAAGCCTTCATTTTGGGGCTTGCAGAACCTAGTGCCTCATTTGGAAATTTAAACGGGTTGTCACCAACTAAATATTCGACATGATCACACCGAATAGGCCTTGCTTTTTCACTCTTTCTATCCAAAGGCATTAATTCCAGTGCATGAAAGGTCATGACCCTTCAGTCCCTCCTGTGCCTCCTTCGTCCCTCCTGCATCATGTCATCAGGGTCGTTCCAGATTGCTTCACCTTCCGCCTGCTCATCCATCTTTGTTGCTTTATGACATTCAATGACAGTCATGCCGCACACAGGCCATCAGACCTTCCCCTGCTGTCCACGGAAGGCGTCTGCTAGGCGGGGGCCAGTTAACCTTTTGTTTGGTGGTCCCAGGGCGGGATGACTTCTGTGGTTTGGATTGTTTGTTGCCAGATCATCGTTTTATTCTCTTTTCCTTCAGTGACTTGAGGAATCCTATTGGGGATGCCAGGGAACCCCCAATGTAAACATGGGTTGTGTTGTAAAAGTTCATTTCAACGGGCATTTTGGAATTTAAAATCTTGTACATTGGGGGTGGGGGGCTGGAAATAGAGTCATATAAAACTGTGCTCTTGGAAGTCAAGGAGTTCAGTTAACATCAGATTTGAAATTTTGGTTTTAATCATGACTGTGCTACTTCCTACCTGTGTGACCAAAGACAAGTCACTGAACCTCATAAGCCTCAGTTTTCTCATCTGTAAAACCAGGGGAGTTGAATGATGTGATTTTTTAAACTGATAGTTTGTTTTGACATGTCATACACATTCCCAACAAACTACTAATTAACTCCCTACTCCGCCCCCAACTAAACAAAATAATTCAATTCAGTTAACCTTTATTAAGCCCCTTCTCTGTCCCAGGCACTGTGCTGAGCCCAGGGGATACAAAAGGAGGTCAACGACAGTCCCTGCCTTCAGAGAGCCCACAATCTACAATTCCTTAAAGGGAAAGCAGGCTGTGCATTGGACCTTCAAATTAGTCCTGGTTTAAGGAGTTTTCCGGCTGTTCAGAGTTGTCTCCACTTCTCTAGTTGTTATGCTCTGTCTCGTTCTTTAAGCCCTGCTTTCTTCCCCCTGCCTGAGCTCTGCGTGCTCTAGTCAGGCTCAAAGTCAGAGGTTCCCAAACTTGTTTGACCAACTGCCCCCTTTTAAAAAAAAATTTTACTCAGCTCCCCTCTGGAAATCTACTTTCTTTAACCCCTTCCTGTTTTTTTTAACTTTGTGTCATTTCAAAAAAATACATTTTTTAAATGATGCATCTTAATTTTAATAATTTGTGGGTTTTTTCCTGCATTGAAATTTTGATGATGCAATTTTGCATCATGTAACCATATAGTATCATATTGTAAACAAGTCATTACATACACATATTCCTGTCAATACACGCTGGACTTCCCGACAATATGAGACAGGCTTGCCTGCCAACACTTACTTGTTAAGACCTGTTGGCAGACTTGACCACTGATGGGTTATAGCTTGCATTTTGTGTGTTTATTTGGAAAATAATGCAATCACTACGACTTTTACTGTTACACAACAGATAAAACACGTACAAATGATTTTTCAAAATGGTCTTATCGTCTTCTTTCCTTATGCTTCCATCACCCTCTTATTTTTATTCAACGCCCCCCAGTTGCACCCGAGGCTATTCTCCCCCTCCACCCACATTCCAGTGCCCCCCAAGGGGCGGTATCACCCACTTTGGGAACCTGTGTTTAAATAACTCTAGTGTGGCCATTGTGGGTAACCTGGGGCCTGCCATCATGAGTGCTGCTTCTGGGCTGAGCCAGCGTGGAGAAGCCTCTCCCACATCTCTGCTTTCCTTCCACTGTCTGTCCAGCACAGCCTGCCTGTGTCCATTTGTCCATCGGGCATTGCAGGCTGGGTATTGACCACACTTTAGAGAGTCTCATGACGGATTTCTATTGGTATAAAATCATGGAATGCTGCTTTTTGGGTCATTCTTTGTGAATGTTTTCTGGTCTAGAAAGCTTTATTGTGGGTCCTGCTCATGGCTCAGCCAGGATTGGACCATCAGGAGGCTCGGACCCCGGGTGCGGGGACAGACTCCGAGCCCCCTCGTGTGGAGACATGGAGGAGGGGGTGTATGAAATCTCAGATCACTGGCGCAGCGCACGAATTTAGCTTTGTGCTTGATTCTGAAGCAAAACTAAAAATTAAAATGGGAGCTGCCCAAGTACCACATGCGTCCTTCCTCCTCAGCTGATGGCCCTGACCAGGTTTAATGAGCCACAGTGGAGCTGCTGTGGCCAGAAAGGATTTGTGAAAAAAACAAAGTCTAGTATTATTTTGATATGTTGAGTTAATTGCTGGTTTTCAGAGACTGTTGTGTGGGTGTGTTTGGGTGTGCCAGATAAGTTCTGGCTTTCCATTTCTGCCTCCACTCACTGGCCCTTGCTCCGTGTTGGGGACGGGGCAGAATTGATAGACTAGCCCCCCCCCCCCCCCCCCCCCCGGCCCCCCCCCCCCCCCCCCCCGGCGTCTGGTCTAAGCCAACCTCTCCTTTTCCAGCCTGATCACTCGGATGCTGCAGAGGGACCCGAAACGACGAGCTTCCTTGGAGGAGATCGAGACACACGCCTGGCTCCAAGGTGTCGACCCGTCTCCAGCCACCAAGTACAACATCCCCCTGGTTTCATACAAAAACCTTTCTGAGGAGGAGCACAACAGCATCATTCAGCGCATGGTTCTTGGTGACATAGCCGACCGAGAGAGCATCGTGGAGTAAGTGAGATGGGGGCGGGGCGGCGTTGGCTCTTGAGGCTGCTGAGAGAATGGAGGTCTTTGCATTGCTTTGGACGGATCGTGGTTTTGAGCTGCTCTTGTCCATCTGAATCTGCTCATATTTTTGGATAATACAATAGTTTTCCTTCATAGAAAACAATACTAGATAATTTTCTTTCTTACTTCATTGTACACGTTCACAGTATAGCCATGTTCACTAATTATCATGTTTCAGACCATTTAAATCTGCTGTGACTCATTTTGATCACAGTTAGAAATTTGGCTGAGGATTTCTGATTCCTCTTGTGGGTGGGGGTGCAGGAAGAAAGATCTCCAAAGAGGTGAGATGGTGGTTGTGCTGGTTCTGGGACAGGGGCGCTGGAGGACAGCTTGGTTCAAGCTGTGTCTTTGATAAACACCCACGTTGACCCTCCTCAGAGGGCCGTGTCTGTCCCTGGTGAAACAGGTCACGAGCAGCTTTTTGGGACCACAGAGTCTGTTTTCCTTTGCGGCAGTTGTGATTTCGCACGCATTCACGTTGCTGCACCCCAGGCAGAAAGGCCCCGCATTGTGGTCTGGGGGCTGGTGCCCCCTGTGCTCGTAGCCCTCCCTCTTCCTGGGCAGCAGGCTTCCTGCCCCCGGGGCCCTCCAGCTCCTCCATCTCCCCTTCAGAAGGGCCCAGGCTGACCCTGGGCCTTCTCTTTGTAGGGCCCTTGAGACCAACAAGTACAATCACATCACGGCCACCTACTTCCTGCTTGCTGAGAGGATCCTCAGGGAGAAGCAGGAGAAGGAGATACAGACGCGGTCGGCCAGTCCCAGTAACATCAAAGCCCAGTTCAGGTAATGGGGTGGGAAGGGAGGGGCTGGTCAGGAGAGGTGTCCGTGGGCTGGAGGAGGGCAGACCTCCTGACGAGACCCCGGGGGCCCCTTCTGGGGCTGCTGTGCAGGGGTCAGGGGGCCCACTGAGGCCTCCCTAAAGCACTTGATGCCCCTCACCCCGACCCCAGCTCCCAGAGAGGCCCAGCATCCTGTGTGGAAATTGGGAATGATCGTAGGCATAGTAGTGCTGAGCTAAGCACTTTCCATCCATGATCCCCATGAAGGGGGTGTTTTTATCATCGCCATTTTATAGATGAGGAAATTGAGGCAGATAGAGGTGAAGCAGCTTGCCGAGGTCACAGTTATTCAGGTGTCCGGGGCCAGGTTTGAATCTGGTTTTTATGACTCTGAGTCCTCAGTTGTCTCTGTTGTGAAAGACTCTGATTTGAAAAGATTTGCAGTTCAGGAATCAAGTTTGCATTCACCTTCATTTCCATGGACCTTTCCCTCAATTTTTGCTGCAGTGTCTTGGTCACCACAGCCTATGGGCAAAGGCCCCTCCCATATGGGAGGTAACCTCTCACTGGGGGGGGGGGGGGGGGGGTGTCTGCTTTCTCTGACCGTTCCTGCCTTTTCTTCTGTCCAGCCCTGTGATCCAGGAAAGTGACTCTGTCATAGTTTCCTCAGCCAGTCAGGGAACATGGGGAGCACGGTTCCTTTTCTTTCTGGGAGGCTGTGAACACTGGCTACATTTTCCACATACTTTGTAAGTCCAAGGGCTCAGTAGCAGAGCCCCCGAGGAGGTGGCCAGGACAGCAGGGAGGCCAGCAGAAGAGGGTCTGAGGCACTGCCTCGGAGCAGAGGGCCTTTTTCAGGCATTACTTTTTACACACGTACATACTTTTAATGCCCCCAAATCCTGCTTTCCATGGCATATGGGTATTTATCTTGTGATTAGTCAAGTTATGTGTAGTACTGTGGAAGCTTCAAGATTCCAGGGGGAGCATTTTCCAGACCCTGCCTTGGGTCCATGCAGGCCTTATTTCCATCTCTGCTCAATGAGATTCATTAGTTAAAGTCCTCACTTTCTGGCTTCGTATTTTATCAAGGCTTTGGGGGTCGGGGTGGTATAAGGAGGGGGAAGCTGGGATAGTTCCCTTTCTCCCTCAGTGAGAAGCCACACAAACAAGACAGCTTTGAAAGTTAGATGTTGGATGTTAATATATTTATATATATATATACTTTAAAAGAAAATCAAGCTTTAAATAACCCACATTTCCAGTTTCCTGCATTTCCAGTTTTTCATTTCTTATGTTCCACAATGTAAATTAAGTGCTCATTTGTTTAGTTCAGATTATTTTTTTTTTAATGGAAAAAAATTAAGGCTCTATGGGCTGTGGAAATGTGTAGTTTGTTAGGTTATAACTATAGGGCATGTACTAAGTGAATGAAAAACAACATATTAAGAACATACTCTTCTGGATTGTGATCCAGATATGAAAGTGAGGAAGAAACAACTTATCTCTAATGGTTGGTATTGGAATCTATCCAATCTTTCAGCATTTATTAAGCACCTACTATGTGCTGGGTACTGAGGAACTCACAATCTAATGAGGGAGACAACATGCAAACAAATATATACAAAGCAGGCTATATGCTGGATAAATAGGAAATAATTAGGAGAGGGAAGGCACTGGAATTAAGAGGGGTTAGGGAAGGCTTCCTGTAGAAGGTGGGATTTTAGTTGTGACTTCAAGGAAGATAGGGAAATCACTTTATTGGCTAGAGTGGGGAGAGACTTTAGGCAGGTAGACCCACCTGCAGATTATTGCAATAATCCAGATGTGAGGTGATAAGGGCCTGCACCAGAGTGGGGACTATGTCAGAGGAGAGAAGGGGGAGTGTTGGAGAGATGCTGCAGAGGTGAAACTGAGCAGAGATGCTGCAGAGGTGAAACTGACCAGAGGTGCTGCAGAGGTGAAACTGACCAGAGGTGCTGCAGAGGTGAAATTGACAGGCCTTGGCAACAGCCTGAATGTGGGGTAGGGGTGTAAGAGAGAGGGAGGAATCCAGGATGAGCCCTAGGTTGTGAGCCTGTGGGGCTGGGCAGATGGTGCTCTCTACAGTAATAGGGAAGGCAGGAGGCAGGAGGGGTTAGAGGTCTGTGTTGGACACGAAAAAATGAATGTTCTGGAGCCTTAAGCTACCAAGGTAGCTTATTTCTTGGGCAAGTATTGAGGGGGGTTTAAAGCAGCCTCTGCTGCCTCTTGAGGTCAGAGGTTATTCTTAGCTTGGGTGAAAGGTGATTTCAGTGGTCTTGTTCATACATCAGAGAAATTTTGTGGAATGAAAAATTAAGGCCCATTTCCCTTCTCTATTCAGAAGAATACTTAGCATTCTTCTGAGTTAGGTAGTGGTCCATCGTGAGGATCTGTTGGAGAGGTCAGGGTCAAACTTGTCTGATTCAGAGCCTCATCATTTCACTGGCAGAAAAGAACATTGAATCAAGTCATGTGTTGAAGGTGCTTGGGTGGAATTTGGATGCACCAGAGACTTCTTCAGCAAAACAATTTAAATACAAATTCTTGGGAGTTCTTCCCACTGGCCAGAGAGATAAATGAATCACAGTGTTTTTATTCAGTCAGTCATAGCAGTGACTTTTGCTTCTTTCTTGGGAGCCCACAGTAGCTCCAAACAGTTCACAGCAGCACGTGTGTGTTTCAATGTTCTAGAAAAGATCCTTTGAGGCGTCTTTCTCTTCTGGAGGTCAGGAGGACCCTGCAGTCGTACACTCTGTCCTCTGATATTCTCTCTCTTTTTTTAGGGTCAGAGTGGTCCCTGTGCCTAGACTGATGATCCTATGAGCAAATAGGGAAGCTTCCCAGGGCCAGAACTCTTCCATATTAAGAAGCAGAGAAGAGGATGCTAGAGAGGGGCACATCTGAGTCAGACCAGGAGCCCATGGCAGCTCTCCACGTATATTCTCCAGCTTCTCTGCTTCTACTTATCTGCACATCTTTTCCTTAAGCCTCGTCAGGGACCATATTTGTGGTTTGAAATTACCTCTTATAATTATATAAAATTATTTCTGTCACAAGGTCTATGATTTCACTAGAGTAGGGGATTTTTCCATCATTGCAGGCCTAAAATGGCTTCATAGATGTTATTTGTCTGTTGCTGTGCCCAAAGCCATTCATTACTCTACCGGCCGGCCATAATGAGCTTCTTCTAATTTCAGGCTGGAGCCAGAAGTGGTCGAGCACTTTAGGTGGGTGCTAGTATTCCCATTTTACAGATGAGGAGACCAGCAGTGACTTGGTGAGGGTCATCCCATGGCCATTCATCCTTATTCCAGCTGGGCACCATCAGAAGGAAGGACCTTAGTAGAGGCGCAGGAAAGATATTTGAAAATAAGACGTCCTCATAATTACTAAAAAGTTACCTTTCATATAACGCCGGAATGGAGTGCTTCAAACACTACTTTCTGCTCTGTGTGTGTTTTTTTTTGTTTTGTTTGGTTTTGTTTTGTTTGTTTTTTTTTGTTTTTTAGGCAATTGGGGTTAAGTGACTTGCCCAGGGTCACACAGCTAGTAAGTGTCAAGTGTTTTGGTCTGAGGCCAGATTTGAACCCAGGTCCTCCTGACTTCAGGGCCGGTGCTCTATCTACTGTGCCACCTAGCTGCCCCTGCTCTGTGCGTGTGTATGTGCGCAAGCACATGCGTGTATGTGCTGTGTGTCTGACTGTATATATGTATTGTGAGCATGTGTGCATGTGTGTAGTGTATGAATGCACATGTATGTGTGTGCGTGGGTGTGTGCGTGCGTGCACCTACATGTCTAATGAGGTCTTTGAGTTAGGTCTCCTAATTGATGGAGAATTAGATTGAACAGACATTGATAGTCATGACTAGGGCCAGGGCCCAGGGAGGTGAGGCCCTCTCTCTGACACCCCCCCCCCATTGTGTGGTCTGGGGGTGGGATGCCTTCCTAGAGAAGTAGTGGCCAGGCTGGAGGGGGGCTCAGGCAGCCCCCCAGGGCAGAGCCTCCTGCTACTTGCCTCTTTTTGCAAAGATTTGCTCGTTTTATTGCTACAAGTGCCCACGGTTTTGACATGTGTGAGATAGTCAGGGTCCAGCATCTGCCAGGAAGGGAACGGCACGGCAGCAGAGCCGGGTTCCAGGAGGAAGGAGATCCAGACACCTGCCATGCTCACCATTTTAAAACCCATTTTAACACTGAGCCACCACAGGTTGCTACGTTTTTTAATAATTAGGAAAACAGGCTTTTCCGCATGCAAATAGAAATGGATTTCTTTCTCTGATTTAGTGGCTTTAAATGTGAGGTCAACAATGCTATAGAAATGACTGTTAATCCTGGAGTGTCAGAGAGCCAAGGCTGCTGATGTTGGGTGGGACTTATGCTGGTGAGGCCCCTGGAGCCGGGGACGGGCAGGTCCATGGAGGCCCGTGGGGGTGGTCCTGGAGGCTGGAGTGGAGGCTCACATCTTGGGGCTTGTCTTAGGCCTTTTCTGTCTTTGTTGATTTCTTCCATCCGTTGGTGCCCATCTCAAAGTGAGACCTGCTTCCAAAATAAACTTTATTCTTTAGTCTTGTGTCTTTGCTGATAACAATGATTTCCACTTACATAGAGATTTAAGGTTTGCAAAGCATTTACCTGTTCTCTCCTTTGATTTGACCTTCACCATAACCCCAAGGGCTTGGTCCCATTATTAGGAAAAGGAGGTTGAGAAAGGTTAAGCAACTTAGTCTGGGTCATGTGAGTGTGAGCATCTGAGGCAGGATTTGAACTCAAATCTTCCTTACTCTGAAATCTAATGCCTGCTACCACCCAACTCTGACCTTGGCATTTGTAGCATGCACAATTGGGAGGGTGTGTGTTGGGAAGGGCTTGGAGGGGGGAGGACGGCGAGTGGAGGTGTCCTGCCCACTTCCATGCCCCTGGCCCTGCAAGGCCCAGCCCAGATGTGAAAGGGCCTCCTGGTCCTTCTCAGCCAGAGCTGATGGACTGATCAGCTGCACCGACCAAAGCCAGCAGGCCGGTCCAGCGAGTGTGCAGGACAGTTTGCGTGGATGAGCTCAGTTCTGGGTATTCTGGGTCAGGGTGGAATCCTTGTCTTTCCCCATGACTTCAAAGGCAGCAGGAGAAAGGGTCGATCTGAGTGACCCCAAGACCTTGCGTCCTGAACCTCATGTCCTGCCCATAGCCCACCCACCCTGGGGCTGCCCACCCATCCCAGGAATCTGTGGCCATGCAGGCCATGGAAGTGTCAGCTGCTCTCGTGGTCTCTGGTGCTCTGTGGATGTCTTCACTTGACTGAATCATTTCTCTCTGTCTCATTTCTAATGCAGGCAGTCGTGGCCCACGAAGATTGACGTCCCCCAGGACCTTGAAGACGACCTCACAGCATCTCCGCTGTCCCACGCCCCCGTCCCTCAGTCCCCGGCGCGCACAGCTGAGAACGTCCTCAATGGCCACAGGAACAAAGCCCTGGGGGACGCAGTGGCCAAGAAGGATGACCTCCCAGAGCTGGCGGGGCCCACGCTGTCCGTGGTGCCCTCCGTGAGCCTCAAGCCCACCACCAGTGGCCGCAAGTGTCTGTTCCGCGTGGAGGAAGACGAGGAAGAGGACGAAGAGGACAAGAAGCCCACGTCCCTTTCCACCCAGGTGGTCCTGCGGCGAAAGCCGTCCGTCACCAACCGCCTCACATCCCGCAAGAGCGCTCCGGTGTTGAACCAGATCTTCGAGGAGGGCGAGTCGGACGACGAGTTCGACATGGACGAGAACCTGCCACCCAAGCTGAGCAGGCTCAAGATGAACATCGCGTCCCCGGGCACCGTGCACAAGCGCTACCACCGCCGAAAGAGCCAGGGCCGCGGCTCCAGCTGCAGCAGCTCCGAGACCAGCGACGACGACTCGGAGAGCCGCCGGCGGCTGGACAAGGACAGCGGCTTCACCTACTCGTGGCACCGTCGGGACAGCAGCGAAGGGCCGCCGGGCAACCAGGGCGACGGCAGCGGCCAGAGCAGGCCGGCCAACGGCGGCCGCGGCCCGGACAAGGCCAGCCCCAACGGGGGCGGCCAGGGTGGGGGCAGTCCCTCGGGCAGCGCGGGGGGAGGCGGCACCAGCCCCTCGGGCACCACACGCAGGTGCGCGGGCCCCGGGGAGCTGGTGGAGAGCCTGAAGCTCATGAGCCTGTGCCTGGGCGCGCAGATCCGCGGCAGCGCCGGCTGCATCCTTGATCCCCAGAGCGCCTGGGCCTTCTCCAGCGTGAGAGTTCAGGAGAAATCTGCCTGGAGGATGTGCGTGGGCTCAGCCGGCCCAGCCCCCGCCGGCCCCCGCATCAAATTGTTCTCTGACCGCATGGTGGGCCCAGCGGAAGGGCTGGACCGGGTGAAGAGCAAGAACTTGAAAAACAGCGTATTACAACTACCTCTGTGTGAAAAAACCATCTCAGTTAACATCCAGCGGGGCCCCAAGGAGGGCCTACTGTGCGCTGCCAGCCCTGCCAGCTGCTGCCACGTCATCTGATGGGGGCCCCTCCCACGCTGCGCTGGCTCTGCGACCACTCCCTCTCTGTTTCCTTTCCTCCTGCTCTTCCTTTCTCTTTCCCTCACCTCCCTTTCTCTCCTTCCTTCTCTTCCTGCTTCCCCCCTCTCCTTTCCTCCCTCCTTCCTTCCTTCCCTCCCTCCTTGCTGTTCAGAGCTGTGAACAACCCCGCCTTCTCTCACTGTACCCCTGTGGTTGTCTCAGTCCTTTGCCATGGGCTTTTGAGCAGTTATTTATCCCATTTTTGTTTGTGTGCTCGGTGAGATGACAATGCATGGTCTTTGTGCATGCTGCTAGCCGCGACACTTTTTTTTCCCACTGAATAGACTTATTTCATGGTGTAATTTCTACATTTATAATTTTAATATGGAAGGTCCAGATTAAATTAAAATGTGTATCTGGAGCCTACATGTAAATGGAGCACTTAGAAATTTCCTGTTCTGCACTTATAATCTAGAGAGAAAAATGCTTTTGTTTCTTCGTGAAAATGTTCCTTCCTGTTCTGACCTTCTGTGATATCAGAACTATGGGCCTCCGCTCCTTTGTGTCTGAACTAGAACCAAAGCAATAATGTTGGGATGCTGAGAACTTGGAGGGATGAGAGCTCCGGAGGCCTGGTGGTGGCCTTCCAGTTGTAGAGGGAGACCCACCCACACCCGTTGTCTTAAGCTTTGGCCTGCATCCAGGCGGGACTCTGAAGCCGAAAAGATGACCTTGGGTTCACAGTAGCTGATGCTGAGTCCCCAGACTGACAAGGCAGCTCCCCCCCACCCCCTAGTCGTGTGTTACTATTATAGGCAGACAATCTTATTTTTTAATATGATGAAGATAATCGATGAAATCTTAACTACAGGTAGAGATTGGTCCCCGGCAGAACAGAAATCCAGAAATTGTGTGAATTTGAGCCTCTCCCAGGATTTCCCTTAAGATGATGTAGATAACGTGTGGTCAGTAGGCCCATAGAATGCCGGTCAGCAAGAAATGAAAGGTTTAAACAGGGGTACACATTTATGTTGGAACATTAGGACAGAAATATATTTTTTTAAATCCCGCTTTGGCTCTTTGCAGGAGTTTGAAAATAGTACTGTCTTCTCTTCTGTTTCTTCTATTCCTCCATGTTCTTGAATTTAGTCCACCACAAAAATTGGGTGGTTGGGACATATAAACCAACGTGGCGTGTGTGTGAGTATATACACACACACACACATACATGTATGTATGTATATGTATATATATATACACACACATATACATGCACACACGTACACACACACATATATATATATATATACACGCATACACACACACTTACATACAGATATGGACACACACACCCCAAGATAAAGAGAGGAGAAAAAAAAATCTCTCTTCATATTTTTCTTTGTGGGAAGCTTTCCCATTTCAATCCCATCTCCTTGCTGTAATGATAGTAAAGTTCTTCTTGCTTTTGACTCTTCTTGTATGGAGACCACTCCTGATGGCATTTTTGTTCTATAGGACGTGGTATGCTGTAGGTTCTTGTCTTTGGAAAGGGTAGGAGTGACCTCTTTGTGTGCTGTGTGCTGGCTCTTAGAAACAAAGATTGTGGCGTTGGAGACAAGGTGTGACCCAGCCCATTCCGTGGTGGGGGCAGTGATTTTGACCTGGGGTCCTGGTTGCTGTAGCCCCCCCGATTCTACTAGTTGTGAATTCGTAGATTCGACTCTGCTCCTTAATTGGGCAGTCTCTTTACTCAGCCAAGCAGACAAGGCTGAAAATACCTACTCTTCTTTCTAGACCTAGACTAGCTCTTAGAGCAGCCACGCTCATTCAATGTGATGTTTCTGCATCGAAAAGCTGTGAGAATAGATGTGTGGGTGAAGGCAGAGAACGTGTGTGTTTGAAACTTTTGAGCAGGGATCTTCTCAAGGGCCAGAAATGAAGTTGTGGGGCTCACCGAGGTGTGAGCGCGAGAGACGCTTACTCATAAAGGGCATTGGCAATAAACTCTTTGTTGCAGCTGTCTTTTCCAAGTATTGTAAATACTGTTTTCCTGTGATTATGTACAGCCTTGGAATGGCACCTTTTAACTAACCCCTATGTATTTGGTTTCCAACAGTTTTTATATTCAGATGTATATATATAGATGTGTATATAAATATATATATATTATATATATATGGTGCTCACTTTAGAAACAGCAGTGTTGACCATTTATGCTGCAGAGCTGTGTGACAGCCTTCTTAGTCGTGGATGGTTGGTGGAACCTTTGGGCGTTCAGATGTCCATCTGAGTCTTGTCTTTTATCCATTTGTTCATAAGTGAATGACTGTGCATGTGTCGTCTGTCCTGGTATGTTGTCCCATAAAAGGGAGGGAGAGAATAACCATTACATTAAGATAATATTGGACCAAACTATGTACTTGCTCTAAACAGTTTCTTGTACCCCTTAACCTGTCTTTAAAAGTTGCATAAGAGTTACAGTAGTGTATAAATTAAATATTGTGTGAAAACAATTAGTCTTGTATTTTTCTGTATGTGTGTATATATAATTATGTACCTCTAACAATTCTATCTGTATTTAAAGATGTGACAATCTTGACACAGAATTTTAAGGATAGCCGTGAAAATGAACAGATTTAGCAAAACGGATTTGAATTCAGGATATCCCCACCAAGTAAGAATTGCGATGTGTTAAGAGGGTACAGGAATACCAGCTGATCTGGTCAGTTGCTTCCAGCCGTCTGAATTTTTTCATTGTGTAAGCATTCACAGACGTGTGACAGAAATGGAAAAAAATCCAACTAATAAAGTAACATCTTGGTGTTCGGCACATAAATGGTGTTCCGTCAGATTTCTGTCATGTGCAGATGGATCTTTGTAGAACATTATTTCACACTGTGTTGAAACCGCCGTCCTATCTTAGGTAGTTCTTTGCTCGGTAAACAGGCAGTGCCTGTCTCTGCCTTGATTTAGGTGGGGCAAAATTCCTTAAGAGGAGGTTGAGGTGGCTGACTGAACCCCGGGCTGAGTGTCCACAGCCACTGGGGGTTCAGCAGAGTTGTGATTCATCATGTGGGGGGCTTGTCCTGCTCTAGAATTCTAGGTTCTAGTATTGGTATAAAGAAGCCCTGCCCTGGGGGGGACACATTCTTACAAGGGAGACCTCATGTGTGTTTACAGTAATGTGTGAGGAGGGGACGAGGTAGCCTTAGTGGGGAGGGCCCCAAGCAGAGCCTCTGCTTCTGAAGGTGGGGCCTGAGCAGAATCTCAGGGCCAGCGTGCAGAGAGGAGAGTAAAGTCAAGAAGCGGCCACGGTGTGGGGATCCTGGGGCGGGGGCACGACAGATCTGAGCTGAAGGCAAGTCGCTGCAGCAACCCTCTGGGAAGGGTGGAGCAGAGGCCGGGGATCAGATTGGCTGATGGAGGAGTCCTGGTGAGGGGTGGTGAGGGCCCGAGTGTAGAGAAGTCTGTCATCTGCCCAGATATATGGGGTGAGGGGATTTGAGGATGGCACCAAGGTGGCAAACTTGGCTGGGCATTTATCAAGTGCTTACTGTGTGCCAGGCACTGTACTGAGCCCACAAAGAAAGGCAAAAACATTCCCCGCCTAAAAGGAGCTCACGTCAGGGAAGGAGGGCACGCAAACAACCTTGTGCATGCAGGATAGATTCAGGACCAGTTGGAGGTTATCTCAGAGGGAAAGCCCGGGGGAGTGTGGGGAAAACCAGGAAAGGTCCATGCAGAAGGCAGGATTTGAGCTGGGTCCTGAAGTCAGGAGGTGGCCATGAGAGAGGGGAGAGCTTTCCAGGCATAGGAATGGCCAGTGAAAAGGACGGAGTCAGAAGGTGGAGCAGGACACTGGCCAGTAGGGGACTTGGAGGAAAGGAAAGTGCACCAAGGTTGGAAAGGCTGGAAAGGTGGGAAAGAGGGAACGAACAACTTTGAAGGCTAAACGAAGATTTTCTATTTGATCCTGGAGGGAACAGGGAAGAGATGGATGTGATCAGACCTTTGATGCCATCAACAGCAATAGAGAAATTCAGGAGAGAGGTGGGTTTAGGAGGAAAGTAATGGATTCTGCTTTGGACTTAGTGAATTTGAGATGCTGATGGGGCATCTCATTTGAATGATATGATGGGCAGCTACTGATGTGGGTCTTCAGCTCAGTAGAGAGGTCAAAACTGAATATACAGATCTGGGATCATCCACATGGAGATGATAAATGAACCCATGGGGGCTGATGAGGTCACACACAGAGTGTATGTAGAAAAAAGAGAAGGGAGCCTTCATGTCCACCCTACTAAGTAGGCTTGAGCTGAACATGCATCTGCAAAGGAGACCCAGAAGGAATTTTCAGGTAGGGAGGAGGAGAACTGAGAATGATGTCATGAAAACCCAGAGAGGAGGGGGTAAAAAGTCATACTGAAGAAGTAAAGGATGACAATTGAGAAAAGCCTATTGTATTTGACCTTTAAGAAGTCATTGGTTCTTCCAAGATGGCAGAGTAGAAGCAGCACGCAGCCAAACTCTCCCAACATTCCCCTCCAAACAACTTTAAAATAACACCTTAAATCAAATTCTAGAGCAGCAGAGCCAGAAAAAGTCATTCCTTCAGTCCAAGACAATGTAGGAGGTTGAGAGGAGAATCTGTCACGAAGGGGTGGGCTGACACGGGGCATGCACGGGGGGCAACACTAGAGGTGGACGAAGTGGTGTTAACAGAAGCGTCAGCAGCTTTGGGAGCTTTCAAGCCAGAGATGGCAAGGGGACATTACAGGGGACCCCTGTGCTAGCACTGGATGCAGGCCCAGACACTGGTAACCCCATTGCCTATACCCACCTCTGGGTCACAGTTCAAGGGCAGAGAAGAAGACTTTGTAGTCAAGAAGGAGTAGGAATCCCAAGGAGCAATATCACTTCTAGTCCCAAGGGATACGGGGCCTTTCCTGGGTAAGGACCAGAGCACAGATCAGGAGAACAGTGAACACACCCCTTCCCAGATCACACCACCTCAGAAATGCCAAAACCTTCCAAAACCCAGAACTTTCTCTGAAAACAGTGCAAAAAAAGCTTACACTGGGGATGGTGTCCCTCCCCCATCCCACGTCAGGAACAGAACCCAACTTTAACTTTAATTCAAAGTCAAGAAATAGACTGGAAAAATGAGCAAACAACAGAGAACCTGACGATAAAAAGCTACTATGGTAACAGGAAACAGCAAGACAAACCTAGAAGACAATGAAGTCAAAACAGCTACAAGCAACCTCAAAAACAAATGAATTGCACAGACGCCCAACACAATTTCTGGAAGAGCTAAAAAATAATTTTCAAGATCAAATAGGAGTGATAGAGGAAAAGTTAGGTAAAGAAGTGAGGGTGAGGGAAGAAAACTATGAAAAGACAACACTGAAGAAAACAGCGCCTTAAAAAATGTAATCGGCCAAACGGAAAAAGAGGTATAAAAGGTCACTGAAGCAAAAGTTCCTTAAAAATCAGAATTGGGCAAGTGGAAGCTAATGACTCCATGAGACACCAAGAAACAATCAAAGTCAAAAGAATGGGAAAAAAATAGAAGAAAATATGAAATATCTCATTGGAAAAACAATTGGCTTCAAAAATAGATCGAGGGGAGATAATTTAAGAATTATTGGACTACCTGAAAGCCATGATCAAAGAAAGAGCTTGGACATCATATTACGAGAAATGATAAAGGCAAACTGCCTCAATATCCTAGAACCAGAGGCTAAAACAAAAATAGAAAGAATGCATAGATTACCAACTGAAAGAGATGTCTCAGCCGCTGCAGTGGTGAGCGTGAGACCAGCTCAGTGCTCAGTGACCCGGAGACGCATGGATGAGGCAGGAGACATCAAGATGGCAGAAGCTCCTGTTTATTGTTAGCTGGGTGTGGCCTACATAGCTCTCAAGGCACCTTGGGATCGTGTGGTCAGAGCCCGTCAGCCAGTCAGTAGATCCCATCATTGCATGCAGGCCTCGTGGCAGGGACGTGCACAGGATGTGCACAGGAACGCTTAGCCATTCCGAGGAGAGCCGAACCAGCCATGATTGCTGCGTGTGCACAGAGGAGAGGTCAGTTAAGACTTCCTTGCTTTCACACAACAGACTGTGACCCTCAGCTTCCTGCTTAAGAAGCCAGGACTCCAATAGGCAGGGCGCAGCCCCGTGACAATTCCTGTGACAATGAGATCCCAAAATGAAAACTCCCAGGAATATTATAGCTAAATTCCAGAGCTTTGAGGTCAAGGAGAAAATACTTCAAAAAAAAAAAAAACAGCAAACCCAACAACATTCAAATATCCTGGAGCCCCAGTCAGGATCACACAAGGAGCCAGAGTGCTTGGAATATGATATTCTGGAAGGCAGAAGAACTAGAAGTACAACCAAAAATCACCTACCCAGCAGAACCAAGTATAATCCTTCAAGGGGGAAAAAATGGATATTTAATGAAACAGAAGACTTTAAAGCATTCCTAATGAAAAGGCCAGAGATGAATAGAAAATTTTACTTTCAAATACCAGACTCAAGAGAAGCATACAAATGTAAACGTAAAAGAAAAATCCTAGGTGTCTCAATAAAGTTAAACTGTTTACATTCCTGTCTGGGAAGATGATATAGGTGACTCCTAAGAACTTTATCATTATCGGGACAGTGAGAAGGACTCTATATAGACAAAAGGTGTAGGAGTGAGTCAGTGATATTGGGATGATGTAAAAAATAACAGATGGCTGAGAAAGGGGGATGCCCCGGGAGAGGAGAAGGGAGAAGAAGGGAGAGGAAGAATGGGGAAAATCATCTCATTTAAAGGAGGTACACAAAGAGCTTCTTCAGTGGGAGGGGCAGTCTTCACTCTTGTCTAAATTGGTTAAAAGAGAGGAAAATAAATATATGTATATATATATATATATAGACACACTTATTTGTAAATAGAGTTCTATTTTACCACCATGGAAGGAAGCAGGGAAGAGGTTAAGAGAAAAGGAGGTGGTAGTGCTGATGAAAGGGAGGCTGGATAAAGGAAGGCAGTGGTCAGAAGCAAAACAGACCTTAGAGGAGGGCCAGGATAAAAAGATATCAAAGGATAAAATGGGGAGAAGAAAATGGGATGGAGGGAAACGTACAGTTAGTAGTAAGTGTGAATGTGAATGGGGTGAACTCAGCCACAACATGGAAGTGGACAGCACAATGGATTAGAAACCAGAATCCACCCACACTTCATTGTAGTCTTCTATAGGCAGAGAGCAAAAGAAAACCAACAAGGAGCAAAAAAACAAAAACAAAAACAAAACAAAACAAAACAAACAAACAAACAAAAACACTCGGCAGCTTTGAAAACAATGTGTAGTATTTATTATATAGGCTTTCTTGAAATGGAAATTGTTTTATGTGTACATGGCATGGTTTTTTTTTGTTTTCTCATTTTGTATTTGTTTAAAATTTTTTTAAAAAAATTAGCATTTTTACTTAAAAGCATTTTTTTCCAATTACATGTAAAGATAGTTTTCAACATTCATCTTTGTAAGATTTTGAGCTCCAATTTTTTCTCCCTTCATTCTTTCCCTCCCCTCTCCCCAAGACAGCAAACAATCTGATATAGGTTATACATGTATAACCATGTTAAACATATTTCCACATTAGTTATGTTGTGAAAGAAGACTCAGAGCAAAAGGGGAAAACCACGAGAAAGAAAAAAGTGAAAACAATAAAAACTGAAAATGGTCTGCTTTGATCTGCGTTCAGACTCCATAGTTCTTTGTCTGGAGGTGGATAGCATTTTCCATCATGAGTCTTTTGGCATTGTTTTGAATCATTGCAGACTGAGAAGAGCTAAGTCTATCCTAGCCGATCATTCGCACAATGTTGCTGTACAGTGTTCTCCTGAACTCAGCATCCGTTCATGTAAGTCTTTCCATTACATTCATATACCACAGTTTGTTCAGCCATTCCCCAACTGATAGCGTCCCCTCAATTTCCAACTCTTGGCCACCACAAAAAGAGCTGCTATAAATATTTTTGTACACTTAGGTCCCTCTCCCTTTTCTTTGATCTCTTTGGGATACAAACCTAGAACTGGTATTGCCAGATTAAAGGGTATGCACAGTTTTATAGCCCTTTGGGCATAGTTCCAAATTGCTCTCCAGAATGGCTGGATCAGTTCACAACTCCACCCACAATACATTAGTCTTCCAATTTTCCACATCTCCAACATTTATCATTTTCTTTTTCTGTCATATTAGCCAATTTGATAGGTGTGAGGTGGTACCTCAGAGCTATCTTAATTTGCATTTAATTTATCAAAAAAGAAAGAAAGAAAAAACAGAATCCAACAATAGATTGTTTACAAGAAACACACTGGAAGCAGATACAACAAGGGGCTGGAGCAGAATCTATTATGCTTTGGCTGAAGTAAAAAAAGGCAGGGGTGGCAATCATGATCTCAAAGCAAATGCAAAAACAGACCTAATTAAAAGAGATAAGCAAGGAAATTACATTTTGCTAAGAGGTACCATAGACAATGAATTAATATCTATACTAAACATATATACACCAAATGGCATGGCATCCAAGTTCTTAAAGGAGAAGTTAATTACAGGAGGAAACAGGCAGTATAACTATACTAGTGGGGGACCTCAACTGTCCCCTCTTAGAGCTAGATAAATCTAATCATAAAATAAGAAAGAAGTTAAAGAGATCAATAGAATCTTAGAAAAATTAGATATGATAAACCTCTGGAGAAAAGTGAACAGAAATGGAAAGGAGTATGTCTTTTTCTCAGCTATACAAGGCAACTTCACAAAAAGTGACCATGTATTAGGACATAAAAACCTCACAACCAAATGCAAAAAAGCAAAAGTATTAAATGAACCCTTTCAGACCATAATGCAATAAAAATTACATTCAATAAAAGGCCATGGAAGCATAGATTAAAAATTAATTGGAAACTAAATAATCCTACACTAACGAATGAGTGGATCAAAGAACAAATCATAGAAACAAACAATTTCATTAAAGAGAATGACAGACAACATATCAAAATTTGTGAGATGCAGCCAAAGTAGTACTTGGGGGAAATTTTATGTCTCTGAATACTTATATCGATAAAATAGGGAAAGAACAGATCAATATTGGGCATGCAACTAAAAAACTGGAAAAGGAACAAATTAAAAATCCCCAATTAAACACCAACATGGAAATCCTGAAAAATCAAAGGAAAGGTTAATAAAATTGAAGGTTAAAAAATAACATTGAAGTAATAAATAAAACAAGGGGCTGGTTTTATGGGGAAAAAACAACATAGATAAACTATTGGTTAACATGATTTTAAAAAGAAGAAAAATTACCAGTATCAAAAATGAAAAGAGTGAATGTACCACCAATGAAGATAAAATTAAAGCAATTATTAGGAGTTATTTTTGCCCAATTACATGTCAGTAAAACTGACAACCTAGGTGAAATGGGTGAGTATTTACCAAAAATATAAACTGCTCAGACTAACAGAAAATAAATAGAATACTTAAATAACCCTTACGAAAAAGAAATTGAACAAGCTATAAATGGGTTTCCCTAGGAAAAAATTCCCAGGACCAGATAGATTTATAATTGAATTCTACCAAACATTTAAGGAATAATCCCAATACTATTGAACAACTTGAAAAAATAAAGGAGTCCTACCAAATTCCTTTTATGACACAAATATGGTTTTGATACCTAAACCAGGGTGTGCAAAAACTATAAACCAGTTTTCTTAATGAATATTGATGCAAATTTTTAAAATAAAATTCTACCAAAGAAATTACAATATAGATAGATATCTTACAAAGATCATACCCTATAACCAATTGGGGATTTATTCGAGGAATGTAGGGCTGGTTCAATATTAAGAAAACTATAAGCTTAATTGATTGTATCAATAAAAAACAACAAAAATAAATTATATCAATAGATGCAGAAAAAGCTTTTGATAAAATACAACATCCATTCGTATTAAAAACACTAGAAAGTATAAGCATCATTGGAGCCTTTAGATGATAAGTAGTATCTAAAACCAAGAGCAAGTATATCTAGAAAAGGATAAACTTGAAGCCTTCCCAATAAGATTGGGGCAATTGTCCATTCTCAGTCACTATTATTCAATATGTGTATTAGAAATGTTAGCTATAACAATAAGACAAGAAAAAGAAAATGGAGAAATAAAAATAGGCAATGAGGAAACTAAACTATCTCTCTTTGCAGATGATATGATGGTATACTTAAAGAATTCGAGAGAATGAACTAGAAAACTAATTGAAACAATAACCTCAGTAAAGTTGCAGGATAAAAAAAAAATCGGCATTTCTATATATTACCAACAAAACCCAGTAGGAAGAGATAGAGAAATTCTATTTAAAATAACTGCAAAAAATATAAAATACTTGGGAATCTACTTGCCAATGCAAATCCAGGGACTGTATGAACACAAATACAAAACACTTTTCACACCAATATAGATCTAAACAATTGGAGATATATTAATTGCTCGTGGGTCGGTCAAGCCAATATAATTTTTAAAAACGACTATTCTAAGTTAATTTACTTATTCAGTGTTATGCCAAACATATCAAAGAATTGTTTTATAGAGTGAGAAAAACCAATAACAAAATTCATCTGGAAGAACAAAAGGTCAATCAAGAGAGCCAATGAAAAAGTTATAAAGGAAGATGGCCCAGCAGTACCAGATGTCAAACTGTATTACAAAGTGGTAATCATTAAAACAATTGGGTACTGGCTAAGAAACAGAGGAGTGGATCAGTGGAAAAAATTAGGTACAACATTTCTGTGGTTCGGTCACTCAGTCACATCCAACTCTTTGTGACCCAATTTAAGGTTTTCTTGGCAAAGACACTGAAGTGGTTTGCCATTTCCTTTCTAGCTCATTTTACAGATGAGGAAACTGAGGCAAACAGGGTTAAATGGCTTGCCCAGGGTCACAGAGCTAGGAAGTATCTGAGGCCAAATTCAAACTCAGGAAGATGAATCTTTCTGACTCTGGTCCCATCATTCTAACCACTGTGCCACCTTGCTGCCATCCAAAAGACTCATGTTGGAAAATGATATCCACATCCAGAAAATGAACTATGGAGTATGAATGCAGATTGAAGCATATTATTTACTCTCTCTCTTTTTTTCCCTTTTTTGTTTGTTTCTTCTTTCTTGTGGTTTCTCCCATTAGTTCTAATTCTTCTTTACAACATGACTAATGTGAAAATAGGCTTAATATGAATGTATATGTAGAGCCTATATCAGATTGCACATTGTCTTGGGGAGGGAGGCAGAGAGGGAAGGAGAGAAAATTTGGAACTCAAAATCTTATGGAAGTGAATGTTGAAAACTGAAAATAAATTAAATAATTTAAAAAAAAAAGAAATGATGAGCAGTATGCTTTCAGAAAAACCTATACAAATTGATACAAAGTAAAATGAGAAGAACCAGGAGATCACTGTATGCAGTAACAGCAATATTGTAATGATGATCAACCACGAAAGGCTTAGTTACTCTAATGAACTGAGACAATTCCAAAGGACTCATGATATTTTTTCACTTTATTTTTCTTGCTTTTCTTTTCGATATGGCTAATATGAAAGTATATTTTTCATGATTTCACAAGTATAACTGATACGTTGCTTGCCTTCTTAATGGATGGGGGAAAGAAGAGAGGGGAGAGAATTTAGAACTCAAAATTTAAGAAGAAGAATGTTAAAAATAAGTGATCATTTTCATTACTTTGGGCTAATTATCTCCATGTGGCTGAGCTTCTGGTTCTCGGACACGTTCCCTGATGTTGATCTCATCTGAGACCTCTAGGAAGAACTTGATGGCATCGTGCAGAAGGGT
The DNA here is from genome assembly GCF_900497805.2 of Vombatus ursinus. Classification (NCBI taxonomy): domain Eukaryota; kingdom Metazoa; phylum Chordata; class Mammalia; order Diprotodontia; family Vombatidae; genus Vombatus; species Vombatus ursinus. The sequence continues at coordinate 46,317,640 of NW_020954577.1, read as the reverse complement.
GTGCATGGCATCACCAAGCTGATTCGCATGTCTGAGTTGAATATGAGCATGTGTTGAACGTGGGTATTTCCACAGCGGGGAAGCAGGGCCAGCTGCCGGGGGCCGCAAAGTCTGCCTTGGGAGAAGCAACAGGGGCCAATGATGTGGAGGCCGCTGCGGTGGTGACTCTGGCTTCAAAGTCCCTGGCCTTCAAGTTGGTGGACAAGGGTGGCTCACACCCCACCTGCTGAAACAGCTGAGGAAAGAGTGGTTAAAACAGCAGACAGAAGAGGAGACGGCCAGGGCAGATGAGGGGAACCACTCGGAGAGGATGAGGAGGAAGAAAAAATGACCCTGAAGCCAATTAGATTTTTTAGTTACAAATAAACCCGGCATGTTTTTAATTATGTGTGTAATGTAATGATGATTAACTGTGAAAGACTTGGCGACTCTCACCAATACAACAGTCCAAGACCGTTCTGAAGGACCCGTGATGAGAAGCGCTCTCCCCCTCCAGAGAGAGAGAACCGATGAACTTGAAAGCAGATCGAAGCAGACTGTTCTAGCTTTATTTTCTTGGGTTTGGTTTTTTTGGTCAGTTTTCTTTTACAACATTGCTAATATAGTAATATGTTTTGCATGACTTCACATGTATAACTGATGTCTTACTGCTTGCCTTCTCAAGGGGTGGGGGAGGGTGGGAGGGAAAGAGATTTTGGAACTCAAATTCTTAAAAAATGATTGTTAAAAATTTTGTACATGCAATTGGCGAAAATTTAACAAAATAAATTTTAAAAAATTTTAAGAAGAGTTCACTGGTGACTTCTGGCAGTTCTAGTTGAAAGATGAAGTCAGAGTCAGACCAGCGGAGGTTTTAGAGGAGAGTGAAAAGAAACGTGGAGTTGCTAAGAAGAGAGGATTCTCAGGGAGAAAGGCTTGAGAAAGGAGAGGCGTAGGTCAGTATGGCAATATGGCCGGGGAGAGATTTTTAAGGATGGGGGAGACTTGGGTGTGTTTTTAGGCAGCAAGGGAGGCACCCGAAGATGGAAGAAATGATAGAGCGGCCAAACTGTTTCTCAAGATGAGGGGAGAAGGGTTTATTAAGCACCCACTTTGTGCCAGGCACTTGCTAAGCACTTTACAAATATCTCTTCTGATAGGGCACCTGAAGACGGACTAGACTTGGTGAGAAGGGACACTTTGTAATAAGACTAGAAGAAAGGGCAGAGAGAGGAGGGATGATGTCAAGGGGCTTTGAGATGAAGAGAAGGGGAGAAGATGGAGGTCACCATGAAAGGCCTCCATTTTTTAAGTAGAGTCAAGATCCCCAGACAGGAAGAGGACTTCTTCCTTCTGGTGGTGGTGGAGGCTTGAGGAGAGGAGAAAAGGTTTTGGAACAGCCCCTGTGGTCAGCAGGACAGAGAATCAATTAGGAAGGAGTAAAATGGCCTTGCTACAAATGAGATTAGACCAGGTGGGGGGAGCCCGTGGCCTTGAGGCCCTCTAGGTCCTCAAGTGCAGCCCTTTGACCGAATTCAAGTAGTACAGAACAAATTAGACAAATGGCTTAAACAAAGGCTGGATGAATAATTGCATGCATTGAAGGGCTCTTAATGGGCAGAAGTGAACATTTGCAGAATCCTGAGCTGGTGAGCGGTTAGGAGGTAGCACAAGTAAGACTGGACTAGATTTTAGCCCCTAGGACCCCTGTGTAAGAAGAGCTGCCTGGCTCCACCAGGAAATGTTGACATTTTAAGCACTTAAGTAAGTGTTTATTAATCGGCTTACTGTGTACTAGGGCCTATGGTGGGTACATGTCAAAAGAGCAGAGAGGATGATTAGTGTGGGCCTTGAAGGACAGGTAAGGAAGGGGTTCTCTGTCCTGCTTTGTGCTCTCTGGGTGGGGTGGGTGGGCCAGAGGCCCAAGGACATTCATCACAATACCTTAGCAGCAAGAGGACACTCCCAACAAAGGAAAAGACCAGGCGGCCTCATGTGCCGAGAAACACTGGGGAGGAGGACCTCGCTGCACAGCATTTCCTATCAGCTTTCCCACTGGATTCTCAGAATAGTCCCAGTGAAGTGGCCTGGGCAAGTACTGTTATCTCCATTTTACAGGTAAGAAAAAGGAGAACCCAAGTTCCCATAAATGCTGGAGTCGGGACTCAAGCCTAGAGAGCACTGGACTCACAGAAGATCCAAGTTTGCACACTGCCCCAGCTGCGTGATCCTGGCTGAGTCACTTGTCCTCATTTGTACAAATGAGGGAACCAAAGCGCCGAGGATAAGTGACTGTAAAAAACAGATGTAAATGCCTGCACCACTCACTGCTAGGGCACGTGTGAAGAAGGCGCTTCGCCAGCCTCAAAGTGCTGTACAAATATCACGTTCTGACTCACAGCCCATTGTCCATTCCACAACACCGAGCTGTTTTTCTGAGTAATTCAATGGGTTTATTGCCTTCTACGTGCATGTGGTCTGGCTTCTGACCTAATTATTCAACTAAAACTGCCAAAACTTATCCATGAACTCTTCATGGCCAAATCCAATAGGCTTTTCTCAGCGGTCAACCTTGACCTCTTCAGCATTTGACACCGATGACCACCTTCCCCCCCTCTACAGGTTTTCATGATGCCGCTCTCTCTTGGTTCTCTCCCTATCCGTCTACCTATTCTTTGTAGGTCTCCTCAAGATGGGAGGAGAAGGAAGAGCGAGATAACTCCAGGCTTTGTAGGCTGTGTGAGTGGAGCAATGGTGGTGCCAGCCATAGGATGGAGACATGCTGCCATTTGGATGACTCCCAGATGGCCAAGTTGAACTTGAGTTGGTAATGTGACATCCAAGGAGCGATGCCCGGCGGACACTTTGAAATGAGGCCACTGTGACCATAGATTTAAGGATCCATGGGATCTTAGTTCGGGGCTGGAAGTGGCCTTAGGGGCTGCTAATCCTCGGTCATACAGGTAGTAAGTAGCTGAGTTAAGCTTTGAACCCAGGTCTTCTGGCTCTAAATGCAACCCTCTTTATATAGCACCAATACTGAAGTTAAAATATATATATAAACTTGACATATATGAATATATATATATATATATAATGTATGACAATATATAAGCACCCATCAGTCCTGCTACAGGAATTCATCCAAATTCATCACCATCACTGCATAGCATTAAGTTATGACTTCCCTACATAAAATATGTCCTTAATCATTTCTTGGTTCTCTCACCCCAAATGCTGTGGAAAGCCCTTCCATTTTAATACTGCCATGCCTGGAATCAGGGCTTAATTAAATTTTTGGTTGATTGATTGTTTCTATGGAAAACCAGAGTTTTGAATTTTTTGAACAAGAAATGTGGGTCCTCGGTGAGTCATTGCCTGCTTCATTCAAACAGTGTGGTGCAACAGCTGTCGATTCAGAGGGCCTTCATTTGAGTATTTGCAGGGAAAACCTTGGCGTGCTAGATAAATGCTGTTTGGGAGTTAAATTACTTAACCTCTCTGGGCCCCACCTTCTCCATTTATAAAACAAAGGGATTGGGCTAGATAACTTTGAAGACCCCTACCAACCTGAGGTTCTTATAGACCTCTCTAGAAGGGAAGGCACACTGGGGCTCATTTGGGGAGTGGCCACACCTTTCGGGCAAGAGTATTCCACAAAACCATGTCGACTCAAGTGGTTCATGCCAGTGCTTGATCTAGCCTTTAGCACAGCGCCTGGCACATAGTAGGCTCTTGATAAATGTTTTTGGATGGGTTGATGTCTGTCTCATATGGCCCTCTCTTCTCCAGCTATGGCCCACTGCCAGTGATATTTGGAAGCATGATTGCTCCTTAGAATTGCTGAGCCAGGACACAATAAATGGGCACTCAAGGACCACAGGGATGGCTGGCCACACGCACATGGTGCATACAACACTTGACATCCATAGGTTTAACTGGCCAGTCCACGAAATAGGAGATTCCTTCTCATGGGCTCATCATTGGTCTCCCAGCCGTGACTCTGGGGGTCCCTCCCTGGGGCTACTTCTTCATTCTTTAGAAGATGGGAACATTAGAATGATGTTTGCTTTGTAGTGTAGATAGAATAAATATGAATCAGATGAGCTTGAAGGGACCTTAGCAATCAAGCCCCAAACCCCATCTCCTAGATGAGGAAACTGAGGCCCCAGGAGGGCAAATGACTTGTTCAGGGCCCCACAGGTAGGAATATGGCAATGGCAAGGCTGTCATCCTTTTCATGGGATAATTTAAACTTGAGTTGGCCTTAAGCTTTTTTTGAGCTCCTCAGTTTACCAGGGCTTGAGGGACAGACAGCCATCGAGCTGATGTGGTGCTGGATTCTTTCTTGCTTGAGACTTATCCAGGTCACATTTCTTCTGGGGCAGTGAAAATGTAAGCACCTCGAGGGCAGGAAAAGTTTTACTTTTGTCTTTGTCACCCAGTGGCTGGCACTTCCTGCTTGTTGATTGATTAATTGCCTGCCGTGTGGTTCAAGTTCAGGTTGACTTATTTGGGGGTTCCTTAGCAGAAGGTGAGAAAGCAGGGGTGATCTTAGGAGCTTTGGCAGAGCCAGACTAAGGCTTCAGGGCCAAGAGGAAAATCTCATTATCGGTAATTGAGGGTGATGCATCAGCTACCTTGTAAAGAGCCTGGTGAGGCACCCAATAGGTTACACCATTATTCTTCCCTCTCTGAGGGGACAGAGTCCCGTGGGGAGATCCAGGTCTGTCCCTCCAATGGGGGAAGAACTTTCGGTACCTCTCATGATGCAGACTGCACCTTGAATAGATTTCCACTTTCTCTGGTCATCTAACCCAGATGTACCCACTTTACAGATTTCCAGTGAAAATCTTGCACAGCTTTTCAGAACTGGAAACTCAGCTTTTGGTGGCATTTTCAGGTTTTTCAGCAAGTTTCCTCCCATCAGCCCCTTTTGCTGATTCAGAAAATGAGGGATCAGAGGTTAGGTGTCTTTCCCATGGTTATACAGCTCCTGGCAAGAGGCATGATTGGGACTGAGATATTAAATTCAGTGCTCTTTGCAGGGCGTTACAGCGCAAGGTCACTTGTTTACTGTAAATTTTGCCACCCTGAAACATTGCTCAACGTGCCTCCCCCAGGAAGAATGAAAAGGATTTATTTGGCACTTAGCAAGTGTGCAGCCTGGGGATCCAGACCGAAAAGGTGGACTGTCCCTGCTCACTGGACGTCCAGACAGTACCTGCAGCAGGAGTCCTGGGGAGGGCATCGGAAAGGCCACAAGGGCCAGGCAGATACCTGATCCGCTTCCAACTGAGCCCTCTGACCGTGCCCAGGAGGACTTCACCAGAGAGGACTTTCGCCCAAACCACTCCATAGAGCTGAGATGCAGGGCTGGGCTTTGACGTCCTTCACCTTCTCACCAGTGGGCAGGTATCTGCTCCTGCCTTGAAGCTGCCCCACTCCCACCTGCCTTCCCTGGTAAATGTCCCAAATTCTGAGCCTCTTTCTCCCCATGTTGCTAAGGGTGTGAAGCCCATAGATTCTTGCCTTGTCTCAAGCGGAGCAAAGGTTACAAGGGAGAAGCAGGGACAGGTGGGTTTGTTCTTATTCCAAGAGGAACCTAGATGTAGGCTGAGCCTAATGCAAGGGGCTACATGATCCCTTCTCATGGTGCCCAAACAGCAACCATGGCAGGCTTGGGAAGAGGAGATAACACCAGGCGTCAGGCTGGTAGATAGTGAAAAAACCACAACAACTCAGGTAGCTGTCTCCTTTTCCTAAGGAGTGGTGAGCTGGGTCCTGGGGGAGAGTGCACATGAATGATGAAGGCTTGAGCTGGTGGTCATGGGAGCCAGGGCAGGACTGGGGAATGGGGAGCTTGGCCCCAGAATGGAACATTAGCAGCCCAGCCGCTCTTCTGGACTCCTCGGTCCTCCAGTGTCCAGAGAGTGACTTCTGACCTTGCTGGAGTGCCCCGCTGGTTACCCCGCGGCCTATTTTTAGTTGTCACCAAACAGACATTAAGGTGAGAGGTCATTGGCAAGGCAGCCTGACAGAGAGCCCCAGGCCAATAGCCAACCATCTTTGAAATGCTTTTTTGGCCTTCTCATCTTAGCTGCAGAAAACCAGCCAGGAGCCTGGGCTTTGTAAAAGCTCACTCCCCACTTCTCCCTCAAAAGAGGCTGTAAGAGTGTGCTGGACAGCCGGACGGACTGAGCCATCAGGAGCTGAAGCAATGGCCCTGGAGGAAGTTATCACGGTCTCTCCTCCCTAATCTCTGTCTTGGGAGGCCCTTCCCGGCCTGGCCTCTGCCTACCTTCCCAATCTACTCACACTTTAATTGCTGGTTACCTGATTGAGCAATCTGGGTCAGTCCAGAGCACTTCCGGAGCCAACAATGTAGGGGAGAGAGAGAGAGAGAGAGAGAGAGAGAGAGAGAGAGAGAGAGAGAGAGAGTGTGTGTGTCTGTGTGTGTGTGTCTGTGTGTGTGTGTCTGTGTGTGTGTGTGTCTCTGTTTGTCTGTGTGGCAGGGGACGGGGGAGGTGGGGGTGGAGGGTGTTTAGGGAAGGGGCAGCAGCGCTCCAGGCTTGGGCCCCAGCACACCCCTCTCACCCTGCCCAGGCTGGACGCCGTAGGGAAGCTTCTGAGCTGGGGTGGTGAGTGGGGCAAGGAGGTCGGCCTTTGTGAGTCAAGGCAAGGCCCCTCTCTGAGCCTCAGTCTCCTCTGTAAAATGGCAATGAAGGTGCTTCAGAAGCAGGAGTCATTATTTTCCTAGGGTCATGATAGGGCGTCAGTGTTCCTCCCGCCCCCATTCATCCAGCATGGCTCCTATTGCTTACCTAGACCATGGCGCGGCAGCTTGGGTTGTGGTAAAGGACTGGGTTCAAATTTTCCCTCTGCGGCTCCCTGCTGTGACCCCGGGCTGTTTCCCTCCTAGGTCGTCCTTGGTAAGACCAAGAAGAAAGACTCAGAGGGCTGAGTTCAAATCCCACCTCACTCTTTGTGCCTCAGTTTCCTTATCTGTAAAAGGAGAGGGTTGGCTTGCCGAGTTCCTTTCTAGCTGTCCATCCAATAATGGATGTGAAAGCGTGGATTCCTACGTGCCGCTTTCTCTGGTCTCTTTTGACGACTCCACTACTGGCTAACCCCCGACACCAAGGTGCCATGACCCCAGTGGGCCAGGCAGCCCTCTCCAGGGATGCCCCGGCCGCACACTTCAGCAAGAAGAAGCCTCGGCGGAGAAGGGATGGCCACACCTGGGCTAAGGGAACTGCCCAGGGAGACCCCGAGTTAGGCCAAAGGGCAGGTGCCATCCGGACGCTCCTGTTCCCGCTCTTGGTGGATCTTCCAGCGCGAGAAGCTCCCACATGGTGTGTTAGGGAGGGAAGGAGCCCGTCTACACCTGGCCCTGGGCAGCCCGGGATGGGCTGGGTGTGACTCAAGTTCCCTTCTCTTCCTCCCCGCCCTGGCCCTGCCGGCTCCAGCTGGGAAGGAGCAGCCCGGTGCCCGTGCTCGGGCAGTGCTGGGAATCCTCCCCAGCGGCCAGCCCGGGGCTGCATCTCCCCTCTCCACTTGGGTGGTGTTTTCATTCCCTTACTCTTTTCCCACATTGAACCCTGGCTGGTTCTCAGCGCCAGAGCTCACCAATGAGCGGCAGGTGTCCCAGGGTGGGCTCTCACAGCGCAAGATCACGGGCTCGGCGTCTGGCCTGACCCCATGCCTTCACGGTCTCAGAAAGGAGAGGGGCCCAGCTCAAAGTCCCTTGGTCTGGGGGGCTTAGTTTAGGCTTCCCTCTTTTCCCTTCTTCCCGAGGGTCTCTGGGATGGCGTGTGCGTGTGTGTGTGTCTGGGGGGGGTGTTCAATATCAACAACAGAAGCCACTGAACACAAATGACCGTGACTCAAGTGGACGCTACCGCCTTGGGGGGAGGACAAAGCCCTGCCCGGGAACGGCCGCATCCGAGGGACATCTCAGCTCACACAGGACAAACTGTAGCCAGGCATGCATCTTTGTCTTTAATAGTTCTGTTACTACCATTTTAACGCATAAGAGAATCCACAAACACACTGCAGCAGAGAACCAGTATCGAGGTATCCAAGAGGCACGGCCGTAATTCGCTGCTGACCGGGCTGAGCAGCACGCCGGCCCACTCGGGAACCACGCCGCACGCGCTTCTCACAGCCTCGCCTGCTGTAGTACAAGCAGCGGCTCCCAGCTGCCCAGGCGGCTCCCAGGGGCTCCCCTGGGCCGAAAGGACACGAGTCATCGCGACGGCCAGTGAGCAGAGCTGGACATTCATTGACTCTGACAGGCTAAAGGTGAAGTCGGTGGACCTGGAGTAAGATAAAACGAATGACCAAAAACTACCAGGGAAAGAAATCAGGACAAATGGAGCAAGAAGCCGGTGTGGGGCCGGGCCGAGACCAGGCCTGATGCATAGTGACAGGGCACCAGGGGAAAGCTGCAGGAAGACCCGCTTGGTGGACCCTGAGTTCAGCTACCTCAGTGAATTCTGAAGCTGGGGGCGGCTGCCGGGAGGCCCGGGGGCAGCCTTCGGGGGTGGGAAGGCTGGCCTGAGCCCCGCCCCAAGCCAGGGTGGGCTGGCAGGGGCAGAGCCTCGGGCACAGGGCGGGCGAGGCCTGGGGTGTTCCACTGCTCGGAGCCAATTCTGCACGGATCAGGAATGGATGCACCTGCTGAGTTTGTGGGTAAACTCTCCTAAGTGGTATTCTTCTCTTCTTCCTTGCCTTCCTCCTTCAGCGACTCGGCCACCAGTTTAATGTGCTGCAGAGAGAAGAGAGAAAAGAAGCCCTGAGAAACTCGCACTCAGCCCCGCTTGGCTTCCCGGTGTGGAGAGCCACCCCCCACCCTCGAATTACAGCCGGTGTGGCTCTCCAGTCACCGCTTGGCCTGGGTGAATCATCACTTCTGATTCCGAGCAACCAGGAAGCTCCTTCATTTCTTCCTCGAGGTGTTTTGTTCCTGGAGCCCAACAACTATGGAAGAGAGAGAGACAGAGACAGAGACAGAGACAGAGACAGAGAGAGAGATGGATACAGAGAGACAGAGAGAGTGCATGTGTGTGTGTGTGTGTGTGCGCGCGCGCGCGCGTGCACAAGGACGGCCTTGAGCCTGCTTTGAGATCCCCCTGGCCCTGAACCTCCTCTCAGACAGACCAGCCTGAGCAGAATGGGAGCAGTGACCACGGAGAATCAAGGACCCACAAGGCCAGGAAGCCAGGGCACGCCCCTTATTTGATAGGTGAGAAAGTGACCTCGGGGGAGTGACTTGTTCAAAGTCACATCCCAAGTGACACAGGCAAGAAGTGAGCTCCCCTAACTCCAAATTCAACCGTCTTTTCCTCTCTTCTGTGCTGGGCAGTCTTAACACCCCCATGCCCTCCCCTTCTGAATCCCACTCTTCTGGAATGGCCCGATTCCACTCCCCCCCATCTGTTCTTAACTGACAAACACATCACTTGTGAAGGGTGAGATCTGGGGGTGGGAGTCAGGACTTCATTGGCCACAAAACACCTTATTATAATCAGGAGTTCTTTACCTGGGTTTACAAAAACATTTTGATGAATATATTTCAATATAATCAGTTTCCTTTTTAATCCTATGCTTTTTATTTTGTGTATTTAAAATTCCAACTCTGAGAAGTGACCCATAGGCATCGCCAGATGGCCAGAGGGTGGGCACAAGGCGCAAATGAGAAGACACTGATGCAGATGGGGGAGAACATTCTGAAATCTCTCTTCCAAGTCTGCTGAATAAATGAGTAACAGCCATGGAAAATCCAGGAGGTCAGATGTGACAATCCAGAGAAAGGACTTTTGTAATCACAAGGCACAAGGTAAACACATCAGCTCTTGTCACGTGGATTTTCTCATTAGGTTCCTGGGCTTAGACTCGCCTCTCTTTCCACACATCACCTACCAGCCATTCTTCCCAGGGGACATTCTCCCTTCCGCATGGCTGCCATCTGAAATGGGGGCTCTGCTCACAGAAGCCTCAATGCGTAGTAGTCAGGCTCCTGACTAGATACATCACTGAGTCTCTCAATCAGGGGTAGTAAATCACAGGCATACACTTTACTGTTCCCTGATTTTTTCAGAATTTTCCTTTGATTTCCTCTCCCTCAGAGCCCCCAGGAGGCCTCCAGGAGCCCCCATGCCACTGCCCATCTTGACAAATGATGGAGTAGATGGGTGACGTTTGTGGACAAGGCGGGGGAGCTCCCTCTTGCTCCTGGCCTCCCAAGCAGCCCAAGGCCAAAGCCCGATGAGAGTCTGGGGGATGTAGGCAGGCTTCACATCAAGGGAGGCAGGAGTCCAGCTGTGCTGAGGAGCTGGGCGGTCCAGCCTGGGGACTCAGCCTCCTCCAGCACCTCCATATTCCCTCTGTGCTGTGATAACTCTATTAATATTACCAGAAGCTGCTGGTGTTTCCAGCCTGCCACTGAGATGATCTGATATTTCCCCGACCTGTGGGAGCCCACAATCATCTCCGGAGAAGTTCTTTTCTGCATCTGCTAACTTTTCCATTGCAAACTCTTTCCATCGTCTCCCAAGTCAGCTTGCTCTGATAACTGCTGGTGTGAAATTTGTCTTTACAGGGAAAACGTAATATTCCAACCCAGGTTAATTATGAACTCTGCATGTCCTAGATAATGAGTGTTAACTATCATTTAATGCTCCTGATCTCTTCTTAGGCTAGCTGTCCTTTAAAAACAAACCAAAAAAAGGATGACAAGGGATGTGATTTCCTGAGTTACAGGGCCCTAAGTGACAACCCATAAAATTTGCCAGTCCTACCCATAAAATAGCTTTGCAAGAAAGCACCCTCCAAGGCTCCCCACAATCTGGAAATGACCTGCTCTCCACCTATGCAGGGAGATAAAGATCAGCAGTATTCCTGATGACTCAGGTGTGGAAGTGTCTGTTTATTTGCAATAGCCAGGGGTAGGGAACCTGCAGCCTCAAGGCCACATGGGGTCTTCTAGATCCTCAAATGGGGCCCCTTGACTGAATCCAAACTTCACAGAACAAATTCCCAAAGGGCCACACTTGGCTCCACCAGGGCCAGATGTGGGCTCTGAGGGTAGGAGAGAGTTAAAGGCTAAGAAGTAACACTGACATCTAAAGACAAAGCAGACCCCCAACTAAGATCTCAAACCCAGAATAATTTAGAGGAAAACAAGCTTTCCAGAAAAGGCATGTGAAATGGTGCTGCATTCAATCTGCCTGATGAAGAGTTCTAGCTTTGTTCGGCTCTGGACCATTCTGGCGGCAGGGCTGGAAAGCAGAAGGCATTGGCAGGCGCACTGCTGGTCACAAGGGTTCCATCTGCTTCACACACAGAGGGACAATGAAAGCGTTGGTCCCACATCCCAGCAGAGTTATTCTGAACTGGCGCCTCCTGCCAGGGCTGGGCCAAAGCACCCCCATATCCACGAAGAGCCTGAGCCCAGCGATGATGTCCGGGACTTCGTCCGCCCCTCCACTGAGGTACTCTTTAGCTAATTCCTTGTAGGACAGAGGCAGCCAGGGGCTCTCAAAGGCTGCACAGGCCTACCTGTCAAGCTGGTGGGGCGCAGAGCGTGGGCTCAGCCTTACTTGTCCAGGGCTGTTTCATACTGGCCCCTGGGGGTAGGGCTAACATGGAAGGCTTGTCTTCAGCCACAACAGCTCCTGTACATGATCAGTTAAGGCACATAAGGGATGTGACATGTACCAACAGAGGCTGGGTCCACACCAATAAAAGACCCTGAACCCTGAAGTCAAGAAGTAAGCATCCACGGGACAGCAAACCAAACTTGAATTCTTGGGGAGGGGGAAATGAGGATGGCAAGGTCACTTGGTCCAAGATTTCCTAGACAGGTTCCAGAAATGCTTCCTGCGCTGGGGGCAATGTGCCCTGCCAGCGTCCTGCTATTTTCCCCCTTTGAAGGTTAATAAGAGATGCACTGTGTGCATCACTCATGGGCTTCTCAGTGACACTGGAGGGGCAGAGAAGACAGAGCCAAGCCACTGTATCCAAGAAGGATTAATTTGTTTCAACTATAAATCTCTCTCTCTCTCTATCTAATCACTTTACTAAACATGAGGCATGCTGAATAGAGAGCTTGACTTGGCGTCAGGAGGGCCCGGCTTCCAATCCTGGTCAGACACCTACAAGCTGTGAAACCCTGAGGAATCTCTTGGCCTCTCCAGGCCTCCATCTGCTCCTCTGTAAAATGGAGCTGCCCCCACACGCTTCTTGCTCTGTAACTAACTGAACAACAATCTCATTCCTCATCCTAGGACTCTGCTCACCATCCTTATGGCTGCTGTCCTCCCAGGCCACCCCTGCCCTGTTAGAAGGCAGGGCTGTGAGGGCAGGGGAAGCTTTCCTCTTGTATTCGGTCACAAATGCTGGTATATTCATTCACTCATAACGTCTGCAAAGGGCTTTGCGGCCTTTTAAGTACTAGGAAGATGGAACTCCAGAAAGGCCCCACTGTTCCAGCACGGGCAGAGCCCACTCCACTCTCTCCCTGTCCCTGACGTGTTGAATTTCCCCTGTGATGTCTTACTCGGCCCCTGAGGTTCAGGGCTGAGGACCCCATTTCAGATCGTGCTTGGCCACTACCCTAGCCAAGTCCCTGGGCCCGGGTCTTCTGGTCTGTAAAACAAGGAGTCTGGATTCAATGCCCTTGAGGCTTCTTCTAGCTCGGATTCTAGGCCCCACGGGCACAAGAAGCTGGGCATGGGTCTGATCCCAGTGCTCAGAGGGAGCAAGGCTGGGGAAGAACACGGGGCTGACAAAAACCATGAATTTTCATTGGTGTCGTCCGCGTGATGCTGGGGAAAAGAGGAGGTTGAGGGTAGGGCAGGAGGGGGGAGGGGGCTCCCCAATGCACAGATGCTGAGCATGTTGGCCCTGGGGGTGATAACACGAGGCCTCACTACCCCTCCAAACACTCCCTGGAGCTCCCTCTGTGTCCTCAGGCCCAGTTTTCGGATACAGACACAGTGGACACTTCAGGACTTTGCCAGCTTCTCCTGAGGCTTCCTGGAAAGACTCTCTCCAAGTCTACCAGGACAGGGGCAGATGAAACGCCCGAGTGGACTAGCTGAGAGATCCAGGCCTTTTCCTTATTTCCCTGAAGGAACGGGACAAAAGGCATCGCCACGTGGGGAACTCGGGCAGGTGACCAACCTACTTTTCTTACACTGATGTGAGGGGCGGGAGCAGGGGAAGGCCCAGACTGGACAAAAGGAGAGGCCAGGGCATCTGAAAGTGGAACTGGCCAAGGAGGTTTTTTTTCTTTATCAAACGACCAACACTGTGAGAAATAACTCCTCAATATGCGAGTCATTGCTTCAGAGGGGTTTGAACTCCGTGATTTCACAGACAAAATGAATCAGAAACAACTCGTGCCCGCTGCGGCCCAGAAAAGAATATAGACCATTCTTCTGGCTAATCTGTAAGGGAGAGGGGGAAAATCCTGCGAAATGTCATGAACGTGAAACATAAGGGAGCAGAGGAAATGGGTTCTGAGTTCATACGATCACAAGTAGAGTCCGGTGTCAGGTTCATAGACGTCGACCACGGGGGGACCTTAGCACCTTCTACTCCAACCCTACAAAACGTAAGCTTCTTGATTGCTGGGATCTTTTCGTTTTTTAGCTTTGTGTCCCCAGAGCCTAGTTCAGTGCAGGTGCTTGAACTGAGGAATAGCAGTTCTTAAAAAAATTTAAATTTTATTTTATTTTCAGGCCCTTGTTCACTCTCACCTCCCTCTCCCCCAAATAAGAAAGCAAGAAAAACAAAACCCATCACAAACAGGTGCAGTTAAGCAAAACAAATTTCCAATGTCCAATTCTTCCATCCCCACCCACCCTCCCCAAAATGTCTCAACCTGCCCTCTGAGCCCATCAGCGCTTGCGTGCTCGCTCCCTCCCTCCCTCTCCCGAACTGTGGCTAGTCATTATGCTGACCACAGTTCCTGAGTCTTTCAAGGCTGTTTGTCTTTATAATATGGTTGTTACTGCCTCAATTGTTCTTCTGGTTCTCCTCACTTCACTTTGCACAAGATCATACAAGTCTTCTCAGATTCTCTGAAACCATCCCCTTCATCATCTCTTACAGCCCAACAGTATTCCATCACATTTATACACCTTGACTTGTTCAGCCATTCTCTAAGTAACAGCCCCCCTGCCTTGGCAGCTTCTAATCTTTGTTCCACAAAAACCAAAAACAAACAAACAAAAACCCCAAAAGCTAATGCCAACAGAAGTTAAGGCCAGATATGCAGAACTGAGAATCATCAGCACAGAGATACATGATAATTGAATCCATGAGAGCTGATAGGATACAGGATAGAGCCTTGGTGCTGCTCACCAATTAATGGGAATGAATTGGAAGAAGATCCAGCAAAAGATACTGAGAAGGTGGGTCTGAGAGGTAGTAAGAGAACCAGAAGAGAACGATGTCCGGAAAACCTAGAGGGAAGAGAGTAGGAAGGAGAAGAGGGTGATCAATAGTGTCAAAGGCTTCAGAGAGGCCAGGAGAATGAGGACTGAGAAAAGGCCACTGAATCTGGCAACTGGAGAGAGCAGTTTAGATTGAATGATGATGGTGACAGCCAGACTGTAGAGAGCTAAGGAGCGAGGGGAGAGGCAACGTAGGCACTTACTGAAGATGGCGGTCTCAAGGAATGTATCCATAAAAGAGGAGAGAAATAGGGTGATAGTGGAGTAGGATGGATTAAATGAGGGTTCTTCTGAGGATGGGAGAAGACATGGGAGTGTTTGTAGGCAGCAAGGAAGCAGCCAGTAGACAGGGTCTACAGGAGACAGAGATTGAAGGTAAGTGAGAGAACAGGCAATAGAGGCAGCAAACCTGGGAGAAGATGGGATGGAATGGAGTCACTTGTGTGTGTAGAGGACTTGGCTTTGGCAAGGAGAAAGGCCTCTCATCATGGGAGACAAAGGGGAAGGAGAAGACAGTGGCAGAAGGCACCTGGGTGATATGAGGTGGAGAGGAGGGGAGAAGGAGCTCGAGGCAAATGGTCTCTGTTTTCTTTGATAAAATACGAGGCCAGGCACTCAGCTGAGGGGGAGCCACGGTGGTGAGTGGGATAGTTAACTGGGGAGGTGGAAAAGGACAGTCCTGTAGCAGGGAGGGTGGGGGGGGGTCTGAAAGGGGTAAACTAAGACCCCATTATTACAACTTTACTGTCTTTCTCTCCCTGTAACTCATTTAACTTTTCCCTTAAGAAGTTAGATACTATGCCATCTGGTGCATATAGGTACAATGCTGATGTGAATTCATTTGGTCTCTGGTACTTTTCAGCAAATGTAATTTCCCTGTTTATATCTTTTGATTAGGTCTATTTTTGTTGCTTTGTCTGAAATCAGGATCACCAACCCTGGCTTTCTTACTTCAGCGGAATAAAAGCCTCTGCTCCTGCCCCTCATTTTTAACTCTACATGCACCTTTCTGTTTCAAATGTGCTGCTTATAAACAAGCCATTGGTGGATTCCGCGATTGGCTTCCATTTTATGAGAGAGTGCACCCCATTCACATTTACAGTTAGGATCATTAATTGTGTCTTTCCCTCCATCTTATTTCCTTACACTTTTCCTTCTCTTTGTTTCTCACCCCCTAGTTAAGAGTTTGTTTTGCTTCTGCCTCATCCCTTCCTTAATCGACCCTCCTTCTTATTGACCTCCTTTCTCTTAACCCCTTTCCCTCCTGTTTCCCTTGGGTGAGATCTATTTTTGTACCCAACTTTGTGTGTGTGTACATGTGTGTGAGAAAGAGAGAGGTGTGTGTGTGTGTGTGTGTGTGTATGTGTGCGTGTGTGTGTGAGTGTGTGAGTATGAGAGAGAGAGTGTGTGTGTGTGTTCTTCCCTCCTCTGACCAGTTCAGATGAGAATGAGGTTCAAGGGTCACCTACCCCCTTGCTATATAGACTTCTACTTGCACATCCCAACGATGTGAGATAATTGTCCCCATCCTTCTACCTTCTCTCCTCTCATAATATTCCTCTTCTCTCTCCTCCTTTCCATTCTTCTTTTAAGATCATCAAAACATAACAAAACCAATTCCAAGCCTACTGTCTCACTGCTGTCGTTCAGTTGTGTCTCTTTGTGACCCCTTTTGAGGTTTTCTTGGCAAAAATAACTGGAGTGGTTTCCATTTCCTTGTCCAGCTCATGTTACAGATGAGGAAACTGAGGCAAACAGGGCTAAGTGACTTGCCCAGGGTTACACAGCTAGTAGTATCTGAGGCTAGATTTGAACTCAGATCTTCCTGACGAAAGGCCCAGTGCTCTGTCCACTGTGTCACCTAGCTGCCCCTCTATCTAATCAGACTCTCTTTATGACCCCTGCTGACGATATCATTCTGATGGGACCTAAAAATGTAAACAATTTATCCTTTTTAGTCCTTATGATTCCTTGCTCATGTTTCCCTTTTTATGTATATTAAAGTTTCTCTGCATCTCTTGTTCTTTTCCATCAGGAATGCTTGGAATTCCTCTAAGTCATTAAAGGTCCATTTTTGACCTGCTAGGTTCGCTATACCAACAAATCTGGAAAACTCAGCGGTGGCCACTAGATTGGAAAAGGTCAGTTTACGTCCCAATCCTAAGGAAGGGCAATGTTCAAATTACCAAATAATTGTGCTCATTTCACACGGCAGCAAGTTTATGTTTAAGATTCTGCAAATTAGACTTCAGAATATGTGAACCAAGAATTACCAGAAGAGCAGGCTGGTTTTCAAAGAGGCAGAAGAACCAGAGACCAAACTGCCAACATTCACTGGATTATGGAGAAAGCGAGGGAGTTCCAGAAAACATCTACTTCTGCTTCACTGATTAGACTAAAGCCTTTGACTGGATGGATCACAATAAAATGTGGCAAGTCCCCAAAGAGGAGAGAGTACTAGATCCTCTTACTCGTCTCCTGAAGAACCTGTATGTGGGTCAAGAAGCAACAGTTAGAACCAAACATGGATTAAGATTGGGAAAGGAGTATGACAGGCGGGACATTGTCACCTTATTTATTTAACTTATATCCAAAGTACATTATGTGAAATGCCAGGCTGGACAAATCAAAAGACAGAATTAAGGTTGCTGGGAGAAATATTGATAATCTCAGATACGCAGATGATACCAGTCTGATGTCAGAAAATGAAGAATTAAGAAGCCTCTTGATGAGGGTGAAAGAGGAGGGTGTAAAAGCTGGCTTAACATAAAAAAAAAAAATCTTGGCAACTGGTCCCATCACTCCCTAGCAAACAGAGGGGAAAGAAATGGAAGCAGTGTCAGATTTCATATTCTTGGGCTCAAAGATCACTGTAGACAGCAACTGCAGCCATGAAATTAAAAGACCCTTGGCTCCTTGGAAGGAAAGCGACAGCAAATCTGGACAGCGGATGACAAAGCAGAGACATTAACCTGCCGACAAAGGTCTATATAGTCACAGCTATGGTTTTCTGGTAGCAACGTATGGCTGTGTGAGTTGGATTGTAAGGAAAGCTGAGTGCCGCAGAAATGATGCTTTCAAATTGTGGTGCTGGAGAAGACTTTTCAGAGTCCTTTGGGCAGCAAGGATATCAAATCAGTCAATGCTTAAAGAAATTCATTCAGATTGTTCACTGGAAGGACAAATACTGAAGCTTAAGTATTTTGGCCACATAATGAGAAGGTGGGACTCATTGGAAAAGACCCTGATTCTGGGAAAGATTGAAGGCAAAAGAAGAAGAAGATGGCAGAGGATGAGATGGATAGATGGTGTCATGGTAACAATGAGTATGAGCTTGGACAGACTTTGGGAGATAGTGGAGAACAGAAGGGCCAGATATGCTATGGTTCTTGGGGGTCACAAAGAGTCAGACACAACTGAACGATGGAACAAGTTATTCAGTTAGGTGGTGTAATGGATAGCGTGCTGGACTGGAGTCAGGAAGACTCATCTCCCTCAATTCAAATCTGGCCTAAGACACTTAGTAGCTGTGTGACCCTGGGCAAGTCATTTAACCCTGATTTCTCACCTGTAAAATGAACTGGAGAAAGAAATTGCAAACCATTCCAGTATCTTTGCCAAGAAGACCCCAAATGGGGTCACAAAGAGTTGGACATGATCAGAAAATGACTCAACAACAAAATTATTCTTGGCTGTAAGCCTAGATCTTCTGCCTTTTGAGATGTCATATTCTAAGCTCTCTGCTCCTTCACAGTGGTGGCTGCTACATCTTGTGTGATCCTGATTGTGGCTCCTCAGTACTTGAATTCTTTCTTTCTGGTAGCTTGCAGATCTGGAAGCTCTGGATTTTTGTTATAATGTTCCTGCTGAGTTTTTATTTGGGAGTTTCAGAAAGTCAGCAGTGGATTCTATTTCTACTTTGTCCTCTGGTTCAAAGAGGTCTAGGCAGTTTTCTTTTATGATTTCTTCAAATATCATATTTAGGCTATTTTTTAAATCATGGCTTTCATGTAGTCCACTGATTCTTAATTCTTCTCTCTTTTCTAGATCAGGTGTTTTTGCTATGAGATACATTGCATTTTCTTCAACTTTTTTCAGTCTTTTGATTTTATTTTGATATTTCCTGATGTTTCATGGAATTATTAGCTTCTATTTGGTTCATTCTAATGTTCAGGGAGTTATTTCCTTGGGTTGGATTTTGTACCTCTTGTTCCAAGTTGTCAATCCTTTTTTGTAGTTCTCATTTCTTTTCCCATTGTTTCCTCTACTGCTCTCATTTGACTTCTAAAATATTTTTTGTGCTCTTTAAAAAAAAATAAAACTCTTACTTTATATCTTCCAGCTATTCTGGCCAGATTTCTGCCCAAGCTTTGTTTCTCTTTGAGGCTTTGCTTGTAGATGTTTTGGAGTCATTCTCTCCTTTTGAGTTTGTTTTAAGCTTCCCTATCCCCATAATAGCTCTTTATCGTGGAATTCTTTTTTTGTTTGCTCATTTTTCCAGCCTAATTTTAGTCTTTGGACTTTATATTAGGGCTGGGTGCTGCACACTTCTCAGAGGAAGGTTTGGGCTGAGCTTTTGTCCTCTTGGGTTCTTCTGCTGCTTTCTTGGGGCACTGAGTGCTATAATTCCACAATCTTAGGTATAGCTCAGGCTAGGGGTCTGAAAGCTTTCAGTCCTTTCAAAGTCATGTGATCAGGGACAGAGTCTGCTCACTGACCTCCTGTTCCTGACAAAGATTTAAGTTTGAAAAAGATGCCATTGGCATGCCCCTGGTTGGAAGTTCCAGTACAGCATTGTGGGCATCTGCCTCTATCCACCTCCTGGGAAGCTCTGTAGGTTCCAAGCAACCCACCTGAAGGGGCCCACTGGGTCTGGGACTTCTGTCCTGACCTGGAGGCTGGAAATGAATCTCTGTCCTGCTCCTGGGGCCCTGGCTGCTTCTGAACTTATTCCTCACTCTGGACGCAGCTGAGGCCTGAAAGCCAACCCTTTCTATCCTCCAGCCATAGGCCCAGGGGACATAGGTCTCTTCCTCAGTCTTCCTTGAATCAGTAACTCCTGGGGAGTGAGCAACACAGCTTCCAGACGGCCCCGTGCCCACACTCTGCTCTAGTTCAGGGACCTGAATTGCTTTCCTGCTCTGTGCTTCCTGCCCTGACTACCACCCTTGGGCCTCTGGGAGATGCTGGGTACCAGAATACGCTGCATGGCCCTGTGCTTGGCCAGACTTGCTCCCTAGTGTCTGCAGACCTCTCTGTCTCCCTATGTTGACCTGGTTTGGAAAAATGACCAGTCACACCATGTTATGAAAATGCCTGCTTTATTCCATAAATTAAAAATAAAATTAAAAAAATACAATCAAGCTTAAAAAAATTCTGGGATTTTTTTTCTTAGATTTCCTGATCAGTATTTGGTCTGGTGCATTTTTGAGATCTTTGTGGAGGAAGGACAGTGAGGGAGCTGGGATGTATTTCTTCCTGCTATTCCACCATCTTGGGTCTGTGTTCATCAGTTCTTTTAATAACAAACACACTCTCTTGCAGAGGTCAGTATCTGTTTAAAGAGGTTTCACCATTACTAACTAGAACTCTTTATGTAATAATGATTCTTCATGGCCCATGCAGTTCCAGAGACCAGTTGGCTGATCCTTTGGCCCAGGTTGGGGGTGTCTAGATTTTTCTTGAAGATCCTCTGTAAGTTGTCTGGGGTCTTTGAAAGATCACTTATGGCCTGGTAATTTGTGGATATCGAGTGTCATGGGAAAACCAAAGAAGAAAAAAAATCTTGTTTTTAACATATTGCTCAGTGACTGGTCATGTTATCCTCCTTTCCTCAAAGTCTTGTGGTTCCTTTTGCTTTATTGTTTCATTATTTTTTTCACCCAGGTCACCAGGAACAGAGAAGGTAACAGCTCTTAAGCTTATCCATATCTGCCTATTTAAATATGTTACATTAGGTAAATATTGGCAAAAGGTGTTAAAAAGCCCCATCATCTGAGGTGCCATGTTACAAAATCCACTGCCAAGTGGGCCTGATTTGAAGAAAACAACCACTGAGAATGAGCAAATGGTAGAACGAGTCCTAACTGAAAGATGATTAGAAATTAAAGTTGCACATGGCACCAGGGATTTCTTTCCAACTTCTGGCTGAGAAGCATCAGAAACACAACTCAAGAAAAAGTGACCTCAGTGAAAACAGAATCAATAAGTACCGATCAGCAGGAGTAGGAGTGGCCGTGCAATCACGGCTTTATAGCTGGAAGAGACCTCAGAGGCCGCCCAGGTTTACTCCTCAATTTTACAGAACTGTAAACCACCTGAGGCCCAGAGAGGTGAAGTCCAATGTCACAAAGTGGTCTGGGGCGAGCTACATCTGACTGCCCCACTTCTTGGACCAGAAATCCATCATTCTTTCCACAGTAACACGGAGTTTTCCAATAATTAAAAAGGCCCAAGGATAAGCAATTAGATGGTATGAGCGCCATTAAAAAGAGCCAATGGGATATGGTGGAAGGGCAAAGGTGGAAAGCCTCTGGATTAGAGGGCTGAGGTCTGACTCATGGTTCTACCAGTTACGTAACCTTGAACAAATCATTTCACCATTTTGGGTCTCAGTTTCCTCATCTGTAAAAAGAAGAGATTGAGACCAATGACCTCTAAGGTCCCTTCCAGCTCTAAATCTATTTTTCCTATGAATTGCCTCCATCTTTATTGCTAAATATTTTCTTTTCTTTTAGGAGTCAAAAGTCACTCTAGGACTACATAGCACACTTTTAATTCTACAGTAATGGCTAATGGGTACTCATGGTAGACAATTTGGAAAGGATACCGATATCATGATGGGTTTTTAAAGGAAATACTTAAATACTGATTTCTTTTCTACAGCAGGTAAATGAACTGGATAGAATTTTCTTATAGAATATTGAATTTTTTCATATTGAATATTCAATGGAATATGTTGAATGGATTTTTTATAGATTACAAAGCTGAAGCCAGATCAGAGAAATAAGACCTCAAAGTACTGATGTAAAACAATGGGAGAGCCTCTGGCTGGTTGGTCGGGCATAATTTTATTCTGCACACGTTCCTCCTTATCTTATGAGGCCCCTTGTCCCACCATGTCTTGAGTGGCAGGGATTGTAGTAGGTAACTGAGTGGCTGGGGGTGGGAGGGAATCAGAGAGGAAGACTGGAGGTTTCTGTGGTATAGGTATGGGTGGGGCCTGGGGCTGGAAATAAGTAGTCTCTATGAGGAGAATGAAGCAGGCCCCAGGAGACAGATGAAGGGCAGTATGATGAGTGACAATTGTGTGCCCTTGGCCATCCCTATACCTGTGAAAACTTGCTTCTGTGGCTGACTTTTTAAGGAGTCTTTACTTTGGGGTTTCAGTCCATTTTCCCAGAGCAGATCTTAAAGGACCTCTGAAATGAAACGTCACAGACGTTCTAAGACCACAAATTAATTTCCATTCTCTAGGATCTGTTTACCGTCATCCCACAGACACAAAATCAATCCTGATGCTCACAGGCCCGGGAGCCCAGTCTATTTGATTAACTCCAGATGCCTCTGAAATTTGGGGCTTTAAAATTATCCCATGTCTTTTGATATTAGGAGTCACACAGTCCAGCAGGCTGCTCCAAGAGAACGAGGCCCCGCTGTAAAGGGACGACAACAGACGGGGGCGGGGGGCAGGGAGAGCTTCACAGACAAGCAGGGAGGTTTCATCGCGGGCTCCCAGGGCAGCTGCCGGGCCTTCTCATTCTCCCCTTGGGTGTATCCCTCAGGGTCACTGTTCTCTTCCTACAAGAACAAACTCTGTTTAGATGACTTCTCATGGGGAGCACATTGCTTCTGGAAGGCTCCGCCACTCTAATTCACCCCTGGCACTGTTGCTGCTTTTCTGCCTTCACTCTAGGGACAGCCAATGGCGCCATGCTTCCATTCCTGCTCAGTTTCTCCCTTTTCTGTGCTCTGTTCCTAACAGATATTGATTCTTTGATTGGATACCTTTTAGGAAGGCTGCTTTTGAGAGTGGTGGAGACCATTCAGAGAAATGAGTGGGTTAGGGGCCAGGCCAGTGGATGACAAGATGGGAAGACGAGTTTAACTGTTCTGGTCACCTCTAAAGCCCTTGCTGATAAATGCTATCCTGCTATAAGCAGGAGAAGGAGGAGTCAGTCCCCACCTCCGTACTCAAAGTAGAAAGCCACGCCAAATTAATAATAGCAACAGCTTGGAATTCAATTCCATTTTAAGATTTACAAAACACATTGCCACCACCACATAAGAAAGGTAGTGTACTATTTTCTCCCTTTTACGTGAGGAAATTGAACCTCACTGAGGAGAAGTGACTCACGTCCAGTCACTCTGGTAGCAAGGGTCAGGGCTAGCACTCAATCCCTGGATCTGGTACCTGGGCAGAGTCTGAGAATCACATTCCTGATTAGAAAACTGTCCGCCTCTCCTCACCCTAGCGTTTGAAAATTGGAGCCTTTACAGAGACAGATGTGACGACCTGTCACATGCAGGGGGATGGGATTTTCTGTATGTATCCTTATAAGCAGTAACATGGAAAGTTGTCCCTAATTCCCCTGCCCTCTGGCTGCTTCACCTGACAAGCCCTCGTCCAGATTTTGCCCAGGACAACTGGTGATCTTCATCCAAGGAGATGTTCTTGGTCACCGGGCTGGCTGAAGGGAGGTGGTAGAAAGAGGGAGCAGCTCTCTAGTCATTTCTCATGGCCAGAACAGGGAAGGTAGAACACAATTTTGGGATGAATCCAAGAACTTTTAGAGCCAGCTGGGCCCTTGGAGATCATCTGGTGCATCCCCTTCATTTTAAAGACAAGAAAAAGAGGGGTCTGGAGAGAGAGGTGACTTGCTCAAGCCAGCAAAGTCAGGGTTTCTCTTGACTCCCAGGCCAGGGTTCTTTCCATGAGATAATACCCTGCTTGCAATAAGAAGAGAAGCAGGTCTCTGGGTCGAGGAGGGGCAGGGAGACCAGGGCATAGGAAATGTACGGTCAGCAGAAAAGGGGAAGGAGAAGGTGGTGGAGGAATTTGGCCGCTTAGGAAGCTCAGGTGGAGCTGCAGCTTGGTTCCTCCCAGCCTGCTCTGTATGACCTGCATAACCACCCCCTGGAATGAGCTGGATGACAGTTCTTCTTGGGCACCACGAGATCACCTCGAAATGATTCCAGGACCTAAGGTCACTTCTACCTTGGTTACATAACCTTTGCACAAAGAGCAATTAAGCTGGTTCAATGAACCCTGGAGTGACACACGGGGGCCATTTCCTGGTACAGAGAACTGAAGTGGGGGAGGGAGATTACTTATGATCTCAGTATTCATTATACAACCTCCCAGGATGCGTTTTGTTTGGGTTTGGACCTGTGATTTCACTGGTATAGGAACTCCTCTCTGAGGAACACCTCCCTCTCCCCTCACTCCAAGACAGATTGGCTGCTGTTCTGTGACTCGGTCTTTCAGATCTGTATGGGGCCCTGACAGTGAGGTGAGCTGTCCAGAGGTCACCTGAGCCTGAGTCGGTCAGGGGTGGGGACTGAACCCAGGTCTTCCTGACTCCCAGAACAACCCTCCCCCCGCTAGGCAACCTGGCTTCCCTAGGAGGTGCCCTGGAAAGTAAAAAGTCACCATAATATAAAAATAGTCACTAATGAAGTGACTAATGAAATTAAGACCTGCTCAGCTATCCTTGCCCATTTACTTTCACAAGCATGATCCGAAAGAAAGTCACTGTTGCAAAAAATACTGGATCTTTCCCCAATGACCCAATCTTAACCCTCTCATCTTTCATTATTCTCTTCTGAAGCATCTACAATGAGAGAGAAAGACAGAGAGAGAGAGAGAGAGAGACAGAGACAGAGAGACAGAGAGAGAGAGAGACAGAGAGAGAGAGAGCGCAGCAAAGTGCTGACCCCTGGGGGGGAGATACTAATGTCCAATGTGATGGAAAAGATACTTTTTGCCTAAAAAATTTTGGCCAAAATGTCAATGCCTGATTTATTCTTTGCTAGTTTCAAGAATTAGGGCAGAGTTGCAATTATAAGCTAAATTTTATTATTTTCATGACTTTTAGTTTAATTTTTTTCAAGATAAAGTCCAAAATCATGTCTCCCACTATTTCTATGAAATGTTGGTCTCTTTCATAAAGGGACCCAAACTGCATTTGTCTGGTACCAATTATCTCTGGATAACAAAGACAACCTGTATTGAGCAGAACAGAAACCAGGGCCAGGGACTACTGAGAGACACTATCAAATCTAAAATTCCCACTTGCTCAGTGCCCTTTGCCCCCCGGGGCCCTTCCCTGCCTCTGGCTGGAGAGGATGGGTGTGGACATCAGAGAGCTCTTCCCAGATTCTCCACTGTCTCAGGTGGGAGCCCAGGGCATTTGCTCCATCATCTCCTAGCCCAGCCTCAGAACTTCAGCCTGTCCCTGAGCCAGAAGCCCATCCCCCTCCACTCGTCAGCTTCCTTTTACACGCTGTCTTTCCCAATTAGAATGGAAGTTCCACAAGGGCAGGGAGCATCTTACTCCATGTACGTGTATGTGAGTGTATGTGTGTGTGTGTGTGTGTGTGTGTGTGTGTGTGTGTATGTGTGTGTGCTCAGCACTTAGCCCACAGTAGATACGTAACAAATATTTACCCTGACTCTGACAAGAAGAGATTATCTTTATACATCCAAAAAGGGTGATAAGTGTTATACCAAAAACAGCTTAAGCAGCCGAAATGGAAAAAGGGAATGTGAATTGTCAAGAGACAAGAAAAAAAAAATAAAAGAAGGAAAAGGTTTAAGAAAAGCGGCATCAGGAAATGAGTTGCAATTTTTAGGATAGGTGCAGGAGCACGACCATGACAAGGACAAAAAGCCCTTTACCAAGACAAAGCAGGGGATAAGAGAAAAAGTTTCCTCTTAATGGATGCAGAGGAAAAGCTAGTTAATGCTCTTAAAAACAACCAAAAACCTCCTGTGAACTGGAAATGACAGCAGGAACACCCTGATAAAGAGGGTGAGAAAGAAGGAGAATTTAGGAAAACTCTAGGAGCCCAGAGCCTGAGGCTGACTCCACAGGCCACACAACGCCCTGCACCCAATTATCATACTCTCACTGACAACTTGTAGACATGGAAGGTTCCACAAATCCTGCCACAAATCCACAGGACATCAACTTCTCAACACCTTCAAGAGAACATGGTGTTATGTTACATAACCAGTATGGCTTCATGACGAAAGGCTCTTGGACTGATCCAATCTTTTTATCATGTTGTGACCAGCCTTGTGAATCAAGCTGCGGTCCCTCTCGGCTTAATGAAAGTCCTCCAACAGGGGAATGGGCTGTCCTGAAGGGTGGCCAGCTCCTCCTCCATGGAGGGAGAGGCGGGACCAACACTTGGCAGGCAAAGTAGAGCAGAGACTCAATTCAAATGTCACCTTTCCCATCACCTCCTTCCACGATGGAAATCAAATCAATCAACCAGAATTTATTTGGTATGACTATGTGCCAGGCCCCAGGGGCACAAATACCAAGACATCAGATGCCAAATCAGAAGACCTGGACTCCGGTCCCAGCTCTAACAGTTACTGCGGGATCCAACGCAAGTTATCTATAGAATGGGGAGGACACTGGCGCTCCCAATGTCACAGGCTGTCTTTCAGTGCGCCGTTGGCCCCATCCCCCAAACATTCCCACTCTCTCTTTCCTTCAATCTTTCCCTCTCTATTAGCTATGTCCCTGCTGCCTACAAACATGTTCATGCTTCCTCTAGCCTTAATCTGACCATCTCCATTAACTGTAATCCTATATCTCTTCTCTCCTTCTTGGCTAAACTTCTCAAGAAAGGCATCCATACCAGGCACCTTCCCCTTCTTTCTTCTCACTCTCTTCTAACTCCTCTGTAATCTGGCTTCTGGCTTGATCATTTGACTCAAACTGCCCTCTTCAAAGGGGCAGCTGGGTGACAGAGTGGATAGAATGCTGGGGGTCTGGAGTTAGGAAGACTCAGCTTCCTGAATTCAAGTCTGGCCTCAGACATTTACTAGCTGTGTGACCCAGGGCAAGTCACTTCACCCTGTTTGCCTCAGTTTCCTCATGTATAAAATGAGCCGGAGAACGAAATGGCAAGCTACTCCAGTCTCTCTGCCAAGAAAACCCCAAATGGGGTCAAAAACAGCTGAAAAAAACCCCAAACTGAACGGCAAGCCCTCTCCAAAGTAAACAGTGATCTCTCTCAATTGCCAAGTCAAATGGCATTTTCTCAATCCTGATCCTCCCTGACCTCTCTGCAGCTTGTGAAGCTGTTCATTGCCTTCTCCTGGACGGTCCCTCCTCTGAGCATTCTCCTAACGCTCACTCACTTCCTGGCCACTTTGCCAGTTGTTCATCCGTGGCATGCCCCCTGTGGTTATCCTCACAAGGGCTGGCTGGGACCTATTCTCTTTTCAGCCCATACTCTTTTACTCGGTGACCTCATAAGCAGCCTCGAGTTCAATTATCATCCGTACGCAGGTGAGTCCCAGATCTGTAAATCTAGTCCTAGTCTGTCCTGAGCTCCAGTCCTGCATCACATGGTGCCTTCTAAACATCTCAAACTGGCTATCTCCTAGGCATCTCAAACCCCACACGTCCAAAACAGAACTCTTCCTTCCCTCCCAACACCTCCCTCTACTGAACGTCCCTATCGCTCCCGAGGACGCCAACATCCTCCTGGTCACCCAGGCTCCTCTCTGGATTCATCCTTGTCTCCTCCCTCTCCCTCATCCTTCACGCCTACCTCATCATTGGTCTCTTCCCAACCCTTGCCCCAGACCAGGCCCTGTCACCTCCTTCTTGGACTCCTGCAACAGCCTCCTAATTACTCTTCCTGCCTCAAGGCTCTCCCCACTACAGGCCGGTGTCCTCTCAGCTGCCGGAGTGACCTTCCCAAGGACAGGTTTGACTGTGTCACCACCCTAGTCCAGGGCTGGGGAACCCGCGGCCTCGAGGCCACGTGTGGCCCTCTAGGTCCTTGGGTGTGGCCTTTCGACTGAATCCGAGTTTCACAGAACTAATCCTTTATTAAGGGGACTTGTTCTGTGTAGTTTGGATTGGGTCAAAGGTCCGCACTGGAGGACCTAGAAGGCCACACGTGGCCTTGAGGCCCCAGGCTCCCCACTCCTTCCCTAGTCAGTAAACTCCTCTGGTTTCCATTTGGCATTCAAAGCTCTTCAGAAGTTGGGTCTTTGCTTCCTTCCCTGTCTTCTGCACTCCATGTTCCAGGACACTGGTCTCCTTGAAGCACCTAGACCACAAACCTTGGCCACCCTGTTTCTGAGCACCCCCTTCCCCCCACGCCTAGGACGCTCTCCCCTCCCTTGCCCTCCTTAGCTTCCCTGGCTTTCTTCCTCCCAACCCAGCCTCCTCCCAGAGGTACTTCCCAGTCCCCCTCACCCCGAGAGTGCCTTCTGTTCTCGGGTGACCTTCTACCTCCTCTGTATTTAGCTTAAATGAACCTGGTTATTTAGGTATTATCTTCCCCATTTGAATGTGAGCTCCTGGAAGGCAGGGGCTTTTTCTGTCTATCCATGTTCCCCTGTGGCACAGCAGATACTTAATAAACGCTTCGAATGATCGATTATCTGGTATGAACAAGCCATTTCTGTAGCAGCCTTACTCCCCCTTTGTGCTTTCTCAGGAGATAGCTGGCGTCCCTGATACTATTTACAGACCCTTTAGCTGACAAATCTTGTGTTTGGTACTAGGTCTTCTCCTGAATAGAATTTGGTCCCAAACCTTAATCCATCAGGGGAAGGCCATTCCCTGAAGGGATAAAAGGTAATTCAGTCACTGAACTCTGGATGAGAAATAGTCAGTCTATTGAAATTACCTGGGTTGGTTTTATGATGTGGTTTGCCTACACACTGGGGACACATCTGTGGGTTACCAAACTTCCCCCTCTTCCTTACGACCTTAAATGAGAGATGAATCTGTCTTAGGGGGATGAGGGTAATTGTTTCCCCACAGATGTATGTATACAAGGGCAGAGAAAGGTCTTGTTCCGATCACAAAGCCCTCTCTTCCTCTAAGCACATCTTTTCTACTTAACACTTTGTTTGAAAGCAGGAGACTCACGGCTATTGCTGGGATCTAGAAATATGTGGGAATGTTAACAACTTATAAAAGACCACCTACTATGTGCATGGCACCATACTAGAAGTGGGAGCGCCAAAGGGCAAAAGGACATGGTACCATCCTCAAGGTACTGGGTAAAGGGAGGAGAGGACATGTTTCATCACTCGCTGAATCCCAGAATCTGAGAGTCAGGTGGGACGGGGTACGTGATAGGGAGTGTGTATGGCCAGCTTGGGACAGCAAGCTAGGGCTACATGTGTTCTAGGTCTACGCCTCCTCCCAAGTGACCTCCTTCTGGGCCTACCTGTTTCCACCTGGAGCATCTGGGCTAAGCTGAGCAGAAATGGGCCCAGCCTAGCAAGGTTCTGACAAGAACCACCCCTTCTGATGATGCATGATCAATGTGCTTGACAACCTTAATGCCTCCAAAAAGATGGAGCAGTTTAACTCTGGCCAATCCGCTACCCTGTCCTTTGTGTTCACTTATATTTTAGGCTGCCGGCCCACAGACACAATGGCTATGTTTGAAATAAAAGAACAAAACCCAGGCAGCTACCCTGGCCGTGCTCTCCCTGCTTGCCTGGAAGAGAGTTCCTTCTGTAATGCGAGCAGATCCAACCTCTCTTTAAAATTAAACATTTGAAGACACACCTAAGTCAGCCCCTATTCCTTTACTGGCTCAGAAAAACAGACGGGAGAACAGACAAGCCACTTTGTTAGGGAATCCCCTTGTGAAAGTCAAAAAGCATACGCGTCACAGTGTCTGTTAGAAAATAAACCCCACAGGTCATTTTATTAAGAGGACTTAATAATACATTTCTGGAACACAAAATTTTACTTTGGTGGAATGATTTTGTGTTAGGTGTAGATAGGGGCCGCCACAGTACACAGAGCCCTGGAGTCAAGAAGACCCGAGTTCAAATCCAGCCTCAGACACTTACTAGCTGGGTGATCCTGGTGGGCAAGTCAGTTACTCTGTTTGCCTCAGTTTCCTTATCTTTCAACGGGGGATAATAATAGAACTACCTCCCAGGTTGTTGTGAGAATCAAATGAGATGACTGTAAACTGCCTCGCACCAAGTAAGTGCTACATAAATGCTGGCTATCACCATCATCATCATCATCATTAGCCAACTTAATTTGCTGCAAAATGACATGATCTCAGATGTGGAAGCTGTCTAGTATTTTGTTGACTCCCAGGGTTCAGAGCTGGAAGGTCCCTCTCGATCATCTAACTGTGAGCCCCGCCTCACAGAACGGCAGCACCCCACACCTGGAGGCATCGCTCCCTCCCTCTCACTCCGATTGGGCAGATGAAGGACTGAGGCCCAGGGAGGTTGGAGTCACCTTCCCAGGGTCACACCCAGGGTCAGCCTCAGAGGCAGGCGAGATCTCAGACACAGCCGCCATTCGCCCTGCCTGACCGCACCTGGGCTTCCTAATACCCTGGGAGGAAGGCACTGGAAGGAGGGGGGAGAGTCCGCGATTGCATCAGGCTAGGAGATTCCTAGTGTGACATCCTCCCAACATCCTCCCCGCTGCACATCAGCAACCTGCCTGTAACAGGTAGTCTGAGAGAATCGCTTGGGACACACAGAGATCAGGTGCCTTGGCCAGGGTGACACGGCCACTTCATAGCTGAGGCAGTGCTGGAACCTGGCTTGTCCTGACTCCAAGGCCAGCTTTTGAACGTAGCCTGGCCTTGGTGCCAGTGACACGCCCCACCCCGACCTCACAGAGGGCCGAATCTGCACAACAGAAAATGCTGGGAAGGCTATCAGCGGTCTGAGCTATTGGGACTCATCCTGACTTAAACACTTGTTTCACGCGCCCCTTCCCTGGTCATTCTCCGATGCCTTCCTCTGGTCTGGAGCTGACCTGGCCTCGTGAAAGGACAGCACGTCCCAGCGCGGACCCAGTGACGGGCAGACTCTGTGTCTGCTCTCCTGGAATCAGCCCAGAGAAGCTGGGACTCTTCACCGGGTGCTCCACGAGGGATGGGTGGTGACCACCCTAACGTCCAGGGGCTCTGTGAAAGGCATCAGCGGAGGGAACGGCTATGAGGACCAAGCTGTCACCCACTTTTTCTGCACCTCTGTTCCCCCGTCTCTAGGAAGAGGCTAATAATCGACTCCCCATCTCACAGGATACTTGGCAGCAAAGCACACACGGACATCAGGGAGAGACCAAGATGTGAGCTCTCCTCTTGCTGCTTTTCTGTGGTCCAGAAGAGAGAGCATTTCCACGGATCTCAGTCGCTGCCTGGAAGCCCACGGAGCTGGGCGGCCGTGGCTTCTCCCTGAATGTCCCAAAGGCTCCCCGCCCATGGAATCCTTATTGACTCCACTGTGTGACCACACAACAGACTCTTTGTCAGGCCCTGAGAAGAACCATTGATCCCCTCTGAGAAAGCTCTTTGGCCGGCACGGCTCTTCTAAGAACTGCCCCCTGAACTGGCGGCCTTCTACTCCCGAGTTCAGAAAAAATCACAATGCCTTCCAAATGAACAGAGATCATTCCTAACTCTTTCACTCCCGTGTCCCAAGAAGGGGCTGAGCTCTCCGGGGAGGGTCTGAAGATGGTCACCATGCCTACCGGGGAGGAAACTGAGGCTCTGACTAGTCTACTAGGCCTGTGTCCAGGGGCGCCTTATGATACCCAAAACGCTGGACGTGAACTTGGCAGTGCAAATGTGACCATTAGATTTCTCGTACAAATGGAGACACTGAGGCTCAGGGTGGTTCAGCATTCATTCGTGGAGCTGGCGTCCGACCTAGTGCTTTTCTGGTCGCCACATCACTGCTTCCTGGGCGGGAGGCTCATGACAGGCACACAGCTTTGTTCTCTGGGCCGTGGGCGATGGAAGCCTCTGAGGAGAATCTTTTTGCCATATAGACTCAATCAATTAAAGTTAATAATGAAAACATCCTCCCCCACAGTGTCCCTTCCTTCAATTCCAGGCAAAACTGCCCTAATTCAATGGCACGCAGATGGCCGCTTGGCTTAGGCAATGCTCTTTGCTGGCATTCTATGTGGGTTCCTATAGACTGAGTGCAGATACGTAGTCTGTTGGGTCACAGGGACACAGACTGCCCATCCTTGCCTTGTTCTAAAGTAATCCTGGGAGGTCAGGGAAGAGACCGCCATTTTTTTCTGACGAGGCCTTGGCCACCGGGGACAACAAGGACAACTTTGGGAGGTTTGGGGGGGAGCTCTGGTCACCTATCTATCCTCATTGCTGTTCACTTGAGCCACTGATGCACCACCTCCTCTTGGTGCCTTCTGCAGCAGAGGGCTAAGACGTTCACGTGGCCTCAGCCCTCCCATCCCCTGTGTGGGGCCTTCATAGAACTGCAAGAGACGGTGGACGATGAGTGGCTCCTCTCCTTGGCCCCTCTCTGCCCTGACCACTGGCCCAAGCCGGTCTGTTCCCAATCCCTCCGCCTCATCCCTAACGCGCAGTCAGGAAGAAACAAGGAGAAGTGGAAAGGTTCGGACACGGGCAGAGGTGCCTTCCTTCGGGCCAGTCTGGTCGATTCTCTTTGATTTGAGGGAGGAAATGTCACAAGTTCCTTCAGTCAGGCATCTTCCTATTCAAGTTTTCCTTCTGTGACTGGTAGAAGTAAACAGCAGCCCCAAGAATGCCGTGTGAGGGAGAAAGATGAGGAAATCCTCCTAGAAAAAGATGAGGGCGGGAGGCTCTGGGAACAACGACTTCTCTCAATAGCCGATAATCTCAACTTGAGAGAAGTTGAGCCACATGACAGATAAGAAGAGAGGACGGAGGTGCAAGCAGCTCTTTGTAGAAATAAGTTGTCTTATAGAAACCTTCTGATTCTCTTTTTTGTTTTTCATACCATCTTCGTATAGTATAAATTCATTTTCTCTTTTTTTGCCAACGTTGAAAAACATAAAAACCAGAATTGACTGAGCATAAAGAAACACACCTGCAACAAAATACTTATTACAAATGTTCAATTAAACTATGAATATGAAAGTCAAGAGCAGCAGAATTGGAAATAGGGATAGAGCCTGGACGTGTGACGTCACTGGTACGGAAGGAGCAAACTCCAAATACAGGTCAATATCTTCTCTTCAGTGACTCGTTAAGGTCTGAGAGTCAGGATGTAGCAGCAGTGGGACTTGAACCCAGGCCTGGCCTAGCTTCAAGGCCGGCTCTTTATTTATCACACCCTGCTGCCTCTCTAAAAGTACAACTATCACCTGATGCCAGCATCAAAATTCTTTTTTTTTTAAGTGAGCTTTTTTTTTTTGCTTTTATTACAAGCATATAATATTAATTGGCAAAACACTGAATATAAGCTTCACTATCATAAAATCAAAACATTAAGCAATATTCCAAAAAGATTTTTAGACAAAAAACTAGCCACCAAGAGTACAAAAATTACACGGCAACACAAGCGTAAAAATGTAAACTTTCAAATGAAAGTCAAAAATATCTGTGGTCTCACTTCTTTAGGTTGCAATCATTTCAGGTCTTTCCTTTGCCACACAACGATGTTAAAGGCTTGGTGGTTGCAATGGCTATCGTCCTCTACTTCTAAATCTGTCTCATCTGAGAATTGCTTTCTTTGTGCCCAATTAAAAGTTATGGGAATGCTCATTTACTCCAATGCTTTAGATACAATTTAAGCTAAATTCAAACTTTAGCCCATTCTTCAAATATAAGCTTGTATGTGAAGCCATTAAATGTAATGATAGCACAAACAAAATGTAATTAAGTACAACTTTTTTCTAAACCTTAATCTTTTCAGAGATGAGAATTTACCAAGACAAACTAAAATTCCAAGCCAATCTGATGCCCAACTAGTTTAGTACTCTCTCTTTAAACTTGTTTAATAAATAAAATAGAAAAAATTAAATGTAAAGACCTAAGCATAATTTGGATGAAGATTTATAAATCTTGACTCACAATTTCCTTTAAATCAAGGCAAAGAAACACATTAATTATGTTAAGGTCACACCTGTGAGGTGGTGGAACTATGCAGTTACCTGAGGAAATACAGAAATGAGGGTTTTTTTTCCCTGTAAAATATACAGTTTAGCTGTCTGCATTAAGTTTCTTTTAAAATACTTTAAAGTATAAATTTATCAAATATTCATATATGTTGATGTATAAACTGGTTGGCTTGATCCTATACAGCATTTAGTTCAATGGTAAATTTCAAATTATTGTAAAATACAATCATATTTATCTTCTATTAGAAAAAGGCCAGTGAATCTCCAAAGACTAATTATGTTGTTATAAAGACAAGAGCCAGGTAAGCGTTCAAAGGCTCATTGCCTACTGGAAAAAATAGCACCATCAGACTACTTGGTCCCATATCCCCAGAGGTTGTAGTGTTTTGTATACAACTGCACAACAATAAGACAAATATTCCCAGGTTAGATGGTACACAGAGATACCAGACATAACGATGGCACAAAGCAACAGCATTACAATTCTTGAGTGAGTGTATGAAAGCCAGCGGGCCTGCTGGAGAATGGTCTGAACCGTCCAAGCCCTGCCTCTGATCATCTCCGAAGAACTCCGTCACCAAAGGTGACGGAGGAAGGAGCGACGCAGGGTTGTAGCCGAGAACAAGATTTTAAGAACGGTTCAGGAAAAGCCAAACCACAAAACACCCCGCCCCCAAACAAACAAACAAACAAGCGGGTGCCTCCAGAGAAGAAAGGGCAATCCATCCAGGGAAAGGGGGAAGAGTAAGAGGTAAGGAGCACCGAGCGCCCTTTTCCAATGCTCACTGCGTCCTAAGCTGACCTTCTCCTTTCCCCTATCCCTGACCCAATCCAGGCACCCAAGGGAAACCTCTGCCATGGTCAAAGGTGCAAGATAGCTCTGATGCCCTAGGCACTTACTTTTAAGAAGCGTCAAGTGGGGCTCGAAAGGTCCTATATTAACGATTCCTATTTCGCTGGCACTTGGGGATCTAAAGACCACTTTCTTCACAAGAACTCTGTGTGAATGTTGCTCCCATTTTAAAGGTAAGGAAATTGAGGCTTGAAGACATCATGTGCTTTGCCCGAGGGCACAAAGTGAGCGCACGCCAGAGGCAGGGCTTGAAGCCAGGTGTCCCAATCCAGGTGTCCCCACACAGCCTTCACCTCTCCGCAGAGCTCGCGGCCCGGAGGAGGGCCCACAGCATCTCCAGTTCACCTCCCTGCTGCGTGGAGGGCCCCGCCATCCCTGCAGTTCCTCAGGTTCACGGATGCTCCACGACACTCCCCTCGTGTCCCTCACACTCCATTGGCGACTGTGCATCACCGGTTTGGCCGCTCCAGCATCTCTCCTCTGCTGACCTTTCTCAGGCTCTCCTCCTCCTCCTCACCTCTCGCCAGGCCTGTTGCAGCAGACTCCTCCCTCATCCATCCTCCCAGCTGCCCAGAGAACCTTCCTAAAGCCCCGGCTGGGCCATTTCAGCCCTGACTCAGACTGTCTGGCCTCTTTAGGACAGACCCCATCTCCTTTGCTTGGCACTCGGAGCCCTTCACAAGCCGGCTCTGACCTGCTTTTCCTGACTGACATGACATCACCTCCCTCTGTGCCCTCGCCATTCTGGCCCAATGGGGGTGCTGGCTGTCCCCCATGTACCGCGTTCCATCCTTGCTCGCGGTGCCTTGGTGTGGGTCCCCTCCTGTTCTGGCCGTTCACCTGCTGGACTCCCTGGCCGTCTTCACAGTGCCACTCAGGTGCTGTCTCCTGAGGCCTTTCCTGATCCTCTACCCTGTCTGGGCTCTTCCCGAGAAATATCCCAAGATAGTTTGTGTTTCTTTTACATCAGTTTCTGTGCCATCTTCCCTCAGTACAACATAAGCTTCTTTGGGGTCAGGGACTTAATTCCAGGGTCTGGAATACAGTAGGTGTTTAATAAATGCTTGTTGAATTGATCGAATCTCGTCTGCACTGAAATTCACTCGATTTCACTGAGGAAGTTTTTTATGGTTTTCCTGGCTTGGGCAAGATTAAGCCAATGTCTTCTATGAATAGGAGAAGTGGAAGACCTCACCTTATTCTCTGGGCAGGAGAGGACATCTGCCATGATGTTGGCAAACACCTCGGGTGAGCATATGTTCTCCTGTTTTACACCTCACTTAATGTTAATATTCTTCAGGTCAATGAACAGAGCTACTGCCATAGCTGTATTTTTCAAGAGTCTTATGTAACCTTAATACTAATACAGAAGCCACCTTGTTAGAATAAAGCTTTGAAGGCCGTGGTTTGTGCTTTTTAATCAAATTTTTTTTTCTTTAATCAAGATAAAATGAATGTAATAGCATCTTAAAATCTCTACATTTCTCAGACAATGATATAATTATAAAGTGATAGGCTGCTCTAGAAAATTATCTGTGAGTTTTCTGTTTCTAATTTTTTCATCTTTGAAGCATGAGAGCAATTGGCTTTTAGGCACCCTTTTTTGGTGAAAGTACCATCCATGATCTTTTCCATCCTTCTGGAAACTCTCTTTGAGATATCTTGAAAATCAATCCCAGAGCAGACAAGATTAGAAGGAAAACAAGAAGTAGGGAAAAAAAGTACTGCAAGTTTCTCTGATAAAGGCCTAATTTTTAAAAAATATAGAGAGCTAAGTCAGATTTATAAGAATATGAGTCATTCCTCAATTAAATGGTCAAGGGATATGAGCAGGCAGTTTTCAGAAGAAGAAATCAAAACAACCTACAATCATATGAAAAAATGCTGTAAATTGCTACTGATTAGAGAAATGCAAATTAAAACAACTCTGAGGTACCTCCTTACATCTATCAGATTGGCTAACATGACGGAAAGGAGAACGACAAATGGTGGGGGGGATATAGAAAAACTGGAACACTAAAGCACTGTTGGTGGAGTTGTGAACTGATCCAACCATTATGGAGAGCAATTTAGAACTATGCCCGAAGGGCTATAAAACTGCATACACAGCAATACTACTTCTAGGTTGGTATCCCAAAGAGCTCAAAGGAAAAGGACCTCTATGTACAAAAAATATTCACAGCAGCTCTTTTTGTGGTGGCAAATAATTGGAAACTGAGGGGATGTCCATTAATTGGCTGAACAAGTTATGGCATATTATTGTAATGAAATCCTATTGTGTATAAGAAATGATGAGCAGGATGGTTTCAGAAAAACCTGAAAAGACTTACATGAACTGATGCAAAGTGAAGTGAGCAGTACCAGGAGAACACTCCACAGAGTAACAGTGCTGATCAACTGTGAACGACTTAGCTATTCTCAGCAACACAATGATCCAAAACAATTCTGAAGGACTTATGATGAAAAATATTATCACCTCCAGAGAAAGAACTGATGGAGTCTAAATGTAGACGGAGCTATACTTCTAAAAAAATTAAGTTTTTTTTTTTCAGTCTGTGTTTTCTTTTGTAACATGGCTAATGTGGAAATGTTTTACAAGACTGCCTACATCAAATATATCAAATTGTTTGCCTTCTCAAGGAGTGAGAGAATTTGGAAATCAAAATTAAAAAAAAATGTTAAAAATGTTTATTTACATGTAATCAAGAAAAGAAAAAAAGAAAATTAATACCAGAATACTTTCAAAATGGTGTTGCTCCAAGAATAAATCTCTTCCTTATGCATTTAAACATGTTTGACCCTTCTTTCTGATTTCATTCTCTTACCTTCCATGTCTAGTCCCACATACTATACTCAGAATCATACATTCCAAAAGCGTATGATCCATTATTGTTAAAGAATCCCTAGATCACTAAAAAAATGGAAATTGGTTCCATTTTGTATCTGTTTGTCGCCCTCCCAGTTTTATCTACAAAAATTCTTGGGATGATTTGGCTTGGATGGATTTTATACCAAGCTAATTTCCTTAATTCCTTTCAGTTTTAGTTGGGTTTTTTTTTGTTTTTTTGGTCAATACTGTCAATGACCTTGTAGCATCCTTTTCTATGATGCTTCTATAAATGAGTTCACATGCTAATCAGTATTGCATTTTTTTTTTTTTTGGTGAGGCAATTGGGGTTAAGTGACTTGCGCAAGGTCACACAGCTAGTACGTGTCAAGTGTTTGGTCTGAGGCCGGATTTGAATTCAGGTCCTCCTGACTTCAGGGCTGGTGCTCTATCCACTGTGCCACCTAGCTGCCCCCAGTATTGCATTTTGATGCTGTGACTCTCCCCTTAGTAAAGGGATTTCATTTTTGTGGGTTGAAGCAGTTTTTAGACAAGTTTGGCCTCCTCACTGTGGTGATGGTTTTGCATCAGTAAAACTTTCCTAAGACATAAGTAAAGAGTCAGTTCCTTGACTTTTGCCTATTTTCCATTTTTCACAGTGAGTTTCTCTCTACTTAGTCATTTTCTGCAAAGAATGTTGGTAATAAACTGCAATCCTCCATGAGGAGTCATTGCCCTTAGCTATAGTTTCTTCATACCTTCTAGTCTTATTTAGGATGAGAACATCAGTACAGACATGGTATCATTCCTCAAACTGTGCGTTATTGCACACAGGTCATATATTAAGAGCACTGCCAGTCAGGTTAAAGCTTGTAGACGATCTAAGAACGATGTGATTTTAAAAAACCAACCTCTTCTCCGCCCGTCTTGCACTCAAGCACCATCAGGATGGGAGGGAAGAGGAGATACACAGAAAAGCCCCTTTAATATTTCTGTTCATCCCACGGGTTGTAGCGGCTCCCTCAGAGCATTAACTTACTGTGTGAGGTGAGGTCAGCCACTTTAACCTCCCCAGGCCCCAGTTTCCTCCCATGTCAAAACGAGGGTTTAGACTAGATGTCTTCTGAGGCCCTTTCTAGCTCTGGATTTGAGATCCGATGACCAGCTGAACGAGGCTGGCCTGCGGACAACAGAGACATATCTTGGTTCTTTCCCGTCATGGGAGGACATGCCAACGGTGGCACTCAGGAGGTGGAGCCCTCCAATGCCCACGTGCACTGCCCCTCACTAATTCAGAAGGCTAATGACTGACCTACAAAGGAAGAGCTCGCCTGTTCCATAAACTTGTCTCACTTCACAGCTCAGGAACTCAGTTTTTTTCTGCTGTAAAATGATGGAATTTGTCTAGAAGATCTCTCAAGTGTCTCCTATGAGGAGTAAAAGTGCTAAGAGGAAGAAGAAGAATGTGCACTAGGAGAATGAAACCTCCTTGAAGGCAGGGGCTGTTTCCTTTTTGCCTGGCAGTAGAAAGAGCGCCAACTCTAGAGCCAGAGAGCCTGGGTTCAAATCCCACCTTGGATGCTTACTACCCACGTGACCTTGGGCAAATACGGTACCACTCGGGGCCTCAGTTTCCTCATCTGTAAAATGGGGGGATGGGTCTTGAGGCCTCTGCTGTCGCTTCTGGCTCCTGAGCTGGGGTCCTACAACTGAGCTTTGTGCTGGGAACAAAGTCTGTCATGGTGGCTGTTTTTTAAAGTCCCCCCACGTACTTCTGTTACATGATTCTCCGTCGGACAGGCCCCTGTTCTGCGCACTTCACATCAGGCTCTAAGACTCACAAAATGAGAAACCCTGACACCTGCTCACAGCAGAGCCCCTCGGGAGGCAGGGGAGGGAAGGGGGGCCCAAGGTTGGGCAGTGTTAGAGACGGGATTCGAACCGAGGTCTGCTGTGCCTGGCGCCACGCTTTTTCCATGACAACAAAGTGCTCACCCAAAGAGACACATTTAATACTGGTTTAAAAAAAACAAAAACCTTCACAAATACACTTCAGGCCTCATTTTCGTCTAGTTAATGTGATCCTATGTGTGCTTAGATAGTTAAAAAGTATCCCATTATCTCCACTCAAGCTTGTTTACACTCATTTTTTTCTTTGTTTAATCATTTCCTAGATCAGTAGTTTCGTGGTTCAGCTGTCGTTTCAGGCAAGATGGTGCATAACAACATACCTCACGCTATTTTTGCCTTTGAAAAAACTCCAACTCTGAGTGGGAACAATTCTGTGTTATTGTTTTTTGTCCTAATTGCAGAATGAAACCCTGAGCATAAATTTTAAAAACTCAGTGATAACTGGCAGCTTTCTGATGTTCCCTGGGCTTCCCCTACATTCATTCATTCTTCAATAAGCCTTTATTAAGTTCCTATTATATGTGCTAAGTACTCTGCTGGGCACTGAGCCAGGTCCTGCCCTCAGAGAGCTTAATATTTATTCTGGATTATGTTATTTTTCAACGGTGCATCCGAAAAGGAGGCACAAAATAACATCCCTCATAAAAATTGGCCACTCATGGTGTAAGAGCCAGAAAGACTGTCCCTTAGAAAACAGCTTGTCTGGTGTACTCATTTTACAGACGGGAGAACTGAGGCCCAAAAGGTTCAAAACTAGAAACCTGGTCTCCAGTCCCTCAGTTGTGCCTTCCTCCTACCCTTCTCTGAAAGTACAACTCTCAACAGCCAGACAATGACCTTACTGTAGAGATGAAGAGGACCGACACCTAAGGTCTTATTAACACTCACTGCAGGACATGCACAAATGACTTCAGCTGCCATTGGGGTAAAGCCCATGCCGTTCAACAAAAGTCCTGCCATCTCTGGTGCTCATCCTCCTCTTCAGGAGTCCTGGCCGAGCCGCGAAAGGCCGGAATGGGCCAGAAACGGCTCATTCTCTCCTTTCAGCCAGAAGAGCACCTCAGCTCCAGCTACTTGAGGAAGGAAGAAATCGCCCACGGATTCTGGAGGCCAAAGCAAGGTCAGATTCTTTTCTTGCAAAGTAAAGTTAGAACTTTCCCCGCTTGTTGATAAGAAGCAAGTCGCCATTTCTCAAGCTGATAAATGAGGTGAAATTCCAAACCCATCAGAGGCTGATGCAAAGGCAATCCTTGCCTTTTGTGGAGGACTGGA
Source organism: Vombatus ursinus (assembly GCF_900497805.2). Lineage (NCBI taxonomy): Eukaryota > Metazoa > Chordata > Mammalia > Diprotodontia > Vombatidae > Vombatus > Vombatus ursinus. The sequence continues at coordinate 46,277,221 of NW_020954577.1, read as the reverse complement.
CCTGTGATTTCTAAGGTACAAGAAACCCCCACGGAGAAAATTCCCTCTAAAGCAGATCACCACATGCTTGGCCACTTCAAGTCTCAGAGAGCGGCCTGGGGGCCCTGCCCAGCTTGGATGGCAGAGGGTCTGCTGGACTCCAAGGCCAACTCTGGGGTCCCTCAGCCATGCTGCCTTGACCAGCACTGGGGTAAACAGGCCCTTTTGGACTGGTCCAGTCAAGCATGAAGCACGACATGGCTCCCTTTGGAAAACGTCTTCTGAATTCAAAGACTTACTAACAACCTTTGGACTACAACCCGTTCTTAAGTTTGGCACTGCCTAGATTTTTTTTACTGAAAAGACACATGCACAGAACGATTGAGCATGGAATATTTTATATTTTCAAACTTTCTTTTGAAGCTCTAAATAAGCAAGAGCTGGGAAAAGATTCCAGATTTGAACAATAGTTTTTCTTTGCAAACCCAGTTATCTAAATGTCCCACTGAGAACCCTGGCTAGTCCAAATTCCCATGGGTTGCCTGGTAAACTACCACTGACCCTGCAGAATTATACGATGGGTGATGCACAATTTAGGCAATGGTGATGACTATGAAGCTGGGTAGTGCAGTGGTTGGAGCACCAGTCCTGGAGTTGGACGGACTTGAGTTCAAATCCAATCTCAGACACTTACTAGCTGTGTGGCCCTGGGCAAGTCACTTCACCCCTATTTGCCTCAGTTCCTCATCTGTAAAATGGGGACACAGTGGAGGAGGAAATGGCAAACCACTCCAGTATTTCTGCCGAGAAAACCCCACGGACCCTGTCGGACATAGAGTCAGACGTGGCTGGACGACGACTGACTTCGACAGGTGGCAGTCTCTCTTGAAGGGAACTACAGAAATCCCTGGCGAGCTCAGGAGAGCCCTGAGGGATGATGCCCACCGAGTGCCTGAGCGAACATGGAAGCAGGCTGAGTCGCAGGCAGATGGCTGTCCGGCTTCGTTCCAAAGCTCCCAGAGCAGGGGAGGAGCACGAACAGGCTGAGCTGCCAGGGGCCAGTGAATTCACACGAGCATTGCTCGCTGCCTACTGATGGATCGCCCCTATTTTTATCACTTATTGGGTGGGTGGTATTTTTACCTGTTCTTCACAGTTTGGGCTTCAAATACTTTTCTTGCCCTTTGGGCCCTTGCATAAGAAAGACTGTACACTAATCTGCCTAAAGTGCAGCAGTTAAGGGGAGGAAATAAATCACTTTAACCATTCCTGAGAGGGTATTATGAGAAAGAGAAAGAAAGAAAGAAATCATCATGGCAGAGAAGGAAACTGTCAGCATAGAGAGCAGGCTAACCGCAGCTTGCTGCTGTGATAAACTCAAAAACATCCACAGTTTATAGAAATGGAGCTCTCAGGGGAACAGGGAGAGTAATATCTGCCATGGCAACTAGGCCCAGCCGCCTTCTGGCACTTTCTGAATGAGCCTTTAGGAGGAGATTAATTCAATGCATGGAATGATGAAAGGGCTCTTGAGATCCGTAACTGTCTCCCACAAATTACACATACTGGGAGACGGGACGCTGAAAGCAGATTGCATATTCTCTATATTAAACTGGAACGTTCCCAGAAAATTTGTATGAAACGGATTAAACACACGTGACGCGTCACCATTTCTACCCACCACATTCAAGTCATTTACAAAAACATCAGGAGACTTTGTTCAAACTGATTGTGTGTGTGTGTGTGTGTGTGTGTGTGTGTGTGTGTGTGTGTTGGGGGAGGGGTGCTGTGAAACCATTAAGAGAGAAACTTTTTTTTACATTTAGAAAGACATGAAACATAACACTGACGTTTCTAAGTCCCAAAGAAGGCTTCCCAAGTTCTGAGCCCTTTCGTTCTCACACAGCTATTATGCAGTAACTACAGTAAGTGATAAGCTCCATGGGAAAGTCTCTCGTCCACACGTCATATGTGACAGACGTCATCAAGGCCGGGGGACGCTGTTGTGCTGACATGATTAATGACACGCTACCCAACCGACCACAGTCAGGAGTCTTCTCGGCAAAGCTCTCCGTGTTCTCTGGGCACCATCTGCCAAATGGCCCACCCGCCATCCACCTCAGCATTGGGGCCTGCCCGGTAGGCCGGATAGGAAGGTTAGCTTCATCCACTCATTCCTTCATTTTTTGGTTGTTTATCTAGCTTACTCCCCTGCACAGAAAGTAGCTTATATCCAATTAAAAACACAACATCCACCGTGAGACAAGGAGCTGAAACATTCAAGATGGCATCCATGGGGGAGGAGACCATCCCCACAGACACCAGAGATTCTATGAGGCCTAAGGGAGCCCCCAAAGGAACCGGGGATTCCCAGCACACTCATCGTTCTGACCAGAACAAGCTGGGCTTGCCGCCCCCATCACCCCCAAACATACATAGTATGTTTTTATCTTTGTTCATGGATTACAAGGCCTTTTAGGTGCTAGCAAAGGAATCATCAAAAGTGCACTCTAATTAGGAAGCCTTCCCTGTGGACTCCAGAAGAGCCAGACTGTAGAAACGGGATCAAATTCATGGATTCTCCCTGCTGGAATGGACCTCAGGGCCCATTGCTGGCCAAGAATCCCCTTCCACAACATCCCAACGTGAGGGCATTTAGCCTCTGCTAGAAGACCTCAGCAAAGGGAGGCCCCTCCCTGCTGAGGCAGCCCATGCCACCCCTGGACCACTTTCGTTGTGGGCCTCCTGAGCAGAAGGATGGTTCCCTTGGCCTGGATCACTTGACACTGCTAATTTTGGCTAAATGATTCTAACCAATGTGAATGAGTAAATAAAGCACTTATTAAGTGCCTACTGTGTAATGGCTAAGGCTTGGGCATACAAACAGAAAAGCAAGTCCCTCCCCACTTTTAGGGAGGCCATATTGTCATGGAGGAGATGGCACAGAGGGAGGGTTTCAGCCGCAGCCAGATGGAGAAGTCCCATAGTTCTCAAGCACAGCAGAAGAGCAGAGTCAGGCCTTTTCTGGGTGTCATTTCATTTTCCGACGTTAAACCACTGGACAGGGCCAAGGGCACTGACGACAAGCACCTTCCTTCCTGGGACTTCAGCATCTGTGGTTGCAACCCCTGCAGGAGCAGGTCCAGGCTGCATCTCCATGGGGGCTGCTTTCCAAGATAGTGGCCGAAGGCTCTGGGCCAGAAGCCTGGCCATTCCCCAGGCTCGTGCGCCGTCTGTCTCCATCAAGGTCTCCAGGCAGATGGTGGTGAATGCGGTGGTGACCTCCCTGTCTCCCAGCCTGCCACCAACCTTCTGCACTGATGTGCCTTTTGTATTTGTTTTGGGCATCAGGCTTCCACTAGCCCTCAATTATTCAATCTGCGGCATGTCTCATCGAATTTAGAGTCAGCAAGGATTCTCTCCATCATCTGATCCAATTTGCTCACGCTGTCGATAAGAAACTGAGGTCATAGAGAAGGTGACCTGCAAAGTTCTAACAAGTTAGTGGCAGAGTCGGGCCTAAGACTCTAAGCTGTGGGCTTAATGATGAGAAGATTTTGGCTTCTCAGGAGCCTCTTTCCCGTGTCCAGGGACAGGCAGTGTGTGTGTGGCCAGTGTTTTTTATAAAGTCGGGTACAACGGTCAAGTTATCTAATAGACCATTTATCCTTTTAAGGCAGGTAAGCGATAAGGCAAGTCGCTGATTGTCAATTTTAATGAATGAAAGCCCCAGAGTCTCTCTGGCTTCCTAATGGATCTGGCTTTGACTCCCTTAGGCCTCATAGTGTAGTATGGTCTGGCTGAAGGGGCATTTTGGGGTTTTTGCTCCATATCTGAAGGCCATTTTAGGAATGAAATAAATTCAACTACTTTGGTGAAATGACTGATTTATAGCAACCTCTTCAGGTCAAATTATTGTATAACACCTAAGACACGGGAAAGTACTTTTGTAGCAAAGGTAACTGAACGCTAGAATGGATTCCCAAGGAAAGCTCTGGCCCAGTCTTTCTCAGAAATCAGTGGATATGGGGCAGGAATTCCTATGCCCAGATCTGTTTAGATATCATAATGGCATCTATGGGTAGGGAGCGGGATGAGGCCAAATCTTCACTATCAAGTAATTAACATAAATACATATATATAAAGCATAAATATGTATACACGTTACATATATATGTAAAGTTAACAAATGCATACATGCCCACAAAATACTTCAATACAAGGTACTCTAGGATGGCAGGCTCAGTATTATTCCCCCTCCTGCATTCTGCAAACCAGGGAAAGGGGCCTTCTCCCTCGTCCTCACACACAAGACTCTGTTGCCCACCTGCCTGCCTCGGCATGGCCATCCCCCTTGCCTGGGATGTGCTCCTGGCCTTACCACTGCTTCATAGAAACCTCGCCCTTAAGATACAACTCAGATATCATCTTCTGCTCGAAGCCTTTCCTGATTCCCACATACTGAGTCTCTTCAATATCACCCACTCACCATGTTCTTTCCCCTAAGCACGGATGTGTTCAGAAAATGTTTTTTCTGAATCTAGAACTTGGAGCACACAGTTCAATCTCACATGATGAACACCAGCATTTTAACAGGCTCTCTCTCAACAACTCAGCTATATATGAATCTAACAAGTACATAAACGTGTAGACAACCTCCTTCAGCTCCCTTTTGGTGGGGCTGGACTGTATGTATGCTTGTTGGAACTTGGACATTTGTCTTCTGGGAGCTGGTCTGAGATGCCTGCCTTCTTTCATTTCACTTGGGTAGATCATTTGCTGTGTGAGAAACGTAGGAATATTAGGCAAAGTTGAGATCATTTATCATGGTATTCTGCCAGTCTCTTCTTGCATTTTTGTAAACGATGCCTTTAGTCTACTGAATGGTGCCATGAAAGCCTTCAACAGTCGATAATGGATCCCAAAAGTGTCCAACTTATTCCGAAAACTGGCTTCGTCGTCGTCGTATCTCTTAAGTCATTCAGGGTTTTTTCTTTTATGCATTTTGAAATTTTAATAATGTATTTTTATCAACTGTATTTCCATTTGTTGATTACCCTTTCTAGTTGGCTTTTATGTGATTAGCATCATAGGGTCATTGATCTGAAGCTAGAAGGGACTCAGAGACAACCTCCTTACTCACAAATGAGAAAACTGGGCCTAGAGAGGGTCAGCAGCTCCTCCAAGGTCATGAAGCTAGTAAGTGATAGAGGCAGGATTTGAACTCACACCCTCTGTTCCCTGCACCAAACTGCCTCCCTGGCCTTCCCTCCACTTCTTAATGCTCTCCTCTAAAGCTTTGCCAGAAAATGACGCATTCCCAGGAGGGTACATTCAGGCAGATCCTCGGGACACTGGAAGAGCTTCCACGATGGGAGGGCATCTGCTACCTGAGAACCAGAGATAGATAGATAGATAGATAGATAGATAGATAGATAGATAGATAGA
>NW_020954577.1:45952513-46271784 GCF_900497805.2 Vombatus ursinus | reverse complement strand
AGATAGATAGATAGATAGATAGATAGATAGATAGATAGATAGATAGATAGATATTTGGTGAGGCAATTGGGATTAAGTGACTTGCCCAGGGTCACACAGCTAGTAAGTGTCAAGTGTCTGAGGCTGGATTTGAACTCAGGTCCTCCTGACTCCAAGGCCAGAGCTCCATTCACTGCGCCACCTAGCTGCCCTGAACCAGAGTTATTTTTCACAAGAGGTTTGGGCAACTCACACATGTCATCTACTGTGCGGCCAATGTCAGTGGAGGGAGGACAAATATCGGCAAAATCACGGATGCCCAAAGGAGAGGAAGCGAGAGCCCTCCCTGGGCAGGACCCAACACACGTTCTACCTTCTTGGCCTAGATGAGAACTCCTTATTGATGAGACACATTTACATGAGTATACGTGTCAAAATTCCTTTTAAAAGCTTTAAGATCTTTGTTAGTTCTCAAAAAGCTAATTTAAAGGAAACAGATTATTTACTGCTGAGGTTTTGATTAGAAACCTACATTATGTTTTTGTACTCATCAGGACAGAGAGAAATTCTCTGCTTTTTGAAATATCAAATAAAGAGATGCCAGCTTTCAAAATGTGTTCTGGTTGGAGAATACACCCATTCTCTGGAGATAAAAGAAAATTAAACGGGTTCTGATTTTCACGTTAGTGCACCTTCAAGGAATTAGTAGGTGTAATTTAAGATTCTGGCCACGGAGGATTTATAACAAGTACTTACATTCTCACAGAATGATCTCCCTTCTAAGCTTCACCCTGCCATACTGTACTAGCGAGGCTCAACTGCTCAGTTTAACACTGGCCTTAGCGGCGGTGCAAAGTTCTGCCGGTCCAATCAAGCCCGTGGAAATTCGAGGCTGTCAAGGGGGAGCTGGAAGGTCTTGTTAAAGAGATCCCAGAAAGACCTGTCTCCTTGGCTTGGGGATCACTCTTCTGTTGACTCCTCCTCATTTTTCTGGATTGACAGCTCCCAGCCCTATTGGCTCCTCAGCAACGCAGGGATGCAGGGAGCGCCACTGAATGGCCTAAGACACCATATATAGTAATTATGCTCACTCTTTTTGTTTTGATTCTTTCTCTGTTCTCAAGATGATAGCTGGCAGTTGCCTCAGTAACAAAGACTGCTCATTGCTACCTGGTAAAATCAGTATTAACTTTCTATCAGTTAAATGATCATTTTTTTTTAAGTTACAAAGACTTGGCTGGAATGATCAATTCATTCTTCAACATTCTTTCTTCACTACAGAGGAATGGGAATGATGGTGCATATAACCCAGGACTTTTATAGTAATCTTACAGCAATGGACCCCCAGAAGTATTTGAAGGAGCTGTGATTTCCCTGGAATGCCTACTCCTTCCACCAATGTAGATCACCATTCTTCATAATTTAGTAGACAGTCTTCAAGAATTTGGCCAAAAACCCTGATCATGTATTTGTTGATAAGACTCTGATTTCAGCTGGGCCGGTCCTCAGAGATCAGACACACGTCTGTCACTGGACCTATCTACACTCAAAGCTTTCCCTACTTAGGAGAGCCTGCTACAGTTTGTGCTACACTGTCACGCATAGCCTTGGAGAACCCAAGTCAACCTCCATGTCATCATGAATTGTCAAAGAGGGACAAAGAGAGGAAGAAAAGGAGGGAGGAATGGGAGGAGGGAAGAAGAGAGAGAGGGGATGGAGGGAAGGAAGGAAAAAAGGAAAAAGAAACATTTAGTGAGAGCTTCTATGCCTCAAACAAACCCTGTGCTATGTTGGAGATAAAAATACAGAGAATGGAATACTATTGTTCCATAAGAAATGATAAGCAGGCAGACTTCAGAAAAACTTGGAAAGACTTGTATGGAGTGATGTTGAGTGAAGTGAGCAGAGCCAGGAGAACGTTGTACACAGTAACAGCCACATTGTGCGATGACTGACTTTGATAGACTTGGCTCTTCTCAGCAATGCAAGGATCTAAGATGACTCCGAAAGACTCATGATGATAAATGCTATCCACATCCAGAGAAAGAACTACGGAGTCTGAATGCAGATGGAAGCAGACTATGTTTTAAAATTTTCTTCTTTCTTGTAGTTTTCCCCTTTGGTTCTAATTCTTCTTTACAACATGACTAATATGGAAATATTCTGTATGATTGTACATGTATAGCCTATATAAAATTACATGCCATCTTGGGGAGGGGGCAGGGAAGGAAGGGGGAGAAAATTTAGAACTCAAAATCTTATAGAAGTGAATATTGAAAACTAAAACTAACTAAATAATCAAGACAGAGAGAGAGAGAGAGAGAGAGAGAGAGAGAGAGAGAGATACACAAATATAGAAGCCAAGCCAAGCCCCCCAGGAGCTCACATTCCAATGGGGGACAGTGGTAGCCAAGGAGCAGCACTTGGGGAAAGTTATGGGGAGAAGTGGAGTCACAGAAGGGCAGACTGACAAAGCCCATGCAGGTACAATGCCAGAGCTGATCTGATCAGAGTTCATGGTTGGCTCTACAAGTTGAGGGGACTGGAGAGGGGCCGGGAGGGCAAGAGCCAGTGAGCAGGGAGTGAAGTGGTCCAGGACAGGCAATCACCAGTCTGGACAGTGAGGCCCTGAGGTGGACGTTTCTCCAAGTTGATAAGGCAGTTGAAAAAGAGATAGCCAAAGAGGAGGAAGTCTCATAATTTGCAAGAGAGCTATTAATGACTAGGCACCTTGTAAGCACTTAAAAAATGCTTCATCCATTCATGCATGCATGCATGTGTACATTGGTTAATTAGTCTTATTACTATCTCTGCCTCAGGGGTTGCTGCATGACCTGTCTGCCTGCTAGCAACAAGGGACACAGGGACGTCAGAGGATGTTGGCCATATTCTCTTCCTGCCTCTCTCCCCCGCAAAGGGTGCCCCCACTGCTGCTTTGAAAACGTCAGATCAGCAGGGAATCCTACTGACGACTGAGTTTTGGGATGGCTCCTTGCTATCTCCCCTTCCACCTGATAGTAACGGAGGTGGGGATCAGGGACAGATGGGAGAGAGATGATTTCCACCTGGGTGTCCCCAAAAGTGGCATTGTTCCTGAATGCCTCAGTGAGCTTCTGACATCTGTGTAGCCTCATGATCCTAAACAGAGGAAAATATTAAATGCTATTCCCTGTTCTAATTTAGATTTCCTTCACACACAGTCAGGTCTTTTTTTTTTTTTTTTTGTTAACTTGGAAGCTTATCTTTCTGGCAATAAATTGGAATTCAATTTACTGAGTTTACCTGTCTCAGAAAGGACAGAAACAGGTGACCAAGTTACTACTTGTCAAATAGTATAAGAATGATTGTCACTGATGGTAAAATACAATGATGATGAGCACTGAAAAGCGGGTAGGTATTACAATGTGACAATGTGATGAATCCCATAAAAAAATCCACATATTTACTCACCTGTAATTTCTAGCAATTTCACCGTTGTGTTTACTCTCCCTGCCCACAAAGTGCCCAATTCACACCAATGTTTGTAGCTATCTGGTTAGTGGGGCCTTTAGAAGCAAATACCACACTGAAGAAGGTGAGAAAGTGCCATTTTTGGTAAATGGAGAGGTCACCTTGATGGTCTTTGGAAGACATTATGTAACTCTGGGCTTCTCCCCCAAAGCTGAGATCCCCTTGAAACGCCTTTTACAGAGTAATAGAGAGCAAAAAGGCAAGAGAATTTCGAGGACATTTCGTTTTACATTAAACTCGGAATAGGATAAATTTGTTTTTCACTGAAAAGTGGGCTCGGCCAGTAGAGCTGGAGGAAAAGCAATAATGGTCTTTTCTCAGCAGATTCTCTGAGGGGGATCATAAGGCAATATTCTAACAGCCTTGAAAGGGAAAGGGAAAGCAAAGACCACAGGAACTGGTGGGGGCTGTGGCAAAGCTGCCCAGGGTCTGTGGCTCCACGGGGGAGGGCAAGCCCACCTACACCACCGCGGGCGATTCCCGTGCTTGCTCCTGGGGTTCACAGCCTTCTACTGCACAACACCCAACGCTCACCTCCTCTTTGCCCTGGTTCTACACAGACAGACTGACATGATCTCTTGGCATGAACACAGTCCTCCTGGGGCTGTTCTTGGGGAGGGTCTTAGGGAGTCTCAACCAGAGGAGGGTTTGCTAGTTAGTCTTCTGCCCACTCCTGCACCGAGAGCACTCCCTCGTCCAGAACAGTCTGGCCTGATGACCACTCTGTCCCCGCTGGTCCCCACCCTGTGTCTGAGGCCTATTACTTATTGGCTTCAGGCCCCTGCAGGGCCCCCCCCCCAGCCTTCTGACCCTCGCTACCAGGAGTCCAGCTGCAGTTTGTTTCTCCTTTAAAAATAAAGTCATCCTTGACCTTTGACAGCTCCACGTGCCTTTGCTAGGTGTGTGAAAACAGGTAAAGGCTGAGGCATAAATGTCCTTTAGAGAACGAATGTACAAGGTAGCGAGGCTGCCTTAATGCTGGGCCTGCCGCAGCTAACAGCCAGATGCTGGCTCATCACATGGGAAAGCATGATCAAATGTGACTTTAAGTACAATGGTGTGATGTTTGTGAGGCACAAGTTTTCGCTGGATGCTTGCTAGTGCCTAATATAGCTCTGTGAGAGCTGAGAATGACCTCTCTTTTTTAAAATCCCCCACCAACTGCCGAATGAATTACCACAGCTGGGGTGACCCAGCAAACAACTGCTAACAGCAGCCTCTCCCCAGCAAGGCCTGGGCTCCTCAGTCAACTGCCAACATGCACGGCTATCCTTCCTGCACAGCTGTGTCTGGAGCCGTGCGGCTTCAGTGAGGGGTGGGAGCCAACATTCCCCTTGTACTGACTGGGGCAGCAGGGGTTTTGTTGTGGAAAACATGATGTGCATCAATACAGCGTGACACAGATCCTGATCCAAACGTGCTAGAAGCTGCATATGGGGGGCTGGCCTGAGGCAGGTCCCACGCTGGTGCTATACGCACTGCCGCCCGCCGCCTCTGAGGACCTCCCTCTAAGAGAAGCTCTGCCCCCCGCGGATCTGTCCTCAGCTACCCGTTCCGGTTTTCACGAAGGTGTCATTTTGAGAGCCGTAACCCAAATGTGGCCCTAATGAAGGGTGATTAAATGCCTTTCAATCCAGCTGGGAGCCCAGGAGATTCAAAAGGAGAAGACTGTGAGCTGATAGAGTTCAATTTGGAATCAATTCCATCTTTTCTTTAGCTCTTTGTCTGGGACCTAATCAAATCAATGTAAATGAACTGCCTGGTGAAACAAAGTTGGCAGGAGCACCTGAATGGTGCTCCCTGCAATGGTGCCTCTCTCTGGAGTGGGGCCATCATGATGGTGTTTGGAGCATGGGAAAATTGACACTCTGGCTGCAAACAAATATGGTTTCAAACCTAACAGGGAACCATGCAAGAAAAAACAAGCCTCCCTATTTGTTTGGGGTTCAGGGGAAACTGCAAGGTGAAGTCCTAGCCCTTCCAAAAATCCATTCCAAAGGATGTGCTGGCTCTATCACCAACCATTTTTTCCCTGCAGCTCCAGTGATGTTCAGATTTAATTAACCAACAGGAATTCAGATTTTGCTGTTCTCTCCAGCCAAGCTGTCTGATTTGGATGCAGTCGATGTGAAGCCAAGCCGGGCCAGGCCTTAAAGTCACGAGGAAGAGAAACTGATTCGTCTTGATTTTTCTTCATTAGCCAGATGATACAGCCCAGGAGAAATGAAACACACAGGCTCTCAGAGCCTGGAGACAGGAAAATACCAGTGTCCTCAGCCAGTGAGACTGGGCAAGGAGGGATTAAAAAACAGGCCCATCCCTGATTCTTTTCACCTGTATCCACACCTGCCTCTCACCAACAACTACCAGGGAATGATCTCGAGGAAGCCGGAGCTGATAATACAAGAGTCAGAGTCAGAGAGAGTGGCAGAAACAGGGCAGGAGCACGCGGAAAGTGAAGGCACTCCATTTAAATACGTTTTAAGATTCTTATCTATCTTTCAATGATTGGGGAGGAGACAAAGCACTGAGTTTTACAAATTCAGATAACATCAACTAACACCAATTTGAAGGAACGGGCAGAATCCCTAACTTGTGAAGTGGATTAATTCACTATGCCGCCCAGCTAAATGGGGGGAGGGAAGATATGGATCCCAAATTCAGGGGCCTAGGACACCATTCAGCCTCTTCCTCGTACAGCTGGAGAAGCTTAGCTCTGCAGATGGTGACCAGAGCAGGAAGCCCAAAGCTGGAATTCTCACCCAGCTCCTCATTCAGAATGTTTCTTCCATACCCAGCCAAGTCCATTCCTCTCTCCCCGTGCTCCAAAAGACCTTTTAAGCTTAGGCACTGCAAACAAGGTACTGCCCTGCCCTACCTCAGTCGGGGGAATTCCTCTGACCAATGAAATCACAGGTTCAGTCTTTACCTCTCATCTGCACACAGAAATTGCCAGTTCTGCCCCTAAAGTCGTCGCCCATGGTAGATTTCTGACTGGGTAGGCTGTCACAGACTTTCCACCTGCGCTGACCGTGGGACGTGCTTAGGTAGTCACCACACAAGCAGGTCCTGAAGATGCTGGGGCAATCTCCCATCCCAACAACGACTACAGATCTCAGGACTGAGCTCCACAATGGCAGGAGTGTGAGCGGATGGAGAGGTCTAAAAAGTGACTGAGGGGTTTAAGAAATGCAACACGTTCTCCTCTCCCCACAAAGAAGGAAAACAGGAACCTGGATATCATATGTCCTCGACAAACACGTACATAGTACCTACTCTGCCCAATACACTGGGCCAGGAATTGCAAGGGTTAATATGATTTGAGAGTGTAACCAAACGACCACATCTGTAAGGATTTCTATCATCACAGTGAGAAAAATAAATGACCCGGTGGGAAGGAGGTGATCTTTAGCTGGACCCAGTTTCCAATAATATGATACATCCTTGGGGCAATACACATTCGATACAATCACTTACATTTACATTCACACACTCCAACACTGTACAACCAAAAATTATATTCAAAATCCTGACTTTGGGGCATTGTAATATCCTGATTAAAAGAAACATTAAATTACATTTGTATATTCAATTTGCCATGGCAGGAAAAGAGACTAATAGAGTTTAGAAACATTTTCAACAAAATGGATTGAAACACACAGGGGCTGACTCCGAAAGGCCCACTTTGAGGGCCCGAGGGCCTAGCTTTCCTGACGCTTCCAAGAAGGTCCAGAATTTCAAGTTGCGTGTACTGTGCTAAGTCTTTTAAAAGCTGCCTGCTGTGAATAAAAAGATGCTTTCACATAAGCACATGAAAATGTACTGTAGTTATGAAACTAATGTAAAGCACCACACGGTGCCTGTGTTATTTTCCCAAAAGAAGCAGGAGCGAGCAGGCCTGCACAGGGGCTGCTCAACTCAGACCATTTTAAAAGCTGGGGGAGGAGAAGGCGGTCAGAGTCTCCCGCACGGGCTTCCTCAGGAAACAAGCACTTGACCTTTCCACACCTACAACTTAGACAAATGTCATCGATTTGACAACATCAGGCATTAAGAAAGCTAAATGTACTTCATTTTAAATCTCAGTTTTCTGAGCTCCCAGAACTCGCTTCAGCCTGTTCTAAAGAGGCTTTCCATTCAGGCTGAATCTATAGACATTTCTTCCTGAGTACATTGTAAGCAGAACAGGAGCGAGCCTATAGAAAAGGGGGTTGAGGAAATAATCCATCCTTAGAGTAATGACCTTTCACAGCTACAAAGTAATCAGGGCTGTTTTAAATCCAAAGTGTTGAAGGTTACAGAAAAACTCTGTAGGATTCCATTCAACAAAAAGTTATTAAGCACTAACGTGTGCAATGCATTGAACTAGGTGCTCCAGAGTCAAAGACCAGACAAGACCCAGCCCTTGCTCCCAGGGGGTAGAGGTGGGCTTGTTATGATCTCATAGCAAGAACTGTCCATTTGACCCAGGATCCAAGAGAAGACGCCTTGGATAATGGCAAGACCTCAGCTTAGATGTGCAACATCTTTGAGGGGCGTGCTAACAATGGAAAGGGAGACGTAGGATATGTAGACAGGAATATACCCTGACCCACATGAAACTGATGGTTAACTGCCACCATTAGCACTGGTAACCAATGAGAGCCAATCTTTCCAATCCAGGGTAGAATCCGGGAGGATGCACTGTAAGAATAGGGAAGAGGATGAACCCCAGTCTGAGTTAGTGAAGGATGCCTTGAGGTCACACATTCCAACCTGAGCTCACTATCTGCCTGGCACCGGCTCCCCCTCCCGACCGGGTCTGGGTCAGTGGTACACGGCTGCCCCCAAGCCCCAAGCTCAGATCCTCGGAGGCCTCTCGGTGGCCTCCTGCTCCTTCTACAGCCAATCAGTTTACCCAAACCTATTAACTCTTCTGCCACTTGCTTCCTATTTATTCCTTCCGTCACCACGCTTACAACAAGGCTTACCCTATAGCAAAAAGTTCTTCAACGATCTTTGCTCCCACTCTCTCTCCCTTCAAATCCATACTGCATTCTAAGAAAACAAGACAACAAGCATTTATTAAGAGCCTACTATGTGCCAGGCATTGTGCTAAGTACTGGGGATGCAAAAAAAAGGCTCAGAGGCTCTATATTCTAGGAGCTCACAATCTAATGAATTTTCCTAAAGTACCTTGACCACGGTGGTCTTTTGTGGGCCCCATTTCCACTCTAGGAAAGTGGCAGCATGAGAGTGCTTAAACCACTAGGAATCACAACTATGTTAAAACTAGGTGTTGTTTTAAAAGAGGAAAAGATGAATAAGAAAAAAAATCCTGAAAAACCAGTCAGCACATGGAAAAAAAACACACCTTCCATGCATTGTCCCACCCCTGTAGACCCTGATCTCTACAAAGTAGCAGAGGGAGATGTCTTCTCCTGCGGGTCTTCTTTGGGGACAGGCTTATTGATTATGGCTCTGACTGCACTGTGCTTGTTAACTGTTCATCTGCACCGCAACAGCCACTCTTCAGACTGTTTTCCTGGCTAAGCTCCCTTCACTTTGCATCAGTTCATCTGTAAGTCTTTGCATGCTTTTCTGTTTCATCATGCCGATGATTCCTTGCAGCACAATAACATATTCCATTAACTCCACATACCACAAGTATTTAGGCATTTGAAGGGTTTTATCCACTTTGTTTCTAGTTCTTTGCTACCACAAAATGTGCTGCTATAAATACTCAGGTGTAGATGAAGCCTTTCTTTTGGTCAATGACATTCTTTGGGGATATGTTTAGTCCTGGAATTTCTGGTCAAAGTCTATGTCCATGTTATTCACTTTATCTGTATAACTAGAAATCACTTTTTAGAATAGCTGTACCAATTCACAGCTCCACCAACAATGCACGAGTGCACCTGTCTCTCCACAGCCCTTCCTACATCAATTATTCTCTTCTTTGCCAGTTGACTGGGTATGAAGTGAAACCTCGGAGTTATTTTAATTTGTATTTTTCTTCTTACTAGTGACTTGGAACATGTTTTCATGTAATTATTAATAATTTGCAATTCTTCTTTTGAATGTAAGTACTCTTAATATGAGAGCTTCATCCAAAAACCAGGGAGCTGATGTGCCACAGGCTCTAAGGATGTGGTCACAGTACTGGCATCCTCATCATCAGGGAAACTAGATGCCATAATCACCATAATAACCAGGTGCTCTGTGCAGGGCAGCTCACAGGTTTTCTTCAGAGAGGTAAGTAGATCCTATACAGAAAGGCAACCAGAAATAGCATTTCAAGGGATGCCTGGTCACCTCATCTAACAGGGTTCCCTAAAAGTGAAACCAAACAAACAATACACAAGTAACTGCAGTTCATTTGCTAATATCTGTTCCAGGGGATGAAGTACAGAAATTCTACAAAGAGCATGCCAGGTTCCTTCAACCCAAGCTCCAACCTCCATCTCAAAGAATCTGAGTATTCTGATGCTTAGTGACCCATCTTGATAATTGCTGTTTTACAGCCAAGGTCAAAATAAATATCAACTAATGAGAAAAGATAAAGCTAGAGGCACTATGCATGTAATGAGAACTATTCCAACATTCATTTGGATTTGGCCTCAAAGGAGCTTGGTCCCTCCCTACCGTGTGCCTCAGACAAGTCCCAAACCTCTCTGGGCCTCAGTTTGTCTCTAAAATGAATGAGGGGACTGGGCAGCCTTTCAGGCCCTTCAGGCTCTACATCTATGATCCTATAAGCTGTAAGAAATGGTAATGGGGTCACCATTTCACAGAGAACATTAACTGGCATAAACCGGCTGCCCCAACGAACAAAGAGTCAGCCTCAGCCACTGAACTCTTGTCTCTCTGGCAGCCAAGTGCCAGCCTCTGAGGACAGGGGCATTGGAAAGTAACCAGAGAGTGGGATGGACCACCTCATAGAAATGAAAGGCAGACCAACAGCAAGACTGCGGTTGGGTCTAAGCCCCATCCTGCTAAGAACAGAGACAGACAAAACTGGCTTGACCAACAAACAGATGTGAAATGGAACAGAGCTGCCAGGGCTGTCAGAATGACCCACGCTCCTCTTCAGTCATGGTAGAGCCACCAAGTTGGACACTACCCTCTCAGGAGCCCAAAGTAAAGATATGGAGATAATGCTTATGACCATGAAGTCAGAAGCATTAGCTGGACCTAACCAAATACATTCAGAAGGAGCTGGTGTTTGAGGCAACACAAAAATGCATTGTCAACATGTCGCAAAGTGGGGAATATTCTAAAAGAACAGAAATGATCACAACATAATTATCACCAAAAGGCCAAAGACTCTGTCAACGACTACCTACCCACTGCCTAACTCTGTGATATCTTGATGAGAATGGTCTACATAGGCACGGAAGGTATCCTTGATGAAAACTTGAGAACAAGCCATGTGGGCTTTTGTGGTGTTGTGGAAAGAATGCTGGATTGGGAGTCAGAGGATTGGGGTCAGGAATTACAAAAGGACAGCCAGTGCTTCACTGGTATCCACAAAATATTCTACACACATCAAAGTACAATAAAAATTAAAAAAAAAAAAGAAAGTTGAAGCTCAGAGCAGGTAAGGGACTTGCCCAAGATCACACAGCTATTGAGTGATAGAAGCAAGATTTGCACCCAGGTCTTTTGATTCTGAGTCTAATGATTAATCTGGCACTGTGTTTACAATTGAAAAAAATGTTTTTGAAATTACTATTGATTTATCAGAAAATTATAACATTTTTCTTCTAGATAAGCAATTTTTTAAAAATTTGCTTCATTCCTTAGTGAGATTTCTATTATATCCTGAGGCAAAATGTTTCTGTGTAGCCATATTGCTCCATTTATAAAGTGAATAAACATGACCCAACCACAGTCACCTTCTGAAGTGGGGCTCTAGGATGTGCAGTGCAGGGAGCTTTTTCGGTGGAATGGATCTACGCAAGCCTCAGAGGCCTTCACTAATGTTAGGCTGTAATCACACTCATCAACTGATCCTGGCTGGGCCTTTTCAAACACTGACTTTTATGGGGTCTGCTGGCTGCTCACTTCAACAGCTTCCAAGCGTCATAATCAAGTTCCTCCTTATTTTGAGCATACTGCCATCATTTAAACAATCATTTCTGGTCCTCCTGGCTAAGAGAGTGTAGGTGAGGCTAAGTTGAGAAGGCTTTAAGCTTCAGGGAGGCTAGGGGCGGGGGACCCAACCCAGCAGTGAAACGGAGTTTCTTAGCACACTTACAATTCCTAAGGTCGGATTTATTTTTTGAAGTCCAAGCAAGGCATATGAGCCAACTATTTCTGCTTTTGCCAGAGTGACTGTCTTATGATCCCTCATTTTTGTCCAGAAACATCATTTGTCACCTAGTATGTGCCTAATATATTTGGAAAGTACTTTGCGTTCCTTGGATGAAAGGTGCAAACTATGGTAATGTAATTATTTACACATTTTTAAAGGCATTGGAAAAATCTACTAACAGCATTGAGGTCACAGTAAGAAATTTAAAGTGCTCTAACAGCAGAATTCTGCCGTCATCTTAACCTAGTTTCATGCTACAATTTTATCCCAGAATCTTGCATAAGCATCTTGTTAACGAACTAGGGTATGTATGTTAGAGGTCAGAAGCCACTCAGTCCTCCACAGGAACATGGAGTGTCAGAGCAGCAAGGGAGCTGGGGGCCATATGGTCCTGTGCTCTCATTCTAGAGAGAAGGAAACAGGCCATTTGAGAACTCAGCTGGAGGTAACTTGTTATAGGTCATATGGTGAGTTGGGGGTGGGCAAACCAGGACTAGAACCCGGAGGTCCAGGCCACAGCTCCCAAAGAGATGGATTTCTGTAGGGCTGTTTGGTTGCTATCGGAAGGTTCTTCTAAGACAAAACATCTACAACCTTGTTTAAAGAAAGGGTGCACAGCTTTTGCAATTTATAACATGGGATTATAGCCATCCCATAATTCAGCTTGCCAGATGCTCATTTTCTAGCATATCTAGTACATCTTCCAGGGGCCTCTTGTTCTAGACCTGGCATCTCCATGTCATGGCTTCCTGATGACAGTGCACTTTCTGCTGGAGGTTGTTTGGGGGCTCCCTGGAATGAGCTGCTGGCGTCCACATTCTTTGCATTAATTGCTGTCTCTGCTTCAGAGCAGACACTCATCTGTAACTTAGCATCTCAGTGAGCTGCCTAAGTCATCGAGAGATTAAAAGATTTGTCCTGGGTCACACAGCCCAGGATGTACCAAAGGCAGGATTTGAACCCTGATCTGCAATTCTCTATTTATGACATCGTACTGTACACTGTTTATTGGAGCAAATTTAAAGCGACACACTACAATAAAATATAATCCTCCTGGTTTGCTATAATGGTTTTTATTTATTTTTTAAATTTCCCTTAGAAAACAAGAATAAAACCAACTTTGCCTGCCATTTTGAATGATTTGCTTTGGAAGTCTTTTAGGATTATGGGACCAAAGACTTAGAGCTGGAAGGGACGTTAGAGGTCAACAAGTCCAACCCCTTCATTTTACAAAGGAGGTAACTGAGTCCCGAGGAGGTGAACTAACTCCCCAAGGCCACATGAATAGGAGGTAAAAGCTGGAATTCAAACCTAGATCCCGTTTCCTAATTTTGAGTCTTTCCCACTGCGTGATGACATTCCCTATGTTGAGGGCAGCTTGGATTTTGGCAGGCTTAGCTGGATGGGCTTCAGACTCTCAGGGTTAGGTGTCCGATGACAGGGATGAGAGCAGATGACAAAAGTAACTGTTTGCTTTTCCCATTTCTTAAAAGCTACCGAGGAACTGAGTGAAATCAAGGATCAGTCAAAACGTCAAGGAGAAGAAAGCTTTCACTGAACTGACTCAAGTCGTGGCCAAAGGAGAATTCAGAAAGCAAAGATGCTGACCCATCTCCCTCAAAAAATTAACATCCTCTGAAGATGAAAACAAAAGACAATGTCTACGTGTCTCTTATGAGGCAGCTACAATTATGGCCATATGATTCTTATTTAAAGAAGAATAAAAATATGGTTTGGGATAACTTAAAAGGAAGAAACTTACAAATTACTTTCCTATGCTTTGCCTTTAAAATAATTCCAACACAGATGAAAATGACTACATATTTTCTTATGGTCACGTCATTCCTGAGTTTCTTCTCTACTATATAATCATTGCTTCTCTCCATCAGGAAACCAGACATTTGGTAAGCCACTGGTGGGCCAACAAGAGTCTTTGGAACATCTCAGTAACAGCCCACAAGGAGTTACCTGGTGTCTTTGAATGCCTTCCCTTACTTCAGTGAGGTCCAATTTTGATCTACGCCTGTTGGCACATTCAAGTGGTAGTTACTTCTACAAACTGCTTCCAGTAGAACAATATGAGTTTCCCTTTCCAAGAAAACATAATGCATATGAAAATCTGACTCGAAATTTGCTGGATGTACAGATCCTAATAAGAAGACTCCATAGCTACTATCAGCAGTGATACAAGACTCGTGGCTTGCTTCCCTCTATGAGAGATGGGCCCTGGCATTGTTCTGGATCTTGCCACATTCAATTGGCCCTTTGCCCCTTCGACATTTATGTTTCCTTTGAAATATCAGTTCTTTGCCTTGTCCTAGTTATTTGCAGCTCATGACAGTACACTATGACTAATTTAAGACAGTTCATAAACCTAATTTATATCCTTCGGTTTAGTCTTTAAAAAAAAATTTTCCCCAATAATCAGATTATTTATTTTCTTTTCCAATCCCATGCCCATCAGAACAAAAAAGTAGAAGCAAAACAAAACCTTTGTGACAAATATGAATAGCCATGAAAAGCCAGAATAGGTATTCTGTCTCCATGTGCACCCTGAGTCCATCACCTCTCTGTGCTGGGTGGCTGGTTACTGCATTCATCAGAATTCTAAAGTCTTTCAAAATTGTTCATTTTTACAACATTTTTGTTACCGTATAGACTGTTTTCCTCATTATTTGGCATTAGTCTGGACAAGTTTTCCCTCATTTCTTTGAAACTGTCCCTTTCATCATTTCTTATGGTATAATATCATTCCATTACATTCATAGACCATAATTTGTCTAGCTGTTCTCTAACCAGTGGGCACTTCCTTAGTTTCTAATTCCTTGTGAATCCTAAAAGAGCTGTTATATGTATCTTCTACATATGGATCCCATTCTTCTTTCTTTGATCTCTTTGGGGATATAGGCCTACCAGTGGTACTACTGGGTCAAAGGTTAACAAAGGGTATGCGAGAGTTTTGATACCCTGGGGGCAGAGCTCCACATTGATTTCCAGAATATCTGGACCAACTCGCAGCTCCACCAACAGGGCCTCAATGTGCCAGGTGCCCCACAGAACCTCCAACATTTTCCATTTCTTCTTTTTGTCGGTTTTGCCAATCTAATGGTTATGAGATGGAACCTCAGAGTTGCTTTAATTTGCATTTCTCTAATTATTAGTGGTTTGGAGTATTTTTTTCATATGGCTATTGATAAAGCCTTGGCTTTTAAAGTGGGCAGAGACAAAGCAGGACTAGAGAATTGGGGACACAGCAGATAGAGAATTGAAAAGGCTAAACTCAGCCTGAATTGGTTCTGTAGAGGGGGGCCTATGCAGATACTTATCCATTCCAGGGAACTATACAGCCCCAGAGAGACAGCAATGGATGGACACAGTAAGGAATTCTGGATCAAATTTGGACAGAAAGGAGGAGTTCCTGGATCAAGTGAGGGTCCAGCAAGTAAAGAGTCACAAGAAGGGTGACCTAACCTGGACGCTGAGACCAGGGCCTATCCCTTCCAGCCTTTAGCACAGTGCCTGGCACATATAATAAAGGCTTAATAAATGTTTACTGACTGACTAACTGGTGAATCATATGCACTGTGCATTTGTGGGGACGAGAGCTAACTTTTGAATTCTTCTAAGTGCACTCCCTTTCTGTGGATGGGGCAGGAAGGCAAGCAGGAAGACAAGCAGAGGTTATCAGGAGGTAGGGCTTACTAGAAAGGGGGCATTACTTGACTCTGCCTGCATTCTTTCCTCTATAGCTACGGAGTCCAAGGCAGTCCGGAGGACCATACAGGGAAGATGGCGAGGTTTCTAGGGAGGGCTGACACGCATCATAGGGGGAAATGGAGGTTTCTTGAAGGAATCTAGGCTCAGATGAATTATCTGTTTTTTATTGTATCTATTATTGTTGGATTAGGTAAAAGCCTGTCATATCTCAGGTGTTTTGATGGCTTGAGGGGTCTGTTGGGAGCTGAGCCTCTTTGCTTTTTTTGTGAGACTAAGACCCAAGTCAAATTCAGATATTCCCAGGAGAAATTCTGTGTGGGGCAAAGCATGGGGGCAGGCACCAAAAGAGAATTTTAAAAGAAGTTCTCAAGCTCAAACCCAGAGCTTCAATTCTGGGCCATGAATACCTATAAAACCTTAACAGTTACCTCAAAACAAAGCCAGGCCAGTTTTATCTACTCTTAGAAAATGCCTCCACTGAAAAATCTTGACTATAGTAGTAACCTTTCCTTACTCTAACAGCCAGGTGGTCATGTGGCTTAACTGGAATCTAATTTCAGCTGATTCAAATCACAAATCTTTAAAGGGGAAAGAAGGACAAGCATTTATTAGGCACCTACTATGTGCAAGGCACTACGCTAAGCATTTTACAAATATTTTCTCATTTATTAAATAAGACAATAATTTGATAAAATATAAGTGAACGGAAGGAAATAGTATGATTGAGTAGAAGGATGATGGATTTGGAGTTGGGGACCTGGATTTCAATCCTAGTTCTCCTTTTTAAGACCTGCATGGTGACTCTGGGCAAGTCATTTCTCCCCAGGACCCTAGGTTTTTCATCGATGAAATGTGAAGAATGGATCACTAAAGTTCTTTCTAATCACTAAACCTCATGATCCCTTAACTGCAACCATTGTGAAGTGGCTGCAATTCATTACCATAGGGCGATCCTTTTGGGGGGAAAAGGGGGAGAGGAATTCCAAATCGTGATTTCATTGGTACAGGGAACTCCCTCAACTAACATGCTCCAACTTTGTGGGGTCCCGAGGAGTTCTATCAAGGTCACCCAGCCAGGACATGTTAGAGGCGGGCCCTGAATTCAGGTCCTGTCCCCTCCACGGCTGGCTCTCCAGTCACTATGCCCACTGCTTCTCAGGGGCCCCTCATTTGCAAGGCATATGTGACAGCTGAGTATTTTCACTGTCGTGTTCAAGAAGTTAGAACTCATTGCTGAGGAAGACACCTGCATGTGGACAGAACAAGATTATTTTTCTTGAAACCAGACACAATGAAGATACAACGCCAAGGGATGTTGACAGTGGCTTTACTTCCTCAAGAATATAACTACTACTTCATCCTTCCACTGTTTTTAAGGAGCATTAGAGCTTCATAGGGTAGGAATGAGCAGCCTAGATGTCTCTCTCAGCACCACTTCTCCATAGTAACCATCCAAATACATCCATAGATCAGCCAGCAGAGGGGAACGAGAGCAGCTTAACCACCCTCTCTATCCTTAGACAAGCAAGAGAGCTCCGCGATGCATTCATGTCTACTGCGTTTCCTAAAACCCAAATCTTTATCTGGATCAAACCGTTTTCTTTCAGGACATCAAGCAATCATATTTTTATTACAGATGTCAGCTGATAGCTTTCTGCGGAGATTAAGTGTTAAGTCCGGCCTGTGGCACAACAGAGAGCCAGCAGCCCACCTGGATTTCAAATAGCAGCCTTGGCCTCATCAACTCCAGTGAACTGGCCGGGTACAGACTATGGTTTAGAGCTGCCCCAAACCGCCTAATGGTTGGGCCGGAATGGCCTCTTCACAGGACTGTGAGATTTTAGCTTTTAGAATACAGCACTTTGCACTTCAGAGGTTTGAAGCTGGTCATCAAACCTTCAGCGACAGTGTTGAGAAGGAAGCATGACGTAGTGTCCAATTTACGCCACTAGGAGCCTGGAGTCCCTGGGTCTACTTCCAGCTTTGACCAACTGGGTGACCTTGGGCAAGTCTGAAATAATCCCGACTCCAGTTCTCCCACCTGGAAAATGAAGGCGCTGCAGTCTAGCTCTAAATAAGAGTCTATGAATCCACAATGACCAAGCTTGGTCTCAGGGAAGAGTTTTTAAAATGTACTTCTCTCTTTCTGTTCTAGAGGCAGGGGACTCTGGGCGTGGAATATTACATGTGTTGTCAGAAAGGCTTGATGTATTGGTTGAATTTGCTGTGTATTTTTCTTTCTCTTCCTTCCTTCCTTCCTTCCTTCCTTTCCTGTTCTAAGGTAGGACTTAGTGGATAGAGGAGGATGGAGGGATGTATTTAGAATGAATGTGGCATGAAAACAAATGGCAGCAATAAAAGGTCTATGAATCTCAACATTCTGAAACATCGTCACAAAAAACACACCATCTAAGTTGTTTCCCAGGACTTGAGCTCAACACAGTCAACTTACAGCAATAAAACTGTTGCTGGAGAGCAGCCAAGCATGGCAGAAAGAGAACCGGCCATAAAGTCCAGAGAAGCCTGAGTTCTAATCCTGGCTCCAATACTTCCTAAAAGAGTGACCCTGGATAATTCACTTTCCTTTCTTAAGCCTCAGCTTCTTTATCTGTAAAATGGATACAACATCTGCACTATTAACCTCATAGGATTGTTGTGAGGAAATGGTTTGTAGGCATTAAAGCACTGGATGAAATACAAGCTGCAATATAGGGGAAAGTACAAGTTCCCTCTAAATTTCAAAGGTTGGAAGCTGCACATTTCAGAAATCTGAGACAAATAACGAATCATCTTAAAACAGAAGCTGGAGAAGACTCGGGGCAGTTAGAGAGTAGCACGGCACAATTAGCTGTTAAGGGCTTGGAGACTTAAGAGCTTTAGGACTATATAGGAGGTAGTGTGGTTGAATAGAAAGAGCTCTGGCTCTGGGGGCTGAGACTGTGGGTTCAAATCCCACCTCAGACATGCACTACCTGGGTGACTTTGGACCAGAAACCCTCTCTGAGCCTCCGTTTCCTCCTCTATAAAATGAAGGGACTGGACTAGAGGTCTCCTAAATCCTTTCCAACTCAAGATTTATGTTTCCATGATCCCATGACCAATGTCTCTCTGAGTCTCCGTTTCCTCCTCTATAGTATGGGAATAAGAACATTTATACTACTTCACTGAGTTCTAAAGACTCAAAAAAAGGTCTTCAGAATCCTTGGCACCACCAATGTTCAACTGCAGATAGTTTTATCAAGGGAAAAACCATCCAAAGCACTGAATCACCAACCACTTTGCCACTGCCCTGTCAGGGGCTTCTCCACCTGCTCTGCGAGAACCCGTGGGCTCTGGCTTTTCTGTTCCTCTCTCCAGAGCTTAGCTCGATGCCTGGCACATTGGGAGCTCTTAATAAATGACTCATTCATTCGTTTGTTCATTCATTCACTCATGCAAATATAGAGCTAGTAGGGGCTTGTATGTCTGTCCCGGAGGACCAGGCCTGCTGAGATCAGAGAGGTTCATTACCAGGTAAGTCACATGAGTGTTTCGGTCCCAGCCTCACTAGGCTGTCAAGGCTTTAGGATCTGGGCTGCTGGAGGGAGGCCTGGTCAAGGTAAGCAGGGATCTTTGAAAGAGCAGACTCCTGTTGGTCCTGGGCACCTCTCAGGGTGGTCTAGAAGACAGGGTTTTGTGAACTCCAAAGTGCCATGTTCACACGTGTTATCATTTTTACATTCGGTGAATGTAATTCCATTTAAAGACACAGCGATAAAAACATCCACCTCAGGCAGCCTTTGGACTCCCTGGGCAGAATAAACCTTGACTAGAAGATAGTTTTTCTCAAAGTCCCAGACTCGGGCTCCTACAGCTCTGACAACAAAGAAGAAAGAAAGAGCTCCAGAGTGGCTCTGGTGTCCCCAGATGACCAAGCTTAGGCTTGCCGTGGACACCAGCCTGCTGGCACTGCTTCCCCAGTCATGATTTAAGGCCCTTCGTGGTTATAAGTATTTCAAAATGACTTCTGAAGCTGTGTAGATCTTGTTTGACAGCTCCAGACCAGTGGCTTTGACAGGTCTCTGGGCACAGAGAGTTGCCTTGATTTCACAGGCTGAAGGGCATAAGACTTCCCCAAGGCGATGTGACTTCTCAGATTGTGCTGGTCTTTGGACTCCTGATCCACGGCTCTTTCCATGACATGCTCTTGTTTGTGGCAGCCAAGCTCACTCCAAGTCTGCCTGCTAGAGGTCAGTAAAATGGGGCACTTCTGAGCTTGTGCTCCATACCATCAGATAGGATCTGGACAGGAAGGCCATATTATGCTGCATTCTCCTGGTTAAGAGTGTGGAAATCAACTTAAAAAACAGAAAAAGCATCATCAAGAAAGTATTTACTGTCCAGGGTTGAGCTTTAAAGGTCACCATGAGTGAATGCTTCAGGGCATTTAAAAGTGCCCTTTAAAAAATAAACAATTCTCTTATCCGACGCTTTCCTCTTTAAAAATTCACCTCATTGGCGAGCACACGCCAAAGAAACTAATATCATGGCCGATATGATATTTAAAAAGGAAAAGAGAAAAACCGAGCTCCATAAAACATCACTCTGTCCTGGGGGGACTTAGAATAGAAAATGTTGAAACTGAGAAAGACTTAGCAGGAATCAAGGAGAACCCAAGGGAAAACAGGCTGGTGATGAACAGAGACGGGCCTGGACTTTCCCCTTCCTTTTTGTCAAGTGGTCAGTACTGGGCAGTACTGGGCAGTAACGGAAACTCCACTCCATGGGGCAGGGACCATTTAAAAGTTCAGGATGTCTAATTTTTGAAAGGACCTTAAAATAAGGTAGGGCAGCCCCCAGGAGCCCAGAGTGATGTCACTAAACGGCCCCAAGCTGCACCTGCCTGGGGTGGGGCTACGGTGTGACTCAGGTATGAATCAAGCTGAGAGGAAGCAGCTGCAGGCCAAGTAATGGGAGGGGCTTTGGTGACACATCAGTCTAAGAGGGTCATCACCCTTCAGGCGTGACCTGCCCTGGTCTCATAGTCTCAGAGGGCACCTCCTTCTCCAAGATCTGAGCCCTGAAATGCCGCTCTCTGACTATAACCTCTTCTCCTCGTAAACCTGACGCCAAGCTTCTCCGTGACGCCCAGCCAGGCTCCTGGGGATATCTGTTGTAACCCTTTTGGAACATCAGCTCCTGGAAGGCAGAGGATTTCTGCGCTGGAGAAATGCATCCCGACAATGCCTCACCCATAGCAAATGCTTAGTAAGAGCTCTGGCCCGTCTTCCTTCCTTCCTCCCTCCCTTCCTCCTTCCCTTTCTTTTCTCCCTTCCTTCCTTCCTTTTTCCCCTCCCTTCCTCCTTTCCTCTCTCCCTCTCCTTCATTTTTCCCTTCCTTCCCTCCCTCCCTCTTTCCTTCCTTCTCCCCCATTCTCCCTTCCCTCTGGGCATCCCTATTACTCACCAGGGTTAACCCTTTACACTGACCCCAACGCCTTCTGACTCCTCCAGGGTCCTGCTGCAGAAGCCATCCCCTCTTGTAGCCCACTTGGCTCCACCTCGCTCCCTGGGCTCACCAGTGTCACACGTGGGAGCGTTTCTTCAGTCTTCGTCCCTTTTCTCTCCCTGCAGATTCTGGCCCTGCTGACTGAGCTCCAGGGCCCCTGCGCACTCTTTCCTCTCTTCACTTCAAGGACCCCCCTCTCATAACTCTCCTCTGACTTCTCCTTCTTCTCCAAGGCCGCCCTGATCCTCACCACCAGCAGTGGCCTCTTCCTTCTGGCATCACCTGGCGCTTGCTTTGTGCCTCCAGTAACAGTCTTGTCTTTAACAGCTCCCTCTGTCTAGGTCCCATCTCCTTCCCTGACGGACTACATCCCTTCCCGTACTTAGCTGAGTGCTCAGAACAAAAGTCAGCACTCGGTCATTTGCAGAAAGTGGAAGCCTGAGTTAACTAGATCTGGTCTTCATTTTGCTTTCAATGCCTTTCTTCTGCCCTGGGGCCTGTGGCTGGGGTGCACAGTCAGCCCATGGGCACTGTGACAGAGATGGGAGCCGGGCAGCTCAATGCTCAGCGGGTCCACCATTCAGGAAGCTCAATGTGAGCCAGAAGACAAGGGGAGAGGGCGCATGACGGAATCTCGGGCTGCCTAGATTTGCTCCTGTTGCCCCAAGCCAACTTTCAGTGGAAGGGGAGCTGTCTCTAGCACCTGCCTAGAGCATGTGTTAATGCTCATTAGTCAAGACGAGCACTATGTGGCCCCTCTGTGAGAACTTCTGCACTCCCCCACAGGGCGTTGTATGAACACACTGCTTCTTGCTGCAGACGATGCCGGGGGAGATCACAGCGCCCCTGGCCTACGTAGTGGCCAATCCCAAGTTCTTTGGGGCAAGCAGAGGGGAAGGAAGAAGGAGGCATCAGAACTCTCACTCTGTCCCTGAGAAGTTCTCCAAACTCACCAGTCATGGATGCCTGGCCCTATTCCTTGACCCTGGGTCACCTCTGGGCTCTATGTCACTCTGCTTGACCCCACGCTTGGATTCTGGTCCTAAAAAAGTAGCTGTCCTGCTGAAGATAAGGAGCAGGGGATCCTTGTCCTGGGGCTGGAAGTAAGGCTCCGGGAACTTGGGGTGATTTTTCACGTCTCTACTAGAGATGGACCTCATCTTATGAAACAGACGTGTTTCTGGAAAGCTGCACAGACATCAGATCGGGTGATTAAACCAATTCACCACAGTTCCCCAAGAGCATCCTCTTGAAGGCATCCTGGCACAAATCCCTCCCACCCCAGGGTGTGGCCCAGACCCAGAACTGGGCCTGTACCTGAACCCCGAGCGCATCAAACATGCTGAACAGATGATGGCTGCTGCTCTTTGGAAAACAAACATGTGTTACCAAGTAAGAAAAGAATCATTAAGATTTCTTAGTCAAGTCTTCTTTTCTCAATGAAACGCCTAAAAAAGCCTGTGCATGATGGCAGCCAGGCCCCCCAGCACACCTGTACAACTAACTGAATCGGTGGGCTAGCATCAGCCACACTTCCCGTAAACCCCGTAGTTTTCATCCTCTGGTTTGTGCTGGTCCTACTTTCTTGAATTGGTCATAATTGTATAGGTTGCCATGGCTTTGTCAGAGCAAACAACACATTTTTTTTAAAAGAATGACAGAAATAAAGTAATATGGAAGTGAATATGAAAGAATTATAGGAACGGACGTGAAAGGGTTCAAATACAGACTGGTCTGACAAATGCAGGATTTGGTTTACTTCTTGGTATTATGTGAGAGGGCACGCGGGCCTGTGCTGGCCTATTTGTATTTCTTCAGACTGGCAGAAGACAGGCCTGAAGCAAAGGCGGAGGGTGTGGCTGGCTCTCAGCAGTGTTTGTTTTCTTCCCCAGGAGAGTTTCTCTTACCTGCTGCTTGAGGGCTTCTACAGACTCGAATTCCAACTTGGCCAGTTTCACCTGGATCTCTCGTGGCTTATCGGGGATGACAAAGGCCAGGACAAACTTCAATGCCAGCAGGGCATGCTGGAAACAAGAAGAAAGACGCACATGTTAAGATGCCCCAGTATCCCATAAACCTGAGGAAATGAAATGAGGTGCCAAAGCACTCTGCAGATCGCCATCATTAATCCAGTCAGTCATTCCTAATCAGAGCTCTGCAAAGCGTCAAAGATCTATTAACAGGAGACTTCATAGCTCTCTCCAGATATCTGAAGGGCGTTTGTATGAAAGATGGATCAGACATTTCCTACTTGTATCTCAAAGGCATACATACAAAGGTAGTAGGGATGGATGGAAGAAATAGAGAGAAAAGGTTAAGTTTGGTCGACGGATGGATGGATGAAAAAACATTTATCAAGCAATTACTCTGTGCCAAGCACTGTACTAGGTGCTAGGGATAAAAATACACATTTGAGAGAGTTCCTGCCCTCAAAGAGCTCCCTAGCCGAGTTGCCCCCAAGTGGAAGGTGCTGCCTCGGGAAGCAGTGGGCCCCCTTTCTCTACACATAATTCACACAGAGCCTGGACGTCAGGGATGGCGCAGAAGGCACTGTTGCTCAGGGACAGCTTGAACTAGATGGCCTCAGTGCTCCCTGCTAGCCTGGGAGGCCGAGAACCAGACCCCTCACTCTTAGATATAGGACACTTTGATTTGGTGAACTCAACAATTACTTCTTCACTGGGTTCCTTTAAAACCACTTTGGTGTACAAATGATGCAATATGCTGCTTCTTAATATTTTATCCAGAGTTGAACCTTATTCAGAAAAGGTCTCTGAGAGTTTTCCTTTCATCCTAGTATTTGTTTATGCCCCTCCCCGGCTCTCTCCACCTCCTCCTCCCCAGCGAGCAGGGTCCCAGTCTTTCTCCAAAGCCTAGCTCAAATCTCCTTCTCTCTGTGAAGACTTCCCCTCACCCCTGCCACCCTGAAACACTCCCTTGTCTCTTTCTCCGATGCCCTATAGGACTTTGCGGCTGTTGGCGTCCATTCCCTTAACAGATGCTTTGTAATAGCTGGTGCATCATTGCATTCCCATCCCAGCAGCAATGACATCTTGATGGCCGGCTCACTGAGCCACAAGGTCCCTGTAAGTTGGCAGGGGACCATGGCAACCACAAAATCTAAGACTGAATTAAGAGACGTAGTGTCCAGAATTTAACTCAATTAAAAAAGCACTTACTAATCACCTACTATGTGCCAGAAGGAGGAAACTGCCAGTCTTGCCATGGTCAGACTACACTTGCAACACTGCATTTAGTGCTGGGTGCCATATTTACTTTTCATTTAAAAAACCCTAAACTTGTCATTGATGGTTTTTGTTTTTTATACTAGAGTAAATTCCAGGGTAGGCTCCCTCTCTACCACTCACACCATCACATTCTGCTTTGTGACAAAGAGAAAAGGAGAAGCAAAGTAACAGAGAAAATGAGTCATGTGGAAGCACAGGCAACACGGAGCACACCCACAGGAGATTTCTTCTCCACCGACCCCAAAGCAGTCCAGCGCCGCCATCCTAATCCCTGAGGCAGCCACCTTTCAGCGCTGCTTTCAGCTCCACAGCTTCGCTACAGCATCCTGGTTCTCCTGCTTCTCTCTATTTCACTCCCCCTCAGTTCTGAAGTCCTCCAGGGTTTCTCTGAATTCCTGACAGTCTTCATTTCTGACAGCATGAGAATTCGCTGCATCCAAATATCAGTTTGTTCAGTAATTACGTGAGTGGGCACTCATTTCTTTGTTATCAAGGTGGCCATGTTTTAGTAAGTGGCGTCACTAAGCAGCAGTAGCATATCCAAAAGGAGGTTGACCAGGATGGAAGAACTAACGACAGAGGATTACCCGAAAGAACTAAGGACGCTCAGCCCAGAGAAATGAGGACTCAGTGGGCAGGAGGGGATGATTATATGACAGGTTGGTCTGTGTTCTGCTTGGCTCCCAGAGGGCAGAAGAAGGAGCAATGGGGCGGGGAGGGAGGGACAGGGTCAGCTCAAAGAAAGGGTTTTCTTTACCCCAAGGTTTGCCCCAAAGTTCAGTGAGTAGTGGGCTCCCTGTCACTGAAGAGATGATCACTTCTTGGAGATGCTGTAGAGAGGACACCTATTTAGGTCTGGTTGAGCCAGGTGGTCTTTGACGTCCCATCCACCCCTTTAATGATTCTGTGACACACACCACCTTGAAATGTTCCTTTTTTCCATCTGTGTATGTGTGCCTTACAAGTCTTGTTAAGCGCAGGGACCACGTCTTTTATGTTTTGTCCCCAAAGGCGCCTACTGCAATTTCTTATACATGCTTAATAAATGTTTGTTTACTGATTCCGTACAGTATGACTGATTCTATTATACTTTATGGCAAACGATGTCCCTACGTACATAGAAACATGATGTCCTGTCCTCACCAAACACAGGAAATCTACCAAAGGGGTATTATTCCACAGCCCTGGAATTCTCATTGTGGCCTACCACATTCTAACATCTGAAAGGTCTAGTAATGCTGAATATTTCTCTTCCACGTGTGAAGCAAGACAAAGGGTTGTTTTAGCCACAAACTCAATTGTGCAGAAGCCTAGACAGAACCTTTCTAAGAGGCCCTTATGGTCCAGCGCTGACACCCAGAAAAGTCTGAGAAGTAAAAGAACAAAGCTATGTCTGATAACGTGGGAACTAAAAATAGTGAGAGGCTAGAACAGAAGGCTCTTTAAATCAGGAATTCTCACTGAAAGGCACATGAGAACTGGGCAAGTTGGTGGAGGCATGAGGTCCTTTATGAAGAGATGGGGCAGTTAAATTACTGACAGAAAAGAAAGGACGGCTGGACAAAAATCAGATGAATCCTCTGCTGCAATATTTACAAAGGAGGATGAGGGATAAATGCCAAATGAATTTCTCCTGGGAGAAAGATGAAATATTGGAGGAAATCAGATTCATGACAAGACAAGTAATTACAAAATTAGAGTCCTTGAAAAAAGGCAGAAGCCCAGAGCAAAACAGGCATCTTCCTAGTTTGGGAAGCCAGGGGAATCTATCACGTGTATTAAATAAGGGACCTGGAGTGCACAGGGAGGGAAAAACAGAACTTCTGTTTGATGACCATGACTGAAAAAGGAACTGGAAAAATACAGATTTGAGTGACATAACGGAGAAACAACTGGAAGTCAAGTCATAATTGAATGAAGTCTAGTCAATGTGGATTTACAAGAACCCATATAAAGTAGATCTCATCTAAATGCCCCAAAGATCAAAAAAGAAAAGACAAGGAAACCTTGATGTGATTTACAAGCAATATACAGGGGTTAATTCAGATAAGGCTATGTTCTTTCCATTAACATATTTAGAGTTTTATATGACATTTTATTCTAATGGAAGCAGAGATAAAGAATGAGGAGAGATCAACGTTTAATTTGCCATGAATGCACGACTTTTTACATGGACAGATCTAAGCTGATGGCGATGACCAAGATGGCTGCTAACCTTGACCAGAGCCCTACTCTGAGGTTTCATCAGAGTAGGAGTGACCTTGGGTTCTCAAGGCTCTGCCAGTGGACTTCAAGCCGTAACAGGTCCAACTGACTGAAATGGAAAGGGCCCAGTGACTCCCAGAGGACCAGCCGGGAAGGATCCTCACCAGAAGACTTGCTATTAGGTGATAAAATATCTTTGACATAATAATTCATGAAATCATCTACCAGGTCATGAATGAATTGTGACCTATGTAGTGGAAGGAGTACTCACGTTCATCTTTTGAAACAGTGAAGCAAATCCTACCCAAGAGAAGAACATTTTAAGGACTAAAAGAAGCTTCTAACAGCTTCTGTGAAACAGGCTATTGAGAGACTCATTGATTATTCTGATAGCAAAAGTGTACATCTGTTTGATAGATCATGCTCTCAGCTTTACAATGTGCAAAGTATAATGCTTGTTTTTTTAAAAAATAACACCACTCTGCATGAAACACCCTTCAGGAACAGTATGATGAGAGAAAAGAGACAGAGACACAGAGAGAGAGACAGACAAAGAACTTAAAAAGGAAGGAAGGAAGCTATTGAGGAGTCCCAGAGGCTGTGAAGAGAAGCATGTGAAATAAAGGATCAGCTATTATTGGGAAACTCTTTTTTTTTAAGGCAATTGGGGTTAAGTGACTTGCCTAGGGTCACATAGCTAATAAGTGTCAAGTGTTTGGTCTGAGGCCGGATTTGAACTCTGGTCCTCCTCACTTCAGGGCTAGTGCTCTTGGGAAACTCTTAAAGAGAATTTCTAGCAGCCTATGGTAGGACAGAGAATTTTTCAGAAAAAAGTAAAAGACAGGAGAGGGTGGGGTGTTTACTTAATTTTCCTTTCTTAAGGAAACTTAAGATGAGCTTAATTCTGATTGTATTTCCTTAAACACAGATAAGACTGCCAGCAATACTAAGTGTTGGATTTTTTGTTTAAGATCCTGTGGATTGATCTAACTTATACAAAAGAGTGGAATCATCCTAGAAATGTCACTTGGCATCAGGCCTGCAAGTGGCCACTGCCCTTCCAGCCTGGGCATGACTCAATTTCAAAAGAAAAGAAATGATCAAAATGAGTAACTGAGAGACATTTAGGAAGAGCTGTACCCACTGATTCAGAGGGAAGCTAGGAGAACCCGATGGACGGCCACAGCGACATAAAGGCAAACAACACTGGGAGCCCTCAGAACGTTGGTTTAGAAGACAGATGCTGGCATATGCAGGTGCTGCGTGAGGCATCCACCTCCAGGCAGGGCCACGGTGTGGACCCCATTTGCTTGTCTACATATACTTATGTCTATGCAATCTCCCCTCAGAACTCAAGCTTCCCCCCCACCCCCAACCCTGGCTACCACCTGCCTGGTCAACATTCACTTTTTCTTGCTTGGACCCAGACCACTAAGCGGCTTCTCAGGTATTATCACCTCCTACCCTGAGTTCCAAACCAGGATTATAGAGCTGAAATTAGGGAACATAACCTATTTATGAGAAGGAGAAGAGGGGAGAGGGAGCAATCGATCAAGCCCAAAGTACTTATTCAGCATTTACTACATGCCAGGCACATGGGATGCAAACACAAAAAAGAACCACCCACACTCTAGGTAGTGACCTGGGAAACAACATGGCACAAAGCATTTTTACTATCTTGACTCGTTCAGGAAAAGTCTTACAAGAGGGAAGTGGGAATCTGCTCACATTTGAGGGGGAGAGCGGCCCATATAGAGAATCGATATTTTGTGGGCCGTCATGGCAATTATTCAGCCTGTTCCTTTTATTTAGGTCAAATTCCCAGGCTCATTGCTTGGCCTTTTCTTTTCCCAACCTTGAGGAAGAGGAAATTGGGGTTAAAAATTCTGAAAGCAGAAAAAGAACATACCGTTCCTGTGATTGTTAAGTGACTCGGTGTGAGAGTAGGGAGGACAAGGGACCCAGCTAGAGAAAATTAATGTACAAATGGTGTATTTCTTTCTATGATGTAAGGCAGCCTTCTCCTCTGCCATCTGCTCACTGGGCAAGGAGGGAACCGTCCCTGCATCTCTCACCCCTGCGAACCCCTGCTAATCTCTGGGCGATCAAACTACGGGCGGTCTTGTGCTGTGCGCTCCACCAGCGAGCAGAAGATTCTGTTTGGACAAAACCAGCTCCAGGGGCGCCATCGGCGGTGGCAGCCACAGCAGCAGCAGCTGTGTTTTGCAACAATGTGTCCCCAACCCTGTCGCTTCTAAAATAGAAAATGCAAATTAAGAGCTGAATTCTCAGAATTCTGAATAGCTAATTTGATTTCTACAGCAGCAAGACAGCAGCAATGCCTCCTTCCATTCCCAGGCTAGCTCCCATTGAATAGAAAAACACATGCAAAAGCATCCCCTGCTGATTAACAGGCCAATTACATGCCAAATGCCAATTAAGAATGCGTGATTAATGGAATGGCAGATAGAAAAACCTGTAAAAGAAAAGCCAGTAGTCCAGACTGTCTGTGGATGGTCTGCATAAAAGCGCCAGTGTGTCCAGGTAGACAGGTAGCACAAGAGGCACCTTTGTCTGCATCGCTAACATAATAAACCTGAGCCCTCCCTGTGATTGGAGATTAGATGGTACTCTGGGAGTATTCCTCTCAGTGGGTTCAAATGTCTGGCCTGTGATAGGTCTGCCTGGGGCTGCTTTCTTTCTCCTTCTGTACTAGAAAGATCCAGGTAGGGCAGGCTAGGCCCAGGATGCCTTCTATCCTGGCTTGAGAAGCAGACCTCTTCTGGCCCACCTGGGCCCCATTCTCATTCTAAGAGGGCCGGACGTCAGCGCCCCAAGGTCTTCTGCATGTTAGGAGGCCCTGGAGAAAATCTTAGGCAGTCCAATGAACAGATCATTATAAAACAAGTTTTCCTTTCTTACCCTCAAAGACACTAATTTTGGGAGATAGTAAATCAGATTAAAAGGAAGAAATTCAACATTAAAAACATAAAGTATGCCATTTCTTTGGTTCTCTTGTAACATACACCTTTATAATCGAGTTATTTTATTTTTCAATTAATTAACAGGTATTTATTAAGTGCTCTGAGGTACCACCTCACATCTATTAGATTGGCTAACCTGACAGAAAAGGAAAATTATGAATGTTGGAGAGGATGTGGGAAAATTGGGACACTAAAGCATTGCGGCAGGAGTTGGGAACTGATTCAATCATTCTGGAGAGCAATTTGGAACTATGCCCAAAGGGCTATAAAACTGTGCGTACCCTTTGACCCAGCAATACCACTACTAGGTCTGTATCCTAAAAAGATCATACAAAAGGGAAAAGGACCCACATGTACAAAAATATTTATAGCAGCTTGTTCTGTGGTGGCAAAGAATTGGAAATTGAGGGGATGCCCATCAACTGGGGAATGGTTGAACAAGTTGTGGTATAGGAATGTAATGGAATGCTATTGTGCTATAAGAAATGACGAGCAAGATGATTTCAGAAAAACATGGGAAGACTTACATGAACTGATGCAAAGTGAAGTGAGCAGAACCAGAACAATGAACATAGTAACAGTAACATTGTGTGACAATCAACTATGATAGACTCAGCTCTTCTCAGCAATATGATGTTCTAAGACAATTCCAAAAGATTCATGATAGAAAACACTATCCACATTCACAGAAAGAACTATGGAGTCTAAATGCAGATCAAAATATATTATTTTTCACTTTTTGTTTTTTTTCCTTTTGTTCTGTTTCTTTTTTCACAACATGACTAATGTGGAAATATATTTTACATGATTGCACATGTATAACCTATATCAGATTGCTTGCCTTCTTGGGAAGTGGGGAGATCCTGGGAAGAGAAAAAATTGGAACTCAAAATTTTATAAATTTTATCAAAAAAGAAATGTTAAAAATTGTTTTCATGTATAACTGAGAAAATACTATTAAAAAATAAAAAAATTCTACTATGTGACAGAGGACACAAGGCGAACAAGATATGACCCCTCCCCTCCAGGAATTTGCAATCTAGATAAACACAGATAAATCCAATCCTAGCCTGAATGTGGCCAGTGCTGGAGGGCTTGGGAAGAGTCTAGAGGAGAGACGTGCTACTTGCACAACGGGCAGGGGGACAGCACCCCAGGAGAAAGCCACATGACGCTGCCAAAGCAGCAAAGTGCAGACAGAGTTGGTCCCACAAACAACCCAGCTCTGAAGGGAGTGGGACTGTTTAAAGGAGAAGGCAGAGATAAGGCAGAGAAGGGGGTGGGGCCAGAAGAGTATGGCGAGAAGGTCCTGAGTGCCAGGCTCAAAGGCACACCTCTAACTGGGAGTCAATGGGAGCATGGGAGTGTTATGATCAAAACAAGAAGATTCCTTGGGCAGATCAGTGGGAGGAAGGGCCAGAGGCCTGTGCCAGGAGACACTGGTGGGAGCCCACCTCATACCTAGAGAATGCTGGCTGGAATGCGGGGTGATGCAGCCAGCAGGGCTGGGACAACACAAGGGACCTCGAAGACGTAGAGTGGATAGGACTTAGCCACCGATGAGAAAGAAGAGAATGCACCGTCACAGCTGAAGAGGCCAGCAGGGATTGCCGATCAGCAGGCTCCCAACGCTTGTTCTGGGATCATCTTGGCCTGTGCCAGAGAACTGGCAATGCCTGTGACAGGTCTGGATAGACAGTGTTGGTGCTCTTTTGGTGCTCTTCAGGTGTTCGTGTCTGACTTTCTGTGACCCCATTTGGGGTTTTCTTGGCAAAGATACTGAAGCGGTTTGCCATTTCCTTCTCTGGCTCATTTTACAGATGAGGAAACTGAAGCAAACAGGGTGAAGTGACTTGCCCAGGGTCACACAGCTAGTAAGTGTCTGAGGCTGGATTTGAACTGAGGAAGATGAGTCTTCCTGACTTCAAGCCAGGTGCTCTGTCCAGATCCCCAACAAATACTTGCTTTGGGCTTACTGAGCACAAGGCCCTACATTGGGTGTTGAAAAGGATACAAAGACCTATAAGGCAGAACTCCCTACCCTCAATCAATTAAGATTTTCCTATTTAGAGACACTTGCCCCAGTGTTACAAACATCCTGGTTTTGAATTCAAAACATTTCTCTTTCCCAGGAAATAAACCTGGTCTATGTGGGGCTTCACCTGGGGGCAATTCTATCCTTTCTAATTTTCAATGTCTAGAGCGTGTGTGTGTGTATGTGTGTTGGGGGGGGGGAGTGAACTCTCCATTTTCTTGACAGTTTAATTCAGCCATCTGAAGGTGCTCCGAATGGGCCCACAAGATGTCAGGATCTGGGGCATTCCACCCAGATTCCGAACATTAGACTCACCGGTAGCCGGACACCTCACCAGGAGGTCAGGCGCTGCCACACTGTTGGAAACAAAAACAAAGAAAAAGCACCATCCCAGCTCGAGATCTGGGGCTCACCACAGTGGACTCCAAACAGCTCCAGATGAGCTTCATCATCTTCTAAATAAATAGACCCCCCCCCCAACCAAATCACGGAATTTTATGGTGGAAAGGGGCTTTAGAAATTATATAGTCCAGTGTCAAAGTCACATAGAAATGGAGGTCACATAATGATTTAGAAAACCACATACTAATATCTATTTATTGTGTTTTTATTTATTTTGTTAAATACTTCCCAATATTGACATCTTACTGCTGGTTTGGTGTGGCAGCCACATGCAGCCCATGGGCGTGACAGCTCTGGTCTAGTCTACTCAATCTGTAGATGAAGAAGCTGAGGCCATAGAAATAAAGTGGCTCATTACCACCATAAAAGGGAATTCTTTTATTTTTTGGGGGGGGGGAAGGGGGAGTGAAGGATTGGAGCTGTGACTTCATCGCTGGAGACAGCCTCTGGTAAGGAGCTCCTTCCCCCAAGAGATCAGAAGCATCGCTGCAATTTGGAGACTGACAGGGTTGCCTGTGACCCTGACGGGTTGGAGGACACGGGGCCTGAAGTCGGGTCTTCCTAGCTCCAAGGCCTTTTCTCCATCTGTCCATGATATCACACTGCCTCTGAAGGGACAGTTGCTCTTACGGAAAGAGAACAGGGAAAGATTCTGAACCTTCTTCAAGGAGATCAGCCACACACTTAACAAGTCCTCAACAGAGGAAGGAAGCGGCCTTCAACAAACAGGCACCTCCTGCAGTGAGGCAGGGGAGGAGTGGGATGAGTGAGGAGACAGTGTGGGGCCATCAAAAGAGGATCTGGAGCCAGAGCTGGGTTCAAATTCTAGCTCGGCTAAGAACCACCTGAGTGACCTGGAGCAAAGCACGTGATTTTCTGGGCCTCCCCATAAAATGAGAGGAGGGAGGGAGCTAGATACTCTCTGTGACATCCTCCTATTCCAGACCTGGACCTTATGGGTGTTGTGAGTGCGTGCGTGTGTGTGTGCGTGTGTGTGTGTGCGTGTCTGTGTGTGTGTGCCTTAATTTCAAGCTCTGCTGTTGTCATCATGGAGGGTCTTTGAGTGAGAGCCAGGACAGGCCTTATAGGTCATTTCATCCAATCCACTAATCTACTGAAAAGGGAGATGAGGCCCAGAGACCAGCCTTGCCCAGTGCAGTGACTCACCCAAAGCCACGCAGTTCACGGTAGAACTGGGCATGAGCATGTCTCCTTTATCCCCGGTCCTGACCGCCTCTCCCAGGGCACTCTGTACATTGTCCATTTCGAATGAACGCAACCTCAATGACTCATTGTTACGAGCTCCTGCTTGTCCTTCACGCTCAGGGCCTTACATCATGCATACACCACGTGGGAAAAGCTATTCCTTTGAAGAAATGAACTGACAGCCCTAAAATAGCGAAGTGTCCTTCAGGAAGCCCAGGCAGTATCTCTGTTCAGCAGTTAAAGAGAAGAGTACCTCCCCTGACTTCGACATGGACTAATTCTTTATTTAACGAATTTCTTTATTTTGTCTAATACTGGCATTCCATCTAAATGAGATGTTCTTCCAAAGGTTGTCATTTCAACAGCTGCAGCTTTAAGGAAATTGCCTCTGGCTCCTCCTGCCTGACCTTCAGGAGCAAGACCCTGTCAGCTTCCCGGACGGAGACTTAGTTCCAGGAAATGAAAGCTTTCCGTGTCATTTTCTCAAGCACGCCAGTGACATCAGCTGATTCACTGGGTGATGGATGACACAAAGGTCTGGCTTGCATTGGCCCTGGAATTCATTACCTCGACAAAACTACTCTGCGGAGAACCTCAGCCTGAAATGCAGCTGCCGTGGCATGGCCGCAGGCCTCACTGACGCTCTTCACCCGTCTCCCTCTTGGACACAATGATGAGGGAGGCCCAGATCGGAGAACTCTGTGCCTGACACCTGTCTCTGGAAGTAAAACACCTCGGATATTTTCCATGAGTCACGGCTTCCTCACGTGATCTCAATAAATGATCAAACTGACATAGAATCAAATGTGTCCAGACCCCAGAAAGAGGCCTGCTTTGTTTCACAGCTTAGGCACTTCCTGAAAAAGTTCTGTTCCTGGCAAGAAAGAATTAACCACTCCGGTCCAAAACAGACCATCAGAGAATGTAGCTCAACTTTCCCAATATGTGACCGGCTCTTGGGCAGACGCAAGAATGCTATGTTCCATGGGTGCGTTCTGGTGGCCTGGGATGGAGAATGAAACTAAAAAAAGGTCAGGGTCTGAGGTGAGATTGGAATCCTGCACTCAAAGTGTGACCTCTAAGCACTCCTTGCTCTGTCCTTTGCACCAGGCTGCCTTGGTTTCCTCCTCTGTAAAATGGGGAAGATAGACTAGATAATCTCTTAATGCCTGCTCATTTATACATCAAGGAAAAGTTCATTTTCCTCATGTGACAAGTGAGGGGGTCAGACCAGATGCCTCTGAGGTCATCTCTTTTGGCCCTCTACCTGTGATCTTTGGCACCATTTTGCCTAGGATTTCCCTCCTGGCCCTGGAACACGGCTGCCATGCTGGTCCCTTCTCCCATTGGGAAGGAGGTGCCCAGGCTGACCCACTTGCTCCAGCATGGGCACTCCCCCACATTTTTCAGTTCCCTTTCACGTGCTGTCTTCCCTGTCAGAATGGAAGCTCCTTGGGGGCAGGCATTGTCTTCCCTTCTGCTTCTATGTGTATTCTCAAGACTTAGCACAGGGCCTGGCACATTGTAAGGGTTCACTGAGTGCTTGTCGCCTATGGCCCTAGGATTTTACAACGACTCTTATTCCAGGCCCTGACGATGGCAACTTTCCTGGCAATAAACATGCAATCATTATTTGTGCGGCTGCCTCCCTGTGAGGGGACATGTTCAGTAAATATCCATCATGTGCCATGTCCACATCATGCCACTTTTGCTCTGTCAACAGGACCGCAGAAAGTCTGTGACCCAGGAGCAACGGGTGGCCTAGAGCCGATGGGAGAGCGCGTGGTGCAAACAGGGAGAGGAGAGGGATGTGGGGAGGCTCACGGTCAAGTGCGTCTGGGGTCTTGGGGGTGTCCCCAGTCATCCTGATCTATACCAGGAGGAGAGAGTGAGGCTGGTGACCTTGCAGAGCCCTGCCTCACTTAAATCCAATTCGCCGCATGTCGTGGCATCGCCTCCCCGATGCCACGGTCCTCT
This sequence comes from Vombatus ursinus, assembly GCF_900497805.2. Taxonomy (NCBI): domain Eukaryota; kingdom Metazoa; phylum Chordata; class Mammalia; order Diprotodontia; family Vombatidae; genus Vombatus; species Vombatus ursinus. The sequence goes on along the minus strand of NW_020954577.1, from coordinate 46,236,738 downwards.
TCGAGAACGAAGGACAAACAACGACAACCCAGCACGGAGGATTCGTTGGATCACTGACTCAGAGCTGGAAAGGGCCTTTGAGGCCCTAAGTCCAAACCCCTTCATATTACAAGGAAAGAAACGGAGGCTCAGAGGGATCAAGTGACTTGCCCAGGGTCACACAGCTACTAAGCGTCTGAGGCAGGATCTGAACTCACAGTCCAGGAGCCCTCCGTCCTGTGTCCCACCAAGCTGCTTCCATCGCTGCTGCCTCGTGACACCTTGGCCTAAAGTATGCCGGAACCCTGTGCCCTCCAGAAGCATCCTGCCCTTCCCTGGCTTGTCCTCCTGAAGTTATCCAGCAGGACTCTGGAGGTGGCCAGCCCTTGTCTGCATTTCACCTCTCCCCCGGCCCCTTGGAGGAAGGAAACTGAACAGTAGAGAGACAGTAAGCGGGCCAGGGGCTTACGTGGCCTGCCGGAGGAGGGTCTAAAAGTCTCAACTGCTCCTCTCACGAACAGTGAGCCTTCTAGTCCTTGGAAATGGCCCTTCTGAATGGCTGAGACTCACAGTCAGACTTTAGCAGAGTCCACGGGGAGAATGGGCTAGCCCCACTTTGCTTACTTTTTCAAAGAAAATCCTTGTGTGCTCCCCTCTTCCCCTTGATTAAAGTAGACCGAGCTGAGCAAGGAAAGGGACCTGGTCCTAATTCATGTCTATCCCCATGAGGTAGACTTAAAAAAGCTAGAAATCAAGGGCCCTGGATTCAAGTCTTGCCTTGGCCACTGCTGCCTAGGTGACCTTGGTGACCTCTCTGGGCTTCAGTTTATCTGAGGTCTCTTTCAACTCTGACACTTTCTATAATTCTGTCACATCCTATTTAGAAAATAATTGTTTATAAAATGGAATCAGCAACAACTGAACAGTCCAAACAGAATGCTGTGAAGCGATGACGACTGAGTCTGGCCCCAAGGAGGACAGATGAGGGGGCATCTTCCCCTGCCTCTTTGCAGAGGGGAGAACCATGGGTGTGCAAAACTGCATGTGCTGGCAGACTCCCCATGCGTTGGCCAGTCGTACTGAACTGGGTTTTCCCCTCTTTGTAATTCTTTGTTCTAAGTATGGCCCCTTGACCTCAGGAAGGCAGGGGAAGGCACTGGAACACAGGGGATATAAAAACAAAAAATAGCAATACAATTTCTTTTTTCAAAAACAGTCCCTGTTTACATAACTAAGACTTCATGAGGGCATGTACATTTTCATACAAAAACAGAAACCACTTTGCCAATGGGGAGAAAATGGATTTCAAAACTTACAAATTGGAAAATCAGAGTGCTTCGGGAAAGACAGCATGCACCTCAGTACTATATAAAAGACATCTGTGTTTTGGATTAAATTCAGTATCGCCTGTGTTTAGAACACACTAAATGCTAATTCTAATGCTGTTCTATCAGGTTCCCTATGGCATTTAGATTTAAGAGGGAGGGGGAGGAGAATGTCCTTTTCAGTGCACATCAATGGAGCTGAAAGCATAGAAAATCTGACCCCTGAAGTCATGGAAAGATGACACACTGGGCCCTTCATGCTCGCCTGCATGACACATCCTATAACTATTCCTGACCATGATGATCAGACCTTCATCTTCAAGGACTATTTGCAAGACATTAAAAAAATCAAATGGCAAACTGAAATCAAAGGAGCTTGCCACACTGTGCAATCATCCATGGACCGAGGCAATAATCAGGCTACACGCCTCACGGAAGAGATCACGGCCCACGTTTGTACGGGCTTTTTGGGATGCTGTCTCAGGCTGGGCTCTTCTTAAATCTCTGCTAGAAGCAACTGGCACCTTTCTAAAAACTGTCCTTGGGGCATCACTTTCTGACACTTATTTTCCACTTACAGATGAATTTCTGTGGAAAGTGACAAATTCCATCATCTGTTTATGAAAAATGTAAGTGCTTGGCTTAGTCACTGCATTTAGAGTTGTCACTGTTGGGCCCTGGGACTAGGGGCGGGGATGGGGGGGGCCTTACCTGGGGAAAGCCGGGACCCGTCACCAACATGGACATGGAATCCTGTTAATTTAATTCAGTAACATCATGTGCCCAGCACGGTGCATGGAACAGTGGGGGGTTCAAAGACGAGGGAGACCCCCAGGATTATGCATTTAGAGCTGGTCACCTTTAGAACTAGATTACCACTGGTCATCTAATTCAACCCCTTTACATCACACAGAGGACACTGAGGCACAGGGAGATGAATGACTTGGCCAAGGTTACATCAGAGAGAAGGAATTTACAATGATGACCTCATTCGATCCTCACAATAACCCTGGAGGCAGGGGCCGGGATTCTCTCCATTCTACATTGAGGCAGACAGAGGTGAAGGGACTTGCCCAGGGTCACACAGCTGCAATTGTTGGTCAGAGGCTACATTTGAATTCAGGTCTTCTGAGTCCAGGCCCAGGGTTCTGTGCACTATGGTGAATCCTCAGGGTCACACTGCAGTAAAGGGCAAAGCTAAGATTCCAAATGAAGTCACTGGACTACAGATATACGTGTGGGTATGGGTGCGGGTCCTGTAGACTATAGGCCCCTGGATACATGAAGACCCACTCTCGCCTTTGGCCGAGCTTTAGATACAGCATCTCCTTCGTGTCCCCGGTCACCGCCAAACCTCTCCCAGCAGGGGGCAGGCAGAATCAGCGGCTGCTTTCAGTTCAGTTATGTGAATTGACACCGCATGTGCCCAACATCACCCAGGCCCGCCGTCTATTTCAGGGCTTTAAAGAACTGTGATATCATGGGTCCGGCCACTCCCTTGATTGGCGGGGATGTCAGCCCCCACACGTGTGCACATTAGATATATATGGACTGTGTACAAGCCCATGTATGTACACATTCCTGAATATGCAGCATGTATTATATGCATGTGTATATATGTACTGTGCACATGCCAGCATGAGTACATGCATATGTGTATGTGTGCATATATGTGTGCAGGTGAGACACATGCACCTATGTGTATATTCCTGAATGCACGGTATATATGTGTATGTGTATATGTACATGTATGTATGTGCATGCAGTGTGTTGTGGATATGTGCACATATGTGTATAATCCTGAGTGTTCAGTGTATAAGTGCATGCATATATGTATGCAAATGTGTATATATACACGTGCACATGCCTGAACGCATGGCGCACATGTGCATACGCCTGAATGCATGGTGCACATGTGCATACATGCATCTTGAAAATACATGCATGTGTATAGTAAAACTGCTTAGTGCGTGCATTGTGCGCAGGTGCATGTATGTGTATATGTGTGCATGCATGTGTGCGTATCTGTATATGCATGAGTACATGTATATGTATATGTGTGTGGTGTGTATGTGCTTATGTGTATATGCTCGTATGTGTGCACATATATGTGGGAGGGATATATACACACACACATAGTCTTCATGAACTGCCAGGTAGCTAGTCCATGACCAAGCATCAGCTACATGCCTACTATGCGCTCAGCACTGGGCAGGGCACGTTATTCGATGACCTAATCTGAATCTCCTAGCCCACGCCTTGCTTTGCAGAAAACCATGACAAGCAGGAGGAGATGCTGGCCAAGCAATGGCCCTGACTCCAAGGTCTCGGGGAGTCCAGAAAGGCAGGAGATCGCCTGGGCTGGACCGGTCCTAGACCCGTAGGCCAGAAGGGGCTGCAGAGGCCACTGAGCTGAAGCCTCACCTCCACAGGCCTCCCAGAAGTGGTTCCCCAGCCTTCATTACAATCCGCTCCCTTTCTGGGCTGCCTGGTCCATTGGGGGCAGCTCTAATGACTGATGTCTGCCATGCTGAGATGCCAGGATTCATCAGACCAATGGCAGACCAGGCCTTGAGCTGGGCCTTGAAGAAGGGCTGGGACAGGGACAGGTGGACAGGAGAAAGGAGAGAGGGGAAGGAGGCCATGCCAGATTCAGGACACAGTGTGACAGAGAAGGCAAGACCTTGGCTCAAGGCCCAGTGAGGGGAAAGACCTATGAGACAGGAAGGTATGGCTCTCTGGCTTCCTCCTACATTACTCCCTGGCCATTTGGCCATCTGTGTCTGCTCAGCACCAGGAGGGCCTTCCCACTTCCTCCTCCCCATCCAACTGCTAAGGAATGCCTCTGCTCTAAGGTGACTACCTTCCATCTCTGTTTATATCTTGTATTACTAGTTATTTACATATTATCTTTTCCAGTAGATAGTGAACTCCAGAAGACTATCTGGGCCATTTTTGGTATCCTAAAGCTCAGCGGGCACTTCTATGCCTGAGAAAAGTTTAACTAATGCTTGTTTCCTGACTGATTACACACAATCTGTCCTCAAGCCACGCTCTCTTTTCCTTCCTACTACTGGGCTTTTGTAAACACCTGCCCACCCCCACCCTGGGGTGTGTCCCCAGCCCCTCCTCCCAAGGTTAGGGTAGTGTCCCCGTCCTTGAGGCCGATCTGACTGACTTGATTCTTCCTCCTTGCACCCTACAGCCCACCCATCATTGCACTGAGTCAGCCTCTTTGGGGTAGAATGGACCTCAAAGACAATGCGCGCCACACATCCTTCCACTACATCTTATAGGGCATCGTCTGCATCTTCGATACACACCCTCCTTCCAAGGAGGTCTTTTTGCTCCCGAGGCCCTGAACCAAACTCGTGCCTTCTGTCATGCTCTTCTGGTGGGGACACGTGATAAATGCCAAACCAAGGAACTTGGCCTGCAGGTAACAGGCAGCCACTGACTCACTGAGCAGGGGAGTGACATGGTCAGAACTTGTCAGGTACATGGAGAATGGAGGGAGTGAAGGGAGACCTAAGGCCAGGAGACCAACCAGTAAGAAGGCTGCCACAGTAACCAAGGCGAGAGCTGAGGAGGGCCCAGAGAAGGGTTGTGGCTATGGGGGTGGGGAGATTCTGTGAAGGTAGAAATCCTAAGACTGGGTAATGGATGGGATATGTGGGGTGAGGAAGAATGAGAAGTCAAGGATGACAGTGAGATTGGGAGGCCGGGGTGCGGGGAAGACAGCGGTGACCTCAACAGTAATAAAGAAGCTGGGAAGAGGGGGAAGTTTTGGGGGAAAGACAACAAGTTCTGGTTTGGATACAGTAGGTGTGAATTGTCTCTGGGACACCCATTTCAACATGTCCAAAAGGCAGTCGGTGATGTGGGACTTAAGCTTGAGAGAGAGACTAGGTCTGTGAATCATCTGCAGACACAGCAAATGAACCACAGAAGCCGATAAATCACCAAGTGAGAGAGTGCATCCAGGACAGAGCTTTTGGGGATGCTCCCCGTTCACGGGTGCGAGATGGATGAAGAACCAGCAAAGGAAACTGAGCAAGAACAGCCAGAAGCAAAGAAGCAGAACCAGGCGACAGTGGTGTCACAAAAGCCGAGTAAAGGGACAGGATCCAGTAGGAGAAGGGGTCCACTGACAGCGTCAAATGCTGTGGAGGTCAAGAAGGACCGGGATGGAGACGAGGCTGTTCTATTAGGAGATCAGTGGAGAAGTCCAAAGAGGGAGATTTTGGTTGAATAATGGTACTGGAAAAGGTCTTAGAGGAGAAGTGAGGACAGGATGAGGAATTTCTTGACAGCAAGCAGAACCTGAGCATGATCACACACTCTCCTTTAAAGGGGGTTTGCTTGTTAAGTACTCAAACAACTGAACAGGAACTTAACAGTCCCTGAGGTGAAGCATCACTAGTACAAAAAGAACAAACCAATATAGAAATTTCAGGCAGCAAAGCAACAAACATTTATTAAACACTCACTGTGTGCCAGGGACTGGGCTGGAGGGCGGGGATACAAACAAAAAGGAAGACTGTGTCTGCCCTCAAGGAGCTTACATTCTAACGGAAGAAGATGACACACAGCAGCACTAGAAACTTGGAGTTGGGGTGAGAGTACCCACTCAGGCACCCAGTATCCAAGTCTGGAAAGCCAAAAGCAGAGCAGGAGAGGAAGGAAGGTTGGCCAGCCTGGGCCCTTCCCCAGAATGAAGGCCCTAGGAGGAACTCCACCAATGGAAGAATGGGACCAAAATGGCAAAGACATGCTCCAAGGTGAGAAGGCCACAGGGGACAGTGGATGTTCCAGGGTGAGACTGTAGATGAGGCACTGTGATGAAGTCTGGAATGGCAAGAGCAAGCCAGGAGAAGAAGTCCGGGTCAAGGCTCCGAATTTAGAGCCCTGCAATGGTGCCCCCTTGCCTACTTTTGCCCTTGATTTTTATATGTCCTATGCTATAGTGGTAGGTGGAGCTTCTGCTTAGAGAAATGAGAATTATGTAAAAGACAGGAATGAAATAGCTAGGCAAGCTTCAATGCACCATCTGCTCTAAAAGCCTACCTGTGAACAAGGCCCCATTGGTCTCTGGAGCTTTTTGCTCTTTGTAAATAGTCAACCTCATAGCTCAGCAGTCTGCAATAATAATGCACCTCCCTGTACATTACCATTCTATAATTCTGAAATACTTTGGCACTATTGCTTATCTCAATTTATGGATGGCATTTAATAGGAACCAGCACGACAGTTGCCAAAAGCCAAATTAGCTAATGCTGAATCAAACGAACACTACAGCTTGGATCATGCTTTGAAATATATTCTCAGAGAGAAATAAATAGAAGGCCATCGATGGAATCGAACTGGACGCTGTGATGGGTGCCTACCTTCTGTTATGACGTACTCTTGGCTGACTGTTAATGTTACAGACTGGAGGCGACCCTGACAGGTGCAGCTCGTTACAAAAACATCCTCATGTAGAGGTTCTCCAACTAATTTGGCCACAGAATACTTTGAGACTTGATGAAATGACAAAAAAGCAGGTCTATGGGCTGGAACTGTCCTTGGAAAATGGAGAATCAAGGACATCTATCAGCAAAACAGAGGAAATGGGGTTGATTTTCATGCCCCAAATTGGTACACATGAATCTGTTACATATTTAATATTTTAGAAGGAAGAGTCTCGCTATCATCAACATTTTTTCACATAATTCCATTCTCACCGCATCGAACATTAGGTTTCTATGGAAGAAAGTTTGAGAAACACTGCCTTCATGTTTTAATTAGGAAAAAAATCAATATGTAGGCTTTTAGTTCACTCTTCACTTCCAATCCCAGACCCACCTTATCAACCAATCAATCAACACGCATTTATTAAGCACTTCACTATACCACACACTAAACATAAAACAAAAACAACAGGCCCTGCTCTGAAGCCTCTTTCTTTAATGCCTCCTTGTAATATCTAGGTGACCATAGGTTCCTGAAGGCTATGCCTTTCCTTAATGCCAGTGCCTTCCTTCTGCTGATTAATCCTATATATGTCATGTTGGCATCTCCCCTATCATTAGACTGGAAGCTCCTTACAGCTGGAACTGGTTTTTGCCTTTCTTTGTATCCCTAACCATGGGCCCAGTGCAGGCTCTTAATCAATGTTTATTGACTTGACTTGACGATGCCAGCAGAATGCCAGCAGAATGCTACCTCTGCCTATCTAGAAGAGCTCCAAGTATGGGCCCAACACGGGCCTGGCTCTGCTTTTGAAGGATCAGCCCAGCTACGCTCATCATCAGTAGACTGGGCAGCCAGGGATGATTTTTATGGCCATGACAATCCATTAAACAAAAATAACAGAAAATGGTCCCTAAGCCCTTCTATTTCTACAATAACAGGGACAAAGAATGCTAAGAATCACAGTGTTGAGACCATCTATAAACATTAATTTAACTGTTAGCAGATACAAAGTTATGTGAAGTAATTTCAAGAGGGAGAAGTCACTAACTGTTGGGGGACCAGGAAAAGATGCATGGCTTTTCTGGCACCAGAAACTGGAAGCTAGGGATGCTAAGAGGTGGAGGTGAGCAGGGGGAGTATTAGACACAGGCGACCCCCTGTGCAAAGGCACACAGGTAAGAGAGAGAATTTCATGTACAAGAAACAGCAGCAGACATTTAAGCAATAGTTACTGGTTTCACATAGCACTTTGTATATTTATATCATATTATATTATATCTAATTATATATATCTATAGATATATATATCACACCATAGTACTCTGGGCATTATCATCTTCATTTTACAGATGAGAAAGTGGCAGCACAGAGAAGGGGAGGGTCTTATTTAAGGTCACAAAGCCAGTAAGTCTGAAGGGTGAGGCTTGAACTCAGGTCTCCCTGACGCCAGTCCAACACTGTGTTGATGAGGCCACTCTGGCGGGACTCATGCTGCACAGGGGCTTTAATGCCAGGCTGAGGGTTTTGCATTTTAGCCTAGAGACACAATGGCTCCAGTATAGATTTCTGAGCAGAGGACTGATGCTGTCAGACCTGTATTTTAGGAATGTCGGTTTGACATTCCTAAGGGGGAGAGAAGAGAGGCTGACAGCAAAGACTGTAGTAAGAAGGGGTCAGACATGAGAGATGCTCATAGAGTCACTGGCAGATTAATTGTGTGGCCACGATGGCCCCAGAATGAACAAGAAAGGCACAGGAGGCCTGGGAATGACCACATCAAAGAGATCATGGGTTGCGTGAAGCAATGTGAGACAGCAGAGAAGTTGCTGTGGATGAATGTGTAGGCCAGCTCAACAGCAGGCCACAGAAAGCTAAATGGGGCCACAGATTTCCACGAGGGTAAAGAACTTGTCAGGAGGGAATTGAAGCAGCCCACAGCAGCACAGCCCTCCCACCTCAGCTGTCCTGGTCATTTCCACAAAGCCCAGGTGCCCCGACGTGGGTCCTGGCAAAGCTGCTCCCCCCAAATTCTGCAGTCACTTGGACAGAAGACAGCTTCAGCTCCTGACATTCATCTACAGGCTTTACAGCACATGCTCACTCCAGAGGGCATTTCTCGGGCCTCTGCTGGCCCACACCACATGTCTCTAGCTTGATCAGAGTACTCTGCTTTATTCCCCCTTGAAATCAGAGACACCTGTCAGTGAGCCTGAGTAGGGACGGAGGAGAAGGGAGGAGGGGATCCTGAGACCAGGAGGAGAGCTGAAACGACACACAAAGCCTGCAGTGGGTTCCAGGAGACCCAGGTCAGTCCAAGAGCTATCAGAGACCTGCTTGCCCTCCCTTGCCTCAGCCTGTCACACAGGTGACGGGGGGCACTTGAACTGCATCATGGTATCAAACAACTGGACCAAGAGAAAGAAGGAAGGAGAATGGTTCTGAGCACTCGTAGGCAGCCTCGACGCCATATATCATAAGAAGTCAATTTCCCAGGATGATATGTCTTTTGCGATCTCACGGCCTAGAATTTGAGTCATGTGATATTAAAATCAGGTGCAAGAAATCTCAAATTACAGATTACTCAGATACAATCAGATGCATTCTTTTCCATTTCACCCTCTTGACAATGATTTTCAAAAGCCTGACAGATAGATTGCTCAGTTACACTGATTTCATCTCACCCAGCTCTAATCAATACCATGAGAAGGCATATATCTAGACTGGAACCTTTTGTGGATTTCTTTCATGACATTACCAAGTCTTAGCAAGATCCATAGGCCCCTGGCTCATTCCACTTTTGCTACAAGCATTCCCACTAGAAAGAGGATGTCTGAAAAGTATGTTAAGAATCATGACTTCAATTGTGTGACTGGCACTCAAAGTAAGAGGCAGCATTACAGAATTTAGGGGTCCTCATTTTCAGATGAGGGCTGTGACACCCAGAGAGGGTAAATGACTTGTCACACGGGCAACAATCAATGGGATCAGCATTGGAACTTGGGTGGTTTGGCTCTAAATCCAGCGTTCTTCCTACAACAAATGATGTGGCACAGGGGACAGCAGTTTGGATCTGGAGTTGAGCAGAAGTTGGTTTGCTGTGTTATCTCACACATCTGACATCTCAGTCCCGGGGGCTGTTCCCTCATCTGTAAGATGGGGGATATTACCCACTTCATCCAGCTGTTATGAGGATCACTGGAGATAATATATAAAAGCTGCTCTGCAAGTCCTAAAGGACTATAATGATTTCAGCTTACAAAGCAGATCATAGGCTCACAGACTCAAAACTGGAACCGTAGAGAAAATTCAGTCTGACGTCTTCTTCCACCCTTCTTCATGTGTCACGCCCCCTATCTCTCCCTCCATGACCCTGGTCTCTGACAAAGAGGTGACTCCTCACTGAACAGTCAGTTTGCAAAAGCCTTTTTAGACGAGGCCACCCTGGCCCTTGTGGCCCCAACCACAGACAAACACTCAACCTCCTCCCAGGCACGGAGAGTTCCCCGTTTCTCCAAACACTTAACACTATGGTAGAAAGTTGTTCTTACAGCAGGGTGTCCTAGTTTCAAATCCCACTTCTGACCCACACTGGCTGGGTGACCTTGGGCAAGTCTTTTAACGGCTCGGTAGCCTAGGGAACTCTCAAAGACCACCCGCTGAAGAGGAGGTGCCATCTGCGGTGGTAAGAGGGAGGTTCCTCTTCAGGGAGTTCCCTAGAGCATACCAAGAAAATCTCAGATACAGTCCCTATCTCTATCCCTCCTATTCTGTAAGACAATCATAAAAGATGAGGGAAATTTGGTACTAGTGTTTGGATAAATTTTTACAAAGATCAGGATTTTTTAAAATAAAACCTTTGAATTTTAACATAGACACTTAATAAAAACATCCACTTGCTCCTCATTGAATCTCCTAATTTAGACACCCTCTAGGGAACAGACTGGTGGGAGCTCCAGCCCCGTGTCTGCCATGTGAACATGACAAGTGACGGCCACGTGAACAGAGGGAATGTCCGAGAGAAGCGCAGAGCGCCCGGCCGCTGGGGAAGCTGCATCTCAGGTAGGTTATGTGCTGACAAAGAACAGCGAGCGGTGCAGAACAGAGAGACCGCTCTCATGGACAGTCCTCAGGCCAACAACTTGGTACAGTGCAGCCTTCCTCAAATCCCCTTCGGTGTGAGGTCACCTGTCCTCTTCGGCAATGAAGGCTGAACAACACCATGCACATGGGAATGCTCATTTCATTTGGTTTGTTTAGTTCAGAATAAAGATAGATATTTTTAAAAGTCACTCAACTATTCCAGGCCATAGCTTCTTCCTCTATAAAAAATGAAGTTCTGAACTGGGATTTGTCTTCTGAGGAAGCCTGAAGGAGAGGTCGAAGAGCCAGCCTTGGAGTCGGGAAGTCCTGCCTCTGACACAGGCTGTGTGGCCCCAGGAAAGTCTCAGCATCACCTCTCTGTCCCAGGGAACTCTCTAGGAATATCACTTGCAAGTGTGTATGGGTAGAGTGTTTCCACACTGGGAGTAACTATAAAGGCAGCTAGGAGGACCAGTGAATACAGCAATGGTCTTGGAGTCAGGAAGACCCAAGTTCAAATGTGACCTCAGACACTTACTAGCTATGTGACCCCAGTCAATCGATTTAACCTCTTTTTGCCTCATTTTCCTCACCTGTAAAGTGGGGATAATAATAGTACCTACCCTCTGGGGTTGTTGTAAGGATCAAATAAGATAATATTTGTAAAGCACTTAGCACAATGTCTAGCAGATAGTGGGTGCTTAATAAATGCGTATTTCTTTCCTTCCTTCCTTTCTTCCTTCCTTCCTTCCCTTCCTTCCCTTCCTCCTTCCTTCCTTCCGCTGGTAAAATCACAGGTCTAGGCTAAAAAAAAAAAAAAAGATTAAGTAACTGATAGTCATATATTAGACTGTTTAGTTGGTTTGAGAAAGTCTCAAAAAACACTTTCTGGGATCTGAAGTCTCTACTATAACCCCACACGTGCAAATGAGATATATACATACATACACATACATACATGTGTATATATATGAATGTGTATGTATACGTGTATATCCATATCCTTTATTGCTGATATTGACCTGCAAAAGGCAGACAAATCAGAAATTGAATTCAGCACAAAGGATAAATCTGAGTAAAAATAAAACTCATTTCTTTTCCTACTTTCTACAAGCTTAAATCTAGAAAGTAGTTCCAAATTAAGCTAAGGCTAATACCTCACTTAACTGGGATACTCAAGAGATTACAGTATTTGGAGCAAATGCATTTTCCACTTAATCAAAAGCTAAGTAGAAAACTCGTCTTATTTCGGTTCTTTATGAAAATTTCTGAAAGGTATTAAGATATTTTCTTGACTTAGTATAGCACATTGAACTTAACTACATTGTTCTTTGATGATGGAAAATCTTTCTTTTTCCCTTAAAGCACTGGATTTTACACTAGAAGCTTTGGTTCAAACCCAGGTTCTGATACTTAATCTCACTGTGTCTTTTGGTTAAGTCTCTTCACTCTCGAGGGGTTTGACTAGATGATCTCTAACATTCTTTCCAGCTCTTAATACTTCTAAGATTTGTTCCTTTCTCTTAGAAGTTCAGAAGAGCAATTTAAGAAGGCCTTAAGTTGCAGGTCCTGGTTGATTAGAATCATTCCATCATTTGGGTTTCCATTGTGCTTACCTCGCTCTCCACAGAGAGGCACCCACTGGATGCTTGAAGCCCAGAGATATCCTGGGCCCTTGGTCTCAGCCACGCAACATCACCACCAACGGTCCTAAACGTTTGTTTGCGCAGCCTATGACTGCACCGTAGCACTTTCATTTATCTCACTCAATTATCATAAGATTCTCATGAGATCCTCATTCTACAGATGAGGAAACCGGGTCTCAGAGACAAAGGTCACAGGCCGGTAAAGAATAGGCCTTTCCAAACCTTTCCACAACAACATTTCTAGACGTGGGGCATGTGGGCAAGGGCAGCTACAGAAATCCCAGGCTTGTCTGCCCTTGTGGTTGTCTACATAGCCCCACGCTACCTCAAAACCACCACAACATTGGTCATCCAATCTCTCTGCACAGGAAGGAGGAAAACGGGCACAGAAACAAATGAATGCTATTCCATTCTTCCAAAAGGGATTTCTGCTAGCCTTTCATCTTGGCCAAATCTGGTAAGCCTACTGGAAGGCACAAGGTCAGGGACAAAAAGGTGTCAGAGCAGAGAACTTTGGGGGGAGGGGGCCATAAAGTGATGAGGAGTCTTTTGTCTCTCTCTTTAGATCCTGAGCTGAGGGAAGATGAAAACACATTGATTTTTATGTGGAACACAAAAGAGGCTAAATATGATTGATCAGAAGTTGCAATGTTTGCTCTAAGTTCAGGCTTTCTTTTTCTAATTTTCTTTCTTTTCTCATATTAGGAGATGGTCTGGTCAATAGCTTAAGAGAATGTCTATGGCCTCAAAGGGATCCACCAAACCTCATCATCCAAAATCGAGAAACCAAATCCATAAAAGACTGGAGGCAGCAAAGGTAAGGCTGCGGTACCGTACAGTAGATAAGCTTCGTTCTCTTGGGGCAAATGGAAGCTTCTTGATGGATAATTAGTGCAAACGCTGTCTCCCGTATTAAATCTGAAGGCCTGGAACATTTTTAATTGGCCAAACAAGAAGTTTTCATTAAGAGGAGGAGATGTTAAGTTATCAGGCTTTCTAACATACACGCTCCCTGATCCTGGCTCCCTGATCCACTTAGTTAAAGAATTAAAGAAACTAATAAAAATGAACATTATTTCATTAAGGAGATGGCATTATTGTTTACTACCCAGATGCTAATCAGAACTTTAAAATTACCTTTAGTATCTTCTTGGACATGGATGGAATTTTCTTGGCTGAAATACATGTTTGGCCCTTTTTTGTTTATAGAAATGTGTATTTACACTAAAGATAAATCCAAGCTACTAAGTTATTAAGTAAGGTAATTATATTCATACAATAAGCCAGATTCAATCCCCAAATGCTTCTCACCTTATGGGCAAGAAGGGCTGTTTGCTTGATTACCTGGTGTTAACCTCATGCTGACCAACTATGACTACTGCTACTTAGTACATCGCCAGGAGGCTCTGGGCCTGATGTCAGGAGCTGCAATTAACACACCTTTGGAGATGCTGTTGATAACAGGATGGCTTTTGTAAGGCACAAATATACATTCTAGCTGGCTGACTGATGATCACCGGCCCAGAAAGGGGAAATGATTACCCAAGGTCACACAGGGAGGGGGAACAGGAGCCAAGATGGGACCCAGGTCCTCTACCTCAGAATCCTGTGCTTTCTTTCCTGCAGCGAGCTGCCTCTGAGCTAGAGATGACCTGGGGGCTTTTAAGGACATCCTTACCCAGGATTCAATGGAGCACCATGTGCCTGAAAAGATTGTACTTATTTCGGTGGGTTATGGGGCTAATGCTTTCATCAGTCCGCCTACCTCTGCGACTTCCACCAACCCCCACTCCCTCTCCTCCTGTGTAATTCTTGGTCATCTCTCCCCATGAGATGCTACTTGGGCCACTGGATGCTGCCCTGTTATCTTTGAAGGTCTGTGGCCTGTTATGCGGATTCTCGGGTGGCAGATTTTTAGAGAATTTCTAGTTAAATGCATAAAACTTTAAAAGAGTCCTAGGAAAAAAAATCTCTTGCCACCAAAAATGTTCAGAATCTCTACTGAGGAGTTGGATCTAATCCTTACCAAACTCCTTATCTCAAATGAACCCTACAGCTCCCTTAATCTATTTCATGCCTTCACTTGAAATGGCCCCAAATGTGTTTCTCAAATTTGAAAGGCACAAAATTTTATTACTCCCAAGTTAGAGATTGATCAGCCTGTTGGCCATTCTTCTGTGACAGATTTATGCTCAAGAAATTGGATTTTCCAAATTAATATCTTACATAAAAACTCTGATCAATTTAATACCGTGTCTCTATTTCACTGAGAAAACGGTTTTAGAAAAACAAATCTATTCACAATTTTCACACATCTATCAGCAACCTTTGGTTCAACAGACACAAATTGTTTATGGGCCAAACTATATAGCCTAGATATAGATCCTACATTATTAAGACTTCTCTAGAGTCCTGTGTTAAAATACTTCTACTATGACAAGAGTCAAAAGATCATGGCAGCCCTCTCACAGAAATGCCTTCCCTGACTTTTAATGCTGTACCCTATCCTTCTGAAAGAGCTGCTACAAGACTTAAGTCATCTGAAAAATATTTCTGTGTCTTTTGTAAAACTACAGAAGACAATGTCTGTTACATGATCCAATGCCCTTTAAACAAATTTTTGTTGTTCAGCTGTTTCATTTGTGTCTGACTCTGAGTGACCCCATTTGAGGTTTTCTTGGCAGAGATACTGGAGCGGTTTGCCATTTCCTTCTCCAGCTCATTTTACAGACAAGGAAACTGAGGCAAACAGAGAAAAGTGACTTGCTCAGGATCAAACAGCTAGTGTCTGAGACCAGAATGAAACTCAGGAAGAGGAGTCTTCCTGACTCCAGGCCCATCCTCTATCCAACAAGCTACAAACATCATAACTTCTTCCATGAATTTGGTTTCAGAAAAAAAAAGTATGCTTCTCTTCTACATGGGAATTTGAAAGCTTTCTTCTGACAATTAAAATTATGTCATCCAATGTGCTTCCCCTTTCGGCCCTGGAGCGGCCAGAGAGCAGTGCCAAATTCAGTCCCCAAGTCTAGTAATGACCTCATTTCAGGTGTCAGGTAACATCTCCTCCCTCTGTTCCCTTCTGAAGGTCTTGGTTGTTTTTATCACTAGCTGTCCTATTTTCCCTCACATTTAATTTTGTAAGCTAACATTCTTTTAGAAGTAGGTGGGATATAAATTCTAAATAAATAAATTGATTCTGAAATTAGCAAATCCTTAATTTAATGCTATAGAACTAACTACCAAATTAAGAAGCGCTAATCATTCCAAGTGAGTCACACAACTTACTGACTCATCCTGAGGCCACAAAGAGAACAGACCTTGCCGTGACATCAGCAGAATGAGCTGGCCCTTGGCATTGAGAGACTGCAGAAGAACGGAGAAGGGAAGGGTGGCTGACATGAATGGCTTTACAGGAAGACTTCTTAGGAGACACGCAGACACGCAGGCCGCCTCCCCTCTTCCTTTAAGACACAGAAGCACCCACCCGCTACTCAAAGCCTTTCTGGACACATGTCCCACCTCCCCACTCCCCACCTGCTTGGGCCCTCCCTCCCTTCTTAGCCTACTTGTATTAAACTATGTGGTATTTATTTTGTACTTCTTCTCTATCAGAGGTGTCAAAAACCCAGCTAGATTGCAGCCTGAACCAGATTAAAATATAATTGGGAAACATTTAACAAAATAAATTAAAATATAATAAAAATAGATATCATTACATATTACAATAATATTACATATCGCTAAGTAAATATGTGACTTGCAGACATCTTTATGTATAGACTAGTGGCCCCAGCTCTTTGAATTTGATACCACTGCTTTACATTATATATGTGTGTGTGTGTGTGTGTGTGTGTGTGTGTGTGTGTGTGTGTGTGTTATACACATGAGAGAATATAAGGCTTGTGATATTAAGGATTCTTTCTTTTGTCCCTATATTCCCAGTAGAGGGCCTGACACACAACAGGTACTTAATAAACACTTATTAATTGATTGACTTTTACTATGGTGAATTCATTCATTCATTCCTCAAACATTTGTTCTGTCTACGATGTTGTTAAATTCACAAATTCAATCCCCCACAATTCTGAATTGTGGGGGAGATTTTTAGAGATTTTTCCCCCTCTCTCTTTACATAATTCCGTCCATCAATATCCCCAAGGCCACCTCACTATGGGTTGCTATTACTATATCTGGAGTTGATTCGAAATTACTCCTTTGAGTTTCTCTGTATTATTCTAAGATTAGGCAACCAAATACAAAGGCTTTTTAGTATTTCTATGCACCCAGGTGAATGCTTCAAAGTTTTCTTCCCTTGTCTCTAGAAATCTCACAAGAGGGTCTGAATATGACTCAGTTGATCTGTGTTAGCTCGCTCTAGGCAGGCTCTGCTGTTCACTGGAGCCACAGGCCATTAAATCACCTGTTATCTTTGCCCTTTGAAATGTGAATTGGCTCCCTAGGAGTCTGCTTCTTTAGAAATAGTCCAGCCCCAATTCAATACCATCTCAGACAAAGAGTGTGTTGATTTACATATCTCTCACCCTTGACTAGAAAGTCTTTTTGATATTCAGAAAAGAATTGAGAAATAGCCCAGCTCCTCATCTTTCCAGTCATAGTCTGACAATAAATTTGAGGAAGAAGTTTATATAAAAATACATGTGTACCTAGCTGATAACTGGTTTTAGTAATTAGCATTCCACAAAGCCTAAAGCTTACATTTAGGTCTAGCACTGATTTCATTATTCTGTTTTCTTAGTCTGATTGGACCCTAATATAATAAGAAGGCTCAAACCTGTGCCAAACTCTTCTAGAATAAACAGATTTATCCACTTAAAAGTGACTCTAAGAGAACTTCCCATCAGATTAGGACCATATATGAGAGTGCAGGGCCTCTTTTCTCTGAGCAAACAGAAATAAATACAACTGGCCACATAGACCCAGTTCAAGGAGAAGGATCTTAAAGAACCTTAAAGAACCACCCACTTGGAGCAGCTAGGTGGCGCAGTGGATAGAGCACCAGCCCTGGATTCAGGAGGACCTGAGTTCAAATCCGACCTCAGACACATAACACTTACTAGCTGTGTGACCCTGGGCAAGTCACTTAACCCCATTGCTAAGCCAAAAACAAACAAAAAAAAGAACCACCCACTTATTCAATTAGCACACTTTGATGTTTCTGTAAGCAGCCATGCAGGCAGAACCTGGCTTTCCCTCATCCACTGGCTCTGGAAGCATGATCCCTCCCGCTTATCTTCCAGAAGGTAAGAGCTCTCCTCTGTTCTCATCTACCCTGGAGGCAGGGCTACCCTGACACCAAAACCCAACCAGAGGTTTTAAACTGAAAACAACATTACCCACACTTTGCCTCCCTGCACCTCAGGCTTCTTAACTGGCTTATACTTCAAAAGGAATCTGGCTAAATAATATTCTCTTTCACCTTCTAACATATCGCACTTTTGATTAATATGAGGCTCAAAGCTCTCAGGCAGTTTGCCCTGATAAAATACAGCTTTGGGTTTACAGAACCCCAAGACTTTAAATTCGTTTCCTCATCAGGTTCTGTCTTTCCTCAGTTTCCAATCTCGTTGTTAGCATTCAAGTAAGAAGAACTGGCATGGAGGGTGGAGCCAAGATGGTGGCATACAGGCTGAGGCCCAGCTTAATTCTCCCAACAGCTCCCTCCAACACACTTTAATATAATGACTCCTATCAAATTTTGGAGCAGTAGAGGCAACGAAAGGTCAGAGGCAGACATTCTTCCAGCTTAAGACAACTTAGGAGGTCTGCAGGAGAGGTCTCTAACACTGGGGTGGACGCAGGCCCAGAGGGCGGCAGGGGCACCAGTGGTGGGTCGCTACAATAACAGCAGCAGCCCAGACACAGTAAGGTGGTTGGACAACTGGTCGGAAAGAGACCATGGGGACCTTTTACTGGCACCGGGTATAGCTAGTACTGACTGGCAACTCTATTACCTACACATGGTTCTGGGTTGCAGTTCCAGGGTGGAGAGGAGCAGTAATGCTACTGGCTGCAGGGGAGCAAGGGCCTTTTCCTGGGTAAAACAACAGAGCACTGACCAGGAAAGCAGTGACCATCCCCCTCCCTGGATCACACCACCTTGGAAGCACTGAAAATAAGCAGGCCCCCAGAACTAGCTCTGAAAACAGCAACACAAGAAAGCCTGAAGCTTGGTGCTGTGCCTCCTCACCCACAAGGGAGAGGAGCCCAACTTTAACAAAAGTTCAAAGTCAAGAAACAGGCTGGAAAGATGAGCAAACAACAACAAAAAAAGAACCAACCATAAAAATACTAATGTGGCAGGGGAGACTACGACACAGACTTAGAAGAAGACAACGATATGAAAATAGTTACAGCAAAGCCTCAAAGAAAAATGCTAATTAGGCCCAAAGCCAAAAAGAATTCCTAGAAGATATAAAGAAAACAGTAAGACTTATAGAGGAAAAAGAGAAAAGAAATGAGAGTGAAGCAAAAAAATTATGAAGATAATTAACAGCTTGGTAAAAGAAGCACAAAAAAACCCTGAAGAAAATACCTTAAAAAACAGAATTGTCTAAATACTAAAAGAAGCACAAAAATTCACTGAAGAAAAGAACTGTTAAAAAACAGAACAGGCCAAATGGAAAAAGAGGTTAAAAAAAATCTCACTGGAGAAAATAATTACTTAAAAGTTAGAACTGGGCAAGATGAAGCTAATGACTCCATGAGACATCAAGAAACACTCAAACAAAGTCAAAAGAATGAAATAAAAATAGAAAAGAATAGGAAATATCTCATTAGAAAAACAACTGACCTGGAAATAGATAAAGGAGAGATAATTTAAGAATTATTGAACTATATGAAAACCATGACCAAAGAAAGACCATAGACAACAAATTTCAAGAAATTATCAAGAAAAACTACCCTAATATCTTAGATATAGACGATAAAAAAGAAAATGAAAGAATCTACCAATTACCTCCTGAAAGAGATCCCAACATGAAAACTCCCAATAACATTATAGCTAAATGCCAGGGCTCCTAGGTCAAAGAGAAAATACTTCAAACAACCGGAAAGAAACAATTCAAATACTGTGGAGCCACAGTCAGGATCACACAAGATTTAGCAACTGCCATGTTAAAGGAGTGGAGGGCTTGGAATTTGATATTCCAGAAAGCAAAGGAGCTAGGATTACAAGCAAAAATTGCCTACTGGTAAAACTGAGTATAGTGCTTTGGGTAAAAAAATGATTATTTAATGAAATAGAGGCCCTTTCAAGTATTCCTGATGAAAAGATCAGAGCAGAATAGAAAATTCAGCATTCAAGCACAAGACTCAAGAGAAGCATAAAGAAGTAAACATGTGCAAAATCATAAGGGGCTCAATAAGTTTAAACTGTTTACATTCCTATATGGGAAGTTGATACATGTAACTCTTAAGAACTTTATCATTATTAGGGCATTTAGAAGGAGTAGGATAGAAGGCATGGATATGATTTGATTATATTGGAATAATCTCCCAAAAAAGTAAAGGGGTGAGAGAGACAGATGCACTGGGAGAAGGGGGAAGGGATAAATATAAATGGGGAAAATGTTCTCACATAAAAGAGACAAACAAGAAAGAGCTTTTACAGTGGAGAAGGAAATGGGGAGGGTAGCAGGCAATGCTTGAACCTCACTCTCATTGGAACTAGTTCAAAGAAGGAAGAATATATATAAACACTCAGTTGTACATAGATATGTAACTTACCCAATAGGGAAATAGGAGGGGAAAGGGATAAAAGAAAGGGGGGAGGGAATGATAAAGGAAGGCAGATTAAGGGAGACAGTGATTAGAAGCAAAATAGACTTTTGAGGAGGGGCAGGATAAAAAAAAAAAGAGAAGAAACAGAAGAAAATGGGATGGAGGGATATATATAGTAACCATAAGTATGAATGTGAATAGCATGAACTCATCATGCTAAATAGAAGATGGATGGCAGAATGGATTAGAAACCAGAATCTAACAGCATGTTGTTGTTATTGTTGTTGTTTTTTAATATGTTGTTTTCAAGAGACATATTTGAAATGGAAAGACAACACACACAGAATTATAATGAGGGGCTGGAGCACAATCTAATATGCTTCACCTAAAAAAAGGCAGGGGTAGCAATCATGGCCTCAGACAAAGCAGAAGCAAAAACAGACATAATTAAAAGAGATAAGCAGGGAAACTACATTATGCTAAAAAGTACCATAGACAATGAGGTAATATAAAAAAAATTATAGCAAGTTTCTCTGATAAAGGCCTCATTTTTCAAATATATGCTGAGTATAGAACTGAATCAACTTTATAAAAATAAGAGCCATTCTCCAACTGCTAAATGCTCAAAGGAAATAAATAGGCAGTTTTCAGAAGAAATAAAAGCTATCTAAAGTCATATAAAAAAATGCTCTAACTCACTACTGATTAGAGAAAGGCATATTAAAACAACTCTAATGAAGCCATGGTCATCCCATGAGATTTTCTCAGATAAAAAATACTAAATTACTTCTTTTGGTTCTTTTACTGACAAATGTTAACATTATCAATCTAAGTAAGGGAAAGGAGGAATAAAGACATTCAGAAACAATTAAAATAGCAATTCTCAATCTGTGGGCCACAGACCTGTGAAATTGTGGGGTGGGGGTTTTAGGTAGGCAGAAGCGTGCTGCCATGACAGTCCTGCAAAGGGTACTTGACTCCACAGATTCACCAAGCACTGCTTACCTTGATCTTTATTTAGCTTTAGAAAAAAAATACACTACAAGACTCAGAATGATAAAGTAAGCATACCCAATGTAAACTGAGTTTGTTCAACTGTACGTAGATGCTATTGCAATTCTTAAAATAAAAATTCACTGAAAAAGGTTAATGAAGCTACAGCTTTTTGCCATCATATATTTTCTCAATCAACAAATACTAAGAGAATAACTATGCTCATGTTCTGGGTTCACGACATTTTTTATGTTAAAGAGAGCTCCACATAGTCTAGAAGGCTGGGAACCACTGAACTCGACTCTGGAGGGGTCAAATAATGACTGTACTTGAATTTACACAATGCCAGGCTTCTGAGGAGGGATAGGGGACCTACAGCTCAAATGAAAACAGGGGAGGAAAATGGTCAAAGATGGCAATTTCTGTGTATACACATGTATAAGTGTGTACACATGTATGTGTGTACAGGTACGTATTATGTATGTGTGTGCACATGTATGTGTGTATAAATTTCCCCCTTTTCTAGGCTGGATGGAGGACACAAATGACTTTTACAATAATTCACATTATGTAATAATTTCATACCACCATAGTAAAAAGACACATTCTGTATCTATAGTATCTTGATGGCATGTCTACCATGCCAGCCTTCCCTTTGTGGAAGCCACAGTCAACTGCTAAGCCAATATCATGGCCACACATGCCACAGAGGTACAGAATACCATCGAGACTGTGTCTACTGACCAGCTTAAAGATATATGTCTTTGATGTCTAATCACCAATCACAGCTGTGTAGCAAAACGCATCCCAGAATGAAAGTTCTGCCTGTTGTTTCCAGCCTGGTGGCCAGCCTCTCTAATGCTGCCTTTCTGAGTCAGAGACGCATCTGCAGCTCAGTGAGTGGGGCTGGAGGCCTGCAGGTGCTTTTACAAGGCCTGATCACATCCATTTCTCTGTCTCCCTACACAATGATTCCCAGTCCATTCTGAACACAATTAGGTAATTCTACCTCTTAACAATTGTAAGAAATGTAAGAAAATTTCTATCCGAGATCAGAACTGTTCTACAAAACTGTGCTCTTCTACAGCGTACTAGTATGATTTAAACCAAGGCATCTACAGAGTGCTCTAAGAATTGGAGGGGAGGGGAGAGCAGACGTTACAAAGGCATACTAAATAAAGTTCTACTCACTTTTCTCCGTAAACAAAAGGCTGTTTTGTACAGAACTTAAATCCTCCTTGCTGTAGTCTCTTCTCGTACTTTCTTTTATCATTCTCTGTGTTTAAGAGATTTCCCATATATCTTAAGTTCAATAGTAAATACACCTTCTCTTAGTTTTCTCTTTCCTAGGCTAAGCAGTGCCAGTAAATTTAGTCTTCTTCCCAAAAAGGTTCTACTCACAACCATTTATCAGCCCATTGACTCTTTTTCAAATTATCCACTAAATCTTAGTGGTTTTCAAACTTATTTGGCCTACCGCCCCCTTTTTAAAAAAAATTACTCAGCGCCCCCTTGGAAATCTACTTTCTTTAACTCTTTATCAGTTTTTTGGGAAATCTGCATCATTTAAAAAAGATATAAAGTACATATTTTGTAAAATGCTGCATCTTAAATTTAATAATTTATTGTAAATTTGTGTTTTTTTTCTTGCATTAAAATTTTGATGATGCAATATTATATCATGTAACCGTATAGTATCGTATTGTGGACAAGTCATTAAAAGCCCATACTCTGGCTGATGCATGCTAGACTTCCTGACAATATCCAACCTGCTCGTCTGCCAACACTTGCTTGTTAAGACCTGTCAGCAGACATGACCACTGATTGGTTATAACTTGCATTTTGTGTGTTTATTTGGAAAATAATGTAATCACTATGACTTTAACTCGGTTATACAACAGATGAAACATGTACAAGCGGTTTTTCAAAATTTTCTTATCTTTTTTCCATATGCTTCCACCACCCCCTTATTTTTATTCAATATTTCCCAATTGCAGCAGAGACTACTAACAACCCCCTGCATCGTTCCAGCGCTCCCCAGGGGATGGTATTGCCCACTTTGGGAAACTATGCACTAAGAGTTCAAGGGACTGCTAAAAATGACCAAACTAATAGGTAGAGAACTGGGAGAAATGCTTGTGGAGATGGGAATTATGTGTGCTCCTTCCCTTCTTAGTCCATGCCCTTCTAACAAGCCTCAGGATAAAGGTGTTGGGAGTAGCCCCCTCAGAAGTAGGAAGTCTGTCCTCCATGGGTTTGAAATGACATCTCAACAGCCCCAGCGGCCATATATCCACCCAGCACCTCATTCAGTATTATTACAATGGACTTTAAAAACAGAAAAATGAACAAGGGCTTTCTAATGTCCACTTTGAATTTGCTAGCTCAAGTAGAAATAAAATGAGTGAATTTCACTAGCATAAAACGGGCATCTCAATTCTACTGTTGAACTTTTATGTTCTCAAATGAATCAACAGGCACACAGCCCCTTCTTTGGATAGGCAGTTACAGTCTAGAAACGGAGTGCCGCTCACTGACTTTGCCACAAGTTAAAGTTTGTCAAAACAAAATACTCTTCCCCCCTTTTCTCCTAGGACAGCCTCATTTTTTTTTTAAGATTCTACAGGTACGTTCTAAGGTATTTCTCACACCTTTCCTCTTCTCTCTATCAACCTATAGAATATACACAGGAAGTAACCATCTAAGAACGCAAGAACTACTTTCCTTAAAATGGAGCTGCTGCCCTTCCTGCCCAGAATGGAAGCTCCATGAAGGGGGGGGGGTCTCGTTCTCTGCCCCTTTTGCATCCCTGGGGGGTTGGCTCAATGTTGATTATGGATTCCCCCTCTTACCTCCAGTTAATCATTTTTACTGAATCTATCAAATAGGGTGTCAGCTTAATGGACTTTCTTGCTGTGATAAAAATAAAGAGATTTTCTACAACCTTAACGTCCAAAAGTACACCCAATAGCAATCAATTCAATAAACTTTTACTATGGGCCAGACACTGTGCATACAAAGAAAGAAATGAAAACAATGCTCACCCTCAGGGAGATGACATTCCACTCAGGGAATGGTATGTGTACACAACAGAGAAGTGCATATAAAGTACGTAGGGAGTAAATACAAAGCTATGGGAGAAGGGAAGGGAGAACTTGGGGCATCAGGAACAGTCCTGTGTATGATGCAGGCTGTGAACCGAACCACTAAGGGATGTCAGGATCCCCAGAGCCAGAGATGAAGAGGGAGAGCACTAGGACAGCATACGCAAAGGCACAGGCATGGATGGAAGGTTGTGTTTGGGGAACAGTAAGTCGGTAACTCAGACTGGAATACCGTGGTCCGGGGGATGTGAGGGGATATAGGCTGTCGCCAAATTGTGAAGGGCTTTAAATACCAGGTTTATCCTTCGGGGGAGTCACTGCAGCTTCTGAACAAGATGCACAGTCTGACTTGGGGTTTAGTGATGCCAATTTGCCAGCTATGTAGAAGAAGCTTAGAGATGGGAGGGACAGAAAGCAGGGAGGCCACATTGAGAAGAAGGGTTGCAGTAATTCAGGTGGGAAGTGAAGAGAGCCCAAGCTAGCGGCTGAGATGAAGGGAGGGAGGTGAGAGCTGTTTCAGGTGGAATCCTTCATCTGAAATGGCCCCATTCTAGAAGAGGGGGCACTTAAGGATAAGATTAAATGCAATTCACTTAAAACAAAACTAGACATTTTCCCCTCAAAACAAAAATGCTCATTTAAAGCAGAATCAAGCATAATTCCTGGAGGTTACTTGGGCACCAAGATAGTTAGTGCTTTCTACTTAGTCCATGTATGTGAATCTCCAATTAGAAAACATTACCTCATAAATTCCCTATGTTACTGATGACTATGACTGACAGAAAGAAGGGTTAGTAAGCCTTTTTGGTCTTTTTCTTTCCACCTAAATATTGTGTTTACTAAAATTTCTTATTATAATATGTGCAAAACATTTAAACAAGTCGTTTCCTAACAGTGTGATATAGCGGACACCTGGACCCAAACACTGAAGCTGTCCAGCCATGGACATCCCATTTTGCATCTTACGTGGCCATTACTCCGGTTCAGTTGCAAGATTCCCCCTTCAATTCATCGTCCATGTAGCTTAAAGGGACATTCCTAAAATCAAGGTCTGACCATTTCACTCTCCCGTTCATTAAACTCCAGTGGCTCTCTAGTACCTCTAGGATTAAATAAAAATTCCTCTATTTAGCATTTAAAGCTTTGTACAGACTGGTCGGTCCCATCTACCTTCCCATCCTAATTATGAATCACTCTCCCCCATCCCCACCCTGCGCATTCCTTAGTCCAACCAAGTTGGGCTCCCTGCTCTTCTTCACAAACGACTTTGTGTAGTCTGCCCCCGTCCTGGGACTGCCCTCCCTCTCACCTCCGCCTCTCAGAATTCCTAGTTTCCTTCAAAGCTCAGTTCACATGCCACCCCTCCTCCATGAAGTCTTTGTGATTCAATCCTGAGTGTTTCCTCCATTCACTGAACTGATGCAGACTGCAAATGCTCCCTCCACGTCTTCCAGAGCTTCACTCACCAGTGGCCGATGTCCTGTGGACAAGAGACTGACAACCCACGGCCTGGCCCTTACTTGGATCCTTCTGCTCTGTGTCCACTGGGGCGGTCTCCGAGAAGCCTGAGTTACAGTCACATCACAATAAGGCATCAGAGTGGGAACAGGGAAATGCTGTTCATCGTCTCTTGAAATCACTCACATCTCTTATACTGAGAATAAATGAAATGGGGAGATGTAGCTCATGGACAGCACCTGAGCTTAGAGAACACTCAGTTTACTACACCAAAGGGAAACACTGAGTAGCCCCCCAGGGCTCCACTTTTTAGACTTGGACTGAACGAACAGGTGGAAGCTAACAGAATGTTCGTTAAAACAATTGAGATTTTTCAAAAGTTAAGATGATACCAGAATGATGTTCAAATGCAATATTGGCTTTATTTGTGACATTTAGCAAAAAGAAAACTTACTCTAAAATTAATCATTATGGTTTATTTCATGCGCATGATTGATAATATTGGGTTGTCTCTAAATGATCCTGCGGCTTCCTTTAATGCCTCCATTACTTTCAACAGTCCTTGGATGATGCCATTTTCTAAGCAGTCTTATCTCTAGCCAAGGCATTTTTAGGTGACAAATTTCCATGGTGGCTAAGTGGTTATTAAATAAAATATATTACTCTAGGCTCCAAATCACACAGCCTCAAATATGAATACTATCGAAAATGTAATTTCATGCTATTTGCCTACTTTTCATTAAAAGTCACAGCAAGGAAAGGAAAGAAATAAATTAATCGCAATTTATATACATATATTCTCGATATGGCACTTTATTCAAAAATGTGTCAATCAGTAAGGATTTCATTTAAGTCACTTAAAGATGAAAGCTTCCCAAAAAAAATTTTTTATTAAAGTATTTTATTAAACTCTATCTTTATATGAAAAAAAAAGTTGTTAAGGTTTTAGAGACCTAAGTGTATTATTTCTAAGTGTATAAATACTATTCTTTTTTCAGCTTCAATAATCAGTACCAGGTGAAGAATTCATGAAAAGCGTAGCTTGACAGAACACACTCCTCAGATGGTTTCTCCACAGTTAAGTAAACTATCCTGCAAAAAGTCCACGTGAAAGAGGAATGTCCTGTGGGCAGAACCAAAACAGCAAAGTAGAGCGCTAGATCAGAGCTCTCCCAACATCCCCTCCAAACAACTTTAAAATAATGCCTCAAACCAAATTCTGGAGCGGCAGAGCCAAAAGAGAGGTCAGGGTGAGACATCTTTTCAGCCCAAGACAAATTAAAAGGACAGAAGGCAAGGTCTGTGATACTGGGTTAGGGGCTTGCCAGGAGCCCATGTGGCAGCAATGCCAGAGGTGGGCCTCGAAGGAGGAGACAGCAGCAGCAACAGCAGCTTTGGGAACTCAGCCGAGAGGCAGGAAGGGAGCTAGACAACTTGTCACTAAAATCGTAGAGTGGAGCTCTGTGTTAACACTGGGCACAGGACTGGGCTGTATTGCCTATACCCACTGCCAGCTCTCAGTTCCAGGGCAGAAAGAAGCACTGCTGGTCACAGGAAAGAAGGGCGCCTCGAGGAGCAGTATCACTTTAGGCTGCAAGGAGTCTGGTGCAAGGAAAAGGGTAAGGAAAAGAGCACAGACCAGCAGAGCAGTAGCCATACCTCTCCCCAGATGATAACACATCAGCAGCACCAAAAACTTTCAAACTTCTAGAACTAGCTTTGAAAACAACAGCACAAAAAAAGCCTGACGCTTGAGACAGTGCCCCACAAACCACCACAGGATCAGAACCCAACTTTAACATAAAATTCAAAGTCAAGAAATAGGCAGGAAAAATGAGCAAACAACAAAAAAAGAATCTGACCATAAAAAGTTACTATGGTAACAGAGAAGATCAACTCAGAAGACAACAAGAGTAAAATAGCTACAAGCAAAGCCTCAAAGAAAAAACATATATTGGATACAAACCCAACAAGAATTCCTAGAAGAGCTAAAAACTGATTTTAAAAATCAAATAAGAGTGACGGAGGGAAAATTGAAAAAGGAAATGAGAGTGATGCAAGAAAATTATAAAAAGACAATTAAAAGTTTGATAAAAGAGGCACAACAATTACTGAAGAAAATAACAGAATTGGCCAAATGATAAAAGAGGTACAAAAGCTCACGAAAGAAAATAATTCCTTAAAAATCAGAATTGAGCAAGTAGAAGCTAAATGTCTCCATGACACATCAAGAAATAATCAAATAAAGTCAAAAGAATGAAAAAAAATAGAACATGTGAAATATCTCATCAGAAAAACAATTGACCTGCAAAATAGATCAAGGAGAGATAATTTAAGAATTACTGGACTATCTGAAAGTCATGAAAAGAGCTTAGATGTCATATTTCAAGAAATTATCATGAAAAATGATCCCAATATCTTAGGTCCAGAAGGTAAAATAGAAATTCAAAGAATCACCTCCTGAGATGTCAAAAGGAAAACTCCCAAGAATATTATAACCAAATTTCAGAGCTCTCAGATCAAAGATAAATACTTCAAATATCTAGAATCATTCAGATACTGTGGAACCACAGTCAGGATCACACAAGATTTAGCAACTTCCATGTTAAAGGAGTAGAAGGTTTGAAATATGATGTTCTAAAAGGCAAAGGAGCTAGGATTATAACATAGAATAAGCTACCTAGCAAAACTGAGTATAGTTCTTCAGGGGAAACAATGGATATTTCATGAAATAGATCAGAGCTGACTAAAAAATTGACATTCAAACACATGACTCAAGAGAAGCATAACAAGGTAAACATGGAAAAGTAATCCAGAAGGGTCTCAAAAAGTTAAACTATTTACATTCTTATATGGGAAGATGATACATATAAATCCTAAGAACTTTATCACTATTAGGGCAGTTAAAAGGAGTTTATATAGATAGATAACATGGGTGTGAGTCAATTATGTTGAAATAATCTCCAAAAAAAATGAAAGGGTGAGAAAGAGGGATGTACTGGACGAAGGGGAAAGCAAGTGGTAGAATTGGCAAAAATTTCTCATATAAAAGAGGCATGCCAGAAAGAGCTTTTATAGTAGCTGGGAAAATGGGGGTAGGGTGGGGTGGCAGGCAATGCTTGCACCTCACTCTCTTTGGAATTGGTTTAAAGAGGGAAAACTATATAAACACACTTAGTTGTATCTGGAAATGTAACTTACCCAAACAGGATAACAGAAAGGAAGAGATGACAGAAGGGAGGGCAGATAACAGGAGGCAGTGGTTAGAAGCAAAATAGACTTTGGAGGAAGGGCAGGATAAAAAGAGAGAGAAGAAGAAACAGAAGAAAATGGAATGGAGGGAAATACACAGTAATCATAACTGTGAATGTGAACGGGATGAATTTATATATAAAATGGAAGCAGATAGAATAGATTAGAAATCAGAAATCAACATGTTGTTTACAAGAGACAAACCTGAAACAGAAAGACGTACAGAGTTAACATAAAGGGCTGGAGCAGAATCTAATATGCTTCAACTAAACAAACAAAAAAAAAAAGCAGGGGCAGCAACCATGATCTCAGACAAAGCAAAAGCAAAAACAGACAATTAAAAGAGATTAGAAGGGAAACGACATTTTGCTTAAAGGAATTACAGACAATGAAGTGATATTAAAAATTTTTACAGCAAGTTTCTCTGATAAAGGCCACATTTCTCAAATATATACTGAGTAGAGAACTTAGCCAAATTTGTGAAAATAGGAGCCAATCTCCAATTGATAAATGGTCAAAGGACATGGACGGGCAGTTTTCAGAAGAAGAAATCAAAGCTATCCATAGTCACATAAAAAATGCTTCACCTGTTGATTAGAGAAAGGCAAAGACACGGACAAGAATTTCGGAGGATAGGCTACAATCCGAGCCATTGGAAGGACTTTCCACATAGGTGCAGTTAAACCGTCATAGAGACTTGGTTGAGTCTCAGAGGCTGTGGTGCCTGGCTCTGGCCTTGGCCAAGTGTGATCTGGGCTCAGCTTCATCCTCAGAGCCAGGCTTCTCATTAGAACCCAAATCCTGGCCCTGACAGGGGTTTGGGAAACAATTAGGAGAAGCCTGAATCAGACAAAGAGGAACAAGTCCCAGGCGACCCTCAGACCCAGACAGCAGTGATGACCATAAGAATTATCTGTGGTATAGAGGAAAAAAGAGCACTGACCCTGGACTCAGAGGACCTGGGTTCAGATCCTGCCCGTGAGACTTCTTTTCTGTATGACCTTGGGCAAGTCACTCAAGTTCC
The DNA here is from genome assembly GCF_900497805.2 of Vombatus ursinus. Classification (NCBI taxonomy): domain Eukaryota; kingdom Metazoa; phylum Chordata; class Mammalia; order Diprotodontia; family Vombatidae; genus Vombatus; species Vombatus ursinus. The sequence goes on along the minus strand of NW_020954577.1, from coordinate 46,206,680 downwards.
TTGGGCCTCAGTCTCCTCAACTACAAAATGACGGACATGGATTAGATGGCCTACAATGTCCCTTCTGGTTCCAACTCTATGAACTGGGTTGAGATCTGTCTTTTGTTTTGTTTAATATAGAACAAGGTAGCTATTTTTAGTGACTAGCAAGGAGGTAAGAGAAAATGATGGGCCACTAGGTGGCGCCATGGTGCACAGAGCGCCAGGCCTGGAGTTGGGAAGCCTGATTTTGAGTTCAAACCTGGCCTCAGACACTTACTAGCCGTGTGACCCTGGACAAGTCACTTCATCCTCTTTGTCTCAGCTTCTTCAGCTGTAAAATGAACTGGAGAGGAAAATGGCAAACCACTCCATGATCTTTGCCAAGAAAACCCCAAAATGGGGTCACGGAGAGTCAGATACGACTGAAAAATGACCAGATGACACCGAGAGACTACCGAGGAACGTGACTTCATTGAAACAGGTTGGGCACACTAGACAACTCTGGGACCGTCTTTCGGTGGCTTCATGTGAAACAGTTTGTTTAGAAGCAAGAAGGAAATCTGACTAGCCCAGGAAAGAATCCCAATAGCGTGCTGGGAGGCGGGGCAGGGGGCGGGGGAGATGGAATGGGCATCAGTTTGGGAGTCTGAACACCAGGCTTCAGTCCTAGCGGTGCAATCTACACGGTAAGAGGAAACTCAACATGAAGTACAGCTGCCGAAAATGGGGCCTTTGGAACGTGGCGGAGCCGGCTGAGGGGCGGCGGGCTCTCCGTCACCGGAGCAAGCACCTGTGATTCTCAGGCAGGTGTGGGGTGGATTGGAGGCTTCTGAAGCACCCTTCACCTCCCAGATGCTGCTCTTCTAAGCTCACACTACAAGTCCTTGGGAGTCTATGTTACCTTCCAAAATCCATGAAATGAGCTTCGGAAAAAAATCAGAAAGCATTGTGTCCAAGGACTGTTTATTCTCTCTGTCGTCTGGAATTCAGGGGCTGTTTTTATATGTTTATATATATCTCCTCCCACACCTGGGCCCCAAATGACTATGTTGTTGTTAGGTCATTTCAGTCGTGTTTAACTCTCCGTGACCCCATTCGGGGCTTTCTTGGCAGAGATAATGAAGTGATTTGCCACTTCCTTCTCTAGCTCATTTTACAGATGAGGAAACTGAGGCAAACGGGCTTAAGTGACTTGCCCAGGGTCCCACAGCTAGGAAGTGTCTGAGGCCAGATTTGAACTCAGGTCTTGCTGACTCCAGGCCTGATGCTCCCTCCTGTACTACCTATTGTACCACCTAGCTGCCCCAAATGCTTGTACCACTGCTTTTTATATTGAAAAGGTGTCATTCTGACTTATTCAGCCTAAAAGGCGTGTCGATGTCCAAGGAGAAATCTCTATAAAACGTGCCTATTCAACGTCAAGACAGAAAGAGAAAGAGATCAAGAAGACGAAATTATAAAATCAACTAGGTAAGAACTGGGAGCATCGAAACATGAAGCCCATCGAGAACAAAAAAGACAGAAACTAAGGTGTGCCCAAAGTCATCTGCAGCAAGGGAGAGGGCAGACCTTGTGGTATCTTTTAAAGAAGTCAGAATCATTTTACTCTTTCAGGTTGACAGGGGTGAAAATGCAGCCTCGGGGGATGCCAACCTGACCTTGAGCCACTCTTAGCAGTGAAGTATCTAGTGCTTTCCCAAGGCTGCTCTGCCGCCCCCAATGACAACTGAGAGAGAGGATGACGACGACGATGACGATGATGATATAGCAAGAGATGTGCATGGGGACACACCAGCGGTGAGAGCCAACCGATTTCTGCAGACAGGAGTCTAAACACCACACTTGGGAGAACTAGACAGTTTTTCCTTAAGCACAGCAATTTCTAAACCAGAAAAACCTTTCACAAAATAATATCAATGTTGTTTAAGTGGTAGCCCAAAGATTAAGGACTTAGTGTATCTGGGGCCCGAACAATTATAAAGGATATTACGAGTACCGATTATCTAGGCGGCCATTCAAAGTTGTAGGAATGCAGGGTACTACCTGCAGTGACTATTCCACTTTGAGCACGTACCGAAACTGGACTCTAGCACGGTGATGTCGTTGTGGTCTGAGAATGAAGGACAACAACCAGCATACACACACAAACGCACGTCAACGTTCTCATGTGGTGACACAATCGGTAACGACTCTCAGTGTATGCTGTACGGAGGAGAGGCAAAAAGTAGAGGAGAGCTTGCACTGATGGGCCGGCCCCCTTTCTGTTGGTGATATCAGCTCCCGAGGGTCCGACCGCCCTCTTTATGCCAATGACTCCAGTTTTATGTCCTAGTCTCTCTCTTCTGCTCCAACTGCCTTAAAGTGTCACAGATCTGCCCCTGGATTTCCTGATGCCATCTTAAACTCAACATGTCCAAAATGGAACAGACTGGCTTTTCCTCCAAATGTTCCTAATTCAGTTTAGGTGACCACCATCCTTCCAATTACCCAATCACCTCAATTCTTCTCACTCTCTCTGCCTCGCATCTAATCAGCTGCCAGATGTTTTCAGACCAGCCCTCACAGCCTATCCCACAGCTGTCCCTTATTCTCCATTCACACAGCCTCTACAGTAGTTCGGGCACACGTCGCCTCAGATGTGGAAGGCTGAAATCCATCCACCACAGAGCTGCCACAGAGACCTTCTGAAAGCACACATCTGATCAGGTACCCCCCGGCAAGAGCTCCCTACTGCTCAGAGGACAAGACACAGCCTCCAGAGCTCGGCAGCTGAAGACCTTCCCAATGTGGGTCCAGTCTACCTTTCCAGGCTTACTGCACATTCTGTCCCTCCAACCATCCTCCACGTGGGCCAAGCTGGCCCACTTGCCATCGCCACACCGTTGGACAGGACTCGTTCCCGCCTCACGCTCGTCTTCTAGAAACTCTAAGTCTCTCTTCTAGGCTCCGTTAATATGCCAGCTTCCGTAAGAAGCCTTTACTGCCCCTCCAGCTTGGTACTCTCTTCCTCTTCAAATTACAGACATGCGAACCTGTTTACACGTGAAATCTCTCTTCACTGATCACCAGAATGAAAATTCCCTGAGGGAAAAGGGCTACTTCTTATTTAGGTCTTTGGTCTCCAGCGCCTTGTATGCAGTAGGCATTTAATAAGTGCTTGTTGGGTTGCACAGCATTGCACGATGCACACATTAAAAAGGCACCTTGGCCTCTTGTCTTTTTTCATTTGATAAAGATTTGGTGTCAGCCTTTTTTCCTTCTGAAGTAAGCCCCTACTCAATCACTGTTACTATCATGTAAATACAAAGAAACATAATTTGGTCTAAGAAGGGCCCTTTATGTTTCAATCGGGATACAATCACAGATCAGGCACAGTTGAAGATAAGTTCAGAGCTACCGTTAAAGAAAAAAACACTGTCTGAATTTAAACTGAAGCTCTTGCTTTTTAAAAAGTTTATCATTCAGCTGGCAACGTTTGCTCAGCACAGAGATCTGGCTCCCAAGCTCACATTAAAGGAACAAGCCTTTTCCTCCGTCATGAACCTGGGCCGTCTACACATTTCCAGCACATAAAGAATGAGATCTGAGAAGGTGGCCACAATAATGTCTTTCTCACCCTAGTTACGAAGTTCAACAAAGGCACCATTAAAGACAACGTAGCACACTGAAGCTCCAGAGAATTCCAGAGTCCAGCCTTTCCCTTCGTGCTACCACAAGAGAGTTGGACAGTGGAGCAGGAACACAACGGGAAGGCAGAGAGATGCACTGAGCACAACCAACAATCTGCACCTTTAAGAAGAGTCGACAGGCCTCGGTCCCCGTGGCCAGGGCTGGGTGACTTGCCTTCCTCTAGTCTTATGTGTAACCTTGGGCAGGTCATTCAGGAGGACAATTTCATCAGCTTATTCCAAGCTCAGTGGCTGATGAACGCATCACTATACTCAAATGCAAGGTAGTGTTTTCCCGATGTCGATGTCGCATATTGAACAGACCATCAATTACCCGGGAGAATGATGGGCGAGGCTCAGGCCTTCAGGGTGGATCCCCAGCCTTAGTGGTGCTGGAAGGAGGCCAGGATGAGTACAGGTATTTTATAGATGAGGAAAGAACCTGAGAAAGGCCCCAAGGAGACAAAGTGGGCGACTGGGGCAGATCTTCAAACTCTCTTCAAATTCCTGCTAGATGAGTGGCTCTTAAAATATGCCATCCTGAACTCCCTCACATCCTGAACTCCCTCACACACTCTCGTCTCAGCCCACAGCTCCCTGTAGAGGTGATCACACAGAAGGAGCGGTGGTCTCCTCGAGGGAGGCCTTCCTTAGATTTCTTCCCCTCCACCACCCTCCCGATTCTGAGTGACGCCACACTGACACGTTCTTCCCAGGGTGAAGCCACATCAGCCTGTCTGGTTACACAGATCAATACAAGAATCTGAGTTCTCTAAACCCGTGTGCCCAATTCTCCTTCGCCTGTCTCTGCCGTCATGTCCCTCTGTTGACTGAACTTCTGTTGCCCTTCTTACACATCGCGACAACGCGCCCTCCCCAGCCTGAGTCCCTGCCTCCACACTCTACTTTGGGGAGGGCCTTTAGAGCTCACCGCTTTGGACTGGGGAGGGGAGGGGAATGGTCCCCATTACTGTTGCATGGACCACACCTCAAGCACCTGCTGGAAAAAGAAGATGACATTTCTGGCTTGCGGATCGCTACTCACAAGGCAGAGAGATGCAGTCAAGGTCAAACCCCTGACTCTTTCTGACTCCCGAGGAAGGCCTCGCGAAGACAGGAGATTGCTCCTCAACCGAACCACCTGAGTGAGGAGGGAGCGAGGGAACGCACGCCCTTTCCAGAGCCCCAGATTTATTAATAAAGACTCTGCAAAGTCCGTCCTCTTCTGAGCCTCATTGCAGAGAGGAGACCACATAGATGGGATTTACAAAGTGCCTGCACCCAGGAACAACGTTTCATCCAGTGGTGCATTTGATATTGAGGAGAAGGATTTACTTCTTCTCATATAGTCTAAAAGGCTTGAGTGTAACTTTAGCAAACCTAAAAATGAATTTAAAGAACCCCACAGTGAGACTCATGGCTGTCTTACTATAATCATATTTTTGTGACATGATTCACTTCTTAAGGATGATTACACGTCTTGAGCCTATCAAAGTATATTCTCTTTTAATATGTCAAGTCACAAATGACTTCTGTAATTCTTTTAATGCATCTTAAAATAGCATGAAATTTTCTATTTACATGTCAAAAAAAAAAACCAAACAACACTGTTAAGTACCATATTCTAAGTCAAGTCTGTGAACTCAGACATTATAAAACGTGTTTACTCATTTATCAAAATACTTTGTGAATTGGGTATTAGTTTTTGGGGTGTGTGTGTGTGTGTGTGTGCATAAAAGGGGTCCCTGTTCTTTGAAGGCTTTCTTGAGATTCCAGGTAGGCAAGAGGCATTCTCAAATTGCATTATGAGAATCCCACCAGATACTGCTTCCGCACACAAGAGACAAAGCTAGGGACCCTCTAAAGAAGATGCAGTTGTTTAAGGGACATCTAAAAGAGGTATCTTGTACCTCTGCACCCCACAGCCTTTCATATCCTCCACAGTCCTGAGAGGGAGACAGGAAGCCTGGGAGAAAGGAAACATAGGAAACTGGTCTCAACTCAACCATCATTTCAGAAGGAAGTTGTCACGATTGCTATAATACCATTGTACAATCGTGTGGCTCAGATTCTCAAATTTTCCAGGACAAGTCCCATTTTCAGGAAAAGCAAACATACCTTTAATTACGCTGTACTGCTTATTATTTGGTTAGTCAAAGCATATGTCCTTATGTAAGGCCGGCAAAGGTTGGTCACTTAACTGGGTTATATAAAGGAAGCAGGAGAGGTACTGGAAAGAACAACAGCCTTGGAATTAAGAGAGACCAAGGCTTGACCAAGTCTCTCGGGCACTTACTGACATGTGCAAATATGGGAAAATCATTGAACCACTCTGAGCCTCAGTTTCCTCATCTGCAAAGTGGGAATAATAAGACCTCAAGCATCTATTTCAGGAAAATTGTGAAGATCATCAAGACAATGTATAAAAAGGTTTTTGGAGATTTTAAAGCACTACAGAAGCACCACCAAAAAGGCATTTACAGGTCAAATGCTGCCCTAAGCATTGTTGACATAAATACAAAAAGCAAAGACAGTTTCTGCCTTGGAGGTGCTTACATTTTATGCACTAGACTGGGGAATGATGGCCAGGGAGGGATTTTTTGGTTTAGAAAGTTATGAATTCAGAGGAAAGTGTAAGAATACTAATGCACTTGTGCTTAATTTTTTTCTTATGAATATACAAAATAAAACCATTTCACCAGATATGATTCTTATAAAATTATGCATATATAAATCACTGGCTGGAAGTACCCCAAACCTACATCTGAAATACTCATGTTTACATCCATTTACTTGTACAATAATCCTTAATCAATGTTCCTGTTAAAAATTAAATGAAAAAATATGGGCTCCCTCTGCTGGCTAAAATGATATCTTTAAATTCTATTCACATTAAATGAAAAAGAAGTATTATTGTCTTTATTTTAAAAATATATGTAGTCCCTTTCTTCTAAGGAAATCTAAGTAGTATAGGATAATGCCTCATTTATTTGTGCCATTTCCCAAATGAGAAAACAGAGGCACTGAAATTATTTTCAAGTAATATGGCAAGTAAACAGAGTTAGAAACCGGTCTCTTAGCTCTCAAATCACGGAAGAATTCTTCTTAATTATTCTGATACACTTCAAAGTCATATTAAGACATCTAGATTCATAAGAACCATTCCATAGTTTTCATTAATTTTCTTTTTGCTTTTTCATAGTAATCATATTTTTAAGTAAATAAGGATTTTCCATGAGAAATAACTGATCACTAACCAAGGGACATGAAATATTATTGGTAAATAATGTCTTAGTTCGATCTCTCTCTGAATTTTTGATATCTTTCTCTTGCAAAAATAATCCTACAAAAGAAAGAAAGGAAAAAAATAGTGAAGAAAATAAGAATAAGTCCTACCTATGACTTGCATTAAAATCGGCAGCTAGGCGGTACGGTGGATAGAGTACCAGGTCTGGAGTCAGGAAGATCTGAGTTCAAATGTGACCTCAGACCCTTCCTAGATGTAGGACCCTAGGCAAGTCAGTTCACCCTGTTTGCCTCAGTTTCCTCATCTGTGAAATGAGCTGGAGAAGGAAATGCAAACTACTCCAGTCTCTTTGCCAAGAAACCCCCCAAAAGGGGTCATGAAGAATTGGACAGATTGAAACGACTGAACAACCACAAAACAGGCAGAGGTGTCCAACTGCTCATTTATCAGATGTGCGTTTTCAGTCCTTGTGTCCCTGCTGACCTCACCCCTCAGGGCCTGTCCCTAGTCACTCATCTAGAAAAGCTGGGGTGCCTCTTCTGTACCTTCATCCACATCCAGTCGGTGGCCAAGTCTTATTATTGTGCCTTCACAAGGACTCTTCCCTTCCCTATGCTCACATAGCCACTCATCCTCTCTCACCTAAGCTATCATAAGGGTCTTCTAACTGGTCACTCTCCTCCCCAATCCACAATGATCTTCCTTGGGCACAGACCTAATGCTATCAGTCCTCTCCCCCCAAATTCTTCACTGCCTCTCTACTGCGTCAAAGGTCAAGTCACACAACCCAACAAACGCCTGGGTCTGGCATTTAAGGCCCCCAAAGTGTGGCTCCAGCCCGAATCTCTGTCCTTATTTCATGCTACCCTCCCTTCATGGACTTTAATCCAAGTCAAATGTCATTGCTCTTCCACCATCTTGTCCCATTCTGTCATATCCACTCGAAGGCTGTACCCAATGTACTCCTTCCTCATCTTCACCTCTGATCCTTCTCTTCCTTCAAGGCTCTACCTCCTCCACAAAGGCAAATCTACCCAATGTACTCCTTCCTCATCTTCACCTCTGATCCTTCTCTTCCTTCAAGGCTCTACCTCCTCCACAAAGGCAAATCTACCCCACCTCCAATCCCCAGCTAATGGGATCTCTTTCTTCTCAAATTTTCCTAGAACGTTTTTATTACACTCCTTTACTGGCATCTCATTTCCCTGCCCATTAAACTCCAAGGTCCGTGAGGACAGCAGTTACATAGTTTTTTATTTCTGAATCAATGTGCCTAGCACAGTGTACAGACGTAATATTTATTGAACTGAACTAGGTTGCTGAACAGAGTCGCAATATAGAGATGGATTTCTTCAGGAACAATTCCTTATATCCAAAGTTTTTCATTAACTGAAACTCTGTTTACTTAGGCCTCTAGCACCACCTCCCGCCAGGCCAACTAAATCAGAACTGATCCTTCCTCCTTCAAACTTCACTTTGTTTACATTTTCTTAGACACCTATCATGTTGCATTTTGTTATTACTGCATATATAATATTATATACTATTATATATAGCTCCTACATGGTGTGATATTACTGATAGGGTAGTATAGCTACTACTATAGTGTATTATCATGATATTACTATGAGAGATAGCACGAGACAGTGGAAAGAGGGCTAGCATCGGGGTCGGTATTCAAGTCCTGCCTCTGACGTATAGTGGCTGTGTGACTGGCACATTTTAATAGATGTGGCAATCATTTCTGAATTGGCTGCATGTGTATAGTCAGGACACAAATTGTCAGAGCAAAGATCAAAATCACTACCAACCTAGAAGAATGAAAATGTAGAAAACATGGTGTGCAATTGAGACATCAACACGACATATTCAAATAAACTTTTGACACAAAAAAAAGAAAAACGGATAAAAGAACGGTCATTGATGTGGACTAATATGTTCTCCTAGGGAAATTAATTTAATTGATGTAAATCAGTCACCATAACAAGGAGGTAAGAACCTAGAAACCAATTTGATAAAGGAACACTTGATTTCTTCACCGAAGAAAGACTTGGTAGCTAAGAAAAACATCATTTTAGAATATAAACTCGTTTTTCAAAAATCTTATAAAAGAGAATGGTGGCAGATGATGAAAAGTATGATCTCATAAAACAGTAAGAAACAGAGGTGGGAAAAATAAGTTAACAAAAAGATTGGCAGGAGACCCAACTAAGCAAAGTCATCCCGAGGGTACTTAAGGATGAAACTGGAAGGAAGACCACAAATAAACCAAACAAAATGGTGAGCTATCGAGATTTTTGTAACAAAACTCTTTTTACCATCAAAATAGTGGAACTAACACATTTAGACTCTAACATTACAGTCCTAGATTGGCTTTATGAGAAAGTGGAAATGGCACTAAAGCAAACAGAGTTAGCAAAGCATCTGGACACTGAGGAGGAACATGCAGTGATCCATCAGTTTTGAGGACATTAAGGGATTCTCAAGGTATGTGAAAAAGGGGAAGATTCTGAAAACAGGAGGGGAAATACTGTACCTTATGATTGCCAAAGAAGAAAAAGAGTGATCAAGGGAGCTAAACTACCAAAGCATATGCTTAAATTTCCATCTCTGTAAAAAGCATATGAGGATGGATATTCTACATCAAGGGTGGGGAACCTGTGGCCTCTAGGTCCTTGAGTGTGGCCTTTTGACCCAGTTCTAGCGCTATAGAACAAATCTTTTTATTAAGGGCATTTGTTCTGTGAAGTTTGGATTCAGTCAAAGGACCACACTTGAGGATCCAGAGGGCCATGTGTGGCCTCGAGGCCGCTGGTTCCCCACCCCTGTATCTATACCTTTATGACAGATATCCTTGATAAACATCTAATAAGAGAACAGGTGGGCTTTTACAAATATATTCTGTAGCAGACCCCATGTTTCCAGATGCACAACTGACTAAAGGTATGTAAAAAACAAGCTCTTACTGTACTTGTTTATTAACTATTAGCTTTGGTAGGCTCTCCTCTAACAAAGTATTTCCCATGACTATGTAAAAATCCTACGACTCTTTGAGAGCTAGAACAACAGAGAGAACTTTTATGACTATCCAGTTATTAACATCAAGCAAGGTATAAAAAACCCAAAAACCTTGCCTGCTTCCCTGGTGTCCATGTAATGTCAAGAGACTATACAGTGGAAAGAATACTGGCTCTGAAAGTCAGGACCTGGGTTCAAATCTCATCTTTGATGCTTACTAGCTTTGGGACTTGAGGCAAGTCATTGTACTTCTATGGGCCTTAGTTTCCCTATTTGTAAAAGGAGAGGCCTCTTTTACTCCATCCTAGGATCCTACAATCCTATGAAGATGAGAAAGATGCTCAGTGGGCTGGGTGGACCCCCTATGGAGGGTTCATCAGAAACCAGAAGGGAGCCATATTGGATGGGCAGGCATATTTTCCAATGTGGTTGGGATTTGCATCAATGGAAGAAGTAACCCAATGAGATCACATATCCTTTGAAGTATCAAAGTATGGTATATACATTAATCACAAAATATCCCATGGAGTTGGCCCACAGTTTGACTTCTATAGAGAAAGTCTATTAAAATATTTAAAAACTCAACATACTTTTCTTTATCAATGAATCAAAACTGCATGGGTGTGGGTATCCTTTCCACCATTACAGACTTTTAATCTGTAAAACTCATCCTGTATGATTCTCATCCTACAAGATTCCTGTTCATGTCTTGCCATAAACACTCCATAGAGTGGGATCCACCCAACACTTGGAGGGCTTCTTCTGAGGCTTTCAGTATTTTGCACCTCTGGCAGTCTAACCTGGAGCTGGATGCATCCTCTTTTTTGGAGCCATATATTCCACTGAATTCAACAAACATTCGTGAAGTACCTACAATGTATAAGGCACCGTGGTTGCCATTTTTGTCACTGATGTTGCCTTTGACGTCATTTCTCTCATGGAGGTCACTGTCAGTAACATCCTGTAGCCTGAGTACACCCATAAATGTGTTTTTCTACTGCACCTTTTATCACCTGCAATTTTATTTTTTTTAATTTAAAAAAAAATTTTTTTTTTTGGTTTTCACATTAGTCATGTTGTAAGGAAAAATTAGAACCAATAGGATGAACCACAAGAAAGAGGAAACAAAACCAAACAGAAGAAAAAAATGGCAAATAGTATGCTTTGATCTGCAATCAAATTCTATAGGTCTTTCTTTGGATGTGGACAGCATTTTCCATCATGAGACTTTTGGAGATGTCTTAGATCCTTGCGTTGCTGAGGAGGGCTAAGTCTATCAAAGTCAGTCATTGCACAACGTCATTGTTACTGTGCACAACATTCTCCTGGTTCTGCTCACTTCACTCAGCATCAGTCCATACAAGTCTTTCCAGGTTTTTTCTGAAGTCCACCTGCTCATCATTTCTTATAGGATAATAGTATTCCATTACATTCATATACCACAACTTGTTCAGCCATTTCCCAGTTGATGGGCATCCCCTCAATTTCCAATTCTTGGCCACCACAAAAAGAGATACTATAAATGTTTTTGTACATGTGGGTCCTTCTCCCATTTGTGTGATCTCTTTGGGATACAGCCCTAGAAGTGCTATTGCTGGGTCAAAGGGTATGCACATTTTGATAGCCCTTTGGGCATATTTCCAAATTGCTCTCCAAAATGGTTGGATCGTTCCACAACTCCACCAACAATGCATTAGTATTCCAATTTTCCCACATCTTCTCCAACATTTATCATTTACCTGTTTTGTCATGTTGGCCGCTCTGATAGGTGTGATATGGTACCTCAGAGTTGTTTGGATTTGCATTTCTCTAATCAATAGTGATTTACAGCATTTTTTCATATGACTGTAGATGGCTTTAATTTCTTCATCTGAGAACTAACTACCTGTTCATATCCTTTGATCATTTATCAACTGGAGAATGACTTATATTCTTATAAATTTGACTTAATTCTCCATATATTTTAGAAATGAGGCCCTTCTCAGAGAGACTGGTTGTAAAAATTCTTTCCCAGTTTTCTGCTTCCCTCCTAATCTTAGTTGCATTGGCTTTGTTTGTGCAAAAACTTTTCAATTTAATGTAATCAAAATGTGATTTTATTTCTTTTAAGGTTATGGTGCTTCATGGCCTGTAGCCATGCAAACATTAGACTCTGTCTCTGTGCCTTTGTCTTGGCTATCCCCTAGGCCTAAAATGATCTACCCCCTCACCTTCAAGACTCAATTGAAATGCTACCTTCCAGATGAAGACTTTCCTTGTACCTCCAACTACTTATCTTCTCCACATGTCTCTTGTGCGTACCTCTTTATTTACATATTGTCTTCCCCACTAGAATATAAGTTCCTTGAGGGCAAGGACTATTTTTTCCCCTTTATCCCTAATGCTTGACCCAGTGGATGGAACATAATAAATGCTTGATAGGTTGATCCTGTAGAATACTACCATTAAAATGGCGACCTTTTGTGGGAGCAAACACCATGGAATAAATGATATGTAAAGGAATGGCCAAACAAGTTCTGATGCATAGATGTAATGGAATTATTATAGCACTCTCAGAAACGATGAATGTAATGAATACAGAGAAGCACAGAAAAGACTTCTATTAACTGATGCACAGTGAAATAAGTAAATTCAGAAAAGCAATGCTCACAAAGACTATGGGGTAAATGGAAAGAAAGATCACCACAAAGTAAACAAATCTAAATGTTCTGAAATGATAAACAACAAGCTTAGCCCCAAAGGAGAGATAGGAGAACACAACTTCCACAAAGCCTTGTCGGTTGCCAAGCTCTATCAATTCTACCTTTGTAATATTACCTGAATAGGCCCTCTTGTCTTCCCAGACACTGCCATAACTATGGTTCATAACCTCTTTCCTAGACTAGAGGAGTATCTGCTGGTTGATCTCCCGTCTCAAATGACTCCCTACTGCAGTCCATTCTCCGCTCAGCTGTCAAAATGATCTCCCTTAAGTGCAGGACTGACCATGTCACCCCTATTCAATAAACTCCAGCGATTCCTTAATGCCTCCAGGATCAAATGCAAAATCCTCTAAGCTGGATCCTTTCTACCTTTCCAGTATTCTTACATTTTACTCATCCCCACAAACTCTGCAATCCATTGACACTGACGCCGCTTTTCTCCAAAAGAACACTCCATCTCCCAACTTTGGGCATTTTACCTGTCTCCTATGCCTCCCTCCCATCTCATCCTACCTGGTTTCCTAGCTTCCTTCAAGCCCCAGCTAAAGTCCCATCTTCTATAAGAAGCCTTTCCCAATCCTCCCTAATCTTAGTATCTTCCCTCTGAGATTATCTCCAGTTTATTATGTATAGATCTTATATGTACCTAGTTGTTTGTATGTTGTCTCCCCCATTAGACTGTGAGCTCCTTGAGAGCAGGAATTTTTGTTGTTGTTTTTTTGTTTGTTTGACCTTCTTTGTATCTCCAGTGCTTTAGCACATAGTAGACGCTTAATAAATGCTTGTTGTCTTGACTTGACTCCACTCCTTCATAGAAATGGGGGATCACAGCTGTAGAACACTGCATATAATGTTAGATTTTTTCAATGTGTTGACTGATTTTGTTAAATTTCTTTTTTTTTCTTTCTCTTTAAAATACTTCTTTGTTATTTGGCATGGCTCTCTGAGAGGACAGAAGGGGAGAATGTAGGCAATACAAAAACAAAAGCTAAGTCAATTTTAAAAAGCACTGTATGGTTTGGGAAAGCAATCTAGCCTTCTCTTCTTATTCAGTTCTGGGTCCAGCTACACTATTCATTTGCAATGCATACCCAAGATAATATCGATATCTAAGGATGCAGCTACAGATATATCAACCAATTCAACAGGCTCCCTGTCCATATAATGATTCCTTTGCTTTTGGGAATATATTGTTCAATTCTCTTCTGTGATTTCTGGTGGGTACAGAATTTGTTTTGTTCAAATTGTTTCCTCTCCTTTGTACATGAAGGTCTTTCTCCTCATCACTTACAGAATTTGTCGTTGGAATTATTCAATTTATCCACTATAATGATGATGATGACGATGATGATAGCTAGCATTTATATAATATTTTAAGGTTTGCAAAGTGCTTTACAGATATTATCTCATTGGATCCTCACAATAACCCTGAGAGGTAGGTGCTATTATTATCCCCATTTTCCGGCTGAGGAAACTGAGGCAGACAGCAGTGAAATGACTTGTCCAGGGTCACACTATGTGATGCTAGTACATATCTGCAGCCAGACTGGAATTCAGATTTCCCTGACTTGAAGTGCAGTTCTCTATCTGCCGTACTACCTGACTGCCTTGGAGTTTAAAGCATAGGGTTTCCCAGCAGAAGTGATCTAAAGAGTCTTTCAACAGGGGCTTTGTTTTCTGCATGCAGAAGTTCTAGGCAGTTTTCTTGTACTACAATGGTCAGGTTTTTTGACTTGTCATATTCACCTGATAGATAAGGGAACTGAGTATATTCAGCTTAGAGAGAAGATTTAAGGGGAACATGATGGCAGTTTTGAAATGTCTGAAGGACTGTCATGTAGAAGGAGGACTGGGCTTGTTCTGCTTGGCCCTGGAGGGCAGAACAAGGAACAATGTATGGAAGTTAAAGATTTCAGTTCAATAGTAAGAAAAATATCCTATCAAAGCTATCTGGAAGAGGACTAGGCATTCCATCAATGGAGAAGCACAGGCTGAAAAGCCAGTTGTCAAGAGGTTTTAGAGAAGATTCTTCATCAGGTATGGGATGGACTGGAAGTAAGAACCTTTCTGCTCTGAGATTCTGTGATTCAGCAATCCCTCTCCTATCTGGACAGATAGTAAGTACACCTTCCCTGACACTGGAAAAGTCCTTAGATTAATATATATCTTCCTGTTGCTCAATAGACTGTTGATAAGTAATTCCTGTAATCATATCTATCAAAAATCACATCTAATTTTATGCATAGGAAACCTGTTATTTTGCTCAACTAAGTCAAATGCTTTCTTGAACTCAGGAGACACACCCAAATGAAATGGCTTCTCACTTCTTTTTTGCACCTCTTAGTCAACTGTGAGACTATAAAGATGTAGTCTGTTGTGGAAAACATGTCTGTGAAAGCCTGCCTGAATTTAATGTTTGATAAACTCAGAGATCCAAGCTTCAGGGCAAGAACTCACTAACTGTCAAAAATTATTGGGGAAACTGGAAAGCAGTTTGGCAGAAACTAGGCATAAACCAACATGTCATGGCATATACCAAGATATAGTCAAAATGAGTACATGATTGAGACATAAAGAATAATATAATCAAATTAGGAGAGGATGGAAAAATTTACCTGTCAGAACGATGGATAATGGAAGAGTTTATGACCAAACGAGAGACAGACAGGATCACAGGAAGTAAAATGAAAAATTTTGATTATATGAAATTAAAATGGTTCTGCAAAAACAAAAGCAATATTGTCAAAATTAAAAGGAAAGCAGAAAACAGGGAAAGAATTTTTACAGCAAGTTTCCCTGATAAAGGCCTCATTTTTAAATACATAGGGAGTTGAGCCAAATTCATAAAAATAAGAGCTATTCCTCAATTGATAAATGGTCAAAGGCTATGAACAGGCAGTTTTCAGAAGAGGAAGCTATCAAAGTCACATGAAAAAAATGCTCTAAATCACTACTGATTAGAGAAATGCAAATTAAAACAAGTCTCAGGTACCAGCTCACACCCATCAGACTGGCTAACACGTATGTCAGAAAAGGAGAATGGAGGGATGTGAAAAAAACTGGGACATTAATGCACTGTTGCTGGAGTGGGTCCAACCATTCTGGAGAGCAATTTGAAACTATGCCCAAAGGGCTATAGGACTGTGCATACCCTTTGACCTACTAATACCACTACTAAAACTGTATTCCAAGGAGATCAAAGAAAAAGGAAAAGGACTCATCTGTACAACAATATTTACATCTGCTCTTTTTGTGACAGCAAAGAACTAGAAATTGAGGGAATGCCCACTATTTGGGGAATAGATGAACAAGCTGGAGTATCTGATTGTGATGGAATACTATGGTGCTATAAGAAATGATGAGGGAGATGGCTTCAGAAAAACTTAGGAAGATATAAATGAACTGATGACAAGCGAAGTGAGCAGAACCAAGAAAGCACTGCACACAGTAATAACAATATTGTAATGATGACCAACTATGAAACACTTGGCTACTCTAATCAATACCATGAGCCAAGACAATTCTAAAGGACACGTGATGCAAAATGCCATCTACTTGCATCGAGACAACTTATAAACACTGATCGCTTTAACTGACAGCATATTGCTTACCTTCTCAGTGAGTGGGGAAGGGGCTAGAAAGGAGAAAATTTGGAACTCAAAATCTAAGAAAAAGAATGTTAAAAATAGTTTTTTTTAAAAAGGAAGAAAAGAAAGCCTGCCTGGTTACTTCTCATAGTTTACATTCAATACACTCAATGCAGTTTTATTATTTATTTATTTTCACTTATTTTATTATTTATTTTGTTTGTTATGATTTTACAAAGAAAATAGATAGGTTAATAATCACTGTTGTCTTTTTTGGTGCCTTGAAAAAAAAACTATCTTTGATCTTTCTTATTCTTTTCTTATCTTCCCCTCTTTGAAATACCTTGAGATTGATCTGAGTAACTTTAAAATTGTGTCACTTCCAACACAGAATTCTTTTGTAGGTTGATGGCCGAGTCCAAATACCACCCCCTCCTTCTTATGTGTTGCTTCTGCTTTTCCACATAATATATTCAGTACCAAAGTGGCAGAATCTAAATGTGGTGGTTCCACTGCTGTCAAGGTGAGAACAGAACACCATAGAAACACTAGCTGATCTGTCCCATTTTATATCTGTTTGTTTCTCCCCTTTAGTTTAATTTACAAATGCGCTCAAGGTAGATCTCACATGAAGCTCTCTGAAGCCTCATTTTCCCTTCAACTGATTTTCACAGCTTTATAAGACTATACTTCAATGGATGTGTCATCTCCTCAGCGTGAGGACTCCTTCCTCTTCCATAGAAAGCAATCCTTCCATGCCTGCCTATCCTGTAGAATTCTTATCCTTATTCTTCCATAAAGCCTCTACTAAGAATCAACCCTGCAAGCCTTCCTCTGGGTTCTCTGATATCATGTGGCTACCAGTGCAGTGCTCAGGCTGGCCATCTGTTATCCCCAACTCTTGCTACATGACTGACCCATTTCCTTTTTCAGTCACACTTGTCGTAAGTGAGAGAGAGCTCCAAAAGTAGAGCAATCTGGACCCATTTGGTTTAGGGGCAAACTGTTACATTCCTCAATAGTCCTTGAGAAGAGTAGTGTATTATAACATGGAACAATAAGTAATGTTCACAATGACTGTCCTCAGTCAATAAGATGTCTCCGTGTGCTAGGTTAAAGAAAGCAGAGGAATATATTATATTTTAGTTAAACTCCTATGAAAAGTTTTAAAGTTCCCACTTTTCTTAAAGGGTAGATGTCAGTTTTCTAGAAGAGTCATGGGTTCATGGACCATGGATCTGGAGGCAGAAGGAATCTCAGAGGCTGTTAACTACTCTCCAGGTGCCCTGAAGTCATTGCTCAAGGTCTCCCAGGGCCTGACTGCACAGGTGGGATCTGAACCTGGGGCTTCTGACTCCAGAGGCTTTTCTCTTTCCACCGCAGCTCCCCCTTCCTCAGATCATTTATGTGACACGGCCACCCAATGGAAGTTCTGTCTGCAATAAGGTATGCGGGCACTGGGGCTGCTTCACAGAATCCAAACACTGTTTTGGTCATCTTCTCATGCTAAAGGCACCAATTCGTGGCACAGTGGATAAAGCACTGGCCCCGAAGTCAGGAAGACCTGAGTTCAAATCTGGCCTCTGACCAAACACTTGACACTTACTAGCTGTGTGACCTTGCGCAAGTCACTTAACCCCAACTGCCTAAAAATAAAAAACACAAAACAAACCAAAAAAAAAAAGGCACCAATTCTTTCTGAAAATTCTATCTTCTGCATGATACCACGTTGCAATAATCTCTAAAACCTTGATACTCTAGAAATGAAATGTTTACCAACAGATGGCTTGCCCTATGCAAGGACTATGGAGCTGAACGTGTTGGGGGTGGGGGTCAAGGTTACATAATAGACTTCTGTGTGCTGTCTCACTACTTTGTCAAGGGGGGTTACTATTACCATTGTGCAACTTTTGTAGAGTCCCAAATATGTACTAGAGGGTGGGATTTTTATGTTAAGAATGTGATATTCTTCAAGGGAACTAATGAAAAGAAATGCAGGGGAAGGTGGTCTAGCCATTCCAGATCTTAAATTGTATTATAAAGCAGCAATCATCAAAACTGCTTGGTACTGGCTAAGAAATAGAGTGGTGGATCAGTGGAATAGGTTAAATATGCAAGACAAAGTAGTCAATGACTACAGTAATCTATTATTTGATAAACCCAAAGACCCCAGCTTCTGGGATAAGAACCTACTCTTTGAAAAAAACTGCTGGGAAAACTGGAAAAGAGTATGGCAAAAATTAGGCATAGACCAAAATCTCACACCATATACCAAAATAAAGTCAAAATGGGTCCATGATTTAGATATAAAGACTGATACTATAAGCAAACTGGGAGAGTAAGGAATAGTTTACCTATCAGATCTATGGAGAACAGAAGAATTCATGACCAAACAGAAGATAGAGAACATTACGAAAAGCAAAACGGGTAACTTTGATTACATTAAATTGAAAAAGTTTTGCACAAACAAAGCCAATGCAACTAAGGTTAGAAGGAAGGTAGAAAATTGGGAAAGAATTTTTACAATCAGTCTCTCTGATAAGGGCCTTATTTCTAAAATATATAGAGAATTAAGTCAAATTTACAAGAACACAAGTCATTTCCCAATTGATAAATGGTCAAAGGATATAAACAAGCAGTTCTCAGATGAAGAAATTAAAGCCATCTATAGTCATATGAAAAAACGCTCTAAATCACTATTGATTAGAGAAATGCAAATCAAAACAACTCTGAGGTACCACATCACACCCATCAGATTGGCCAACATGACAAAATAGGAAAATGATAAATGTTGGAGAAGATGTGGGAAAATTGTAACACTAATGCATTGTTGGTGGAGTTGTGAAATGATCCAACCATTTTGGAGAACAATTTGGAATTATGCCCAGAGGGCTATCAAAATGTGCATACCCTTTGACCCAGCAATAGCACTTCTAGGGCTATATCCCAGAGAGATCATACAAATGGGAAAAGGACCCACATGTACAAAAATATTCATAGCAGCTCTTTTTGTGCTGGCAAAGAATTGGAAATTGAGAGGCTGCCCATCAACTGGGGAATGGCTGAGCAAGTTGTGGTATATGAATATGATGGAATACTATTGTGCTATAAGAAATGATGAACAGGCTGACTTCAGAAAAACCTGGAAAGACTTGTATGGACTGATGCTGAGTGAAGTGAGCAGAACCAAGAGAACGTTGTACACAATAACAGCCATGTTGTGCGATGACTAATGTTGATAGACTTAACCCTTCTCAGCAATACAAGGATCTAGGACATCTCCCAAAGACCTCATGATGGAAAATGCTATCTACATCCAAAGAAAGAACTATGGAATTTGAATTGCTATTTTTTTTCTCTTCTGTTGAGTTTCATTTCCTCTTTCTGGTGGTTCCTCCTATTGGTTCTAATTTTTACTTACAACATCACTAATGTGAAAATATGTTTAATAGGAATGTATATGTATAGCCTATATCAGATTGTGCACTGTCTTAGGGAGGGTGATGGAGAGGAAAGGGGAGAAAAATTTTAAACTCAAAAGCATATGGAAGTGATTGTTGATAAATCAAAATAAATTAATAAAAAATAAAAAAAGAATGTGATATTCTTTTTGGGGGGGTGGGGCAAGGCAACTGGGGTTAAGTGACTTGCCCAGGGTCACACAGCTACTAAGTATCAAGTCTCTGGTCTGAGACCAGATTTGAACTCAGGTCCTCCTGACTCCAAGGCCAGTACTCTATCCACTGTGCCACCTAGATGCCCCAAGAATACAATATTCTTTTACTACTCAGTTTGTTTAAAAATATTATGCTACATACTTACCGATGAAAATAAAAATTTCTTAAAATGTGCCCTAATGAATCTCTCTCTCTACGACACCATGAGCTATGTTAAAAATAAACTGCCATCTGCCCGTAGATCTGGCTTTAGGAAGAAAGGGTAGAGTCCAGAGTCAGCACATACATGACAAAGAGCAAAGATGACCATTGTGAAGAGCTGGCAGATGACGCTGGCAAATCCGAAGGCCATTTTCAAGCCTTCTGACAGGAATGCACAGAGCCGCCAGAGAAGAAGAAGGTGCAGGAAATCAATCGGCTTTTGAAAGGCTGACACGACTGGTCACAACCAGGATGAAAACTCATCTTCCTAAAAGCAGGAATTAGTAAAAGAGAAGGAACTGGGGCAAAAAGAGAGAGGTGGCACCTGAAAAGAAGAGGCTCTTCATGTCTCCTAAGGACAACAAATAGGTCTCGCCCGCCTGTTTTCTAAAACAGATCCAGTCATTAAAAATTCATGAAGACCTTGTCACGGGCAGATTAGTCACCGTCCCCTAATGCACTGTGATCTCTTAGCAAATGACCAGTATGAGAAGGCAGCAAGCTCACAGGTCAGAAAATGCACTGGGTTCAACTGATTCCTTAGTTAAAAACAATCAAACTTGCACAAAAACTCCCAACAAGTTCTCATACTCCATGTTCACAAGTCTGACACTATTCATAGCTTCAACTAAGGCAGAAGATACAGCATTAAAAAGAAAGAAAATAATCTTCTTAAAGGAGAACGCAATCACACTTTGTTAATATAACCAGTTTGTAGAGGGTATTAACTAGTGCTCTGATGCTAAACCTATTTTATATTTTAATTACAACCTTGTAAGTAATCACAATGTCGTTTGGTTAAGTTCAATCGGACAAATGCATGAGCACTATCCAAAGATTTATGATCACTGCAATTGTTTTAAAGGAATCCTGCTTGTTTAAATGATTTGAGACAGTTAAACCTAAGGATGCCATGTCTATAACATAATATAATAATAGCAAGAAACAAGGATCATTTTATGCCCTGAATAAAATTTAATTTCCCATTATGATCATTTGGCCCTCTTGTGATGTTTTGGTAAAACAAACTAAACAGAAAAACCCATGAATCCATTTAGTCATTAATTTGACAGAGTCTGCAATACTTCAAAAAAAGGTCTGAGCAGTCCCCAGCTCTGGGGTGACAGTGCCAGCTCTGTTAAGCCAGAGCCTGGAGTCCATCTGTATTGATCCATATTCAATTTGTGCCTCTTTAAAATACAGCTCAGATTTCTGTCTGGAAGGGATCGTAGAAACCTGAGAGAGAAAAACCCATCCACTCTTGCCGCACACACGTATACTCTGAGGCAAAGAGGGAGAGGAACGCCAGGAAAGGGGAGAAACGTCATTTTGTTTCTGTGTTTATATTCACAGATTTCAATGTCATCACCCTCCATTTCTGAGAGCTCCTGTCTCAGCACCTCACTTTGAGGCTCAAGGCTGAGTGGCCTTCACTGACTCCGAAACCAGAGCTGTTCTTGGATACAGGGAAAAAAGTGATTTGTCATCTAGCTGGAGAAAAACAAAAATGTCATCCTGAATCCTGAAAAACCCCACAAAGTCTTTGCTGATTATCCTTACAGGAGGCCTGCCTCGTCAACAGCTCTCAATTAAATGCCCCATCACAAAGGCTGTCTCTCGGTAGCAAGCATGAAAACGGGAGAGCTGATCATACAAACACCAGCCCCTGGCTGAAACTGTCCAGTGGACAAATAAATCCTGGGGCCCTTGGGCTCTACTCGCTCTGTGCGGAGGGGAGGCTGGCTCCCATGCTGACACCTACGAATCCCTCTTGCTCTTTTCCAGGGAAAGGCTTGGGCTATCCCACTCTTTATTAAATCAAGACAGGATGTGGTTATATAAAATTCTGCCTCGTCCAGACTGCTTCATGTGTGTATGTGCGTTGTCTCCCCAAAGTTCCTTATAGGCATGAACTGTTAAAATTCCTTACGTAGCCCACAGTGCCTAGAGCAGCGCTTGGCAGGGAGCAGAAATTCAATTTTATTGAGCCCTTGAGCATGGACCAGACAAAGAAGCGAATGTGAGCTCACAGCTTTGCTCTGATGTACAGAAACATTCCCCACCACTGGCAACGTGCGCTCTGACAATCTCACCCTTTACCACAGAGCCAGCCATTTAAAAATACGTCTCCTTTACCTTCCCTTCCTCCCCAAATGTACCAGAGGAGACTGGGCCTGAAAAGTCCTCAGTGATTAGGTGTAGTGTCCCTGCTGAGATCTGACGCACAAGAGTCATCTAGGCCTTACAGTGATCACCATGGCAACCTTAATGGCACTTCTCTACTTGTGTTAATACACAATCGGTTTATTCAACTAACAGAGGCCTAGGATAAAAAAAATATATAAATATTATTGTAATAGGTTCCCCGAATGTAGCCACTATTTTTATCTGATCGTTTCTAGGGTTGACACATAAAAGGCCCTGGCTACCACCCAATATCCCCAGGCACAGTCAGATAGCGAAACTTTTGTCATGAAATGTTACTAGATAAATAAGAAGTTACAATATGCTTATTTATTCTCATTTTCCCCATGCATTTGCTTTGCCAAGACTAACTTCATTTGTGTTTCTGGAGATGCTTTTTGTTTTCATCTTTCTATGAGGGGAGATGATGGGAGAAAAAAAACACGCACTATTTAAAATGTTAAATAATAAGAAAACGGTAGAAAATTATTTTTTAAATGTTATTTCATAGGGACAGCTAGGTGGCATGGTGGATAGAGCTCTGGCCTTGGAGTCAAGACGATCTGAGTTCAAATGTGATCTCAGACAGTTGACACTTACTAGCTGTGTGACCCTGGGCAAGTCATTTAACTCTGACTGCCTCCCAAAAGAAAAAAAAGCACAAGAAAAAATGTTATTTGATAATTCAAAACTTCAAGTTGGAAGGGGCTTATCTTGACATTGTAGCCTCGCTTGTGAGGCCCATCCCAGTTGTACCCTAACTTCCCTTTCTGCTTCTCTTTCCCTCTATTCTCCCTGGTATAGTGACAGGAATACTGGATTGCAGGTTCAAGGACCTGGGTTCAAATCATGGCTCTGATGCTATATAACCTTAGACTTAACTATCTGACACGTCACTATCTGAGCCTCAATTTCCTCATCTGTAAAATGACCGGGAGCAGCAACTAAATGATCGACGTTCATGGCTCTGTGTCTAGGCTCATCATACGACCCTCCCATTCCAGGGAATTCCTTCCACCCTCCTCATCTAACATACTCTGAGGGACACATCTCAAGTCACTCGTCTTTGACATCTCCCCTAATCCTTCTGCTCATCATCGCCCTGGCTCCTCCTGGATCACAGGGTTACTGGTTAGACCACTCAGTGAGTCACGGCTCACAGCCGCCTGTGTTAGTTAACTCTTAGCTTGTCAGGGCTGACACCAAGATGATGGAGAAGCAGGAAGAAGCACCGTAAACCCACTTTCTCCCCAACTCAAACGGAACAGATCAGACAAAATTCCGATGGGGAAATCCATGCAAAGGTCCCAGTGAGTCATTTTTCCAGTTAGGTCAGCACAGGGCAATAGACAGGGAAATTTGTGGACACTGGGGATGAAAGAACGTTTGAGCACCCTGGGACTGAATGGGGACCAAGACTGTGCAGCAGGACAGCACGAGGTCCCAGACCCACACAGGGCCCCTTGAAGAGCCAATTGGCAGCTCTGTCAATCACGACCCACTTCTGGATCACGGATCCAGGGCTGACCCTGACTGGAGAGGACTGGCGTTCCAGCAAGAGCAGCAGCGAAGGGCCCTAGGCTGCGTACTTGGCTAGGAGCAAGTTCAGAAGCCAGCAAAGACCGTAAAGGAGGTCTCCCCCATAGCAGGGCCTCCCTCTGAGGTGTTGGGGTCCCCCCATTCTTCCCCTTCCCCTTTATTTCTCCAGGCTTACATCTCCATGTCTGAAACTATCATAATCTCCCCAAGCCCAAACCTGGGAGAGCAGGCAGCAGGCTTGCAGCTTTGGGTGTGAGTAGACCGGGGAACATGGAAATCTTGGAGTCTGGGGAGGTTTATGACACATCTTTGAGAACATAATGAGTTAGTCAGCCTCATTTGCTTAAAACAAATTTCTATTGTACACTGTTTAGAAATACTAAAAGTTGTTCAGAAGGAGTTGCTTTTTAAGCGGCACACCTGGAAGGATATATGCTGATATGTCTATGTTTACGATGTCTGTGCTTATTATATTTTAAAACGGTAAGATATTTAAATAAGATGTGGGTACTTCCAACAAACAGAGTGTGGCAGCCCGCTGGGAGGTATTTATTGGTGAAACACAGTCTAGCAAAGGCAAAAGACAGAATCTAAGAAAGTTTCATTAATTTTAAAAGAGAAAGGAGAGATTCAATATGCCTGGAAAAAAAAACAAACAAATAAAGATTCTGAATCAATATCAAAAAAAAAAAAAAAAAAAAAGACTGAGAGGCAACTGAGCAGGGTCTCAGTTCCAGCCTCCAGCAGAGGACGAAGCAGGGCAGGGATCCCAGACCAAAGGGAAACCCAGAGTTCTGTCCTTCTGAACAGCAGAGCTTTTAGCTGGCTAGGGGGGCTGAGTTTGGAAGCTTTCTAATGAAACTTCAAAGAAGGGGAGCCCATGGGCCTGCCACTCAGACCAGGGAGGCAACGGTCAGGCTTGCCCTACATCAGCTCATTGTGGGAGCAGTCAAAGCTTGCAGATCTCAGCTGTCCTGGGGGGCCTGGGACAGCACAGGACTCAACACCCAGGAAAGCAGCAACAGGGTACGCCCAGAATCTCCCTCTAGAAGTGTGTGCAGCCCAGCCCTAACACTGGCAGTGACGGGGATGCTCAAAACACAAAGCCAAAAGAAGAGAACAACTCCAAAACATTTACAAGCAAAGACTCAGAGAAAAACATCTTTGGGGCAAATTTAGCTAGTGTTCCTGGAGAAGATAAAGCAAGAGTTTTAAAGAGAATTTACAAATGTTTCTATAAATAAAATGAAATCACTAGAGGAAAAAGAATGTAAAAGGAATGAGAGCTACAGAAGAAAGAACTGGAAAGTGAATCAATAGCTTGGCACAATAGGTTTAAGAAACAAAACAAAACTGCCCAAGCAACAGACTCCCTGAACATCAGACTAGACCCAAGAGAAATGAGATAAACATTATATAAAGTGATTCAAGAGCAATGGCCTAGAGAAGGGGAAAAAAGGAAAACAGAGATTGATGAAGGATCTGCCTCACGTTCTGACTTAGTAAAGTCAAAGTGAGAACTCCGTAAAGTTGAGTTTTCATATGACCCCAGTTGCTTCCTGCAGTTTTTGCTGTTTAAGACCTGTGAGTTAAGCCCAGGCCCCAAAACTAACAGTATAAAGAGATGTTACTGGAAGACGAGAGGGCAAGGAAAGTGTGCTAGCGGGGCCTATCTGTCAGGGCGAGAAAGAAGAAAACACCCAGAGGGCCAGCAGAAGTGGGGACCGCACCCCAGCACCAAATTCAGGGCTCGGCTCTGCTGATCAGAGGACAGCCCGCTGCCCGCTGACACTGAAGATTTCAGGAGACCATGACCCTTCACTCTTGCCCACACAAGGCTGTTTTTCCTGGAGCCTAGTGAATACCAGAAGTGTGAAGGGGCAGTTCGCTTGCCAGGCAAACAGCTCATGCCGTCTCTCACCTGGGCCTCTTCCTGCCTCGTTCAGCCAAAGCCTTGAGATTTCTATGCACGCTGATCTGTTGACATGTTATGTCTGTATAGAAGAACATAAGCCCCTTGAGGGTAGGCACTGCCTCGCTTTTGCGTCTGAGTCCCCGGCACCCAGCACAGGCTCTCCTGCAGAGGAAATGCTCGCTAACTGATTCCAATACTGACCTCCCCACATTGGCAGGGCAGTGGGGCACCCTGGGAAGGGCATCCATCCACAAAACAAGTGGGCTGGGCTGATGACTCTGCTGGCCCCAGTGGTCACTGACTCAGCCTATTCTGGCTCCAGCCTCAGACTTCCACCCTGCTGGCCTGCGCAGCTCCCTGCTTCACCCAACAGGATCAATACAGCCCCGTCTTTTAGCATCAAGATTGGACAGCCTAGCCCACAGAGGGCACATAATTAAATCTGACCGAGTGAACCCATTGACAATGCATCCGAAGGACTTCTGGGCAAAAGGAGCTTTACAAAGCAGAAGAGGGTACTTGTCCAGAACCTCGCTCACTGAGAGCAGGGGTAGCACACCCCTCCAGATCTTGGCGGGGAGCATTCCCTATACCTGGAGCTTCCTGCTTGTAGCTGAATGAATGAATGAATGAATGAATGAATGAATGATTTACCAATGTGATTCCTCTATCACTGAGCCCAGTGTGGGCCACATAGAAAGAGCTTAAAAAATAATTATCAAATGAATAATGAATATGATTCTGAATTGCAGGGCCTAAGGTGAAAATTGAAGCTAATGATGATGTAGAAAACAGAGAGATGCTGCCGAACAATGACCAGATTAAACGTGTGTATGTGTCATAAATCGGAACATTGTACAAACAAATGTAGCACGTATACTGCAGGTGTATTTAATAAATAAATGCAGCCTTATTTCATGTGCTTGCCTGCACCTGGGCTAACCAAGGAACAAAAAACTGGAGCATAATTACATCAATGAAAAACTGCATGAATCCAGGAACTGCATGAAATAATAAGGACCAGGAAATAAATCTCCAACATAGACACCATTACAATTTCAACAAATCCTAAGACTTGCTTAGAACACAAATTGTTTCCCAAAGACATCCGGCCAACATTCTGGCTGGGGCAAGAAGGCTGACAGAATATTTGCAATCATGAGGAGAGGCACTGGGAAAGGGATGGACGGCTTCACTTCCCTTTCCCCTCCTGTGACACGTCTGCCCCTAAGACTTTTGCCTACAGTTCTAGCCGGTTTCTGGCCTCCCAAGAAGCCCAAAGAGTGGTACAAGAATGGAGGAGCTGCTGTACGAAAAAAGACTATACAAGAGATATTTTTCTATGTAGAAAAATGCAGGCAGGAAGGAAATATGGTTAAAGACTTTCGAGTGAGAAGGGTCTAGACAAGATGACTCGTCCACCAAGTCCTATACTACTAGGATGGAGGGATTCCCCATAAATCTTGAAAGAGCACATTTGACAAAGTACAATTTTACACAGCAGGTAGTAAATTTATGGAATTCATTAATCTCAAGTGGTTGAACAGGCTGACAATAGGAATAGCTTTCAAAAGACGTTCTGATTGTTCTAAAAGAGTAGAGCAAATATTTAAATAAAGTTTGAGAAGTTACTGCGGCACGGTGATGACTCCAATGGCGAGAAGTGAGCCCTCCCTGTCTCCCAGCTCTTAGCATTATGGCCTCTATCCCTCCACATCCAGGACCTCATGAGCCTACCCAAGGACCTCAAGTCTGCTCTACTCCCATTGATAAAGTGATGACGGACTGCATGCTGGCATCGGAGTCAAGAAGACCTGAAGATCTCAAATTCTGCCTCCGGCAATGCCAGCCCTCGGTCAGGCCAATGCCCTTCTAACTGGTCACCCTAGTCAAGTCTCTCTCCACCCCAATCTGCTCTCCACTCAGCTCCGAAGGTGGTTTTTCTAAAGCACAGGTTTGTCCAGCCCACCCCTCCCCATACACTCAATGAGACCCAGGGCCTCGCTGGACCTCCAGGGTCAAACAGAAACACTTCCTTATGTGGCATTTGCAGCCCTTCATAACCTAAAGCCCCCACTTTCGTTTTCAGAGCTCTTTCCCTTAGACTCTATCACGTACATTCCAGGAACACAGGCCGTGTGCAATTTCTTCATCATGATCCTCTCCCCTCTTGCTTAAAGAATTTCTTCCTCCAAGATGCAGCTCAGGTACAGCCTTCCCCAGGAAACCCCTCCTGTGCTCCTGCAAATACTAAGGTCCTCCCTCTTGAACCACTTCATGCTTACTGGCCTTTACTCCATCTACATTTATTTTCTATCTACCTATGTAAGTATTTCCTGCCTCTGGCTAGGATACAAGCTCTCTGAGAGCAGCCGTGGTGTCATTCTTTGTATTTGTGGCCCCACTGCCCTGCACCATTTCTTGCACACAGTAGGCTCTTGATATGGGCGTGTTGATTGATTTATTGTTCCCACTCTCTCCATACTTAGGTTCAGCCCTCTTACTCACACACGACCTTAAAAGTTTCAGCCTTGCTCCTTTTAGAAACATGTCTCCTGTCTCTGATCCAGCAGCCTGGCCTCCACTTCTCCAATGACCAAAGACTCCTGATCTACCTCGTTGTCAGAAGACGATGGGAGATGAAAGTGAAGATGATATAAAAGAAGAATGAATGATAAAATGAGTACAAATCTACAGAGACAAAGGATGAGAAGAACAGAAGACACAGAGAAAGTGCATAACACATAGAAAAAGAGAACTGTGCCTCAGAAGGCTTGGCCTGCTTATGGGTGCTTACAGAAAGCTGGGGAGTGCTAACTCGTCCTTTCTGACTTACTTGTATATTTAAGCACCAACTTACTTTAAAATATTATGAATTCTGACTATTTGAACCATTTTACATTACATTTATCTAAAAATTGTTTAAAAGGGATGGACGGACAGGGCAAAGGAAACAATGTTTAATCTTCTTTGGGATTCAGTCATCTTTCATGTACTGCAGTGATCATGCCGAGTGATGAGCTTTCATTTGACATAAATATATATGTTGTTTCTTTAGGGAAAAGAAATGATGACAGCAGTCAGGTAATGAATGTCTTTCAACGGAAGTCTCAGGGGGAACATGTGAGAAGAAAAAAAAAAAAGGCTAGAAAGGGATTAAAAAAAACATGTAAAACCCAGGATGGAAAGCTGAGGAGAATAGGAAGATAAGAGAGTTTTTGCAAGGATGAAACACTAGGCAAAGGAACATTCAAATTATAGCCAACACCTCATTTATCAGCACAAGGAATGAGACGTTTCACACAGGTGAATTTGCCAACTAAATGAAGTTTATTCCTGTAAACAATGACCCTTTGAAATCTTGAGTTTTTCACGGAGCTCGATCTGAAATACAGTATGCACTTCTTCATCTTAGTAAATGATCTACGGACATACTTTAGCCTTTTCCTAATGACTGGGGGTCATTATTAGGAATCCCAGTTATTTTACTGTACTGTGGATATAGTTCTACAGACATATGGCAATGGCATAAGACACTGAAATGATGAATGGGTATTGGCCATGGGTGAGACACCGGCAACCTGATTCCATGAAAAGTCCTTGGACATCAGGCTGCTTTTTGGTCAGATGTCCTTTGGCTCATCATACAGGGGGAAAAGGAGAACATTTTACTTATTCCTTTGTGGTCATGTAACATGGGTGATTTTTCTGCAAGATTAACCAGGCTTCTACAGATCAACTAGTCTACTGCTTACTCAAAATACCAAGATTATGAATCTGTAAAGCCCATGACCCTTCCTGGGTACAAAACTCAAGGGAGCAGAGGGGGAAGGTCTGTTTGGATGTGATGCCAACAAGTTCAAGGTATGGGGTTCGATTTCTCTTAGCTTTGCAAGACCAGAGCCTGAACTCTTGACAAGTGATTTGCAAATGTGTGAAATTGGCCATAATTATTTTGGGCAGGTCAGCTCATCCATTTCTACTGGTAGGAAAAGAATTCAAAGGACATGCTCAATTGATGGGAGATCACAAGAGTCATTTTCACACATGAAAGACTATTACAATGAGGTAAGAAAAGAAGAAAGCTGAGCTCCTGCTCTGTAGACTGGGAAATGGATTTTCATATGGATTTTAAAAAAAAAAGTATAAAGCCTGCTCTTTGCCCTTGAGGAGCTTATAATTCAGTTAAGCAATAAGAAAAATATGCACAGGATAAAAGAAAACAAAACAATTGCATTCAGTAAATAAGCGCCTGACAATTCCTGCTACAGGGTTTCAGAGGAAAGAACACTTTTGGATAGTCAAATATATCTGTACATCTGACACCTTTTCACCATCAATCCTACTACTAGAGATATACCCCAAGATGGACCAAACCAGAAACAAAGGTTCCATCTCTACCAAAATCATTCCAACTGCTCTTTTTGTCATATCCAAACCAACTGGAAACAAAGTAGACAGCCGTTGCTTGAGAAATGACTGCTCAGACTACATATGTAATTGTATTAAAATGTTATTGTGCCATCGGAAATGAAGACTGTAAGGAATTCATAGACTTACATTGACTCAGAGTAAAGGAAGCAGAATCAAGAGAAAAATAATAATATAATATAATATAATACAATATAATATAATATATAAAAATAATATAAATCAAAACTGAAATAATATAAATCAAAACAACACTAAAAAGTGGACGAGCTCCAATCAGTGCAGTGGCCCATGCTGGGTCCAGGAGATGAAGGGAGGATGCTGTGTGAGGTCAGGCAAATCATGTAACATCTCAACGCTCCAGGAATCTCCTGAACGATTCACTGGCAGAGGAGGTCACTATCTGTACCGGCAGAGGAAGATTCGTCATCGGGGTGCTTCCTCCACTGTGGAGTTCTAGGTCTGGACCCCCAAAAAAGAGTGAACTAATAAGGTATGTGTCTTTTCACATAACTCACGGAGGGAGATCTGCAGCAATGGAAACTGGACAAACTCTACCGGCTGGAAGACAAAAGGCTCTGTTTACAAGTTTGGCGGTAGCCTTTTCCCAAAGCAATGGTGTGACTGGAGGTCTGATATATTACAGCTTTAGGAGTTCAAGGACTTTAGGAAAGATGAGGCTGGGATTAATGAGTGAAGCATTTCTGGACCTGACCTGTTTCTCGTAGAAAGCACAGAAACTGGACTTTGAAAAGCAGGGGGGAGTGGGGGGGGGGGTGGAGGAAGATTCTTCCACGTAAGGGAAGTAGTAAAAGCAAAGAGGCAATGATGGGAATGAGTGCGACTTGTATAAAGAACACGACAAATAAAATGGGCTGCCTGGAGCAGGGTCGGGGGCTCACATTGGGGAGTCACAGGTGATAAGGTCTAACTAAACAGTGGAGGATCTTGTACACGGGAGGCTGGTCGGCCAGACTAAGAAGCTTGGACTCGATGCAAGGGTTAGTGAGAAGTCACCACAGTATCTGAATAGGGAAATGATCTGATAAAATACCAGGGGGAGGGGGTTTATAGGAAAAAGACCTCAAGACTGATCTCTCCAGAAAAGCCTCAAGGTCTCCCAGGCTTCTCAGAACCCCAAGGCTGGATCTCCCTGCTTCACCAGCATGGTACGTCCTTAGTCCAACTCGCTGGAATGACTTAGGCCTTGGGAAAACCGAACCACGCCATCCAGGTTCACACAATGACTGGGATCACAAAGTTACATGAGCAGTTTATAACAGGAAATCTCCGTTTCCAGCAAAGCAGTTTACTTGGGAAGCCAAATTAAGATGAGGCTGCTTGCTAAGTACAGGAGACACACACTAGGAGGATGTCTAGAGACAGACTGGCCCAAACTGGCTATTCTGCAGCTCCAACATCCAGATATCTGGGCGTGAGCTAGACTGATGGTGGGGAAAACGATTTCTTGTGCAATGCTCTAACGTCTGTTTTAATTCTGAATTGGCTGAGAAGCTAACGCGGCCTTCAAAGTTTAAACTCGATTAGTTTTGTGGTGGATTTTGTTTGTTCTAAGAGAAAAAAAAAACAGCTTTAAGGAAAATCAAAAAGAGGAACAAATGTCAATTTGCCTCAATCTAATGATGACTCAGAGGTATCAATAAGTGATCCCATCAGAGGCGGTCGGACAGACTGGACAAATGGCAATAATACGCCCCTTACCTCAGAGCAAGCATTTATTGAGTGCATGCTCTAGTTCAGGCCAAAAATACGGTCCCTGACTTCATGGAGCTTACATTCGAATGGGGGAGACAACAGGCAAACAACTGTGTAATTACACTTACACACACACACACACACACACACACACACACACACACACAGAGTAAATGGAAGGTCATCTAAGAGCAAGACACACTAGCTTTGAGGGACCGCGAAAGGTCTTCCTGGGAAAGGCAGGCACTTTGCTCATCTGCCAGCAGCATATACATGTGAGATATTATGCTCTGTTAATTTTGTTTGGGTTTCTGAATATTTTTTCCTGACCAAAATCCATCCCTCCTGCTTCTTGAGACTTCTGTACCTATCCTGGTTTAACAAGCTCCTCAGCTCCCCCACCGCCCCTCTTCCACAGCCAGCCGCCACTCAGCCGACACCACCCTGACTCATGGAACAGATGGTGGGTGGACTGCATCCTCCTTTGAGGGTTACATGACACAGCTCTATTAGCCTCGGGCTATACTAGTCCTTTAAACCACTGCGAGAGATTTAATCTGGCTCCAAAATGTGTCCTGGGCTGTGTGGCTACCCAAGTCACTTAATTACTATCTGACTCAGTTTCCTCATCTACTTGCCAGGAGAGTTTTGAGGACACAATGAAATGATTCAGATAGAGATGTAGATACAGATACAAATGTACTGATAACTTTGCAAACCTTCCAGTGCTATATAATTGTTCACTGTTATTACTACATTTAACATCTTTAGACAGAAAAATATTGCCAGAAGGATAATTTCCTAGAAGATCCCCTAGGGTTACATAAAGACCAGTGGAGAAGGCTGCTCAGTCTGCTGTTTCCTCTGCGTGGTTTGCACACACAGCTGCCTCGGCCCGTCTCCTCTGCTGCACAGTAAATTCCTTGAGAAAAGGAATCTCCCAGCCCTTCTGAGGCTCCCTCCACATGTAACCCAGCCCGAGGCACATAACAGATAATTAACAAACATCTCCTGGCTTAGCTTGATGTTACCTACAAAGGAGAGATAGTCAACTTGCAGGAAATGCTATAAACTGAGAGTTCAAGTTCTACATTCTATATATGGGGGCAGTGGATAGAGTGCCAGGCCTGGAGTCAGGAAGACCTGAGTTCAAATTTGACCTCAGACACTTGACCTCAGATTTCTGGGTCAGTCACTTCACCCTGTTTGCCTCAGTTTCTTCATCTGTAAAATGAGCTAGAGAAAGAAATAGCAAACCACTCCAGTATTTTTGCCAAGAAAACCCCAAATGGGGTGACAGAGTCAGACATGATTAAAATGACCAAACAACAACAATGGTTTCCTCCTCTGCGAGGAAGAATAAAAAATGGGGACCATAGCAGTATCTATTCCCCAGGGTGGTTGTGAGAATCAAATGAGATGATGTTTGTAAGGCGCTTAGCACAGCTCAGTCTGGCACATAGTAGGCGTCATATAAATGTTAGCAATGTTCTATAAATTGTTAGCAATTACAGAGCATTACATAAATTGTTGGCAACTACGAGGAGGAGGAGGAAGGGAGGAGGACAGGCGTGTCTTGTCGCCATTCTATTTCTGCACTTTCGGTCTTTCATTCTCCCAACTGGCACCTTTTCATTCTTAGGCATAGAAGGCAGAGTGGGGTCAATCAGCTGGCTTTGGCATCAGACGACCCGGGCTTTCGTTCCAGTGAAGCCGCCTACTTTCTGTGGTCTGTGGAAGCTCCTTAAACTTCTCTGGACCTCAGGGACCTAATCTGTAAAATGCAGGGGCTCGACCGCTCCAGGCTCCTTACACCATCCTCCCCTCCGCATATCCTGCGATCCTCTGACACCGGCCTCCGGGCTGTTCAAGAAAGACACTCCATCTCTAGATGCCTCCGAGATTTCCTCTGGCTGCCCCCCTCACGCCTAGAATGTTCTCCCTTCTCATCTCTGCCTTCTGGCTTCCCAGGCTTCCTTTAGGTCACAACTAAAACCCCACCTTCTACAAGAAGCCTTTCCTGGTTCCCCCAAAGCAAGTGCCTTCCCTCTGTCATTATATCTAAACATGCACGCACATATAACATATACATACAGTGCATATATGCATATGTACATACATATTCAGGGCCTGGGTTCAAATCCTGCCTGCGACATTTACTAGCTAGGTGACTCTAGGCAAGATGCTTCACCTCTGTGAGGCTCAGTTTCACCATCCATAATGTGGGAACAATCTTACCTGTACCACTTACTTCAAAGCGTAGTGAAAAAGATCAAATGAGAAAATGGATGAACAGCGACTTGCAAACCTTAAAGCACTACATAAATGTCAGCTGTTATTATTATTATTATTATTATTATTGTAATTGCCAAAATCTAGTCTAAGATATTATCATTGTGAATGAACTTTTTTTGCCTCAAATTTATTTAACATGTTTTATAACATAGTAATGACTTCCATCTTAAAATGACAACATTCACTATACTGTGGGGTGCTTTTATAATATACTTAGAAAGTATTAAGTAAAAACCAGTAAATGGAATCAGCAAACTTGGAGAAATCAAACTAATTCAACGATACAGCTTTATGAAGTCTGCCAGCATCTCTCCACCAGGGATGTGACTAACATATGGGCTGTAAAATTCTCTTTCCCATTTTAGGTTCCATTTTCCTAATTAGCTCCCTACCACAAAAGGGCCTTAGTCCCACAAGGCACACGTCAGTTGGGCGACCACGGCTTTCAGCACCCAACATTCACATGTTACTAACCTTGCTAATTGGCCAGTGGCGTCTCCAGACCTGCTCTGGCCTCACAGCCATCTTGTTTGCGATGATCTGAATGATACCAGGCCCAGTCAGTCTCAGCGCAATGCTGTAGCCTCCTAAAGCCAAGGCTGCATTAGGCAGGGCAGCCTTAAAAGATGAATTAGCAGATTGGAAGGGGGATCTTCTATGCTACAGTTGGAAGACAATTTGGGGACCATCCTGATTTTTCTTTAATATTTTCAATCTACGTGAAAATTTAAGACATATTCACTATTATCTTCCAACCCTACTAAACTCTGGGACATCTTAAGCGCAGTCTTCTTTGAAGGCAATGGGACAGACTCCATCAGCATCTCTCAACCTGAACCATAATGTCGACGGCTGAGATATCTCAATGGTCTTCTCTTGTGGCACCTCTGGGTAGCTCGGGGGGCAGGGGCAGAGGCAGAGGCCAAGAGGGAAGGGAGAAAGGTAGAGATGGAGAAAGGGAAATGCAGGGAGAGTAAAGAAGAGGTTTTGTAAGTTTCTAAGTCCAAAGACATGGGACTTTTACTTGTTGCCAATTAGTGCTGGTGGATTGATGGCTGGGAGACACTGGACTAGAGGAATTCCTAACAAGATCTTCCGTCCTGCTACTCATTAACAAGGTTTGAGATCATTTTTAACTCACTGTTGACTGAAAGCAGCTGAAAACAGTTCATGATTACGAAATTTATGCAAGAGCAATATACATATTCATGGATGCTGAGCTAGAAGGGGCCTCCAAAGTCTAAGGGATGCAATGCCATAAACATTGACTAAGTAGTTAATCTTCAACATTTTTCACAACTATTACAATATATTCAGATGCACAGATGTGCACATTCATGCATACTTAATGGATCTCTAGGGAAGGTAATCAGGTTTTGTCCAAACTTTCATGTAAAGGGATCTCAAAGACAACTCTCTCTGCAAAATGTGGATGCTGCCCGTAAGACCAACAATGATGTCCCATTGTGATTTACCCAATGTAACAGCTCATAAGGGCCTAAGGAAGGGTTCAAACCCAGGCCTTCTGACCCCAAGTCCATTCCTTGATCCACATGACCTCAAGGCGTGGGCGTCCCCCTTCACACCACAACGACACATAGTTGAGGACATCGCCTAGCTGGTGAAGGGCCGCGAGAGCGTGACTGATTTGGGGGTAACTGATTGGATCAGGGTTACTGTAGATCTGGGACCCATGTTTGGACTCAGATCTGGTAGGAAAAGATCAGAGGACCAGAGGAGAGCTGAGTCCATATACACACAGAGTACAGGATCCGACTGGAGAGGGAAAGGAGGAGCCTGTCCATTCACTTGGTTCCCCAAAGAACTTCCAGGCCCCAGAAGTGGCAGATCCTCTCAGCCTGAGATGTAGCAGCAGCCAGGGTAGTGAGAAAGTGGCCAGAGCTTCTGACTGAGGAGAGGAGGCTTTGGCTCCAGTCCTTCAATCCAGCCTTCTGGAAAGCAGAGCCACACAGCCCCAGAGCTGGGTAACAGCAAGAAATTGGGCTACACTGTGGGGGAATCCTAAGGTCATTGAGTCAGAGCTGAAGGTGATCTCACTGAAGCCCTCGGATACTCCAAGAGGGTGGGAGACCAGTCACACAGCCAGGAACGGGCAGAGCCCATGGTCCTCCCCTCCAGCCGGATGCCTCCCAGCTGGGCCCCACCCAGCCCTGCTCCTGCAACAAGGAAGAGAGGCATTCTCCACCGGAGCTCCCCAGGGCAGAAGGCAACACCAGAAGCCCAGAGGACTACCAAGGTCCTGCCTGTACTGCTTGGGGTGGGGTGAGGCAGCCCCTGAGAGATGGTGACCAAGGGCTCAGCACCACAGGGCATCTCCCTCCACCCCAAAGTGTCTCTCCCCTGCACCGGCCAGGAGTCTACCCTTCACTGCCTCCGCCACCTCAATTCTAGCCTCTTCGGGTGAAAAGAAGGGCCAGACCTTCCTGGGATCATGTGCCCTGTGCCTTCCATCTCCTGCTGGGCACAGCATGCCCCATGAGAGAAGGCTGCAGGTGTGGGGCCAGGTCTCTTCATCTGCCCCAAACTGATGACTTCCATCTGAGCCATCCATACCCCACAACCTCCAATCCCCTAGCCCCTGGCCATCTCCCCTGCACTAGCCACTCTCTCCTCTCTTCTCCATCTCAACCCCTGGTGAACAAATGTGACCCTACACTGTCCTCCTCTTGAGTCCCTTGGCCCCTGTCATGTCATCCTCGCATCACCAGGTGCGCCCTCCAAGCCTCAGCCTTGGATCACTGCCGCCATCTGTTGCTTTCATTCCAATATGAGATGCTGGACAAGGATGGAGATAAAGTCATTGTGATTGGGTACACTTCAAATTTATGTCATACAACCTCATCTGGGCCCTCACTGCTGCATGGCAATCCTACTCTACGTCTCTCATCGCTCTCCCACTTTCCATAGCAGCTCCTCCCATCCTCCCCCACCCACTCAGTTGAGAACCCTGCCTCATATTTCACAGAAGAAAATTGAGGCTGTTTGCTGTAGGCTCCTTCTTCTCCCCTCTTCCTCATCTCCTATCACTCATATGCTTTCTGTCACAATCTACTTCTTAAATCTTGTCTCATATGATGAGGGGGCCTTACTCCTTATCAAAGCTAACCCCCATACCTGCTCAAGTGATCCCATTCCATCCTGTCTCCTCCAACAGATTGCCCTATCTGTGATCCCCAATCTGTCAATTATTCTCAATTTCTCCCTGTCTATGGTTCATTTCTACTGCCTACAAACATGCTCATATCTCCTCTCTCCTAAAAAACCCCTCACTTGATCTTTCCTTCCCTGCTAACTAGGTCCTATATATCTTTTGTCCTTTGCAGCTAACCTCCTCAAAAAGCCATCTACAATAGGTACCTCCACTTTCTTCCTTTTCACTCTCTTCTTAGCCCCTTGCAATCTGGCTTCCAATCGCATCAGTCTATCAAACTGCTCTCTACAAAGGTACCGATGATCTCTTAGCTGCCAAATCCAATGACCTTTTCTCAATCCTCTTCTCCCCGACTTCTCTGCATCCTTCAACACTGTGGATCACCCTCTCTTCCCTGATACTCCATTTTCTCTAGGCTTGTGGGACACACTCCATCCTGGTTCTCCTTATACCTCTCTGACCGTTCCTTCTCTGTCTCCTTTGTTAGAACCTCCTTCAGATCACATCTTCTTACCATGCGTGTCTCTCAGGGTTCTACCCTGGGGCCTCTTCTCTTCTCCCTCTACATTACTTCACTTGGAGATCTCATCAGCTCCCGTGGATTTAATTACCATTGCTAAGGCTTCTCTTTTGGTTTTGTTTTACAATTTCTTGATTTCTCATAAAGTCATTGGCTTCCATTTGTTCCATTCTAATTTTTAAGGAAGTATTTTCTTCAGTGAGCTTTTGGACTTCCTTTTCCATTTGGCCAATTTTGCTTTTTAGGGCATTATTCTCCTCATTGGCTTTTTGGACCTCTTTTGCCATTTGGGTTGGGCTATTTTTTAAGGTGTTATTTTCTTCAGTATATTTTTGGGTCTCCTTTAGCAAGCTGTCGACTTGTTTTTCACGATTTTCTTGCATCACTCTCATTTCTCTTCCCAGTTTTTCCTCTACTTCTCTTACTTGCTTCTCAAAATCCTTCTGGAGCTCTTTCAAGACCTGGGACTGATTCATACTTTTCATGGAGGCTTTGGAAGTAGGAGCTTTGACTTTGTCATCTTCTGGTTGTATTTTTTGATCTTCTTTGTCACCAAAGAAAGATTCTATGGTCTGACTTTTTTTTATGCTGTTTGCTCATGTTTCCAGCCAATTACTTGAGTTTTATACTCTTTGTTAAGGTAGGGGTCTGCTTCTAGTGTGAAGAATGTACCGTCCCAAGCTTCGGGGGTTTTGTGCAGCTGTTTTCAGAGATATTTCTAGGGACTTGTAAGTTTTCAGTTCTTCCAAGGTGGTATGATCAAAGGTGAGTTGTTTATTCCTCTCCTGGCCTGTGCTCTGGTCTATGAGTGACCACAGGCACTCTTTTCTACTTTGGAATTGTGAGGAGAATTCCCTCTCTACCGCCACTACAAGCTCCACCATGCCAGTGCTCCTCCTCATCCCAGGACTGCCATCCAGCAATGTGGCCCAGATCCAAGCACAGGCAAAGCAAGAGAATCCTGCCTCAGCGCCAACAAAGAGATCCCTGCAATCCCCGCTCTGATCAGCCCCTTGATTCCACCTCAGTCTGTGGGCCGAGAGCTCTGGAAGCAGCCACTGCCCTGGCGCTGCACTGGAGTGAGACCAAGCTTCTCTCTTACCACAGTCACAGACCTTTCTTACTGACCTTCTAAGTTGTCTTTGGTGTTTATGGGTTAAGAAGTCTGGAAACTGTCACAGCTGCTTGTGATTCAGTCCCCTGAGGCCCGGTCTTTGCCAGTGGGGCCTACGCTGAGCTGTGGTGCTCTCTCAGCCAGGGGCAATAGACCTTTCCAATCAACTATTCAGGTTGTCTTAGGTTGGAAATTTGTTTCACTCTGTCTTTCTGTGGGTTCTGCTGCTCTAAAATTTGTTTAGAGCCATTTTTACAGGTATTTGGAGAGGTTTGGGGGAGAGCTCAAGCAAGTCACCGTTTTTACTCCACCATCCATTCTGCCCCCTATGCTGAGGCTTCTCAAATGTACCTTTCCTGCTCCTAACTCTCTGATGACCTCCAATCTTGACTTTCCAACTGCCTTCCAGATATCTCACACTAGCTGTCCAGCAGACATCTTAAACTCAACATGTCCAAAATTGGACTCACTATTTTTCTTCCAAAACCCTTCCTACCTCCTACCTTCCCTATTACTATAGAGGGTATTGTATCTTCCCAGTCCTTCAGGCTCATAATCTAGAAGTCATCCTGGACGTCTTACGACCTCTCACTGCCCATGTCCAAGCTGCTGGGCCTATAGATTTCACCTCTGCAGCATCTCTCGAATATGCCCCCTTCTTTCCTCTGGTGCAGACCCCCCTCATCACCTCACGCCTGGAGTACAGCAATAGCTGCAGGTAGGTCTGCCTGCCTCAAGGCTCTCCCCACTCCCATCCACCCTCCATTTGGCCACTAAAGGGAGTTTCCTAAACCAAAGTCTAACCATGTCACCCACCCCCAGATTAGTAAGAATAGATTTTGTAGCAAATTGGGGGGGAAGGGGAGTAAATTCAATGGTAAGGAAATTAATACAAATTAAATACAATGTAAACTAAACAACAGATAGAGATTATGACTATATCCTCAGCAAAACATAACAGGTTGAGAAATCATCTGGCAAGACAGAAATGTACTCCAATAGTTTGTAAATCACACTCTTCAAAAGGGAGATTTTCAAAGGGACCCTATAACCTGATTACAGCCCCAGTGGAAACACAAGAACAAACAAGACGTCATCCACTGGGTATCTTAATTATTTTAAATTATATTTCCATTTACTTTGCTAGTAGAGGAGACTTTAAAGAAAATTTACTAACATGACAGATGACTAACTTGAAAAATATATCAGCTAGGATGACATTTCATGATGTTTGTGTTTGCAGTTTTAAATATCTTCTCAGAGAATCACAGTTTTAAATCCCATGGTATTTTTTCTTTCTTACAAAAACTGAGATGTTTTCTTTTAGTGGTTCTCTTAAAAATGAACCAATGTCATTTCAATAAATTTCACTTTTACCCTTTTAAATATAAAAAAATGAAATCAACATCTTTCAAGCAGTTTTGACCTAGAGAACTCTAAATCAATCTAATATAACCTATGTCATATGCTCTTAGGATATATATATATATATATTCTGACATTTCATTATTCCTTATAATATCTTAGGAAAAAGCAAATAGGAGCAGGTATATTCATTTATACATACTCAATCACTGGGTAATAGAACAGGGAAGACTGAACCTCAACTCTTCATCCAATGCATTTTCTATTAGACAACATTGCTTTTTATTAAATGTGAAATAAGAACAATGGTGGCATTCCTAACATTATATACCCTCCTTCCAAGTTGTGGGTCTAAGATTCCAAGAACCTTTGTAGAGAGAGACACAAAAATGAGTCCATAGTTACCATCTTCAAGGAGGATAATCAGACATCTACAGAAGTCAGAGACTGTGCTACGTTCACGGAGGAGAAGCGAGTGAAGGTTTGTGCAAATTGGAGAAGATTAAATCCATGCATTAGAGAGAGATTAACCTGGCAGCAAAGCCTAGTATGGATGTAGGGAGAGACTTGAGGGAGAAGCCTTCTGAAACATAAAGGAAATACCATATTTTAATACTGATCTATTTTGGCTAATATTTTGGTCAAATTCCAATTGTCCCTCTTCCTTTTTTCCCTACCAAAAATATTATTTCTCAACTCATCAAGTGATTAAGAAAAATAGAGGGCCAGATTCAGAGGATCAGATTGGCAGGATAAGGGAGGTCTTCTTGAAGTGGAGACCCCTTCTCTAGCTTAGGCCTTCTACAAACCTCAGTTAAAGACATCAGTCTCCTCTCTACCCTTGACCTTCATAATCACTTCTAAACAAACATTGCTTTTTCTATTCTTGTGGAATTGAAAAGATATTAGTGTTGAGTTTATTTATGGGAAAGATGTTCTGTAAATAGTAAGTAGTATTGTGTCATCATTATCCTAAGTTTCTTTTTTTTTTTCCTCCGAGCTTTCCCTTCAGTAACTCTAACAAGTTTGCTACTAATATTCCACAACAAGCCACATCACCCTACAACATGGCAACTCACCAGGAAACAAAAACATCACCCAGTGACAAGGTAATCAGCATCTTGGTTTACAACGTGTGAATCACAGAAGGGAGAAAACCAATCATTAGATAAAAATAGATCAACATTCAACCAGGATGGCTTCAAGCTTCCTCTTGGAACTGGCTCAATGAACAGAGATAAAAATAAAAAGCAGACACAGAAAAGAAGGCTCTTTCCAACTACTTAACTGCAAGATGTTGAGAACTACTAGTCTTAAACATTCCCCCCTCCCTACAGGAAAAAAAGGCCCCATAATAACTATAGTTATAGTAAATGTCATGAAAATGTTTAATGATCCTTTTATGGTTCCAACTGTCAACATTTGGAGATTATAAAAGGAGAGCTCTCTTTCTGCCCTCAAACACATCTCCTCCCATCTCCTCTAGAACCTCGATCCACCTTGCTCTTTTTAAATACGTTTTTATTTATATCTTTTGTTTTTACATCACCAGAATTTTTTCTGGTCTCCTTCGCCCAAGAGTCAAGCCATATATTAAATCTTATTTTTTAAAGAAAAAAACAAAGAGAACAAAATCAGCAAGACCAATCAACACATAAAAAACACATGAAAATATACTCGGTCTTTTATACCCTCTGTCTTCTCCTATCTCTTCTTTGGGGACACTCACATCCTTTGTAATTTTGCACCATTCATGCTTGACTGTTTGCTGGTTATTGCTCTTTCCATTTACACTGTTGTAGTCACTGTGTAGACTGTTTTCCCGGTTCTGCTTACTTCACTCTGGATCAGTTCACGTAAGTGTTTCCGTGCTTCTCTGTAATCTTCCTATTTGTTGTTTCTTATAACATAACACATTTCTTCTAATATAGCACAGTAACATCCCATCACATTCATATACCACCATTTGCTTAGTTATCACTCAATCGATGGCATCTACTTTGTTTCCAATTCTTTGCTGCCACAAAAAGTGTGGCTACAAATGTTTGGGTGTCTATTATATAGGAGGTTTTTTTTTTTCTAACCAATGGGCTCCTTGGGGTAGATGCTTAGTTAATCTTGCTCTTTCTTCAATCTCTTCCTCTCCACTGGCTCCTTCCCTTTTGCCTACATGACTGCTCAGGCCTCCCCTAGCCTCGAAAACAGACACTACAACCCCTTCCTTGATCCTAACCCTTAAGCTATCGTCCTACATTTTTTTGTCCTGCACTTACTTCCACTGCCTTGACCATCTTCTCCAAAGATCCTTGTTCATCATCACTAGCCAGGAATGTCCACACTACTCCTTTGCACTTAGCACATCCTGCCTTGTAGTCTACTTCTTTTTCTTTCAGACATGTGCTTTCCCCCATTATGTTCTAATGTTATTGTTTTTCATTTCATACTCCCAGCGTCTTGCACACAGGAGACACTTAACACGTAGCAGCCTTTAGGAGAAGGAGAGGAGTCTTTTGTTTTTAAGATTTGTTTTTCTATGAACACTTTTTTCAAGAACTAACTTCGCAGTATCTTGTGATTCAAATGCACTAGTAAAGAGAG
Source organism: Vombatus ursinus (assembly GCF_900497805.2). Classification (NCBI taxonomy): domain Eukaryota; kingdom Metazoa; phylum Chordata; class Mammalia; order Diprotodontia; family Vombatidae; genus Vombatus; species Vombatus ursinus. The sequence goes on along the minus strand of NW_020954577.1, from coordinate 46,163,749 downwards.
ATATTCCCAATGGCATTTATTATTCTCATCATGATTTTGGCTAACCATTAAATTCTCTTAGTTCAAAGAGATAATAAGTACTGCATATTAATTGATGTGATAAATTCTAGTTGTTCCTGGTAACTCCTGAGTAAATGATGTGTTTGTAATAATAACTGTAGGCAACCAGGAGTTGAGGGCTCAGAACTGAGTCCCCTGTGGACAGACCCTTGTTCCACTGATTCCAGAGAGCGCCGCCTTCTCTGGCCATTGAGAAGACAAGCAGGAACCAGAGAAGCCATCCAAGCCTTTCCTAGCTCCACTTTCCTCCTTGGTTTACTTAACTTGCTCATTTCAATAAGCTGTACTGAGAAATCTCCATACTGATCTTTGTTTCAAATGGAGCATGCCAAGGAGTAGGTATGGGCCCATGGGCCTGTGCCTGATTGGGGGGAGATATTTCTTTAAAATGTTTCTAACACAGATTAGCAACTCTTTGTGCTCCCTTTCAATGCCTTATCATCTTTGAAACAGGAACTACAGGATAAGCAATCTGATAAACAAGTTTCAAGGTTTCTTGATTCCCCAGTAGCTTTTCTGTGAGGTCCTCACATCCACCTTAGGTGCAAAGCAAGCTCGTGGTGTTCTTTTTTTTTTCTTTCCCTTTTTAACTTGTAATTGTGAGTTGCAGAGAAGAGGTTGCCATGTACCAGTAGGCAGAATTTCCTCTTCAGGGAGTTCCCTGTATCAATGAAACCACAATTGTCCAGCCCTTCATCCTCTAATTTCTACAGAATATCCTCCTTATACCACCAGGGCCTAGGAGGCAGTAAAAGGGCCCAATAATCCACTACAGCAAATGTGGCTGAAGATATATTACCTGGTCTGGGTACTGGGGGGGAATCTGAAGTTGAGTGAAGCCAGAAGCCCTCTTATTCGGGGCTCACGCTCTAGCCAAAGGACACAGCCAGGGAACTTGAGTACGAAATACCAGATGACAATTCAATTCAGTGAGCCTTTATTACCCTCCTCCACGTGCTGGGCACTTTGAGAAAGCCTGGAGATACAAAGACAAAAACAAATGGCTCCTCTCAAAGAGCTTACCTTCTACTGGTAAGGGCATTAGAGAGGTTCTACAGGAGGTGCAAAGGTGAGAAGGCCAGTAGGGACTGAGAGGGATTTAAAGAGGGTTCAGGGAGAACGGTCTCATAACTCCAGAACTGGAAGGACCTCAGGCCACCTAGGCCAAGGCCCTCATTTTACAAAGGAAATTGAGGCCCATGGAAATGAAGTGCCTTGTCCAGGTCATGCAGGCAGTATTCTAATCCGGGTTTGAACCCTGGTCCTCAGACCCTTGAGTCAAGCATTTTTCTACTCTTCCTATTCTGTTTCCCATGAAAAATGGAAGGAATTCAGTAAGTGAGGAGAAGAAGGAAGGAAGGACATCAGGATAGAGGCCCAGCAGAAACAAAGCCCTGGAGGAGTGAAAGCCCACAGTACCTCTGGAGGGCAGAGAAGTCCAGCTGGTTGGAAGGCAGAGCTAAGGAGGGGCCAAGAACAGTCACCGATGCACCCTCCTCAACTGGCATTTAAGTCTCTCCAAAATCTGACTCCAACACACCCGCAAAAAGGCTGAAGCCCACCACGGGAGGCAGGCTCTCAGCCACGCACACAGGGCGGGGGAGAGCCAATGGACAGACTCCAGGCTGCCCTGGCTTATGTCCACAAGGGGTATCAAAAGGATACCTAGCTGGGAGGGCATGGACAAAGTCGTTCAGGAGGAGAAAGTGAGGCTGGGTGGCAGTGGGTTTTATTAGAAGATGTGTGCATCTTCATCACAGATCCAGCCAACTGTTCTAAAGATTCCTGTGACTATTACGACTGAGGAACTCATGGGATAACAAGGAGAGTCACGGAGTGAAAAGTCAGAATGCAGCCCCCCTTGGCTTCTTGAGGCTGCCTCTTAAAGCACTAGATAACCACGTTATGACTCCAAAAAAGGGACGTGGAGATAAGAAGGGCGATCACAAAGAAGCTCCCTTCTCTGCTGACCATCGCCATACAATGTGGCCAGAAAGAAGGAAGCAGCGGGATTAGACGGTATTGACCTTTTCTAAGTTTCTTCCCTAGAGGGTGGGTTGTGGGGAAACAAGATAACAAGTCCAAGAATCAGTGGTGACTCAGAGAAGAGAGCTGGGAAACCCCAAGGGAACTCCTACTTCTTGACCCCAAAGTCCTCGGTGGAGATAACAGTCGAGATGCCTGACCACGAGCTTTGCGGCGGCACCCCAAGGACTCTGGGACTTTACCATCCCCCGGACTATGAACCTTTCCTCTTTGCATCTCCGCACTTAGCACAGGGCTTTGCACACAGCAAATGCTTCATAAAAGCTATGTTCTTCCAATAGAGACTCTACATGGGATAACAAGAGAGAAGCAAGAGTAGAGGAAGATATTGAAAAGAAACAATGTTAGAGGGTGAGTTGGGGGGAAGCACACAGAAGAGGGGAGAGGGAGTCATTCCGTCAGAATCAGCGCTCCTCCAACAAAGGACGTTCCAAAGGGGGAACCTGTCAGGAAGGACCCGAGATAGGGGAAAGAGCCAAATCCCACCGCCTCAAATTGGAACACTGACACCAAAAATTGATTAGAAATAAAAGAAAGCTATCACATCACTCTTGGCTCTAAAATGCTTCCAGATGGGTGGCCTAGGGGAGTGGTGATGGAAAACAAAACCTTTCACCTCTTGATCACTCATTCCAATTTGAGCCATTAATATTTGACAGCTGCTTAGATGTCAATCATCTCTGAAAATGTCCCACAAAAAAAAAAAAAAAGAATAAAGCCACAGGCTCCAAGCAGTGACCTCTGGAAAGCTCAGTCAAAGGATCAAGAAGTGAAAAATTCCTAAGACTGATCTGCACTTTCTGGGAAAGTGATGAAAAGGGATGTGACCCAAAGCATGGCAGGCCCTAGGCTGCCTGGAGGTCCTGCTCTGGAAACAAGACTTAACGACTGACTAAACCAACCTCAAGAGGCATCTGCTTCTTCCCCTGTCAGGTCCATTCACACCCTCTCCCCTACCCCTTTGGATTAAAAAGCAGTCTGTATAAAACAGCTGCCTCACCCCTAGGAGTTAATTCTCTCTGGTCACATTTTCTTGTAGCAGAACTCATTAAAACGGATTTCTGGTTCTTGGTGCTCTTCTTTGTATCATCATTAAAGTATTCACATTCTTTGCTTTAAAAAAAGGTTTCCTGATCATTTTAGTCTGGACATCTTAGTCATCTGGGGGCATAAATCCCCACACACCAGAACTGAGCCATCTCTTGAAACAGAGAACAGTAGCAAAGCAATAAGAACTGAGGCACCAGCTGTGTAGACAACAGGTGCCACTTTCTGTCCCTATGGGCTCAGCTTCCCTTGCAGATGTGGGAGGGAAATATATTCTTTTATTTGGTCTCCAGGCCAAGACCGGCTATTACAATTCCTCTTAAGTCTTTTTATTTTCATTATGGCAGTCACTGTGTAGGTCATTCTTTCGGTTCTGCTCATCTTCACTTTGCATCAGTTCATACAAACCTCTCCACGTTTCTCTGAGTTCCTCATACTGGTCATTTCTCACTACACAACACGTCAATACGTTCCTAAGCCGTAGTCTGTTCTATCATTTGTTATCTGATGGACACCCGATCTATCCAGTCCTGAAGTGCTGCCGCGAGAGCGTGTGGTGTGATGGGAAGAGGCCGGGACGTGGAGTCAGGCCGAACCTGCTCATCACGCGTGACCGTGGACAAGTCTCTCCCCATCTTGGAGCTCAGCGAGGAGGTTAAATGGAATGCTCTCCAAGGTCCCCCGCTAAGGTTTAAACAGAGAATGCCCTGAGTCTGTACATACAGGGCCTTCCTTTTTGTCTCCGACCTTGCACGCGTGGATGTGCCTACGAGCAGGATTTCTGGGTCAGGTGGCACGCACGGCTCAGTCACTTTCCCTCATGATTCCAAATTAGTTTCCAGAATAGCTGGACCAATTCACAGCTTCCCCAACACCCAACACTGGAACCTGAGAGCTGTTTCCTCATCATAAAATAGGGATGATATCACCTTACAGAGTTGTTGTGAGGATCAAATGAGGTCGTGTATGGTACGACATGGGTGTAATCGAATTACTATCACTATTATTTCAGAACTTGAGGGTTGGAAGGGACTAAGAAGCCCCAAAATCCTCCTCTACACAGTAGGAACTCCACCCATCACATCCCCCACATTCCTCTCAGATTTGTCTTTGGCATTCAGGTGGAAATGGTCCTGGGATCAGTCACTATCCTGCTATCACTCTTTTGTATTGAATAGTCCACAAACAACTGCACCAGAGGATAAAACCACTGCTTTTTGTGGCTGAATAAAAGGATTAGGACGGAAGGTGACTTGGCACAACAGGGGGGCCATGTGGCTCATCCTCTGCCCCAGGATTTGGAGCCCTCCTTCCCTGCTCTCGTTTATGTCAAAAGCTTCTCATTTGACAGAGCGTGGAGATTAGGGGTATTTGGTGCAGTGCGGTTCAGTACGGCAATGAACAGTTCTTGCCCTGCTGAGTTAGGTGCTGGATTTTTGTTTTTGTTTATTAGCTGGTGTTCTGACTAGGTCAGTGACCCCTCGACTTCAGGCCTTCATCCCTCTGACTTAGCCGGCTGTAACAGCTATTGCACTCATCTCCCTGCCTCCAGCACTGCTGCCAAAGTGACAGTCTTGGACCGAGGCCCTTCCCTGCTCCCTGTTGCCTCTAAAATCAAACATAAGCTCCTCTGTTGGCTGCTACCTTCACACGAGGGCACAGAAGCCTCCTGTCCTCGCATACGTTATGTCTCTTCACTCACTGTATCATCCACCCAAACTGGCTCTCCCTACTCGTACACGACATTTCATCTCCTGCAACACCAGCCGGATCCAGGATGTCCACCATCCCGTCCTCACGTCTGCCTTTTGTAATCCCTGGTTTTCTTCAGAGCTCAGTCCACGCATGGCCTCCTACATGAGGCATTCCAGCGGCTGGTGCCTCACTCACCCCCCCCATTACCTGACACCTGCTATGTACATATTTTATATTTACTAATTAATGTGCAGTGTTTGGTGCGGAATGAAAAGCTGTTGGTAGACTGATGACAGTACTGTTTCTCACCATGGCATGGGAACTCTATGAGGGGGAGAACTGCTTCTTTTCTGTCTGTACACCCACCACCTAGCACAGGGCCTGGTATACAGCTGGCACTTGATAATTGCTTGTTGACTGATGGGTAGGATAGTGCCTTCTCAGGACGCTACCTAAATTCCCAGGATGCATTCTTACTACTTTTGCTTATGTTCTAAAGCACTTTAAGCACTTTTTAGGCTCACTTTAAAAGAACATAACTATTTAGCCCAAAATCAATTTTACTTTCCTCAATAAAAAGAGCAATACACTATCATTTTCTCAATCAAATATAATAACTTGAACACCTTGGAGACAATATAACGGAATCTGAAGCAAAACAAACACACAAACAAAACTCCTCAAACTATGAGGTTTTAAAGGATAGCCTCCAAGTCTAATTGCAAACTTGCAGACATCCATCCAGCTGTTGTCCAGCTGTCAGAGTTCAAAACCAAAGCAAATCAGGAATCCCATCTTTGTCTAAGAAGGACAACCCAGCATGAGGATGGGAAACTTTCTCAGGAAAGGAGTAGGAAGGAAAGCAGGAGAAATTCTAGATACGTATTCAGCCATTACTACCAAAAAGGAATGACCGGCATGAACTAGGAGGGATGAGGTTTCAAGATTAAATATTTAAAAAAACACGTCTGATTGACATGTCAGTGAAACGGAGGAAGCTTACCTGAGACATTACCTAAGACATGAATCCTTTTTTAGAGCTGAGGCTTCACAAACCTGACTCACTGGCTGCCAGCTGGGGGCCTGGCTTCACTAGCCATGAGCGACAAGCCCCTTCCTCCTTGGAGAGGGCGCGGGGCTTCTGGCAGCCGCATGCTGCTACCACCCTCCACTCCAACAAACACAGCAAGACTAATGTTATTGACCGGTCTGTGCACGGTGCGCCCCGATCGCCTGATGCAGACTGAAATCCCTCACCAACACGGTCCTTGTTATCCATAGCATGGTCACCAGCCGTAGCAATCAGACCCTACCCAGCACTCAGCCTTGGCCCTGCCATCCTGGGGAGATTCCACACAGTTGTCAAAAAAAAATCCCTAATTCTCACACTAAGTGCTAACTGATAAGGCCACCTTGTAGATCTGCCTTTCCATGGGATGTCAAGGAAGGGAGGTGTAGGAAGGCCACCGTGATGGCTGGACCAGAAGCAAAGGAGGCCCACCTTAGAAAAAAGCCAAAATGACATTCTGAAGTGCCTACCTTGGTGTCATGATGATAGAAAGAGGGGCTTTTAGGAGGCAAATTGGGGCCATTTCTGATTTAATTTAGATACTTGGGAAATTATGCAGAGAATCTAGTATGACCACCTAACCTGCGCTATGCCCAGAAGGGGCTAACATGTTGGAGCAGGACCCAAACTTGGCTCTCAATGCACTTCACACTTCACAAGCAAAAAGGCTCCCAAGTGGACATGCTTGCAGGGCTGTGAGGAAAAAAAAAAAAAACCCAAACAGGCCTAGTCGTCAAACACCATTAATGGCATCACACATTTGTGGAGAGCAATGAAGAGACACTCTTCTCAGAGACGTGCTTATTGCGATGTAGAAGGCCAGCTTCTCAAAGTCTTCTCTACATATAAGGAAGCGAAGAAAACTGATGGACAGTTTGACAACAGCTCATCCCAACAGAAGTTTGAGAAAATACCATTTCTTCTCATTTAAAGGAAGTAAGCCTAAATCCAGAATATTTTCCTTAATTGGGTAAGGGAGAATATACTCTTCAGAGACAAAAATAAAGAGAAATCCACAAATGAGTAGCAAAGCATTTCCCAAGCAATCTGATTTGATTTTATATCCTTTGAGCTTTCAGACATCTGCCACAATGACCAGCGATGGAGTCTGCCAAGAAGCCAGATATAGAACCTCAAATCCAGCTAAGTTGGACGTTTTCATTCTGTAGCTATCCAACTCAAAGAGGCATCCCTGTTTTGCCCAAAACATTAGCACAGATCACTTAATTTTTGCAAGCAGTTTTTGCAATGGTAAAATTGAGAGGAATGTGGCAGAGTGGAAAGAGCCAGCCTCAGGGTCAGGAAGTCCTGGATTCAAGGCCTGCCGCTGGCTGCGTGATCCCAGGCCCTTTGCCAAGACTGGAGGTTATAGAGAAGGTGCCAGATTGCATTGGTAAAGGATATTTACTCATCTGGGAGTTCCCAATGCCATGGTAGATGAAGTCTCTACCCTTGGCCTAAAATTGGCATAATCAATCACTTGGAATAATTCAGTAATTAAAAGCAGCTAAGGAATATGATTTCCTGCATTTCAATGACATGCCAATCACACATGTTTACTTAAATATTTAATTGAAATCTCCTCTGTACAGTTTATATCCATTGTTATTGGAGGTTGGTGGTAATTTGTGAATAAGCATCTAGAATTTATCCTTCCTTGCTCCCTACTCCATTTCCTGACAGTTTTCCCTATCACCAGGCTGTGTTGTCCATCTGACACAAAGATGATATTCCAGACTTGCCTCAGTTAAAGTCCCCTGTCCTGATATGGAAACAACTATGAGTTCTAGACAGCTGTACCAACCAAGCCCAGGGAGCTGAAACAATTGCAGGTACTGGCCTTGATTCAGATGTGCAGCATCCAGGGATCTGTCTAGCTTAAGCCCAGGAAGGTTCAGCCCTAGGGTGGTCACAGGATAAGGAACTTTTGAACATGGCAGCTCCAGAAGGCCCTCTCTTAAAGTCACAAAGGGACCTGTGGTCTGTACTGGTAAGAATACACATACAGAGAAAATAACAGGCTTTTGAGGTTGAAAAAAAATCAATGTAATGTCACTTTCAACCGTAATAAGTCTAAAAACCTATAACCATATGTTGTCATCATTTTAGAGGTTTCCTTTTTTTTGAAATAGGGAAAAGTAAATACCTCCATGGAAATGGCCAGGCCACATTAAGATCAAGGTGCCACACATTTACTTCTTAATCAGATTAAACACTTCATATCAATTACCCCTACGAGTTATGTGCACAAGCAAGTATGAAGCAGTTCTTTGTACTATGCTTACAGGTAGTAATTCAGCCTTTGGAGGGAAAAGGCATCCGGTGTGGGGAGAATTTAAAGTGAGGAGCAACCATAAAATCTTTTAATTTGGGTTATTTTGTTAGAAAACCAGGCACGTCTTGGATATGTTATAATACATTTGTATAAGAACTGGCAAAGCTGGTAGGGGAGAGGGTCAACTGGATATTATAGTAATGGAGAAGGATCTAGGTAGGTTATTTTTTTTAAGCTAGGAGAAAAAATAAAAACTGAAAAAATGTAAAGAGAAACATGGTTGGGTCCTTTCAAGTATAGGCATTAAAAATGGTCAGTTATCTGATAAGTTTAAGGTTAATTTATATCTCTCAGATACATAGTAAGGGACAGTGTATCTCTCATGATAATATGAAAATCCTAAAATACAGGTATTATCCTAATCCCATGTAAGATTAGTTGCAAAAGGCTGTTATTATATTTGCAAATACCTGTGGATATGTTTAGGAGACAATTTTTATTACTGCTTTGTATAAGTTTAGTTTTATAAATGACAATCAATTTCTAACCACAGAATTCATTTAGAAAAACATTCTCATTTCTTGTCAAATGAAAGGGCACCTCTTGACATTTTTTATCAACCCACAAAAATGCCAACTTCAGCATTATCTCGCCAACATCATTAGCGTTTGCCTTTCCTTTCCTAGTAGTCTCTGGATTTCACACTTCAGTGCGGTAATTACCCTGATGCGATGGTACTCTGGAAGACGTGTGCCTGCTGTATCCTGCATCTTAACTGCCCATTTATGGCTAAACATAAGATTTGAAATGAATTCTGGGATACTTCATTGCGTAGAAGAACAAGAGTAAGCAGTACCATTGGTTTAAAAAATAAACAAGATCAGATACAGCCAAAAGATAGCAAAAGAACAAAAACAAACCTCCATAAAATCAATTTCCCCGAAGACCATAATCCGCTGTGGGGAATGGGAGTAAGGAAGGCTGTCGCCGCCAGCCCGTACGTAGGCACACACGCTCTGACGTAACAGGTTCTGCACTTCCAGTCCTAACAGAGCCCGCCAGATGCACAACAGGGCCTGCTCTGGGCCCGCCACTGCTCTGAAAAGCTGCAGGATCCTAGGACTTTAGAGATGGCCAGGTCCTAGAAATCACGTAGCCTAGCCTCTTCGTTTTTCAGATAACAAAACCGAGGCCCGGAGAGTGTAAATGACTTGCCCAAAGTCACAGATAGTGCACAGCAGAGCTGGGAGTTAAACCTAGGTTTTCTGACTCCAAATGCAGTACTCTGTGCCATGATGAGCCCGTTCCGGTAGATCATAGCTGGAGAAGGTGGCGGTCAGCAGGATAAGGGAATGGAAGAAAGCAGAACCAACTCAATAAGAGGCCCCTGAGATCTGGGGCTGGCCTACACTTGGAGTGGACATAGACAGTTCTAGATCAGTAAGGGTTATGCAGCTCGTGCTCTGGACAGCCAGGTGCTCCTGGTTCAGCTCTAGAGCCACTTACAACCAGAACACATTCCCAGGGCAGGGGTGAAGACACCTGTTAACATTCCGGTACCTGGCCAGTTGTCAGGGATACAGACAATGTTAAGCAACTGGGGGACCCAACTGCTGGAACACTCCACATCTGGATTTCACAGTAACAAATTGGATTAACCTAATTTCTTCCTTAAGGAGAGTCAAATTTGACATCAAATGGAATCAAAAAATAGAACCTTTTTCGATGGCCAACAGGTTAATTAACATCTATTGAGTGCCAGGCACTGTGTTACACGGGGAGGACACAAAGAAAAGCCAAAGACAGGCCTTACCCTTGAGGAGCTCAGGGTCTAATGGACCAGGCCTTTAGAAACAGACTATATAACAAATAGTAAAGAAACTCCAAAAGCAGTTTACACAACAACCTATCAGGTGAAGGCACAAGTGGCTTAAATTCCTCCTCAGAGAGTAGTTACAAACAGGCGTCAGCTGCAGGGGACAAAGGGGTGGTGCTCCTGGGGTGCCGGCCTGTGTGCAGGGCTGCCTTTGCTCCTCACCATGGCCTGGATGACAGAAGAGAGAAGCAGGTTCTGCAGGCCTTCAGTCCTCCCGGCTGAGGTCAGCTTGATCATCGCAGACAAACAAAAGGTCAGAATTCACACTGACTGCACTGAGTTAAAGGCACCAAGCTGGTTAGAGGCAAAAGGCAGAAACTCGATGATGAAAAGTAAGAGCTCATAGACAAACGGCCAGACCACCGAAGGAGCGGCACTGCCAGGAAGGCCTCTGGGGCAGCAGGGGGTCGCTAGAGTTTGGAGGAGGGCGGCGTGGGCACCTCCCAGACCCAAGTGCTGAGCACAGTCCTAGCTCTCGGCCCCACACAGGATACAGACACACTAAGTGCAGTTAGGGATGTGATTAAAAAAGTTAAAGAACTTTAAAAAAAGGAGGGGCAGCTAGGTGGCACAGCGGATAGAGCACCAGCCCTGAAGTCAGGAGGACCCGAGTTCAAATGCGGCCTCAGACCAAACACTTGACACTTATTAGCTGTGTGACCCTGGGCAAGTCACTTAATCCCAATTGCCTAAAAAAAATGTTAAAGGATTAAAAAACAGCCTAGGGAGGAGGCAAAGGGCAACTCAATGCATAGGAAAGGCTTTCATATATGTGTGGACATCACCATTTTGGCCAGGGTCATTGTGCAGACTTTGGGAAATGTGAGAAAGCATTTCCTGAGGGTGAAGACTCTGCAATGGGCTACTCAGGGAGACTGGGAGATGGCCTTCTTTGGTGGTCTTTAAAAACAGGATAGGGTCTTAATAATGTGATGGGATCTGGGGTGTGGCTTATACCACAGACCAGACCCAGAGCCAGAAGGAGGGTCTAACGAAGCAGTGGAGGCTCCGTGTTTCAATTCCAAGACTTTACTGATCCTTTCCTCCACAATGTCCTCAAGGCGACTCCATCCATCATGCCCACCATCTTGTACCCTGTCCTTCTCTGGTGACAAAACCAGCTTCCTTTTCCTGGATTTATCCAGTTTTTAATGTGATGTAGTTCTCTGTTCATTATCCTCACTTTTCCTCTGTGAATCTTCTAGTCTTATGGGCATTTTCTGGCATAAGGCTTTACAGATGCACTCCCCCAATACACACTAGGAGAAAGACAATGCCGCGAATGAGCAGCTAATACTCCTGTGCCCTCTGGTGGCACAGTAACCTCACTCTGAGGCAATTTACTTCATAGAAACAGACCACCAAGGCCCCCAGAAAAGGGCTCCCAGGAGCCAGCATCAGGAGCTAACGAGAACACCCACGCCAGCTATTTCCAAACACGACTCTCAACCTCTCTTGACATTTATTGATCAAAGGCAAAAAATTTACGGCTTAGTTTTTAACTAAATTTGTATGACTTATTGATTCAATTCAGGACAAAAATGAAATTATAGTTCCCATATTAAAAATCTGAGCAACCGCATTTAATCTGTGGTGGAACCCACAGTCCAAATAAACTAATTTCAACTATGTTTTAAAGACAAAGAAAATGCCAGATATCCCCAAGTACAACCTGGAAATTCCTGACACCAAAATCGTCTTTGTTGCCTTAGGTTTCTCGATAAACTATTTTCACTGTAGGAAGAAAAATACTTTTTTTTTTTTTAACCAAGCCTGCAATCTCACTAGTAGAGGGAATTTCTCATAAGGAAATACCCCTACCAATGCAGGTCAGCCCCCTCCTCTGCAATTCATGATCTTTTTTTTCTCAAATTTTATTTATTTGTTTTTAGTTTTCAAAATTCACTTCTATAAGATTTGGAGTTCTAAATGTTCTCCCCCTCTCACTGCTCCTCACTCCCCAAGACGGGGTGCAAGATGATATAGGCTATACATGTACGATCACATTAAACATATTTCCACATTAGTCATGTTGTAAAGAAGAATTAGAACCAGAGGGAAAAAACCCGGAGAAAGAAGAAACAAAGTGAAAATAATCTGCTTCAATCTGCATTTGGACTCCATAGTTCTTTCTCTAGATGTGGACAGCATTTTCCATGAGTCGTTTGGAATTGTCTTAGATCCTTGTATTACTGAGCAGAGCTAAGTCTACCAAAGTTGGCCATCGCACAATGCGCAACTCGTGATCTTGAAGGGTTGTGGAAAGCCCTGAGAGGCCCAGCTGCCCCCACACCCCAGCCGTCACCCAGACAGCACAGGAGAGAAGCGGAGGCAGATCCTGAATCCAGACCGTTCTGAGCCCTCTCCGAATGGTGGCCAGCAATCTCTCCCCTAGGGCACGCTGCCTCTCTCAACGTCTCTGGCAGTGCATGCTTCTTAGAGCCTCCTTTACCAAATGACTTCAACAAAGAACTACATTATTTCCGTCTCAGAATTCTTGGTCAAATCTAAGATATTCAAAGCTATTTTTTTATTAAGCAAATTAAATAAAATTAGACCAATTTCGTTCCTCTAGGATGAATGGCATCATTTTTCTTGCAAATTAATACATTATTATCTTTCTTTTCAAATTAAGACTGGCTGCAAAGAAGAAAGAAAATCTCATTTATTCTCCCTATCCTTTGTGAGTAGCTACAGGAATTTACATACACAGCAGGCTCAGAACTAATCCCACAGAGTAGGGAGCTGACTAGAGCCTTGTTTACAAATCAATTTAAAGAAAACAAACCAGAACCGAGGGACAGTCATCACAAATCCTCTCCTTTCATAGTCAGGGTACCCTTCTCAACCCAGTGACCCCTCTGTTCATCTGCCAGTCACATGGCTGACATCAATAGCATGATGCCCACAAAGAAAAGCAAAATGAGAAGCCGCAGAGCCAGGGCAATTTCAAGCACGTAAAAGGGGCCTTTCAGATAGTTCTTCTTGCCAGCAAAGAGAATAGTACTCGGATTCTCTAAGTAAGAGTGAAAACATTCCCAGTGATCGATACTGAAGCTATCTCCTCTTTATTTAAACTACATAGATTTAATTATCCCAAATCCCTTTCTAGGGCTCAAAACAACTATGACAACCATTATCCTTACGCTGTGTCCCTTTCGAATAGTTTATAATCGATGTTAAATTAGCTTAGAAAAATGAAAATGGGCTACATTACAAATAGCTCTGAAGAGAGCCGGCCTGGCTCATTGAACATCCCAATCTTATCATGGGAGGCAGGATGGTATTATTGTTTGTAGAAAATTCTCAGAGATTGCCTTAAAGGGGATAAATGAGTGATTTACTGTTCTTAGCCTGCTGTCTAACTACTAAGCTATTCCTCATAGTGTAGAAACTGCCCAGGTTTTTGACCCTGGGTGTGTCAGCAAATCTCTCAAGCAGTTTTCCAATCTAGAAATGCAAGATTAAAGCTTCAAGTATCAAGATATAAAATAAGCCCGCAAAACAACAACATTTCATAAATATAAACAGTAAAATCCAGAATTGAGTAATAGGAAGGGAAGTCCCATTCAGAATACTGACAAAACACAAAAATATCTGGGGAGCTAATCTACCAAAGTCAATTTGAAATCTGGACAGATTATAATTAAAATATCTTCCTTAAAGAAAAAAAGAGCAATTTAAATAATCAGAGGGATATTCAGTGTTCATGGTTGGGTCATTTCAATATAACCAAAATGACAAGAGCTCTTGAATTTGCAGGTTTAGGGGTATGTCAAATTACTAAGGGGATATTTTATAGAGCTAGGCAAAATAATGAGAAAATTTATTTGGAAAAACAAAATATCACAATATCAAGGGATGAAAAAAAGTAGGAATAAAGAGGAGAAAAAGCACTTTTGAGCCCAAAACTATATTATTAAACAGTAATCATCAAAACTCTGGTACTGATAGAAAAGTAGATCAATGGAACAGAGTAGACAAAGAAGAATCAGAAGTGACCAAATAATACAGTATATGATAAAACCCCAAATACATTGGGAAATGTTGATGTCATAAAAACAAACAATATCAATAACATTTATTTTCAAAGAAAGATCAAACTTAATTCCCATTACTGTTTTTAATACCATTCTTTTGGGATGGGGAGGAGAAAAGCATCTGTGACATAATATTTTTTTTTAAATCATGTCACAATAGCAAGAAAGCAGGGAATTACTGCCTTAGAGAGTCAAATATCCTTATTCATTTAATATACTCCATGTGCTCCAGTAATTTCTTTCAGTCTGAAAAGAAAGGAGCACACATACAAACCAGTAAGTATTCAACTTATAGATTCATCTGCATTCAGGTGGCTGCAGTTCCCAAGAAAAACGGGGCTTACAAGAAGAAAATTGAGCTAACAGACATTTCATAAGAATTGACTTAATTTAAAGGTTACTACCGTTAGCTTTGGGGCAAATTGTGTGTGTGAGACGTTGCTATGCTATAGTCTTGTCCTTCGGCCTAATATTGGGGCTAAAGGTAGCATGACAAGAGGAATACAGACAAATGCAGAAGTCTCGACTCTCAGCTAATGTGTGTAAAGGTTCCTTCTCCTATGTCTCTCCACATGAACCTCCACACACGTGTGTGCCACCATCCAGCGATTTCTGCAATTCTCATCTATCCAAACTGGCCTTAGAGCACTGTTCCGCGTATACTCCTGGTGCTTGTGGGGAACTGTCTTCATTCCCGCTCCCCTGCCCACCCTCAGCACACACCAGACGGACGCCATGATGCCTGTCTCCAGGTGCACCTTTGTGGGCTCCCCTGGTTCCTGGATGCCTTTTCTCCAGGTGAAAAGATTTCTATTGAATGGGATTCAATTCAACAACCATTTATCAGGTTCTTCCTACTAATGAGCAACACACATGTCCAGTGCCCAGGGAGAGACAAAAATGGATAAGAAGAGTCACGTCCCCCCCCCCGCAAAAAAAAGAAACCCACAGAATGACAGAAAATCGGGCTGGACAGGGCCTCGGGAGCTACCTGCTCCAATTCATACCTAAACAAGGATTCTCTCTACAATACAGCCAATAGGGGTCATCTACCCTTTTTCCCCAAAACCACGAGGGAGGATGTGCACTCTGCCTTCTGTGATTCTACAAGCCTACAGTTTGGGAAGAAGGGGCATGGTGTAAGAGAAGGTTGGAAGGGAAATCAGAGCCAGGATTTGGGAGAACGTGAATGTCCAGGCTCTCGCGTATCTAGAGTTCATTGGGGGACCACTGAGAGTTTTTTAAAGGAGATATAATTTGATCAGTGTTCTAAAATTGAGAGATAAGTCACTCTGCCAGCAGCACATGCAATGGGTTAAAGAGAGGAAGTTCTGGAAGTAAAGAGGCTAATTAGGAGTATATTTCAAGAATCCACACAGACCAGTGCTAAAGAGAACTACAAAGTTTCAAGACTAGGTGACTAGAAGAAGGGTGAGGACGGTCCCTGAGAAATAGGAAGTTGGCAAGAAGAGAAGATTTGGGGGAGATGAAGTGGTTTTGAAGAGATGTCCTGGCATAGACTTCAAGCAGGCTATGGGAAATGGGTATCTGGAAATCCCAACAGAGATGAAAATGCAGGTTAATTCATTGAAATGAAAGAGAATGCCAAAGAGCAGGGCACATAAAGAAAGGGGTCATGGAACCTTATGAAAGCCAAATTGAGGCGCAGAAGGAAAGAAAGAGACATAGAGATCAGATGAGGCAGATGGAGAATCAGGAGGTCAGAGAGGCATGGAAAAAATGAGTGAATTAACAGCATATACGAAGCACTTTCTCTGTGCCAGCCATGGAAGGAGAGACTCTATCAAGAAGGCGAGGTCAGCAGCAGCAAATGCATCATAGGATGCAGGTCAGGAAAACAGAACTAAGAAAAGGAGCAGGGATTTATGGGGAGGAAGGGGCAGGTGCCCTCTCGGAAGGGGCAGCTTCACTCAGCAGCATGGTGGGGCTGAGGGCAAGCCGGTGGGGAAAGTAGGGACACAAGCATGGACAAACCCTTCTATACATATGGAAAAGGGGGTCAAGGAAAGGAACCTTTGAGGTGGGAAACACTGAAGACTGAAGTGAGAGAAAGGGAATAATGAACCCAGGGAAGGAAGGCAGGGCCCATGGTGAAGGGGGAACCCGGGAATGCAGAAAAGGCCACAGTAGAGACGGAACAATGGTAAAGGAATGAGTGGAGGCTTGAGGCAGCTCTTAGGTGCCAAGAGAGGAATCGAGGGACCCTGAAGCAGCGTGGCACACTGAACAGCATACTTGACTTGAAGTCAGAAGACCTGGATTCCAATCTCAGCTCTGACACTTACTGGCTATTTGGCTGTGGATCTCAGTTCGCTCATCTGTCTCCAAGGCCCTTTCTGTCTGTGATCTGTGATCTCCTCTAAGACTTCTGTTCTTAAGCTTAAAACTGGTTTGTCTTTAAGAGGATCACAACACTGAAACGATTCATTATTTTTAGAAAATCTTCACAAAGCCATGAATGAAGCAGCCTTTGGTTTTTGTTTCCGTTCCCTGACCCAGCCACAGGGCTCAGTGATAAATGTAAGTTATTATTAGGATAGGGAGATGTGCGCTTATCCCAGTGAAAGCTATTATTATTACCATACTTAGCAAAAAGCGAGACCATCTGCTAAATAGTCATTACTCACTGGGAGTCTGCTTTTGCTAACTCTCCGAGGTAACAATGATCCCCAAATGAAAACATGAGCAAACCAACTGCTTTCTCCTAGTCTGTCATTTACCCAAGGTTCGAAGATCTTTCTTCCCCTGAAAAGGTCAGGCCTGGTTGGAGAAATACCATAAATACCAGGCCATAAAGCTTAAATTCCAACAGCATTAGGTTTTCTTAATGATTTCTCCCCCCACACCCCAAAAGTAAAAACAGAACGACATGACTGACAGAAAGCTTGGCTGTCCCCGGGCCGTCCTAGAAGTGTCCTTGCCAAACTTACAGGGGAACAAAATGAAATAAACTCTATTCTCAGGAAACTGTATTCCAGGTCCAGCTGTGGAGAGACATTTTCCTAATCTCTGCACACTGTGGGCAGGACACAGTAGGAAGCACTTGGGGCCCTTAGGGGCAGGGGCGGTCTGGCTAGCCTCCTTGTATCTGCAGCAATGAGCATTGAGTCCACACTCCATCCATCTATCCGTCTGTCTGTCCATCCATCTGTCCGTCCATCCATCCATCCCTCCCTCCATCCATCCCTCCCTCCATCCATCCATCTTTCCGTCCATTCGTCCCTCCCTCCATCCATCCCTCCCTCCATCCATCCCTCCATCCATCCATCTGTGCATCCATTCATCCATCCCTCCATCCCTCCATCCATCCATCGGAGAGCACAAAGACAAAGCTCAGGATTCCAGCCCAGATAATAACTAGTTGTGTGACCCTAAACTAATCACTTGAACTCTCATGTCTCTGTTTCCTCACTTGTACCTGCATTCCCTACCTCATGACACTGCCAGGAGAAAATTACTTTGTCAACCTGAAAAACACTGATTCCCTAAATCTCTTCTTGAGGCTTTACCAATATCCAAAGGTAACCCTGAGCTCTGGCGGGCAATGCCAACAGTGGGACATAAACTCTGACAGGTCCCACCAGGAAAAAAAAAGGCTCAAACCACAGGCCCCCATGATAGTCACTTGAGGCCTAACCTATAAAATCAGGCTCATCAGCCGAAGGGGTGGCTTGGTGGCGCAGTGCATAGAGCGCCGGGCCTGGAGTCAGGAATATCTGAGTTCAGATCTGGCCTCTGACATCACTGAGCTCTTAGGCTCTGGGCAAGTTCCTTAACTTCTGCTTGCCTCAGTTTCCTCATCTGTAAAATGGGGTTAATAACAGCACCTGCCTCCTGGGATTGTTTGAGGATCAGATGAGAAAACACCTGTAAATCACTTAGCACAGTGCCTGGCACACAGCGGGCACCGCAGAAATGCTGGCTGTTATTATTACTGTTTTTATCATTGTGATTAGTGCAGCAGCTTCCTCACTGGTCTCCCTGCCTCCAGCCTCTGCCCACTCCAACCTGCCCAACCCCTGATGCCCAAGCAGTTTCCTTCAGCATAGATCTGACCCTGTGATTGCCCTATTCAGTCATCTCTAGGCTTCCCAACCATACTTAGGATAAAACAGGATTTCCTTGATTTCACACTTAAAGTCCTACACAACCTGGCTGCTGCTATCCTTCCAGTGGCCCTACTGTGCCCTGTGATCAAGCCACCAAAATGGGCCTTCTCTCTGTTCCTCACTCTTAAGACGCCGTCTCTCGTCTCCATGCCTTTGCACAGGTCACTTCCCCCACTAAGAATACGCTCTCTTTTTCCTTAGGCCCCAGAGAGGCCTTCTCTCCCCTTCAGATGTGGCTCAGTCCATTTCTGGGCCCCATTCACTCAAATATCCATCGCAGCCCCTTTTGTGGTAGCAAAGAGCAGGGCAGGCACAAAGTGATGCCCATTGATTGGGGAACGGCCAAACACACCGTGGGACAGGAACGTGATGTGACTGTGTTACTGTGCTCCAGGAACTGATGAACATAATGGCTTTGGAGAAGCCTGGAGAGACCTACATGAAGCGACGCAGAGCCAAGAAGATGACAGATGCGGTGACCACGACCACGGGAACAGACACTTCCCCACCTCAAAACAACATAGAGTGGAAATGTTGCACAGTCTCAGAGAACAAGCCTGGCTCAAAAGGAACGTTGTGAGAAGCCGCTCCTAGCCCCCAGTAAGGGGGACAGAGCACCCACAAGAGTGACACGTTTCACTCCTCTTCAGATTTTTTCCACGTCCTGATCAATTGTGCTGATTTTTCCCTTAAAAAAAACCAGTGCTTGCTCTATGAGCTGGCTCTCTGAGAAGGCCATGACTTTGTATTCCAAGATGCAGTTCAGGCACCATCTTCTCCCTGAAGTCTTTCCTGACTCCTCCCAAATCAAGGTCCTAAAATGCCCCCCTTTTTTAACCGAAGGACTTGGTTAAACACCAGCTGTATTTGAAGCCCTTAAAAGGCCCACAAGCACTAGGTATGCAGCCAGCAGGACAGGCTCCTAGGAGCTCCTGTTTATCCATTAGAACATGGTTAAGAGGCTGATCCGAGGGCCTTGTTGATTCTGCAGCACTCTGATGCCTAACACCATGGCCCATCTAGTGTCACTGAAGTGTCCTGCCTCCAGTCCCAACGACTGAATTGACAGTCACCGAACTACTGCCAGTGGAATCGACCTCATCCACAAAGGCTTAGATACCAAGCAGAAGAAAGAGAAGTTGCAGAGGTGAGGTGGAACTCTCCCAGCAGCTAAAGCTCTTGATTACAGCTTCAAACCTTAAAAAAAAGTTTCAGAATTTGAAGGATCACGGGAATGTCAAGGCCAGAAAGGCCAACCCTACACAACATTGGGAAGTTTGTCTCCAGCGGTCCCTCCCATGCCACCCGCCTGGGGATCCTCTCCCCAGATCCTGCTCTGGCTTGGTTCTCCTCCTGCCTCTGGGATCATGCCTTTTCAGGATTCTTTGCCGGATCATCATCCATGTTTACCCCTAACCATGCATGTCTCCAAGGTTCTGTCCTGGGTTCAAATTCATTTGATGCCCAGTGTGACGGGACACAGTAATAACAGATGACAAGTATTTTTATGATGCTCTGAGCTTTAAAATGTGCCTTAATTATATTAACTCATGATCCTACTAGCACCACATCCTGCCAACATTATTATCCTCGTGGAAGGGTTAAGGACACTGACTCAGAGGAGAGGTGACAAAGGTCACGGATGGAGGGGTAAGATGGCCAAGGATCAGAACCTTGGTTCCTCCTGACTTCGGGTCCAGCGCTGTTTCTACTCCAAATCATCCTCTAACAGGCTCGCTCACAGTGGCCACTTCAAAGATGTTCGCTGAATTGAACTGGCATTTAAAGACTCCTTCTGTCCTCATGGGGAAGGAGTACAAGAACGTTGGTTCTGAGCTGCTGCCACTCTTGTCATAAGACACAAGAAATTCAAGGTGTGTGATCACTAAGCAGTGATGGATTGACGTGGATGGCTCTGTTGTGGGCCACCAGATAACTCTACAGGCTCTTCCCTAACAAGGTCATCTCACCTACAGACACTCACGACGCTAAGAATGCAATATCACTAAACCTCTGTTGCTGGTGAATTTCCTTTTAAAGCATTTACAATACTGTTCACGTGTAAAGAGCCCTCCCTGAGAAAGTTTACAATTGTGTTTTGGGAGGCTGGGCAAGAGATGGCCGCACTTTCTCAATCTTTTGGTTACTGCCATTGTTCGTTCAAAGAGTGGCTTGGCTCATGCTTTAAAGATCTTAAAAAAAATTCCTAAGAAAATCAGACTTAAGAACCCATCTTGGTCAGCTATGATTTCATGAAAATCATCGAATGTCAGAGCTAGAGAACTAAGAGATCACCTGGTTTCACTTCTTCACCCTACCGATAAAGAAACTAAGGCACAGAGGAGTGATAGGATTTGCCAAGGCCATTCCGTGAGCCACCTGGACTTGAACACAAGACTTCTGAACTTTTAGCCCCAGGGCTCCTTCCAGCATGCTCTGGCCACCTACGGTTTCCTGCTGCGGGGGATCAAGGCTCAGAAAACCCAAAACACCCTTACATTTATGGTTAGCACGAACCGCCTGATGGAAATGCACCTCGATCTCCTTTATTACAGCCTGAGAAGGCTCAAAAAGCATCAAACTGTGTTTGCTTTGCACCAGTCACTCAACAAATTCTGTGAAAGCACATTAAAAATCTCCTACGACTTCAAATGCCGCATTAACCGCATCAGAGCATAAAAGGGCTCCGTGCTCGGCTCCTCTCTGACTCCCAGCTACTGTGAGATGTCTTTGAGAATTATACAACACCTCCATAATTTCCTCTGATCTGTGACAGGACACTCACTGCAGACAGATGCTCCCCTCATATGCAGAAGGAGGGCAGTGTACCCAAGAAACAAAGGGAAATCGAGCCCAGCATTTCTCTTCCAGCAATACAGATTCCTTTGATGAGTCCTTATTTTCAGGAGCTCAAAACAAGCCATGAAAATATCCAATGCTGAAATTCCTCATATTAAAGTCAAATGCAGAATTTAATTACATTTTTGATTCAACCGTATCAAGTGGGTATTTTACCCTTGATTAATTCAAATTTGAAAGACAAATGACTTTCATTTTTCCGATGTGTTCTGGCCCGTGAGCAATAGATTTTCTCATATGTTTTAGCCTCTAGATTTAGACTGAATATATACTACAATAACCAACACAATATCTACCTCGGGCAGCCAAAGAGAAGCTATTCTAGGGTTGTTTTCTTTAATAACCTCGCTCGTGATATAGTTCCTAAATAGTCAGGATAATGTAACAAGGTAGCATGGTATGGTATCAGGAAACCCAAGCTCCAATCAGCGGCTGGCTGTGTAATCCTGGGCCACGCATGTAATCTCTCTGGGCCTCAGTTTCCTACACAACACATTAATGCTTGAGACGGTCTAGTTGAAAGAAGGAACACAAGTGAAGACCCCAGGCCATCTTGTGTGGAACTGCAAGCATCCTGAGTTGGCTAGGTAGAGTAAAGGAGCCAAGAAGAGACTGAGGGCATATGGGGCCAAGCCACAAAGGGCTCTGGGGGCTGGGAGGAGAAACGGGGGCTTGCTATGACATGACGGCGACTCATGAGCAGGGAAAGCTGAAACATGACACAGGCGGGCATTCCCTGTTCTCCTGGCACCTGTACCTCTAGAGGACGGTTTAAAGCACGAAGAAACAGAGAGGAGACTATGGCCGTGATCTTGGCCCAAAGTGTCTAAAACGGTGGCCAAATGGCAAAAATGTACCTCAGGGAAATGCAGCAGAGAAAGAACCGGCCAAAGCTGAAGGATGAGGTACAAGGAGATGCTGTTCAGGAAGGGGTTTGACCTGAAGAATCTCAAAGTTGGAAAGGCCTTCAGAAGCCCACCAACTAAGCTATGCCTAAAAAAGAATCCCCCTACAACATACCCATAAGTCATCATCCAGCCTTTCCTCAAAGACGTCCAGTAATGGGGGACCCTACTTTCTCTGATCCCATTTTGGGTGAACCCCAATTGTTAGGAAGTTTCTTTCTGACATAAAACTAAAATCTACCTCCTCTGCAATTTCTGCCCTTGCCAACCTCTGGGGCAAAGCAGACAAGTCCACACACTTGAAGAAAGCTAGTCTGTCCCCTCTAGGTCTTCTTTTCTCCAGGCTAAATCAAGCTTCCTTTTCCTTCAGTGCATCCTTCTATAGTATAATTTCCAAGTTTTCCACCCTCCTGGCTATCCTCTTCTGGACACTCTGGTTGATCCAGTCTTTCTTAAAACGTGGCATCCAGATTTGGGGCCAATACCCAAGAAGGAGTATGACCAGGGCAGGTAGAAATAGGATGATCATTTCCCTATGTCCTGTGCACTGTGCCTTTCTCATTGTAGTCTGAGACTACATTCAATTAGGACTGCCATCTAAGGCCGCAGCCTCACATTGAGCCGGCACTCCAGAAAACTCCCTAAATGTTGTTCAGAGGAGCTACTGGCCACCATTTTGTACTTCTGAAAAAGATTTTTGAACTTTAGATGTAACATTTACAGTGAAGCTAGAAAGGTGGGCTGGCAGAACTAGAGAGGAAGGGGAGATGATGGCCTGCTCAGTTTTCAACCTATTACACCTCAAGCACCACTGGGTCATCTGAGTAAAGTTTACTCCAAAAAGCACAACTGATACTCACAGGAGAGACCCTGGAATGACTAAAAGAGATTCAGTCCCAACCTAAAACTCCAATCCAACTTAGACTCCTTATTGTGTCCAAGATGGCCGTAAGTCCCATTTTAGAAACTGTCCTCATCAACCATCTCACACGCTCACATTCTATTCCCACCATAAACAAATGAATGAATGAAGCCATCCTCACAGCCCTCTGAGCCTTCTTGCTTCTTCCCTAAGGAACAGCTGCCCCACAGAGCCCTTCCTCACTTATTCCCTGCTCACTAATCACTCCTGGCCAGGCTACTGGCAATAACTAATACTGCTGATTTATGCCCTCCCCTCTAATATCCACGTGGATGATCACCTAGAGAACATCTCACTTTCAACCTTATGAAAGGCCTTTCAAACTGAACCATTGCCTTCAGAAAGTCACAGCAGCTCACACTCTGAGATGGTGACGGACAGTGGCAAAGAGCTCTCCTCACAACAACCCTCTGAGATGTGTAGTCCGAGGCAGTATGGGGAATAATTCCCCACCTGCCATGTAAGGAACCTGGGGCTTAGAGAGGTTAACAGCTTGCCCGTGTTTGACTGATTCGAGAGCTTTCTCTGCATCTCTCCAGACCCCAAGCTCCGTATTCTGCCCACTAAGAGCCTGCCGCCTCTCCATAGTCAGGAAGCCGGGTGAGAGAGCAGGTCTGCTTAAGTTGTTATGTGATCCTAAGTATTAATAATCAAAGCCTGTATTTATAGGAGAAGCCACGAGATTTAGAGACGCCAAGGGCCGTAAGGTTTGTATTGTCACCCCGTCTCTGAACAGATGAGGCAATGGGGGCTCAGAGTCCTGAAGCGACTTGGCCACCACAATGACGTAGGTAGTAAATAGCCAAGATCCCAGCTGGGATGTGAACCCAAATCCAGACGCAGCACCATAGCTGTCTTTGGAGCCATGGTGGGAAGGGGTTGGGGGGGGAGGGAGGAATTTCACATCTTATAATAACAAAGTGAGAATAAGTCCCAAGGGAGAAACGAGGAGAATTGCTAACAAGAAAGCTAAGGGCTGGAAGAGCTGAGCAGCAAGGGGGAGGGGGGCCCACCTGCTAGGGGCAGTTAATGGATGGGGGCTCTGAAGGGGGGGCATTAATCTGATTCAATGCTAATCCCTGTCTACTTCTGGTTCTGCCTCCTAAAAGAGAAGGGCAGCAGGCTAGGATCCTGCCAAAATCACTCCGTTTGGTTTTAGAGTGCGTGCGTTTTGTCCGTGCCTTTGAATATGGATGTATTTGACGTTCTGGGAATTAACTTCCAACAAACTGATGAGGTGGCAGGACTCAGGAAGGGCTGGGGAGCCGGTTTCTTATCCTCGGCCTCTTGCTTCACTGCTTTCTGCAAACAACTCCATCCTACCTGTGGTTTACTGTTTTCTCTCGTACTAATTCCAGGTTTGCCTGCCCCCCACACTTCCTGGCAGGAGATGGTTAATTAAAAACTTTATTTTTCAAAAGTCTTCTCTGGAAGCAAAATAAACATGAAGATCAGATGCCAATGAAAGTTGAGTAGGTAGCAATTTTTTGTAGAAAACCACCTAAGATATCAACAAGGTAAGTCCTTAAGATGACAAGGGGCTGTCAGTAAATGAAAAAGCCAGATTTCGTGTCATTGACTGTCAGAGCTGAAAAGAGCATGAATGAATGAATGAATGAATGGAAAGACCAGGTAGCAAATGCTCACCATGTACTAAGGGTTGTGCATGTGTGGGGGCCAGAGGGGGAAAACCGAGGCAACAAAGACACAAGGAAGGAGATCCAGGCCCTGGCCAGATGGGAAGGCCCAAAGGGCCTTAGGGAACAGGATGGGGCAGGGAACAGCACATCCTCTCTGGAGCCATTTCTATGGATAAAACCCAGCTTATTTCTGACACTGAGCCAGACGACAGGGCCAAGAGCTTCCTTTTCTAGAATTTCAGGTCATTTTCAGTCGATCAGTCAACAAACATTTACTAAGCACAAGCTGTGTGCCAGGCACTGTGCTCAGTATCTGAAGATACAAAGAAGGCAAGAACATCATCCCTGCCCTCAAAGAGCTCCCATTCTAACGGAGGCCAACATGCAGGTGACTATCTGTATGCGTCAGACACCCAGGGCGGATGGAAGGCAATCCCAGAGAGAAGGCACTGGAGGAGAGAGGGGCAGAGGACGAAAGAAAGGGCTTCTGCAGAAGGAGCCAGAAAGAGCATTCCAGGCATGGGGACAGCCCAGATTCAGGAGATGCAGTGGATCACTCTCCTTAGCTTTCATCTCATTTCCCCTTAGGTCAGAAACATTTGTGTCCAAATTTCTCCCAACATCATTAGAATAAATTCTTTGAAAGCAGAGCATACGTGACATATATTTTGTACGTCTAGGACAGTGCTTTGCATACAGTAGGTGCTAATAATAAGGGAGGAGGGAAGAAAAGAAGGGGAGGAAGGGAAAGGGGAAGGAGGTATGTTAAGCACAGAGCAATATCTTCAGCATTTGAGCATAAGAAGGATCTTCAGGCAATTGTTTTAATAATAAGGTGTTTTTTTAAAAGTAAATGCCCATCAATTAGGGAATAGCTAAACAAATTGTGGCACATGCATATAATAATAGAATACCGTGCTCTAAGGAATGACGAAGTGAAGAACACTAGAGGAGCATGGGAAGATATACAGATTAATGCAAAGTGAAGTAAGCAGGACCAGGAAAACAATGCACACAATGACTACAAGGAATGCACGCCAACACCACCTTAACGGGGAGAACCACAAAACCCAAACTGAATGCTGTGAGGTCCTAACGCCCCCTTTGACGCCCCCTTTGACCCCGAGGAAGAATTGAAGACAGCATCTCCCCCTCTTCTTTGCAGAGGTGGGTGACGATGCATGCGAAATGCTGCACACAAGGGCAGACTGCATTACTGGGTTCGTTAGTTTGGCCAAAACGTGTTTTTGAGTTTCCCCTGGTTTTTATTTGTTGTTAAAAGTGCTGGCTCTCTGGAGGAAGTGAGGCAGACATTGGGCAATGAAGGTAGCCTATCTTAAAAACAAGACGATATTAACAAAACAAATTAAAATAAAATAAAATGATTTTTGAAATTGGGATTTTTGTCAGTTTTCCATATTTAGATCTACCTGAAGATATATCAGAGGGGAAAAAAAACCAAACTATTTCTCCAAACCAAGACTATAATGGCAAAATGGGACTTGCTTAAAGGACCCCATTCCTCTTACAGGAATATGATTTTTGTTCACCCACCCAAACAAATGAGACAACAATTGGTAGAAATTCAGAGCACCCCATTCAATCGCCCTGAAATTTTACAACACAACACTAGATGGCAGTAGAGACACAAAAGTGATGCTCCGGTCTTCGGCCTACCATTGGATGGTCACTTTCGTCTTGATTAAGACTCTCTTGCACACACTCACATGACTCAATGTACCCAGACACACAATCCAAAGAGCGTCATCTATCCAGGAATTCACTGAGAACTTGTGGCCATAAGGAACATGGGAACAGCCCCAGAGGGAGAGTAAAAAAGGAGACTGAATTTAGAATCAGAGGACCTGGGTTCAAATTCTGACTCTACCACTTATCAGCCATGGGAATATCAGTTTGGCAATACTGCAGAAGAAGGAATGGAAAGGAGAGAGACTAAAGCAAAGGATATTAGCCTGGACTTTAAAAAAAAATTTTTTTGATAACTATTTCAGTAGAATTTATTTCCTTTATACCTCATGTATTTTGTTTTATGCATTTGAAAATACTATTCTGAAAAGGGGGTCTATGATACAGGACAAGATACAGGACCACTGGACTAAAGAAATGCTATTATGGTAGACCAAGTAAGAGACAATAAGGGCCTGAACTAAGATAAAGGCTGTGTGTTAAAAATTCAAGAGATACCATAGGAGTAGAGGGGGCAGCTAGGTAGCACAGTGGACAAGCTGGGTCTGGAGTCAGGAAGAACTGAGTTCAAATCTGGCCTCAGACACTTACTAGTGGTGTGACCCTGGGTAAGTCACTTAACCCTGTTTGCCTCAGTTTCCTCATCTGCAAAATGAGCTGGACAAAGAACAGCAAACCACTCCAGTCTCCTTGCCAAGAAAACCCCAAATGGGGTCATGAAGAGTTGGACACAACTGAAATGACTGAACAACAACAAAGTGAGGGAGAAACAATAAGATTTGGCAATTGGATATGGAAAAGTGAGGCAAACTGAAGAATGAAGGATGATCCCAAAGTTGCATACCTAGGAAGGATGGAAATGTTTCTGGACTGATGAGAACAGAGGAGGGGGCGTTGTGGGGGAATTATAACGAAGTCTATGGTCTACTGATCCTACCGTTTTGGACAGGTTGAGTTTCAGATGCCTACAGGACACATCGAGGCAGAGATATCCAGGAATTATCTGGGAATACAGCACTAGATTCAGGAGAAAGGTTAGAGCCGGGTACGTATAAGATTTGGGAGGTGCCTGCATAGAGATAACCATTTGAACCCATGCAAGCTGCTGAGATCACCAAGCACAGAACAGTGGGAAATGCCTGCGATTACTCAGAACACAATAGAGGGCGGCTGAAAGGGGGGTTAGACAAGCCAAAGAAGAACCAAAGAGCCATTTCCCAAAAGTCAAAGGAAAAAAACCAAGTGTCCAGGAGTAGGCGGGGCAGACAGTACAAAAGCAGCAGAGGTCAAGAAAGAAGAAGCCCAAGAAGAGGTTCGTCGTATCGGGCAGTTAAGAGATGGCCGGCCACAATGGACAAAGCAGTTACGGTGAAGTGATGGGCTGCAAAATCAGACCGAAAGGGATTGAGATGAGCCTGAGCAGGGACACAATGGAAGCAACGAAGAGAGGCAACCCTATCGAAGAGTCCAGAAAGACAGAATGACGGACAAGAGTTGGAGGAAATGTCGAGTACATTAAAAAAAAACCAAAAAACAAAACCTAACCCTCTTTTATTAAGCAAAGTCTTCAAATTAACTATTCCAGATATCAAATCTCTCCCAAGTTTGCAATTATTTTACAAACACAAAAAGTCAACAGCTTTCTTCCCCCCATTGTGATTAAACTCCTTAAGCATCCTTTTATGTATTAACAGAAATTCGAAAGACAGAAATGCATTTACCTGCCTAGAGAAATCAAACAAAAAGGTTTTAAAATCAAAGCTTAAACTAAAATTGCTTTTCTCATTAAGATGCTCAAACGCCAGCACAAGAATTTACTTTTTTATATGGATTTATGGATTATTTTATATGGATTTATGGAACTAAGAAAATTTCTGCCTTAATATTCAGCCTCAGAAGACTGACAGCAACACCTTTACGTTTTTAATTTCTACAGGCCATGACTGAATATGTAAAAACATAGTATGCTATGGGAACATCCATTTTTTAAAAAATTCACGACATTTCTTACATAAGAAACAAATTGGGTTAAAGTATAATTTTTAATTTAAAAATATTAAGAGTCAGCTTCTTCCTATGAAAAGAACCTATTTGGATGTGAAGCTGAGTCTCATAATTAGAAACAATATGGTAATTTAAGTCACAGGGCTTTCATTAACCTTCTTTAACATTCTGAATGACTAAAACTGCAGAATGACTTTACATACTTACATGGTGCTGAGCCCAATAATTGCACTATTTACATAAGCTGCATTTTTCTACTTTACTGAATAAACATTCCATTTTGGGTCACAATTATAAACACAGATGATGCCTATCTTTGAGAATCTGCTACATTAGAATAAAAGAGTTATTTCTTTGCTGTCGGGGTGGGGAAGAAGACCATGTTTAATGCTTTCTGTGAGCTTCATTCTGACCCCAAAACTTCCAAGTCTGGGAACAATTATAGCAGATACACACGCATACTTTAAGGTGTACAAAACACTTTACAAACATTGTCTCCTGATCCTCATAACTCTGGGAGGTAGGTGCTATAGGTATTATAATTATCCCCATTTTACAGATGAGAAAACTTTGACTCAGAAGTTTAAAAAAAGAAAAGCTTGTTCTGAGACACAGCTAATAAAGGGTGAGGCGGGAATTGATTTCACTAACTGAAACCCTATTTGAAACAAAACGCTGAATGGCACATATTTAAACATGTGACCATAGTAGAAAGGAGGAACATGTTGCTCTTTGGAAGGACTTGGGTGGCGGAGTGCAGCTTCAAGAGTAGAAATTTTAAGGCAAAGTATGACAGCAGAGGAAAATCTCATCAACCACAGGGGTGGATGGATGGGTAGTTCTCCTGGAGGATAAGGATGACAAATGTTAGATTTCAAGGCCCTCAGCACTGTTGGTGCTAAAAGAAAGCACCCAAATAAGTAGTAATATGTTAAATATTTCCTCATTTCTGTGGGTAAGGGGCAATTCAAGGGCAGGAATTCCTTGGATTCTAGGAAAATCTAACCCAAATCTTGCCTCCCACTATGGCCTTCGTCAGGTATCAGGGTTGTAGACTTGGAGCTGGAAGGGCCCTTAAAGGTAAGTGAAGTGAACTCCTGCATTTTATAAAGAAGGAAACTGAGCCCCAGAGAAGTCAAATGACTTGTCCAAGATGACATAATAAATCCTTGCTTGATCCATCAAGGCATCACCACGTGGAAGATCCACATCCCCGACTGGACGGCACTATTGTTCAATGGGCCAGTTCCTTTCTGATCCTGTCCTGAGCCTCAAAAAAGGCCACAATCTGTTGCCCAAAAAAAAGACTTCCTGGGACAGAGAACAAGTTGTTCAGAAGGGGGAGCAAATGTTTCAAAAGAGAACATCTGATCACTCTGTAATTGTTTCCTACCCGAATCAAACTAAGATGAATACTTGCAGCCTACAGGCGCAATTTAAGGCAAGAATACCCACAATCAGCCTTATTCTTTTCCTGACATTTTTATTAAATTTCACCTCATACTAACAGGAGTCATGCACGCATATCAAGCCATGAAGAGAACTTTAAATGCATTTCATTTTTTATTGAACTTTCTCACCAGAAGGACGACAGAAGGAAAAGCACCAGAGCTCTAATTCCATGTATTCAAAGAGAACTAAAGCTATTTCCAAGCAGCATTTAAAAGAACGTGGATGGACGTCGGTGCACACATAACCATGTGGCCCCCAAAAGAAGGCTATTCGTACATGAGGATGACAAGGGGCAGCCGAACCCCGAACCTGGCAGCACAGGGAAATCGGGAGACATCCTTCCTTTCTGCAGGTAAACATGCACATGGCTGTGGAATGGGAAGTATGCATTCAGTCAAAACAGAATATATCAATAATTTTTTAACTAAAAGAAAAATATACCTGGCACTGTCTCATTTCTATTACAATATGTGTAATATTACAATATGTCTCATCTTTATGAGACCCACCTATCATTGCTGGAGAAAGGGGTGAAATCCATTTCCTGAACAGAGATAAGCAGGAGGCCTCTTCTTCATCCTACCACACCCAGTCAGTAGACCAGTCCTGGTGGGTCCCCTGTGGCAGTCTGTCCAGCATCCAAGGCCCCCTTTCCACGACCACTGCTTTCCCCACTCCCAGGGCAGGTGCTTGTCCCTTTCCCTCGGATTGAAGCTAAAGCTTCTCAGACTTTATTCTTAGCGCACAGGTGCCTTGAGGGATTCTTCCTTTTCCCTCTAATGTTACAGAGAAGAGGAAGCAGCCGTGATAGCAGGGGTTCCCTGTCACCTGAACAGAACCCCCCCCCACCCAGGCCCACTCGGCAGAAGCCAGCACAATAAGGGCACATGAGGACCTTTGGTCCCTTCAAGGTTCTTCATAAGTCATCCATCCCTTCCACAGACTAGATGATATAATGCCCTTAGCCTGGTCAAACAGGTCCTATTTTCTGACCTGTTTAGTTCCGTGCTTTTCCTTCTTTGATATCCAAGTTCTTGGTTCTGTTGAGGGTTAAAGGTACGTTTTTAAAAGCAGAGTATCCACACCAGTGAGATCCAACAAGCACGGATTACGCACCTCCTTTATGCAATGCATTCTACAGGCTCCTAGAGCACAAAGATGACCATCTCAGCCTACCCACCTGCATCTCCATTCTTGACCCAGAACCACCTGCCATGTGCTGGGAACTGGGGATACAACAACAAAAAAGAACAGAATCTTTGCTCTCAAGGAGCCTGCGTCCTAGCATGTAAATGTAAGAATGGACAGACTAGATCTGAGGCCGTTAGAAGAGGGGCAGGGAGGGTGTGGGCCCTGGGAAAGGGTAGTACCCTGGCCTGCCAGACAGGGGCACAGCCCGTAAAGAGGCCAGGGACGGAGACAGAGAATCCTGGCGGAGCAGGGAGCAGGACAGCCTGGCTGGAAAAGAAAGCGGACGGGGCTAATGGTGTGAAGGAAGGCCGCAGGCAAAGGAAGGGCCAGCTTAGGAAGGAGTCTCTGCTTGATCAGACTGGCATCAGGAGCCACTGGGGTTCATGAAATAGAGGAGACAGTGATGGAGGAGGAAAGGCCAGAGAACACTCAGAGGTTTTGAGGCTGGGAAAATGGTGACGCCATCAGCAGGAATGCAAAAGTTAAGAGGCAGGTTTGAAGGGAAGTTCAGGTTCACATAGGATGAATTTAAATTTTAAAGCAATAACAGTAATAGCACCTACTTACATGGGGCTTGAAGGTTTGCCTTTGAGCCCCACAGCAACCTGGCGAATGAGGTGCCACTTACAGGATATTATTATCCTAATATTACAGATGAAGAAACTGAGGCCCAGGCTCATACAGCTACTAAGTCTGTGAAGTGGGATTCGAACCCAGGTCTTCCTGACTCCGAGTTCAGCACTCTGTCTACTGCAGGATTCTGACTCTCCTTTAGAAAGGCAGGACCCAGGTTTGTGGAAGGAGTAACATGCAGCTGGAGGTGCAGACTTGTTGGTGACCCACAAGGAGGCGATCACTGAAAGGGTGAAGAGATGGTACCGCTGGTGGAGAAAGTGCAGAGAGAGACAAGAAATGGGGGAGAAGGAAGAACAGGAACCACAAAGGAGACAGAGAAGGCACAGGGAAGGGGGAGGGGAAACTTACTCTGACACCTATGCCCAAGAGTGATGGTGCTGCTCACTCTCTCCTCAGGCTTGATTGTGCTACTTTATGCAAAGCTTTATCTCCCGCTAGGCACAAAGCCTAGATCTTCAACAAGGATTATCAGACTGCAAAGTTAAAATACAACGGCCCCAATCAAAGCAGAACATCTTGTTTAAAGAATTAATAATAAACGTATAGGATAAAACCTTACACAAACATAGCCTCTAGCTTCCAAAAGGTTGTGACACAGGGCATTTCTGACACAAATTGGGGGGGGGATGGATCCCTTCAGTAGTTAGTACTTTCTTCTTCCTCAACGTACCTTAAACTTAGCTGTGTTCAGAATGACATATCTCCCTAGATAACTGGGGCGGGGGGGGAGAACCACCTTGAAATTGCTTTCTGTCATTTTTTTTATTTTTATAAGTGCATTTCAATATAATTGGTTTACTTTTCCCACGAATTTGATTTTTATGCATTTAAAAACATTATTCTGGGGAGGGAGCCAGAGGCATCACCAGACCAACCACCAAAAGGGTCTACGACACCAAATAGTTTAAGACTCTCAGCTCTAATTAAAACTTAGCATTTCCTTCAATTATGAATAAAGAAGACAACAAATCATCCTTCTGAGGAGAAGCCACAGTTTCCAAGAGGACCATGACATCCAGAAGTCCTGCCTGCCCTTCAAGAAGGCAAGCCACAGTGGAGCAAAGATCGTTTGCCTAGCGTGGTGCCCTGTATACAGCAGGTGCACTATAGATGCTTCTCTCCTCTCCTCTCCTGTATTGAAGATCAGTACTATGGGAAAACATGTTGAATTGAACTCTTCCCGCTATGATAAGTCTTTAGCTAGGGCATGTAGATTTTATTGTTTGGTCTTGCCCTAGGCTTTCATCAGTAGAGGGAGCTCTCTAGTGTGGAAAGCCCCTTCTCCCGGCCCAGCTCAGCAAGTCTCAGAACTTGGTGGTTAAGTGATTGGGTTCACAGTGCACCGATGTGTCAGGAGCCGACCTTGAACTCAGGTCTTCCTGAGAACTATCCCGACGTCGAGCTGCAGCTTGAACAGGATGCATGTCTAGACACACTAAGCTACCTGCACAGAAGGCGAAAGTGAGGAGCGCAGCGCTGGCTGAATCAAACCACAAAATCTTACGGCGGTGCAGACCTCCCGGCTGGGAGGGAAGGAGCCCTTGGAAAGGCACAAAAGCGGAGTCCCAGAAATGAGCCTCAGGGGTGTGGGGACATTTTTACATACATACGTATGTACACACATGTTAAGACAAAAAATGCCAAGGGACTCAATATTTTATAGAAAAAGAACATTTCCCTGATGCCCCAAACACCTGAAAGGTGACTTTTCTTGGCCAGTAGTGGCTCTTTTATCCTTCCAAGTCACCCAGTTTTACATTAGATGCTGTACAAGGACAGTGGGCAGAGGACCATTTTTTTCTCTTCTCCTCTAAGTGACGATGGGGCTGCCATCCAGAGTGGGGAGGAGCCCCGCTCCATTGCAACGGGAGATTTTGTGAAGAAAGTATATCTTCAATAATTCTTTTCTAAGCATTGAAACTGATTATTTGAAATAACTTGGCCCATTTCTATTGATCCATCAATCACTCGCTTCCATGGCAACAGCGTCAGAAACACAGTACCACAGAACAATCAGAAACGTTGGCTCTCTGTGGTTCTGGATGACCGTGAAGCAGTATGAATATCAGGGCTAATTTCAACCAAAAGACAAACCGAAATACTTGCGCCAGGCATTGTCAATGAGTAGAATACTGTGAAAGAGAATTTTAAACCATAATCATAATTAGTGATATTTACATATGGCATTAAGGTTTGCAAATCTCTCACACAAAAATGCATGTATGCATGTGCGTATATGCAGAGACATACACAAATACACACATCTTATAGATAAATATACACCTAGATATGGATTAGATAGAGACACCTCCTCTCACCTGAGCCTCAGAATGACCCACTGAGGTAGGTGCTAGAGGCACTATTAGCCCCATTTATCCATCAGTAAACTGAGTCTCTCAGGGGTTAAGTTCTGGGGCTGGATGTCTAGGAGAGCACCCTAGGCCAGCTCTCTTCACAAAGCACCACTTTTCCTTCCCAAGTTTAACCCTCAACATCACCAGCTCCTCTGAATTCAAATTCAATTTATTGCCTTATTATTATTGTGCTGTTCACTGGGCATTTAAACCAGGAGGCACATCAGGGCATCATCTAATCCACCCACTCCATTTTACAAAAGAGGAAAGTGATTTGCCCAGACCGTGATCAGGGCTTAGAATCAGGGACCAGCCCAAGGACCTTGAACCCCAGCTTTCTTATCCCCAATGCAGGCTGTCTTCACAAGGTCACCCCTCCACCTCCGGCCTCAGGGGTCACTGTGTCACCGCACAAAAGAACTAAAGTGCAGAAGGAGCAGAGGGGAAAAGCCTATGTTGGTTTGTGGTAGGGTTGGTTTTTTTGGGGGGGGGTAGGGGGTACTGGAGGAGAGAGAGATGGCAGCTGACCCAGGCCCAAGGTCCTCTATGGATGGCAGGATCCCAGAGCTAAAGCCAGAAGGGACTTCAGAGACCACAGAGTTGGTTACTTCTCACTGTACAGAAGAGGAAATTGAGGCCAAGGAGCTCAAGTGACTCCTTCCAGGACATCCAGGTGAGGCACTAACCACCACGGAGCCCAGGTTCCCCATCTCCAGGAGCCCTGCTACTTAAATCTTGGAAATTGAGGGTCACTTTTATATCCATACAGCCTTTCCATGCTTGGCAAGTGTAGAATGCAGCTGACTAGGCGCAGACCTGGCAGTTCTTAGAACTATGAATTACCTGAGGGTGACTGAAACCTGTGGAAAGAGGTCTGCTGAAACCACAGAAGCTCCCACTCCTCCTCAGCCTTCTCTGTGGACTTGCAGGTAACAGCTTGCCTGAGGCTGTGCCATGCTAGAGACGACTCCTGCCCCCCACCCCCACCCCTCAGGGACACTCCTGAGTGGTGGCTAGATTGTGATCCCCTGGCATGGATAAAAGACTCTTTGTTGTTGATACTTTGGTAATACTCTTTAATTCAAGTTATCTTATCTTAAGCATCTTATCTTAGGGACGCTCAGAACTAAGATATGAACCAGATTCATTAAACTTCGGAACAGGCAGGAAGAGAAGGGCCTCCTACCAAGGCCAAGCCAAAAGTGCTTCCGTGAGTATAACCCGCTGAAAACACAGTGGGATCTTCATTCTCAAAGAGGACCTATGACGTCAGGAAAGTGATGTCTTGACTTGTAAGCGAACTGGATATAAGTGAGGAAGGGCCGTGTCAGGTCCCCAGCCTCCATCTGGATCCAGTGGCAAGACAGAGATCAGGATGACTGGAGATGGCCCCAGATGTAGTGGGAAACCTTGCCCTTTTTAAGCTAAGGTCTTTCCAAGTCTCAGTTTGTCTGAGGCGACAGCCATTCAGTGATTAAGGCCAGGTAAGATAAAATCAGCTACAAAGAATCAGGTACAAGTCATTCTAGCCAAGCTCCTGAGAAGGCCTCCGTTGCTGGGGGAAGGTGGAAGAAAAGAGCCCTGGAATCATTACCAGGAGGACAGTAAGATGTCGGCTCCCAACGCTTGGCCCAGACATGTACTGAACTCCTCTGATTCTGCACTTGTCAAATCTCTCTCCCATTTCTCCTAGCACCCTTCTCCTTCAGTGAATCCCCAAGACCCCGCCCAACCCCTTTCTCTCTGTAGATGACCCTGTGTCCTACTTTAGAAAGAAGTATGTGGTCTCATCTCTCTTCGCCTTCACTTCAGAATCCCCTCCACCTTCAGCCATTCTCACTGTCTCTGAAACACTGAAGAAGAGCTGGGCCTCCTCCTTGCCAGGACTGACCCTTCTATCTTTACCCTCAACTTCATCCCATCCTGCGTCCCCTGAGAGTTGACCCCATCATCCTCAATGCCTTCCTTTCCAGCGACCCGTTCTCTGCTGCCCATGACATGCTCAGGCCCCTTAACTCTTAAAAACCTCTCAGCTGACCCTGCCATCCTCACAGGCGAGCATCCTCTAGCTTTTCTCCTAAATAAGAGAGGGTTTGTAAAGTGCTTAACAAATGACCCGTCAACGTCCTCCTCCTCTGGAAGCTGGCAGTCTGTCCTGTGGACGGTCCCTCCCACCACTTTTGCCTGGAGTGTGGTTCTGACAGCCTCCTCAGGGCAGCACACACCACTCTGAGCAGAGGGATGCTCCTGGAAGCCTGCCTCAGGTCCTTATCAGCTCTGTGGGGATTCTCTGAACCTCCCCACCTGTAAAATGGGTATAATAACTGCACTATTTCCTAGGGATTTGGAAGACAGGGCAAGTGGTGCACTTCTTACTCTTCACGGCTGCCCCTCCTTGTCCCCTCATCACAGTTTTTTTTTTCTGCCCCTCCACAACTTCAGGTCCCCGGGGGTGAGAAATAAACCAGAAGGGGATAGTAACAAGGAGCCCACCACTGCACGTCTAGTGTTAAGTTCACTCCTTTACTCTTCCACCCCATCAGTCCGCTTTGCTTCGAAGCCTCAGGTGTGCATGCTGAGACCTTACGGGCCCGGTCAAGCTAAGCCCTGCTTGAACTGAATGGGCACTTTAATATACACCTCCTTAACGACGGGGCCAAAATCACGAGGGAGAGATGGACGTGCGGGGAAGCCCTAATGCTGATCAGGCACGAAAGAGCAGACAAAGTGAACGCTGGAGTCTGTGCGGTAATACAGATGGCAACACAGAAGGAAAAAAGTCAAATCTGATGAGACACCCTTTTCAAAATGAAGCTAGAATATTAACATGAGGCTAAAAAAAGTCACCAAGGCTCAGGACTGGCAGCTCGAAGGATTATGACCCAGAGGAAAAATAAATGTTTAAATATACTACTTGCATTAAATTATAACACTGCTTTCATCTGGTATACATGATATTTATAGTCATAAGCACAGAAATAAAAAAGTTCCTATTTGTAATCTGAGAGCTGAAAAATAAATTATCAAAAAGTATTTATTCAGTACCTATCTGCAGAAAAGAAAGCAAAATTATCAAATCAGATCATTAAGTATGTTTTATTCTGAAATTAGAAATGACTTTCCCTTAGCACAGACTCACACGCTCACCTAAACATATATTCATACACACAGAGACTCACAAACATACACATTTTCACACCCACCCATCCTTCAGCTTTGATCTCTTCACTAGTAACAAGGCCCATCTCTGCTTCTCTCTTTGACTTGGAGATTATTTTTTAAGTTACTGGGAAAGGGCCAGTCACCTGCTTCCCTTAGTTACTTAACTGTGTCCCTGTGCCTTCTTACAGGTAAACTCAAGAAAGTGAATTCAGGCAACCAGTAACAGACAGGTAGAGTCCATCGTTGTTATCAGCAGCAGCAGCATCACCATCACCATCACTGTTTTAAATAATCAATATCACTAACAGAGTTAGAATTTTCACTTACCTCTGCTGCTACCACAATCAAAATCAGGTCTGTTTTTGAATCTGGGAAAACTGCATTTAATTGAGGAGACATTCCAATCAGTGCACAGTTGGTAACCACTGATATAACACTCATGGTCTCAAAAGCCAACTGAAAAGAAAAAAAAAAAAAGGCCATGTGTGTAACAAATGTCTCAGTTTGCTCTGGCCCTCTTTTTTCTTGCTAGGACATGGGGACAGAAGGATACACAGGGGAGTTACAGCAAACACCTTCCTTAGTTCCAAAGACTAAATTTTTTTAAACTGCTTTTTCCTATATCAGTGTTTCTCAAACTTTTCAGACTCAGGATCCCTTACACTTTTAAAAATTACTGAGGACTCCATATTGCTTATGTGAGCTATTATCTACTGATATTTACTATATTAGAAACAAAAACTGAAAATTATTTAAATATTCATCTTAAATATTTTAAATACTTCTTTCGAAATAACAACAAACCCATCACATATTGATATGCAGGACATATTTTACAAAAAATAACTATATTTTCTAAAACCAAAAACATAGTGAGTAGAGTAGTGCTTCACACAATTTTGCAAAACTGTTCAGTGTCCAGATTACTTGAAGACATCTGGATCCTCCCACTGCTTCTACAGTCGGTCTGTTGGGACGTTTCCTTCCATTGAGATAAATGAAGGAGATCTGGCCTCACATAGATAGGGAACTGGAAAAGGAGAAGGCTGAGTGACTTTGTCCAAGGTCACACAATAAGTTGGTAGGAAAAGCTGAGTCTAGAACACAGGCCTATGGTGGCCCAGACAGGTCAGAATCAGAACAGAAAACCTTGTCTTAGCATAATGTGTTGTTACTGGAATATTAATCCATGGACATCTCAAAGGCCAATGCGCCATCAGAGAGAGCCAGCATGAGTACAGCTAATTAAGGTTGGTGAACCATTTCACATGTTTTCTCATTTGATATGACATAGGAGATTTTTCATTCAGCTGGAGACAGATGAGATTTCAAATACAGCTTTATTTTTTGCAAGTAGTCCCCAGTGAAGCAGTCCGTGTTGGCGAGGAGGAGGGCCACCTTTTCCTCTGAGATAGAAGAGGAAAAATGCAAAATGGGTGAAGGAGAGATCCTGAGGTGTAGAGGGATGAAAGTGAGAGAGGGCACTTCCCATAGCTTCTACCTTCTCAGTAAGGATGAAACAGGAAGTTTTATAACCTCCCCTGAGAGCACTTGGCATTGTGGCAGGGGTGGAGAAGGCACGACGGAACAGGGCTCCAGGTCTGGCATCTTGTGAGTCAGAATGAGGGGACACAGTACTGAAGAGGGGAGATAAGCACGCTGCTGAAATGCTGAGCGCTCATAAATGTCCCCACCATCACCGCTTCACCACGCTATCAGACTTACTGGGACGGATCCTCTCATGATAAAAGGTGGCTTTGTCCCTAACAGTACAAAAGTGTGGGCATAAGAGGAGGGCAAGATGGCCCAAGAATCGAAGCTTGCCCACCTGTCTTCTCTCCTTCCCTCCATCACTGATGTATCATGAGCTCTTTCACAGGTCACTTACTGCATCTGGCTTAGTTCCTTCTCCACATAAAAGGGTAGTTAGACCTAAGGACAATGATGCTGTGAGCACCAATCACATTCTAAGGCCTCCAAGCATCTGCAGGTGCTCCCTGGAGAGCACTGCAAAGTACCCAGGTCTGCTATCCTCACTAGTGTCAAATATAACCACTAAAAGAAGGCCAACGACAGATGACTGAATTCAACAATTACTCAGTGTCTTCTCCCATTGGCCAGCTTTGGACATTTTCTAAACTTTATCAACGCTTTACAAAATCTGACTCTTTCATGGAATTCCTTTAAGTCAGAAGCCTCAGTTTCTGCCATATTAAGGAAGACCAGGGCAGCCAAGCTGCAAAGTAGACAGCAGGGCAGAAAACAGCAGTTACAGACAATGCCCCTGCATTGGGGGGAGGGAGAGAGCAAGGAAAGAAAAGAGGGAGAGGAAGAGAAAAAGAAAGAGAGGGATGGGCATTCTCTGAAATGGCACAGTGTGGGGATCTTCCTTCTGCATTCCTGAGGAATGTGTGCCTGGACTTGGAGTCTAAAGATCTGGGCTCATCTTGGTCTGGAACATAACACGCAAGGTTTTACAAATCTCCCTTCTTGGGTCCAGCATCAGCGCTTCCAGGACGTCCCTGTAATTTCATCTATTTCTTAGCTCAGTGGCCCTGGGCTCATCCCTCACCTCCACGTGCTTGCAATTCTTCATCTTGAAAATGGAGATGGCTCCTCTCACAATAGCTGGGAGGGCATTGTGGGAAAAGGGCTACACGGACACACACTGCTGTTGTCGTCAGGGAAATACTGCCTTACACCCATGGCCCAGGCCTAAGAGACGGTATTCCGATCATTAAGGACCAAGAAAAAGCCTTGGACAGAATTATAAGTACGCTGAATACACACTAAGTGTGATCCCAGGACTCAGAACTGTAGAATGTGGAGGGCCCTAACAAGTCAATTATTTCAATATCTTCATTTGACAGATGGGAAAACTGAGGCCCAGACAAGTGAAATAATGTAATGAAGGCCACACAACAAGCTGAGAGCAAAGCCAGGACTAGAACCCAGATCCCCTATCTCTTTGCTCTTTAAAAAAAAACAAAAAAAACCAGAAAATTCGAGAGAAAAAAACCAGATTACCTGCCAAACACCAATACTCGATGAAGGCTCCGCAAATGGACGTTTGAAGACCTTGCACATTTTTAAGGCGTCTGAATTAATTTCCGACAAGTTGTTTAGAACGGCAAAGGCAGCTGCTAACGGATAGACACATGAGAAAAGGCTCACATATCCAAACTGTAAGAAGAGCTCCAAGTAATCATCAAAGGTGCCCTAAAAAAGAAAGGCACCATAAAGAAAACAGGACTTTACGCTGTCATGGACAACTCAAGAAAAACAGAATCATTAATAACACTCAGGGCATGCGTCTCCACTGACAATCTATGGTAGCGTCTCCCAGTTCCTTCACCTAACAATTTGTTTGAATTGAGAAACAAATGCAAAGTTAGGCCTCAAAAAACTGTCAACCTCAAATGAACCAAAAATGAAAAGGTTCTCTTTTTTTTAAGTTTTTTTTTTTTTAAAGACATTCATTTCAAAAAGAAAGTAAATGACCCAGAATTGCTGCTAACAAATAATGGTCTTCTGTGATATACCCACAATTTTATTAACTCATTCACAAAAATCTCTGGTCTCATGTGCCTCACCCCCCCCACCCCCAATCACATCCTTTCTGTAAGATCTGGAAACCAGAAAACAAAAGAAGGAAAAAGACAGAAAAAGAAGAGAGCCAGGGGTGGGGAGTTGTTGGGGAGAGAGAAGAAGACAGAAGGAAATCTGTAACTGGGCTTAAAATCTTTGGCTTGGCACATTCCATCTCATTTATGTGCAAGGCACAGCGCTAGGTGCCATTCAAAACTATTTAAAATGGTTCAGATGGGGAAGAAACACACATGATCCTCCCTTAAGAAGGAAGGTTTGAGGAGACAAGAATCACTGGAAACTACAAAGCTGGGCTAATTAGGAAGGGAGCGTGTGTTTGTGTAGGGTGGAAAATGATTATAAGGTAAAAACAAAAGAAGTCTTTTTAAAATTCAGTTAATAATTAGCTTTTAGCCTTTTAATAAAAGAGCTCCACGCAATGAGCCTCAGAGAAGGATAAATAAATGGCGTACTGTCCACTTTGGAGGAACCAGCCTCCAGGCAGAAGAGGGCAGGCACCCCTGAGTGACCTGAGTGCCAAGGAGACCTAAGAGAAGTTCTGTAGAGGCCGCCATGTTTTCTTCAGTGTCGTTCTGAACAAGAAGACAAAAGAAAGGACGGAACCTGTCGGCTCCCTTGGGGTGGTTACTGCTTTTAACTCCGTTTCCTTAGGGCCTAGGACCTCAGCCTCAGCCTCACTCCCAGGAGGCCCTGGGCCTCCACTCACCAGGAGATTGAAGAAGGCCCAGCAGCAGGTGCATCCGCAGCAAGCCGAGAAGGTGCCCCGCAAGCCTTCCTATCCTACGGGCTTCACTACCCTCGCGAGAGCGAGGGGATGCACTGACTGACTCCCCAGAGACCATGTGGCGGTGCTACTTAACTCTTATTCTACGTGACTCAAGCAAACGGACAATGGCTAACCTTTGCTAAAATGTAGACTACAAAAGATCTTTATACATATATGAGTATATATACATCTCTGCCAGTACAGAGTCTATGTAAACGTAAACAGAGGTGGCCAGAGAGGGGTGTGTACACACACTCTATAGTCTACACAAGGTGGCTCAAAAGTCCTAAATGCTATTAAGCTTTTAGGCCACTCTTTATTATATGTACAGAGCGACAGACTTAGAATTCATTTTTTAATTTAGGCAGAATGTACATCACTAGAAATCACAGTGACCCATGTAAGATCTTAGCATGCATAGTAAAGTCAGCCTTGGGAAATTATTTTTAGGGGAATGGTTAGGAGCCGCCAACTAAGGGCCACATTGCAAAAACAAACAACAACAACTGAGAAAAGGTCATTCGATGTCATCAGGAAGCTGCTGATGACCTTTCAAGGGAGTCAATAAGTCGTCTTCTGTATGGGAGAAGCTCATTACACTCCCACTGGACAGCTTCACCCCAAACATGGCAGACACGGCTTCATTTCCTACCCAGCGGCCCCCCTCTGGACTTCACCATCCTGTCCCAGGAATACCTTCATCCTGGGAGGGAACTCATGGCTACTCAGCACCCTCTGCCCTGACTGGGGGGTGAGGGTGGTGAAGAGCTCCTTCCAGAACTTCCACTGAAGGAAGGTACCCAGAGCACGCCACTTTTTATTTCCCACACGGGCTGCCCTCCTTTGGACTTGTTCATCATGCCCTGAAAAGTGGGTCCCCTTAGCCCCGCCCCTGACTCCCTTGTCTTCCTCCAGGCTAGGCATTGCCTTTTTTAAATATTATTACAAGAATCTTTTTTATTTTTGATTCCCTTTTATTAATTTTTATTATTACTTAGGGGGAGGGGAGTGAGGGCCTTTTCCCTAGTTAGAAGGTTACTGAGCTGACTGAAACCTGTCCCATGGGATGTAAAAATTTATGTAAGGGCTCACACGTTCCTCAGATAAGAGGCCAAAAAGGGAGTCCAGGCTGTGCAAAGTAATCTGACTTGCTTCACCTGAGAAATGATCCCAACTGTCACCGATGTCTTGGTTCCGTTCCCTTTCCCCTCAATCAGCACATTGCGAACCCTCTAAACAGGGCTGGTTAATCCGTAACCTTAGTTTACCTAGAGATCCTGTTTTACTAGGTCTGTTTCCTTTATGGGATCACGATTCTGTTTAACTCGGTCTGTTCAGATTTTATGACACTGAAGGAAGCCTGGGATGAACTATCTTTTTTTAAACTTTTACAGCCTAAAAGAATGTATGAGATTGTAATAGGTAAAAGAATTTATTTCTCTAATGGAATTTTCTCTATAAAAGCTTGTCAGAAACTCCAATCCAGGTTGAGGGTTATTTTTCACCTTCTGAGCCTGTGCTTAAGCATAATAAAACCAAAGCTTTTATCTCTATAACTTCTACATTGTGGTAGATTTATTTTGGCAGAAGTAACCTACCATATGAACTCAAAGAAGAGATATTCTGCCCATAACAATATTTATATTCTTGGCACACAGAAGGTGCTTAATAAATGTTTATTGAATGGCTGAAAGTTATGTTAACCATAAAGTTAACCTTATCACAAGTAAACTCAATATTACAGACTGATAATTTTGTAGTTAATTATTTCATTACAGTACAGAAATGAAGAAAGAATGAAAGGACAATATCCGACCTCCAAGCCAGCCTAGAAGACAGGAGGTGTTTTACAGTTGCATTAGTGCTAAGGTCTCTAAACTAAGAAGTAAGCTTTTCAGATAAATCCCAATTCTAATGAAATATTTCTTAATCCATTACTTGGAAGGCTGCTTTATCGGGGTTGCACGTAAGTTGTCGAGAAAGCGCCCAGATCCCCCTCCCTGCTTGTCCATCACAGCCTTCTCTCACTTGCTGCTTTTTTTTTTTCCCCCCAAGTGTCATCCTCTGCTCTCCCTCCTTTCAGGGGTGACAGACATAATTTCATCAAGATCTGCAAAGTTTTCAGAATTTGAGTATACATTTTCATTATTGTTTAGTTGTTTTCAGTCGTGTCTGTCTCTTTGTGATCCCATTTGGGGTTTTCTTGGCAAAGATACAGGAGTGGTTTTCCATTTCCTTCTCCAGCTCATTTTACAGATGAGGAAAATAAGACCAAAAGGGTGAAGTGACTTGCCCA
Organism: Vombatus ursinus; assembly: GCF_900497805.2. Taxonomy (NCBI): domain Eukaryota; kingdom Metazoa; phylum Chordata; class Mammalia; order Diprotodontia; family Vombatidae; genus Vombatus; species Vombatus ursinus. The sequence goes on along the minus strand of NW_020954577.1, from coordinate 46,120,008 downwards.
GGGTCGCCCAGCTAGTAAGTGTCTGCGACTACATTTGAACTCAGGAAGATGAGTCTTCCTGACTCCAGGCCTGGTGCTCTAACCACTGGGTCACCCAGCTTTTAACTTTAAACTTTAAAGTGGTTCCTTTCAGGGAGAAGGTGACAAGCTGGGGACCTTGGTAAGCGGTCATTTCAGTGCTATTGCCTATTACAACGTATTGGTTAAAGGCACTTAATGAACACATTTCAGCTCCGGGGAAGCTCAGCCCTGCCAAGCCATAACACACATTCAGACTTACCAGGTAAGTCCCCTTTTCTTTTTCCAGGATGATTTGTTCATACAGAGTAACATCCACATCTGCTTTTAAAGCCTGCACCTTCTTCTTCACCCGTAAGCCATGCTTCCTTTGGAGCCAATATGGAAGAAAGGTCTCTACAATTTGGTTCAGAATCTGAGAAGTAATCAGCAGAGTAGCCAAGCTCTAAAGAAAAACAGACAACAAAAGCTGAGCAAGGGGGCAACAGCATGTGAGACAATGGCGTGTTAATAATCATGGAATGTGTGACAAGCATCTTGGGCTGGGAGCCTTCAAGGTCTGGGATCAAAACTGGCCATTTATACCAACTTGCTGCGTGAGCCTGCAGCACCTCCCGGGCCTTCCTTACCAAGCCCCTGCCAATGTGCAAGGGCAGAGAAGGCTCCCGACTCGGGCAGAATTCCTGACCCTTTACCTATTCCCGTAATACGCACCATGACATGGTCCAGAACAAGTTATGATGTCATAAAATAGCCTTGGCCCAGGCCAGCGATCATGGGATGGTTCTAGCACATTAGTCCCCTCTCTGGGAGGCACAGGAAAGACCCCACTTTGGGGCACGTCCTTGAAATGGCTTAGAAAGTTCTCGATCTCACTGAGAACAAAAGCAGGCTTGCTGAAACCTCCTGCCCAGGCAAGAAAGCAAGGGGACTCCTAAGAGGAGGTGCACACAGCCACTTCATACCTCTCCTCTCAGAGGAAAAAGCTTCATCCACACAAGTCTCTTCTAAGTTAGAAAAAATGAAAATTAACACACCCACAATAGTCTTCTGGAGTGGAACAGCAAGTGATAAAGAGGGTAATATAATGGAATGTCCTTTACTGTTTTCAATTTCAGTATGGTTTTCAACTTTAGCAACTTATGAAATCAAATGTGGTGAAAATCAGATCATAGGACCATGACTTTAGTGTTGGAATGGAACTCGGAGCTCATTTATCCAGGGGCTGCCAACCTGGGGTATGAGAATCCTGCAAGGGAGTATGGGGCATATCTGGCCGATAATTATATTACGCTACTGAAAGTCATCTGTTTTATTTCTTATGTGTATCTTATGGGGTTCAACTGAGTCAATCAGTTATCCCACCCTTCTTAGCCCAGATATCTTTATCAGGCGAGAATATCTCCACTGAATCAAGCGATGAAAGGTATTTCTGGTAAGTAGCTCCCACATCCTTATTTACCTATCAAGAAACTTGGGCTTTGACCAACTTCTCCCTAAAAATTAATCTCAAGATGCTAATGGGGAAAAGAATAAGCCATTACTGAGAAAAGGCCAACTCTAGAAAGCCAAAGCCTCCCTCATTTTCTGTTCACTCCAAGGTGATGTGGATCAGCCATGACAACCCACTGAAAGTCATTGCAGACCTTCCAAAACAAAGCAGAAAGATGATGACATGGCATGAAGCTCTGGCCTCAAGAGCTCAATAATGTAGTAGCTGAAAATGGGACTTGACAAGTCCTGAGCACCAGATAGCCACGGCACCCAGTATTGGGGGGCATGGAAGTATACTTCCTTCTACTCACTCAAGAGCGCTCATGTTTTTACTGTCAAAATTCCTTGGCCAAAGCTGACGTCTAGAGCCCTGGATGAGGGCACCTCACGTGGGCACCTGGGGCTTCCTAAGCCCTTTCATCATGGCGGCCCGTGTTTCAGCTTTAGCCTGGGCCCTGATTGTGAGGGACGGAAAAAAGGACAGAAGGCACAGAGAGAGGCTGCCAACCAGGATGTCCACCTTCTGGGGCTGTGGCGCAGGCAGTATCCCGGCCAGATGTGCTCAACTCCTTCTGTGGGTCTTCCTAGAGAATTCTTCTAGATTCTTCTGTTGACTCTGATTTGAGTTTCAACAGACAATGAGAACCAAGGCCCTCTAGCAAAAATGCCTTCCTCCCCTTCCTCTTCCTTCTTGCTTTTAAGAAGGGCATCACCAGAGGAGACTTAATATCTAGACCTCTGCTTTCAAAGGTCTGGGCAACTCCTGGTGTGGACGCTCTCTCCATCATTGCACAGTGACAGAGTGACACTGTCATAAGGTCACAGAGAATTACACAGAACACTGGGAAGATAGAGACTCACCCATGTTCACAAGGCTAGTACGTGATCTGAGGTGGAATTTGAACCCAGGTCACGCTGACTCAAGGCTGGCTCTCTATACACGCCATTCGGCCATAAAACTAATTTTTAAAAAACTGTACTGTTCTCCATACTCACCTGTCGCAAAAGTTTCATATCTTTCATCACAAAGGCAATGTAGAAGAGCGAGGCGAAACAATTAAGAAAGTTGAACTGCCAAAAAAATAAAAGTTAAAAGTGACTACAGGAGTGAGACATTTAAAGAGCTCTAAAAATCAAGGACAAATTCAGTTACATCTTCAGAATACAAAGCACTTTTTTTTTTTAAAAAAAAGTTTTAAAAAACAATCTGAACTTCCCCACCTCTTTTTTAACTTTTCCCCTTTTCCTGTCTCCCCTCACTTTTGTCTCCTCTGACCTATCTCTCTGCCTTCTTCACTCTTCTCTCACTCAAGAAGATGTCAGTGACTTACCTGGGGAGGTCTGGGGCTGCCTCCCGAGAAGCCCCCTCTGCTCCCCAACCAAGCCAAGGGGAGGGAGACAACAGAGGGGAACAGAGGGGCAGGAGGCAACGTGGGAGGGCCAGAAGAGCTCAAGGGAAGGAGTCTTAATGAGGGCAGCCCAGCCCAGCCAAAGGCAGGGCCTCCCAAGGCCTGGAGCTCTGGCCATGCAGGCAACCAGGCAAGGAAAGGGCAAGAAGTCTAGAGAAAAGTGGCTCTTGATACACGTTCCTCAAGCACAGGACCATCTATTTGTCTGCCTGCTGGTGGCAAAGGCCTTTTCCAGAGGTACACCTGTTCCCTTGTTTTCTCAGGCAGAGAATACTAACCACAATTCCACCTTTTCTAGGTGACTCAGTGAACTGCTCTGAGCTACAGAAGAGGGAGCCCCCCAGGGCCTACGTGGACAGAGAAGGCGCTCTCCCCTTCACTGCCTGGCCCCAGGCGGCCTTGTCTCCTTGTCACTGCCAGTTTCCATTAGTCATCCGTCTCCTCCCTAATGGTCAGATGGCCGGCTCTCATTCTCTGCCTTGCTCAGTGGCCCGCTTTCAGCATCTCCCCCATCCCTTCTGCATCCAATGCCGTACCCCGCTAGTTTGTTAGAATTACGTAAAGAGTGAGAGTAAACGTGGTCTGAAGGAAGAGTTGGCTTCTCCTACCAGCACAACGAATATGCTTTAATGCACAGATGTTGTGCTGCCTGTTTTTACTGGTCAGGTGTGTTTCAGGCGTGTTACTGTGCTTTGTGCTTTCTTTAATGGTTTTCCAGATAGCTGAGGCTGCCATCATGTGGGAGTTCCAAACAAATGAAGTGTGACTGTGTAACTGTAAGTCTTTCTTATCTAGGCGAATGAAGGACAGGAGAAGGACAGGTCACTGAAGCCCACCCACACAGACAGCCACACCCTGATTTATGAACACTATACACACACCAAGGGCAAGTGACAAGCCCTCCCCTCCGCAGGCCCAGCTGGGGACGGCTACCAAAGCAGCGAGTTCGCCAGCACTTACTAAGCACCCGCTCTGTGCCCAGTCCTGTGTGTGTTGAGCTGAGGGCGTTACATGGTGGCTGGTGGGAGAAATCTTCTTCCCTATGACTTCCTCAGATTTCCTTTAGAAGAACTGGGCACCGCACACCATGTCTTTTCACCAACTACAGCTCAGTTCACTCCACTTAAAGTTCTCTCTTTCTCACACAAACAGATACCTCCTCTTTTTTTCGCCTCCTTCTTCCATACCCTCTTTCTTTTGCTAACTCAGTTACCTTTGGGAAGCATCTCTCTCCCTCTTTTTCATGGTTTCTCTTCCCCATCTTTCCTTTGTCAGCCAAAACATTTTTTAAAGTACTCTTAATCATGACTTACGAGTGAAAGAGTAGTAACATTGATACATCTGCATCAAGCATAAAAACCCCAAATTCTTCAGTGAAATCAGTTACACTAAGGAAAAAAAGACAATGTGGAAAGCCCTGAGAAGAGCCAAGAAGTCCCCTTAACAAATGACGTGAAAATCTCTGTCTACCTCCTCATCTTTTTAAACCAGATTTTCCTTAAGTATTAACATTCCAGATAAAATGAAAGGGTTTTTATTTAATTCTGTTGTTTTTCTGTTTAGTTAAATTGCTAATAAGTACCATAACAACACTTTCCTGTATAACAACTGTGACAACACTTTCATTGCAAATACACAAAATGTAACTGCGGAATGGGTTAAATTGTGGACTATCCTGAGAACTAATCTTTTATAACATGTTATTTCTACGGGAAAATATGCTCCAAATTTCAGAAAGCAGACTTACTCATTTTGATAACAAAACGCTTTCATAAGCTGGGGACTTAAAATTTTCTGTGTAAAATGATTAAAAGAAAAAAAAAACAAAACAAAACAGCAAAACTCTTCCCTTATCGAATTATTTAGAAAAGCCTCCAGTAAGGAAGCCGATGGCTCTGCAGTCACCAGTAAGGAAACTAAGACTCTGGACAAGCCATAAATGCATTAAGTGGCTTCTGGATAATTGAAAATTAGCAGCAAAACTTATTCCTATTAACTGAATTTCTTATATTAGTTTACTTCCCTAAATTAAGAACACAGCACCAGCATACTATACTGGAAACAAGTCTTTATGATTCATTTCTAAAAGTTATGAATTTTTGTCGTAAAGAAAACATATTTACACAGAAAACACCATACTCACCACCAACACCTTGAGAACCAGATGATTTTGATAGGCGGACTCCAACCTGTGATTCTCTGAAATTAGCAATCAGAAATAGTCACGTATCTCCCTCAGACAAAAAGGCAATGTTCAGCTAATAATATCGGGCAGATGTAACCGCGGTGCTAACAGCACTGGGGTCAGATACCAGGCCCTTCAGCAGTCATTTTAAAGAGTTATTTGTTGCCTAATTGTGGCCTTCCTTCCCTTACCATTAAGATAAACAGCTCCCACTATCCCGCTAGCCCCCCCAAAAAAAATTCTAAAAAGGAAACAGCTGGATAAAGGGGAGGAAATGGAAAGGAAATTTAGCTTGGATGATAAGGGAAGAAATGGATATTTTAAAGACCATACTGTATTCATAAACTAGGGTGACCACAGGCATGAATTTCCCTGCTCCAAAAGAAATCTGAGCAAACTAGGGCAAAAAGCAGCTGGCATTAACGTGGTTCGCCTGGGCACCCCCAGAGCACTCCTGCCAAAGTCCCTGCAATGAGCTGGCACCAAGTACCCTGAACCACAGGGCTCAAAGAGGCCAAGGCCCCCATGTTTGAACCTTCTTGCCCTCACTGGGAAAAGTGGGCAGCACACAACAAAGCTCAAGACGCTTCTAAGCTAAGTGGCTGAAACCAGAGAATTTGAAGGAAGACGACGAAGGGACACTGTCCCAGATTACACACTCTAGTCAAAAATACCTTTACTAGGTTTCCTGCTACCAAAGCTCCAAAGGTCTGATCCACCGTTCCTCCCTCGCAAGGGCACCTACTTGTCAGCATCAGGGCAATCCTCAGCCTTGGGACTCCTTTAGGATAACCAGAGAATCCCACAGACGGGCCCTGGCCATAGGACACTACACCAGTTTAACCCGGAATAACCAGAAGGGCGACAAGAGCTTCCCAAGTCCATGGGCCTCGGTGGCGGACGCAGAACGCCTGACTGGCCTCTAAAACTCAGCCCTCCTCGACAGACTCAGCCCGCGTTTACTAAGCATGTACTGCACGTACCAGGGATGCCAAGACAAAACAGACCGGGCCCTGCCGGAGGCTGTGTTCCCCTGAGGGTCCAACCCCAGGACAGACAGAGAGAGCAGTCAGCGAGAGCGGCTTACCCCACGAGGTTAAAAACTCTGCAGCGAATCGATAGAGGCGGTTCATGACCTCGATCACGACGGCGTAGACGATGCTGGGCACGAAGAGCAGAACATTGGTCAGCTCAGGAAAGTGGCTCTCCCGGTGCACGTCCTGAGCCCACGCCTCCAAGTCGAAGTAAATCGTCATCACGTAAAGGGAGAAATAGAGGCAGAGGCACACGAAGGGCAGGGAGACCAGGTAGATGCGCAGCTGCCTCTTGAAGCTGGAGTAGAGCGGCTCCTCTCGGCCGGTGATGGGGTTGATGCCCAGAACGCCGTGGAAGCCTGGCCGAGGCTCCTCAAACTGCCTCTTCATGAGCAGCGTCCCCCACCGGTACGTCATCAGGGCACAGCCGCGCTTCCAGACTTCCAAGATCACGGTCGACCAAATCAGGTTGAAGGAGGCGAAGATCACGTACTTGTCGTAGTCCTCCCAGTCAAACACATAGTAGGGCAGCCCGATGAGCGCCATTGGGATCAAGGCAAAAGTGAAGTACTCCAAGAAACCAAAGTAGAGGGCAATGGTCTCTCCGAAGTATGTGCGGATGCCATCTGCAGGAATGGGAAGAGGGAGAAGAAAAGAGCGGGTTCTGAGCCCAGGGCTCTGAGGGAGGGGGTGAAAACGCACACTGCACAGGCCTGACTCTGGAGGGGCTGATTCACGCCTTGAGGACATGAGGAGATCTCCTAATCCGCCTGGGGCATCTCTGCTAACAAGCATGTTGGGGGGAGGAGAGAGCAGGGTTCAAGTTGCCCCTCTGAGATGCACTGGCATCACATGCCCTCTCTTCCCCCTGGGCACTTCTCAGAGAAACCAGGAGGAAGGTGGCCAGCTGAGCTTCACTGGTGGAGGGACTTTCCACCCAGGAAATCCCAAGTCCAGGCTGGCAAAAGGAAGCACAGCACTAACACTCTCCCCCATGTAAACTGTCCTCACCACCTGCCCCTGAGAGCATCAGACAGTGATGAGGAAGGGACCTCCGGCACTGGGACCTCCGGCACTACCTGGTCCAGCTCCCCGCGCCCCCCCCCCCCCCCCCCCCCCCCCCCAACAGTCACCCTCCACTCTTTGGAGTCAGCAAACAAACATTTACTGTATGGAAAGCCCACCCACACGCAGCCAGGCATTGTTTGTAACTCAGCTTGGGACTGACCAAGGAGGAAGGAGCAGGGGGCTGGGAGCCCAGAGAGCAGGTTCTCACCGAGCTAGTCGGCTCACTGGCTGTGGAAAGAGGGGAACCATTTTAGACTCCCTGCCTGTAAAAAGGAGGGCAGGATACTACCTCGTTCTAAAGTCCCCTTCAGTTTTAGGGCTGCCAGGTGAGCCTCTACTGAGGCTCTCCCACTTTGACACCTCTCCCCCTTCATCACTGTAGTGAGGAATGTGGGTTTTCATTTTTCCCCAGCCCCACACCCTCCAATCCCCACTGCCCGCCAGTATAAGCATCACCACAGCTTTTCCCACAGTTTTCACAGGTGGCCCAGAGCACTGAAGATGCCTATCTTGATTTAGGCCTTGACAGAAAGCACTCCAGCCTATATCATAATGACCATTTCCTGGATTTTGACGCAATAATTAAAGGATAACCATTAACGTCTTCTAATACAGAAGGCTTATTTAAATCACATTTCTCTTTTTGAGTTTGCTTCTGTCGCTGTCTATCAAGGCAATGGGCCAGGTAACTGTAGTCAAGGCTGGGGGAGGGGAAAGTCAGGAGGTAAGTCCTTCTTGGCTCCATGGAGCGGCATTGCGGCTGTCCACTAAGAGCTCACCGAGGAAGGGCCAGAAGAAGAAGAACTGAGTAGGCGTGGTTAGTGACACACTGCTCTGCAATACCCAAGCAGCCTTTTGTCGATCACCTGCTATTGGCACAAGGGGATCTGCTGACTGTCCAGAGCACGTGTCAGGCCATGACTAGTAATACGGCAGCCTCCTGCTCATGCCTAGTGACTCACAGAGCACCAAGGATGCTGTTAGAAGGGAGGCAGAGAGCACAGCAAAGCTTCTTCTCAGGCAAGAAACTGAGGCCCCGAGGGACACAGCTGGCGCTGGGATCCCTGCTCCTGCTCAAAGGTGAGGACTTCGGAGAGAAAAGGTAGGTCTGGGAAGGGAGTTACGAGGCCAGGGTCTGAGAAGGACACTGACATTTCTGGACCATGGCTTAAATTACAGAAAAGAGAGGCTCTGGCCAGGGATGAAGTACACCAAACAAGGCGTCGTACAAATATATCTGCTTGAAGTCTCACACATTTACTCAAAGAAACTCCAGAACTGATATTAAAAATGAAGGCAGCACCAAGATGTCAGAGTACCAGGAAGCAGTACAACCACAGCCACACAGCCCCTCTCCTCCTGAACTCCTCCAGAAAGACAGAGACAACTTACTAGACTGAATCCTGACAGGAAATGCAAGAAAAAAGTGAGTGAGCCACTCTCCCAGCCAACTTGGCACAGAAAGACAGAGAGAAAGGGCTGCAGATGCTGGGGACAGGGTCTGACCAGCACTGTGCTGTGCACAAAGCACTCTTGCCCAAGGGAGAGGCTGTGCCCACCAGCAAGACTTGCCCCAAACCCATGCTGGTGCATTCTGACCTCCCGCATGGTGCGGGTACAGGTGCTATCTGGCAGTTTTGCCACCCACCACATAGCTCTGGGTCACATATTCAGGGCAGGCTGACCCAGGGGCCTGTGTCTAAGGGAGGTGTTCTGGGCTAAGGAGCCGTCAAGGTCTTGGGCAAGACAGAAGTCCAGAAAGCAGCAACAGCTGAGTGACTCAGACTCCAGGGGCAAGAACAGTCTCAGTCGTAGCCTCTAGCTAAGTCCACAGGGGAGTGACCAGGGCAGGGATTCCACCAAGGGGCCTCCAATTCTGCCGTTCTGAACCAACAGAGTCTTCCAGCCGTATGATGGTGGCTGAATCCAGCAGCTACCATTGATCAGACCCAAACCCAAACATCAGGAGCTTAAAGAGTTCAGACTGGGGGGTGGTGAGGGGCAGCAATCAGACTGTGCCCTCTGGGAACACTGAAAGCTTGCAGGTCCCCAGCCTGAGCTGTCTCTGGGAGCCCAAGAAAGCAGCAGTAGGGCCAGCCGAGAGATTCCCTCCAGAAGTACCCAGAGCCTGGTGCTACCATCAAGTCTGAAATCAGAAAATAGGATGGAAGGACAAACAAAAAAATCCCACAATAAAAATCTATTATGGCAACTGGGATGGCCAAGACACAAACCCAAAAGAAGAGAATGACTCCAAGACATCTATAAGCAAAGCCTCAAAGAAGAACATCTTTGGGGCAAATTTGACTAGACTTCCTAGAGGAGATGAAGCAAGAGTTTTAAAGAGAATTTACAAATGTTTTTATAAATAAAATGAAAGTGCTAGAGGAAAAAATGGAAAAGAAATGAGAGCTATGGAAGAAAGAAATGGAAAGGGAATTAACAGCATGGCACAAGAGGTTTTAAAAAAAAAAAAAAACAAAAACAAACAAAAAAACAAACTTGCCCAAGCAACAAATTCCCTGAAAATCAGAATAGACCAAACAGAAGCCAATGACTCCACAAGGCAACAAGAAATATTAAAACAAAGTCAAAAGACTTAAGAAATTTGAAGAAAATTTAAAGAATCTCACAGCAAAAACAACTGACTTCAAAAACAGATTAAGGAGAATAATTTTAGGAATAATTGGACTGTGTGAACTTCATGACCAAAAAAAGAGGCTAGAAAACATATTTCAAGAAATTTTAAAAGAAAACTATCTAGAGCTCTTAGAATCAGACGGCAACATGAAAGAATCAACTCCTGAAAGAAACCCCCAAGTGAACACTCTCAGCAACACTGTAGCCAAAATCCAGAACTTCCGTGTCAAAGAAAAACTTCTGCAAGCAGCCAGAGGAAAACTATTCAAGTACTGAGGAGCCACGGTGAGAATCACTCACAGTTTAGCAGCCACCACTATAAAGAAGCAGAGCTTGGAATATAATATTTCAGAAGGCAAACCATATGGAATTACAGCCAAGAATAATTTATCCAGTGATACTGAGTGCAGTCCTACAAAGGAAAAAATAGATTTTTAATGAAGTAAAGGACTTCCCAGCATTCCTGATTAAAAAACCAGACATTCAGAGAAGCTTTAAAGTTCAAACAAGAGTACAGAGAAATATCAAAAGGTAAACAGGAATGAACAATCATAAGGGGCTTAAAAAAGGATACACTACAAACAATCAACATGGGGAGATGATGCATGTGTCCCCTCTGAACCCTGTCATCATCAGGCATCACGGAAAGCTGGATTCTAATTAGGTAAAGCCTGGGAGTGGTTCTGCTATATCTTGATAATCATAAAAGAAGAATGGAAAGAGAAGGGATGAGAAATATACTGGTCAGGGGGAGGGTAGAGACAAAGGAAAAGGAAAGCTAGAGGAAATTATCTCCCATCATCAGGGTATTTAAGCAAACATCATGCAAACAAGGAGGGCATGAGGGGGAGCTGGTGACACTTGAACCTTATTCTCATTTGAACTTGTCAAAGGAAGGAAGAAAACACATAGAGTTAGCTACAGTAATACATTTCACTCACCAGGGAAACAGGAAGGAAAGGGAAGAAAGGAGAAGGGGAAATTAGAGGGAAGGCAGATTAAGGCAGAGTTGAGTCCTAAGCAAAACAAAATATAACTAAGGATATGTAAAATATGCACAGCTCTTTTTTGAGGTTGCAAAGAATGGGAATCTAAGGGAAAGCCCATTAGTCAGAGAATGGGTGAACAAGCGATGGTTTATGATGTGCAGTAAATGTGCACTAAGAAATGATGAAGAAGGCTCAGATCCCTAAAATCTAGCCAGGGCTTAGATTCTTAGAATCTAGCCACTGCTTACCCATGTTCAGACTCCTTAAGAGTCTGCCCAATATGACAGATGTTCTAATAAACCTTGTCTTTGGCTGAAAAAAAAGAAAGAAATTACAAAGAAGATGGTTTCAGAGACACCTGGGAAGATTTGTATGAACGGATGTTAAGGGAAGTAAACAGAATCCGAGAACCATTTATTCAGTGACAGCACCATGGTATGTACAGGCAAACAACCTTGAAAGACCTAGTGACTCTGATCAGCAGAATGACCAACAGTGATTCCAGAGGACTGATGAGGAAACATGAGACCCATTTTCTGATAGTGAGGGGAACTCAGAATGCAAAAGGAGACTTTTTTTTGCCTATGGCCAATTCAAAAATTTGTTTTGCTTAACTATACATATTTAGGGGTTTTGTTTTTCTTTCCTTCTCAATTTGTGGAGGAAGAAGAGGTTGGGGAGGTCAGAGAAAAGGCAGATTTTTTTTTGCCAATTGAAAAAAAAAAAAAATGAAACCTTTTTAAAAACAACCAAAAATGAAGGCCTTCATCACCTCTCATCTGGCCTATTTCAATAGTGTCCTAATTGGTCTCCTTCCTCATGTGTCTTCCAAATTCAGCCTATCCTCCATACAGCTGCCAAACTGATTTCCTAAAGTACAGGTCCGACCATGTCACACTCCCCACCCCTTACTCAATAAACTCCAATGGCTTCCTCTTATCTCTAGGATTAAATATAATCCTCTGTTTGACATTTAAATCTCATCACAACCTGGCCGAGAGGAGGAAGAAAGACTCTTTCCAGTGTCCTTCTGCTGAGTTCCCCTTCCTAAAGCAGGTTCTTCCTGGTCCCCCCAGACACTGGTGTCTTTCCCTCTATGCTTTCTTTGAATCACTGGGTTTTTTCTCTTACTATTCCCCTATTTATCTCGGGTCACCTGTTGGCCTTTTTTGTTCTGTCCGATCCAACCCCAATATTATTCTCCTTGGCAGACGAAGAGGGGAGCATTCCTGTCCTCTCCTCCCTGCCTGCTGTGGCCACCCTCGCCTGGCATTCAGGAAGGGAGGGGTCCTTCTGCTTCATCACGCACTCCTCCCTCCTGGGGACGAGAGGAGGGTAGCAGCATAGACCCAAGTGGCCCATGTCGGAGCCACTAGAGTTTCCTGCTCTGCAATCTCTTGCCTCCCCCGCCTGAGAGCCTGTTCTGTCCCACAAACACCACTGCCCACCCACAGGCCTCTGTGGAAGTGACAACAGGCAGAGGAATCGACCCCCAGACGTACCCAAAGGCTGGTACTTCAGCTTGAATCGATTGTACCAAGTGCTCTCGAGCTTCTTCAGAGCTTCACTGTCATGAAGGGGGAAGATCTGAGTCACCAGGCCGTAAGTGAGTAATCTCCGCACTGAGGATGAAAGGAGAAACACATGAAGGCAGTCAGATTAGCACCTCACGCTTGACCTTAGCCTGGGCCCTGGACAGGCCCGCTTAGCTCTAAATTAAGTAACACTGATACCAAACAGAGACACCTCCAAATGATGCACAGCACCCAGGACTCCTCCGATTACCTACGGACAAGGTGTCCACAATGTTTTACCATCCAAACTTAAAGAAAGCCTCCCTTCCAGGCTGGTCCTGTCTCTTATGGTCTCCAGGGTCATCCAAGAATGGGGTCTCTTGTGCCAGAACTAGTGGTGACAAAACGGAAAAGGAAGGATCTCTGCCCCTAGTCACAGCCGCTACCGCCGGTCCAGGCCTCAACCATGGGACACCCCGATGGCTCAGACCTGGCTCTCAGCCTCTCTCTCCTCTTCACCCTGCACCAGAAGCAAGAGCAATATGGCGCTTGTTTCTCTAGAGCTCCTGCCCTTGCCCCTTCTTTTTACCCAGGACCCTGGTCTGGCTTTCATCAGGCCCTGGAATATAATAGGCGCCCTCCAACAAGATCAACCTAGTCATCCACATGGGGAAAAACAAACGAAGAGTGCTCACACCCTACCCCCTCCCCACCCACTGTGGCTTGCAAACGGACAGAGAGCCTTTACCACAGAGTGAACTTCGAATGAGTTATCAGAATCAATCTCTTAAACAGGATAAAACGCTGAGTGGTTCAGAGAGAACACAAGGTAGCAGACCCTAAAACACAGCTCCTGGCTTGACCACCAATGCCAAAGGGTGGTGATGATCTCAGCTTTCCCCCAAATGATCCCTCTCTCTTCCCATGCCAGGTAGAGGTCATTTACCAGGAAGCGGCCTGACCGACGCAATCCCATATGGATCTATTTAAAGACAACTGCAACTACAACAAAATGAATTCCTTTCCTCCCTTCAGGAACAGTAAATGATCTGGTGCCGGCTATTGGCGTTTCTACCATCTTTGTACGATACTGGTCGAATCCATTCTAATTGGTATGAAGAGAGAACACAAGGAACCTAATGCACACTAGGCTTCTCTGAACTTAATGACACCCAGTTCTAAAAACAGAGGGGCAGTGAGGTGGCACAGTAGATAAAGTGCAGGGCCTGGAGTCAGGATGGACTCGAGTTCAAATGTGGCCTCAGACACTGACTAGCCGTGTGACCCTCGGCAAGTAACTTCACTCTGTCTGCCTCGGTTCCTCATCTGTAACATGATCTAGAGAAGGAAACAGCAAACCACTCCAGGATCTTTGCCAAGAAAACCCTAAATGGGGTCACAGAGAGGGGGACGTGACCAAAATAACTCAAGAATAAAAACTAACAACAGAGCACGTGACTATTACATTGAATTTATACATCTTTACTTCCAAATGATGCAAGTTCTCTCCCTATCCTCAGAATATCTCCAAGAGCCGGGTAAAGAGCTAGGACGCTGACCCCATTTAGAGATAGGCCGACTGACCAGCGTCAGCCAAATGATAGAACTAAGATGCTTCCGCGTCATTTCCGCTCATCACTACAATTCAGTGGTCCCCAATGCGGAGGCTAAGACACCCTGGTGAACCACAGCTTGACCCAAAGGAGGCTGTGACCTGACCTGACCTAAGATCAACCAATCAGAGAATGAGAAGCCAGCAGGAGAGCCAATGTGAGACATTTCTAATCTGACCACACCTAGCCTCAACCCTGAACACTCTCCCATTCCTGCCCTTCTGAGATGGGCACTGGCTTCTTGGGACCTTTATAACTTAACTACAACCCAGGCAGCCACAGCAGCCTAGCCAGGTAACAACGGAAAGCTCTCCTTCCCCTCCCCAGCATGCCTTACTTCCCCTCCCTTAGATCACTGGTGGCTGGGGGAAGTACCCCTGAGACTCTGCGATTAGGGACGATGACCGGTAAGAGTCTCAACCTTCTCTCTGTTTTCTTTTGGGTGGGACAGAGTGGGGTCAGGCCTGGATGGGTTATTCTCTGCATGTTGGATCTCACTAGTAAATCAGCTAGCCAACATTTATTGAGTGCTTTCTAGGTGAGGGATACTGTACTAAGTGCTGGGCAAAGAAAGGCAAAAACAGAATCTCTCTCCTCAAACTCACATTGTATGACAGAGACAACATGTAAATAACTGCATATAAGACACAAACAGAAGGTCCTATCAGAGGGAAGGCTCTCGCAACTGGAGGAACTGGGAAAGGCCCCTTGGAGAGAAGAGAAGATTTGAGATGAGCCTTGAAGGAAGCCAGGGAAGCCAGGTGAGCAAGTGAGGAGGGAGAGCATGCCAGGCATGGCGGAGAGTCGAGGAAAAGGCACAGGCTCAGGAGATGTGTGCAAGGAAAGAACTTCTACCATTTTTGTACAACACTGGTCAATGTTGCTGGATCTCATGGTACCTGAAAGGGAATAAAGTGTAACAAGGCTGGAAACCTAGGAGGGGGGCGGTTATGCAGGCCTTAAAAGGCAAAGAGAGGTTTCTGTACTGGACCCTGGAGGATCCAACTTAAGAGAGAGCCATTGGTGTTCATGGAGCCCAGGAGAGACATGGTCAGCCCTGCCCTTTAGGAAAGCCACACTGGCAGGGAGAGTCAGGAAGGAGAAGCGGAAGGCAAAGGGAGTCATTCTGCTGGGAAGGGACAAGGGCCTGCACCAAGGTAGTGACTGTAAGTAGAGAACCAAGGGCACACCCAAAGGACTTGTTCTAGGAAAAAACGCAAAGATTTGGCAGCAAACTGGATGTGGGGGTGGAGAAGCGGGGAGGGAAGGATGACAGGCAGATGGTGTGGCCTTGGGCTTAGCAGGGTGGCAGTGCCCCACGGAGACAGGGGAGAGGCCAGGGCTTGAGAGGAAAGATGGCAAGATCTGCTTTGGACGGGTACCTCCTCTGGCCTCCTCAGACAAGTGACTCTAATGTGTAAAAGCTGAAATTCTAATGAACTCCTTTGACAGCATGCTAAACTTTGGAATTACATGTGTACCAGGCTCTTTCTTCACATCTTAACCACTTCTTCTTCATCCATGTACTACTCTAACGATGCCATGGGACACGTCTCCCATCCAAGTACCAACCAGGCCCAACCCTGCTTAGCTTCCTCGATCAGACAAGACCGGGCACATTCAGCGTGGCATGGCCATAGAGTGCCATGGGCCACGGGAAGACTCATCTTAGTGAGAGAATGGAACAGAAGTGAAATGATGAGATCTGACAACTTCCATGCTACTTTCAGCTGACATTATACATGATTAGAGACAAATGAACAACAACTCTTTAAGGTAGATGCCCAGAAATAATGGCCAACAACCTACTTACTACTTCCTATTTTAAGGCCCTGAAAGAGAAAATTGGCATTTTCATTAAAAAGGCAAGCTTTTTATTCATCTTTGAGGCTGTTCTGTAAGCATTAAGTCTTTCTTCATGTGTATGTATGTGTGTGTGTGTTCTAAATCTTCAACTAGACTGCAAACTCCTTGAGGGAAGGCATCTTCTTTATGTGAAGGGCTTTGTCACCATACAGCCCTCATACAAATATGTTACTCTTGTGCTCTCTGATAATAATATTTTGCAAAGCACTTGGGGACCAAATTCTTGTGGCTGACTGACTGGCTGGTGTGTTAGCCATCACCTGTGTCCATACTGAAATCTAAATGAGGTATACACTAGTCAGCCCACTATAAGAACTCAGAACATTCTGAATTAAAAAGTAGAACCACGTTGAAGCAAATGGGCTGGTTTAAAAACAGAATATTCAAAATAAAAACAGGAATCAAAAGAAAATCATGACTGTCTAGGCATTTACATAATTCAAAGAAACTATGTTAAGAAAGAGGACTCTTTGGATGTACCCATAGAAAACTTCCCTTTGGGTTTTTTTCTTCTCAAAAATACTGAGCCTGTGCCTTTTCCTCGACTCTCCGCCATGCCTGGCATGCTCTCCCTCCTCACCTGCTCACCTGGCTTCCTTCAAGGCTCATCTCAAATCTTCTCTTCTCTCCAAGAGGCCTTTCCCAGTTCCTCCAGTTGCGAGAGCCTTCCCTCTGATAGGACCCTCTGTTTGTGTCTTATATGCAGTTATTTACATGTTGTCTCTCCCGTACAATGTGAGTTTGAGGAGAGAGATTCTGTTTTTGCCTTTCTTTGCCCAGCACTTAGTACAGTAGCCCTCACCTAGAAAGCACTCAATAAATGTTGGCTAGCTGATTTACTAGTGAGATCCAACATGCAGAGAATAACCCATCCAGGCCTGACCCCACTCTGTCCCACCCAAAAGAAAACAGAGAGGAGGTTGAGGCTCTTACTGGTCACTGGACTCATAAGTAACTATAAAGCCTTGAGTAACTTACGGATTGATTTTCCTGGATAGAGCTTGGCCTGGGGGTAGCCAGGAATCATTTTTTCATCTCTGGCTCTAAGATTTTCAAGCTCATGTTTGACAATAAATTGACACTCAGCCATCGTAAGGAAATCATCATTGTCATCTAAAACAGAAATAAAAATGGTTTGTTAACTCTTGTTTAAAAACTGCAAAGTTTAAAAAGAAAAATTCAGTGATACTGTTCCAGTTACCCCAGACCCCCCAAATAATAACCCCAACAATAAACACAATTAGGACTCAGCAAAAAACAAATCAACACATAGAATATCCAGACATTACAGGAGAGCAGGAAAAATTCAGTCATTAACAAGGGGTATGGTGCAATGATCAGAGCCCTGCCTCAGGAGGCCGTGAACCTGGGTTCAAATCCTACCTTGGATGATTACTCCTTGTGTCACCCAGGGCCCATTTCATCAGCAAAAAGAGAAGGCCCCTGAGATCCCATCTGGGTCTAAATTTTAAAAGATCCGTGACAGGCCTAGCTATCTGTGCGTTTCATATCCTAAAAGTACAGCACGCCCACACCGTAAGTGCGCCTTCCCCATGGGATGCACCTGTCTGTTGTGCTTCCCAGGTGACACCAGTCTATACCCCTAAATATTATTTCCACCCAGAACATTGGCTGAGGAAAGCCAGCCGTGGGGAGCTCACCACTGAAGCCCTTGAAGTTCTGCCTGGTTTCATACGTGAACGCTCTCATGGCGTTGTCATTGCACTCTTTCACTAAGCCCACGGACTCTGCTCCGAGCAGCAGCCTGACTGTGGAGGCGCCGACGAGGTACAGATTCTGACTTTCCAAGGTTTGCTCTTCACACTTCTCTACCAAGGGTCGAATTAGCAACTGGGCACCTGTAAATAAAAGGGGAGGGGAGAGAGCCAACGTCAGTAAAAAGGCATGCTTAAAAAATACAAGAGATATTTACCTTTTCTTCCTGCCTAGGTCAGGCTTTCAAATAAGTAAGTCTCTAGATAAAAGAAATCCGAGGAAAGGAAAATGAAGAGAATTAAAAAAAAAACAAATAAAACCAGCCAGGCCCTAGCACATTAGCACTCATTTTATAGGGGAGATCAAACACAGGAATGAGAATCATGAACACCTGCACCAAACCCCATCTCAGACACCTGGCCAAGTCATTTAACCAATTAATCAATAAACAAGAAAGGTCCTGGGCTCAGGAGCTACAGAGCAGGCAAAGAATAAACCAGGGGTGGGAAACTTTCTGCCTCAAGGCCATCTGTGGCCTCCTAGGTCCTCAAGTGGGGCCCTTTGGCCCAATCCGAACTTCACAGAACAAATCCCCTTAACAGAAGGATTTATTCTGTAAAACTTGGACTCAGGCAGCTAGGTGGCACAGTGGATAGAGCACCGGCTCTGGAGTCAGGAAGACCTGAGTTCAAATCCGACCTCAGACACTTAATCACTTGATACTTACTAAGTGACTCTGGGCAAGTCGCTTAACCCCAACTGCCTCGAGGAAAAAAAAAAAAACACCAAAAACTTGGACTCAGTCAGAAGGCCATAAGGCCCTAGAAGGCCACAGGAATAAACCTTTCTTAGCCTCAGTTTTCTCATCTGTAAATGGGGATAATAGCCCCCACCCCACAGAGGCGTGGTGACAAGAGGATGTAGGGGCAGTGAAACACAAAGAGAAGCTATTTTTAACTATGTGGCTACTTCTTGGCCTATACACAGTGACTGGGGAGGCAGGGCAGTCCAATGGAGAGAGCAGCAGAGTGGGAACCAGGGGAGACCTGGCTCCATCTCCTGCCTCTAGCCCCCTCTGGGTGAGCTGTGCCTAGGACAAGGCTGAGGTCATCTAGACAAAGAGCCCCCCACAACCTGCCTGAGCGCCCCATACGTGTTAGCGAGGAGCGTTCTGGCTCATGACACACAGAGCCATTACACTGGAGACCCCTGAACGAAGAGAGAGTCTACTCCGAACACCACCAGCTCCTTTTTTACAAACGAGGAGGCTGAGCCGGGGCTCATCAGGGTGCCCCAGCTCTCAGAGCGGACAAATGGAGGGGCCAGGCCTGAGGCCCAATGCCTCGGACCAGCGCTCCGGCCCGGCTCCTGCCTCCAACAAGCCACAGATTCACACTCTCCCTGGCCTCCTCCTAACAGAAGTGACAGCTCTTCAGATGAACAGGCTTTTTTCAGGGGGAAAAAAAGCTCATGAACCTCTACAAAAGATACAAATCTCAGCAAAAATCCCTTTTTGTGTAAGAAGGTATTTTAACCTACAGAAACAAGCAGACAAATGGCTCCCAAGGCACTTGACGACTTGCCTGGGTGCGCCATTTTCCCCACGTCAAAATACTGACCCCAAGCACAAAGATGCCACACAAGCAACACCCTTGCCTCCCCAAAGTTGGGCGAGGTGAGTGTGAGTGCACCAGGCTTTCCCTGATCTCATTCCCTCAGCTCAAAAGAGATCTACAGCAGGACCACTGGATTTTGATAATCAGCACAAATAATATGAGAGTTGCAATACTTATGGGAGAAATAATTTATTTTCTGAATTTTGATAAAACAAAAGGCTTTTTTTACCTTATTTGTTTTTTGATCCAGACACCTGGGACTTCACAGGTATACGTAACTCCCAACACAGAAAATCTCTTTGCCAAGGCACGTGGGCAACTGATCTGTAACTCAGGATCACAGAAAGAAGCCTGGAGCCCTCAAAGACAGGCTGCCTTTCATTGCCAAGAGATTAATACGGAGAAAACCAGTCATCCCATCAATTTCTCTGGGCCCTTTCACTTACATATAATAATTATGCCTCCTTCAGCTTATGCAAAAACCTTTCATATAATAACATTTGGAATAAAGTTTTGGGGCAAGAGATGGCCTAAATCAATTAGTGGAGGGTCAGGAATGTTTATTTTTTTTAATCCACTGTTATCACTATCTAAGCAAAGCCTTCAACCAAATGAACTACCAGTTAAGTTCAGGCTTAATTTGGAGCATATTTTTATTGCTTGGTTGTGATCTAGTTCAGCAATTTTAGAAAAAATAAAGATTTTACTCTGATTCGCATGGTTAACCCAGTATTATCATCATTATTAATAAACTTTGACTTGAGTGTTCCATTCTATCAATGATTGGCTGGATAATTCATTTGAAAGGGTACATGCGTATCAGTGCAGCTCATTAGAGTTTGGGGTTTACATTTCTACCTGAGTTTACAAGGTATTTGCTCATCTCATTGTATTCCTCTGGACAGCCTGCCCCCATATCGCTGCCTAAGTGAACAAACATGTTAAGTGCTTCCTGTGAGCCAGGCATCCTACTATAGCCAGGGAACTAAGAAAGGTGAAACCACAGTCCCTGCCATCAGGGAGCTCAGAGTGCAACGGGGAGACCATATGCAAACCACTAGGTACATACATGATACGGCCATGATACAGGGAGGCCACAATAAGTGGGGATGCCACGATACGTGGGGAGGCCATCTTCGAGGGAAGGCGCTGGCATTTAGGGGGCCTAGCAAAGACCTCCTGTAGAAGGCAGGGTTTGAGATGAGACTTGAAGGAAACCAGCATAAGCCAAGAGGTGGGGGCGGGGGTGGGAGGGAAAACCTTTCAGGCAAGGAGAATGAACAGTGGGAGATGGGAAACGGTGGTATGTGCCAGGAGCAGGTCAGAACCGCTGAGAAGGAGTAAAGGTAGGAAAAGGGGGGCCAGATGTCACCTCCCTGAGGGCAGGGACTATATCCCCAGAGCATAGCACAGTGCCTGGCACACAGCAGGTGCTTAATAAATGCTTACTGTCTGAAGGTGATGTGGAAGAATTGGGACACTAATGCACTGCTGGTGGAGTTGTGAACTGCTCCAACCATTCTGGAGGACAATCTGGAGCAACGCCCAAAGGGCTCAAAAACTAACCAAAGTCTATCCACGTCCTCCACATCCTTCAACGTGTACTTCAAGTCTGACTTCTTCCTTAAGGCTCTTTCTCTCTCCTTAACAACTCCAACCTAAAGAGATTTTTCCTTCCTCTAAATTCTTCTATCAATCCTTGGCTGAATAATTAAACTTACAATTCATCACATCCTGCCTTGTGACAACTCTTCTGTTACTGTCTCTACCTCATGATTTCATTGTCATTGTTCTGAAAGTCACTAAGTAAATTTACTCCCAAATAGCTCAATTCATAAAGATGAAGAAAAACGATGCCGACATTAAATTGCAAAAACTTTGACACCATGCTGGGCATCACCTCGGC
Organism: Vombatus ursinus; assembly: GCF_900497805.2. Classification (NCBI taxonomy): domain Eukaryota; kingdom Metazoa; phylum Chordata; class Mammalia; order Diprotodontia; family Vombatidae; genus Vombatus; species Vombatus ursinus. Next base: position 46,098,940 of record NW_020954577.1, on the reverse strand, counting down.
CTACTGGGACAGTCGTGATGATGTGCAAAAAAATGAGTATATTAGAGATAAAGAATACCTAAGAAAAAGACCATTCATCTGCTACGAGGACTCCCCCTCATGTTTCATTTTTCCCATATTTGTCTTCTCGTCTTCTAGACCGAGAGCTGCTCCTTCCACATTTACACGTCTTGGTAGCCTTCGTGAGATAAATAGCTACAGGTTGCTTCAATTTTAATTGCTTCCATTTTAAGTACTGCACATACTACAAGTACAGTTAAAAATGGCCATTGATAGTAACTGGGAAAAATTGCAAAACATTTCTGAAAGTACTTTAGTAATTCAGATTGAACCCCAAACTTACTAAAACCTAAATTTACTCACCTCCATTTTTCTTCTTATCATTAATTTTTTTCTCCAGCCACTTCCTGGTCTCTTCTTTGACATCTCGGGCAAGTTCTAAGACTACTAAGGGCTTGAAAAAAGTCTCCGAAGTATCAAGCGCAGATAAGGTCACTCTCATCTTATGTCAATTTGCTAAAAAAAAAAAAAAAAAAAAAAGGTTGAAATGCGTGCATGCAGAACACACGGATATGGTGGTCCTTTGTAGCCTTGCTTCAACCCCATCATTTAAACTCAAATAGTTTTCTCCAATGTCACCAATGACGTCTCAACCAGCCAACCTGCTAACTTTCTCTCAGTCTTCTGCCTCTTGACCTCTCAGCTGCATCTAACACCGCTGACCGCCCTGGCTTGCTGAACGTTCTCCTGGGCTGGCCGATGGCTCTTTCTCACTCTCCTTTGCTGAATAATCCTCCCTCTAGCAACCCCTATGGTTTGGGTCTTTCTCCTTGGTTCTTTTCTCTTCTCTCCCTACACTCATGCCACCGGCTTAATTATCATCTCTAGTTAGATCTCTCTTTCTAGCCTGAGCCATAGTCATGCCCACAGAAGGGAACAGAGGAAAGGAGAGGAGAGGAGAGGAGAGGGGAGGGGAGGGGAGGGGAGGGGAGGAGAAGAAGGCCTTCAAACTAATAGTCAGTGAGCTTGACTTCAATTTCTGGGAAAATCATTTAAAAAATCATTAAAAGAAATCACCCCAAAGCCAACATGGCTTCATCCAGAACTGGTCATGCTAAACTAAGCTCATTTCTATTTTTTACCGGGTTACTAAACCGGTAAAGATATTGTTTGCTTAGATTTTCACAAGCATTTGACAAAGTAGCTCATGCTATTGCTGTAAAAACATAAAGATACAACATCACTAATGTGAAAACATGTTTAATAGGAATGTATACGTACAGCCTATATCAGATTGTGCATCGTCTTGGGGAGGTAGAAGAAAAATTTAAAACTCAAAAGCTTATGGAAGTGATTGTTCATAATTCAAAATAAATTAATTTTTTAAAAAATCCAATCTCTAAAGAGTTGATATTAGGTCAGAGGGACTCATCCGACACCAGGCCCTGGCAATGTGGGTCACAAAATGGAAAATACTTAAATAAAGTCCATTGTACGATCAGCTCTTCCCAGTAAAAAATTAATAAATAAACATAAAGACATGTAGGTGAAGTGATGGACTGAACAACGACTAAAGGGCTGGAATGAAGGTTGGGTGCTCCATGTAAACTTGGCAGGAGCTCCCCAGTGCAGTGGCCCAGGGAAACCTATGCCTGTGGTAAAGATCCCTTATTAATCACTGGTGGTGGTGTTCAGTTGTGTCAGAAGCTTGGGGCAGACACTTGCGCTAACTCACCAACGGGTTTGAGGCCCCACAGGTGAGAGCTGGGGGACAGGGGGACATCCGCGAGGTAGACGAGCAGCCGGGAACGGGGCGCAGCAGCCCTCCCATCAGAGATGCTGGTCCTTCTTGAACACCCCACGCAACCCGCTCTCCATCTCTACCATGCCTGATGCTTGGTGATGCTTGGTGATCCCATCAGCTCAATTATCTCCATTCACAAGTCTCTCAGGCCTATTAACTCAACACTAACCTCCACCCAGAGCTCCAGTCTCCCACCACCAGCTTCCTTTTGGACATCTCCAAGGATTTCCCAAACTCAACATGCTCAAAACAGAACTCTTCCTTATCCCTGTCCAGGGCACCACCAACCTCCCAGTCACCCAGGGAGCGCCAACTTCAGTCTCATCCATGACTTTTTACTCCCACTCACCCTCCCCCATTGCCAATTCATTTACAAAAGCTGCCCCTTCTACCTTGGCACCTCTCCTCCAGGGACCCCCTTTTCCCTTAGGTCAGGTCCTCATCCCCATACACCTACACTATTTCCCCAGCTTTCTCTTTGGTCTCCCTCTATCCTAACCCATCCTCCTCTCTCTAAAGCCTAGGTCTGAGCTGCTCCTGGCGACTTCCAAGATAAAGTATAAACGTCTTTGTTTGGCATGCAAAGCTCTCGGAATCTAGCTCCTTCTCACCTTGCCTGTCTCCTTGCTGCCCTTACCTCTCCTCCATGAACTCCATACTCCCTCTCCCTTTTCTCTGCCTCTGGACCAACTGTCTCTCCAGCCTGGAATGCTCATTCCTCTCCCTACCATCTCTTAGCTCCCCTGACTTTCTTCAAGATTCATCTCAAATCTCACCTGCTCCAGGAGGCCTTCCAGCCACTAAGGCCTTCTCCTCTCCAATGCCCTCCACCGGCTAGTAACAGATCTGGAATCAACCTCGTTACTTATATGTGGTATCCCCCCTTAGAACGTAAGCTCCCTGAGGGCAGAGGTCTTCCTTTCACTGTCTGGGTAACCCCAGAGATTAGCACAGCTTCCAGATCAGAGTTAAGTGCTTAATAAATACTTGGTGACTGAGTGAACTATGGACTAGGAACCTCACTCTCCCAAAGATACAAAATGGGAGTGTCCACATCACTATCATCTCTCGGTCAACTCAGGAATGTACTGTGGTTGGACTCTTCGTGACCCTATTTGGGGTTTTCTTGGCAAAAGTACCGGAGTGATTTGCTACTTCCTTCTCCAGCTCATTTGACAGATGAGGAAACTGAGGCAAACAAGTTAAATGACTTGCCCAGGGCCACACAGCTAGCATCTGAGACTGGATTTGAACTCATAAACGCTAGTTGTCCAGATTGCAGGCCTGGCGCTCTGTGCACTATGGCGCTGCCTACCTGCCTTGGAATGTACTAGTTGATTGGCTGATGTTCCCCCCCTGTTGAGGAGACCTAAGAAAAGCTGTCACAGGGGGCAGGAATCTAAGACTTTCAGGTCAAAGGGGGGTGCTCAGGCTGCTTTGCTGTGGCAAGAGGCTTGTCCTCACTGCCGCGTTCCTACTGCCTCGCACCAGAGCGGAGGCCCTGGAAAGAACACTGGCTCTGGGCTCCCAAAGTCCCAGCTCTGCCTCTCATGAGCCCAGTGCTCCTGGGCTTCACCACCTCGGCCTCAGTTTCTTGCCCTGTAAAATGAATGGATCAGGTGGTCTCTGAGGCCCCTTGGAGCTCCAACTGTAGGACCCAGAGCTGCTCCCCACCACTGTCAACAGGCCCTGGGGCCTGCGTGTTCAGCCGCTTCGTTGCCCACCAATCAGGCTTCAGGTTGGCAGAGCTCCCTCCCCTCCCAATAGCAGGTTAGCTGTTGGCACCTTCCCCCACCTGCCCTGAAAGAACAGGAGTCATCCAAATACCAGACTGTGGAAAGGGTGCAAACCCCAAGTGACCGTAGATAAATAGCACATGCCCACTGACATCTTGGGGACCAGATCCTCGGCCACCTAAAATTCCTTGTTGTGGAGGCTACAAACGAACACGTTCCAAAACATTCTCTATAATGCATACAGCACCATGCTAGGCACTGAAGAAGCTACTAAGATAAAGAGGTAAGTGAAACTGAGAGGGTACCCTCAATAGGTTTCCACTCTAGTAGGTATGATAAAGTATATGCCAACAACTGAAGAGGAAAAATAAGATGTGCCTGGCGTGACCTGGGAGGCCAGGATAGGGGAGGGTGAGACGACAGGGCTCTAAGTCCACGACATCTTCGTGGCTAATTCTTGTTCCTCACATTAAGACACACCATCTCAGGCCAGGCGTTTTCATTGGCTGTCTCTCTCCCCTCATCTGCCTCTAGGGTTCACTGGCCCCCCTTCTGGTTCAACTAAAATCCTACCTGTGGCACAAAGCCTTTCCCAGTCCTGCTTAACCTTAGGGCCCTCCTCTGAAACGGTTCCGAATTTATCCCGTCTGTATCTTGTTTGGACAGAGTTGTTTGCATGTGTCTCCCCCCAATTAGACCGTGAACTCCCTGAGGACAGGGACTATTTCTGTTTGTGCTTAGCACAGTGCCCGGCACACAGCAGGCCCTTAATCAATGCTAGCTGACTGGTAACCATCCCAAAGAGTGAGTAGTCTTCAGGGTCCACCCCCCGGGGGAAGGACTGGTGACTAATAACTGAGATGGAACAGCCTCCTGGAGGCCAAGGATAGAGCCTTTCCCCTCTACAATTCTTGGACGTGTCTGTCAACAGAATTCAGTCAATAGTAGTTAAGCTGGGTCTCCCACCCTCAGTGCCTCCCTCCATCATAGGCAGAGCACCCTTCTTCCAGGCAGTGGTGGTAAATGGTTAACAGCTGGCTCTCTGGGGGGAAATGCAACCAGGATCGACTTTTACATTCAATCTGCAATATTATCAACAGAACCATTAACTCAAGCCATATTTGTGGCATTTGTCCATTAAGCTATACAGATAACTGAGGGTGACTTTTGTCTGAAGCCCTACCATTTTCTTTTTCTTTTTTTTTTTTTTTGGTAAGGTAATTGAGGTTAAGTGACTTGCCCAGGGTCAAGTGTTTGGTCTGAGGCCGGATTTGAACTCAGGTCCTCCTGACTTCAGGGCCGATGCTCTACCCACTGTGCCACCTAGCTGCCCCCAAGCCCTGCCATTTTCAAACACTATCTGAGCTCTGTCCTCTTGGGATGAAGACCTGTTCATCCTCAGTGCACTGGGCAAGGCCCGGCCAACCTTCTTCCCTCCCATGTCTTCCTGGGGCTCTCTGACGTCTCTGGGCTCCCAGACCTTAGTCCTTCCCTCACCTTTATCTCCAGACTTCAGGGCCTTCTTCTCTCTTTTGCCTACCTCTCTGAAAAGGATTCTTGAAACTGGATCTTTTAGCCCAATCACCCTTCAGCAGAAAAGTCTCTCCTGCCATTCAGTGGTGAGAGGCTTCTCCCCTGAGCTTTAGTTCCAAGTCAGATGTTTCAAGTTAGATGCCCTGGAGATATCTTAAACTCCTCCTTCCCAGTGAACTATGGATCTTTCTCCCCTACACCTGTCCCCTCCCCCTCCAACCTTCCCTATTTCTGTCAAAGGCCCCGGAATCCTTCCCGTCTCCTCAGCATTATCTTGGGACTCCTTACCCGCCTTCCACCCACAATCCCTGCCATCCCTACCGTCCCACTGGCTCCCACCTTAGCTCAGGCGCTTATCGCCTCTCCCCTCCACCACTGCCCCAGCTGGGTCTCCTGGACTCCCAAGGCTCTCAAGGCTCTCCACTGCAGTCCTGTCTCACTCAACACAGCCGGCTAGTCTCCTTCACAGCAGGTCCGACTACACGACGCCCATACTCAACTAACTGAGAGAACATGAACTCCTCTGCTTAGCTTCCGATGCTGCCGGCCCCACCTCACTTTCCAGTCCCAGGACGCTCCCGTACTCAGAGATCCCATCCAGGCCTTTTCTTTGTTCCTCACATGACTGTCCATCTCTCATCTCCATGCCTTGTCTGAGTCCCTTCCACATGCCTCAGTGATATTTCTTGGGCTCACGCATCTGTTCCCCAAGCTTTTTTTCCCTCCAGATCTCAATGCACTAGCTCTTGGAAGTGGCCTGCCCTCTTCCCTTGCCCTGTTTACCCACCCTCCTGACCTTTGCCTCGGAGAGTACCTCTCAAGAACAAGCTCAGGCACCATGTTCTGCATGAAATCTTCCCTGATCCTACCAACTGTTAATGCCCTCCTCCCAAACTACCTTGTATTTAATAACTTTGTTTTTATTGACGACTTACGTTTTACAGAATTCTCTTACGGCTTTGTCAGCTGCTCATTAGAGCGTAAGCTCCTCAGAAGGAGGGGTGATTTCATTCTTTGCTCCCGTTTCCCTAGCAGTAGCACACTGCCTGACGCATAGCAGGTGCTTAATAAAGACTTGATTGACAATGCTTACCTCCCCAGGCTGCTCTCAGTAGGAGCATCTTGGAAATGGGCAAACACCACAAATTGTTCTGTTGCCTCTCTGGACTTAAGGAGGTGGAGAAAATTTTAATGATGTAGACTAAAAGTGTATCCCACAAGCTCCCCACCCCTCCCCACCCCCAGTCAGTTGTTAAACATTTACCATCCCAGCCTGGGGAGGAGTCTCTGTACATGCCTCACACTCCTATGACAGAGGTAAGGGGCCCCACTGGCCTTGGCCCTCATCAGCCCAAATCTGGAGAGCTCAGTGTCAGGGACCCCATTTTGGGAAGGACGTTGATCAGCCAGAGGACACAGAGAAGGGCCGCCAGGAGAGGATTGGCTGAAGGAACCAGGAATGTCTAGGCTGGAGATGAAAAGGTCTGGGGCGTTGTTGGGTATTTGTGGGGAGAAGGATAAGCCTGCTTCCATCTCCTTGGCCCAGAGAGAAGAACTATTAGCAATTCCTGGAAGTTACAAAGAGGCCAATTCAGTGGGGTGGGTTTGGGGGGACATTTTAAAAAGTGTTTCGCCACAAGTTTAATTTCACTGTTTTAATATTATGAAACAAAAGCACACAACCTTTACAGATGCACCATTTACTACTTGAAAGCAGAAGAATACATTTCTATTTCTAGCAGACACTGCATCACTCAGCAGCAGAGGCACAGACTACTTGTTTCACTACAGCTGTTTTATAATCCTATGCAGTTTCATCTTTTAATTCAGGACAGCTTCTATGCATCCTTCCTTTTAAAGAGATTAACATCGAAATTTGTTTTTCCTCTTAAGATGCTCTAGTGAACTGTTAGGCTATTCACCATAGCTTAAGCCAAGAGATGTTCACTGTATTACTTAATTACTACATAGAAGCAATAACCATTCAGTTTTCTTTTTAATTAACAAGAAACTCTGGAAAGAAGATGGGCAAAGAATGTGCAGCCTCAACAAGCCTTGTTGCTGTTCAAATATATTCCACTTCTTAGTTACAAAGGCAGATAAATCATGTCACAAAAGAGGGCAAAACATTCAGACTGAGCAGTACTTAACCAAATTTACATGAGAGAAAAAAATAAACTTGAGAACCACTAAACTTACAATAGACTGGTTTAACAAAGAACAACAGGTTTGTAAAACAGGAACTGTACGTTTTCCCTCTCTCTAAATGTCAAAGGTAGACAATCATAAATACAGAAGAGTAAGGTCCTCTTGGGTGTCCAGGGGCCAGTTTCACCCATGCAGCTTTGCTGGAGGCAAATTTCAGCGTTAATCTGGTCAAAGATCTGGAATGTCAGAGCTGGAAGCATGGAGATAATCGAGTCCAAATCCTGCATGTCCTTGGTTGATCAATTATAATCCAATTTCATTACATATAAATGAGACTAAATTTTATCTTTATAAATAATGTGTGCTCATCATAGCCTTCAATTTTCATGTCCTTTTTGTTTAAAGAGCAATCATTCCCAAGTCAAAATTCAGACTTCCCAAGGCCAAGCCTGGTGGGAGAGCTGAGCCCCAGGACTAAGTGAGGCCCACTAAGCCACTGTGGCTTTGGGGGGCTCATCCCTGTTTCTTCTCTTGACATCCCAGTTGTACACCCGGGCCATGTTGACTTCCGTGGTGGTGAACTGGTCACGCAGAAAGTCCAGGTCTTCCTCGAGAGACTCCAGGTTGCTGGTGGCCATGGAGTGGTTCTTCTCCAGCAGCACCTGGGCTTCATCAATGTCGTACTCCAGCATGACGTTGGCGCCCAACCACAGACAGACCTTGTCCGTAGGAGGAACGGAAGCTTTGCAGTAAAGGTTATCAGCCAACAGGAATCTGGTCTCCAGGGGCTTTGGAGATTCTTTTTTCTTCTGCATATATTTTAAAATGTGTAATGTCTGTCGGATTTCAGGAATCTGACTTTTCAGCCTCCTTTTCTTCTGGGCAAGGTTAAGTTCCATAAACTTATACTTCTGGTACTGCTCATCCAACTTCTTGAGGACGATATCCACAGACTCATTTCCAGGCTGTTTCATAAACGCGTCAACATCTTCCACAAACACCGCTTCGGGGATGCCTAGATGACTCCGCTGCCCATTTCCCGCCGCCGAATCGCCAGGGGTCACAAGTTCCCTTGTAGCCGCCATCTTAGAAGGAAGCCAATCCAAATTCAGTGTTGATGTCAGGTAAAACATGCTAACAATTAGAGCTGTCTAAAGTGGAATAGACTGCCTTAAGAAACAGGGAATTCCCTCCTTACCATGGCGTTCTCTCCCCTCCTCACATTTCCCTACAACACTTTGGAGATCTCCTCTGCTGTCTCCAAAGCAGTACGGTATACTGCAGAGCAACAGACTTGAAGTCAGGAGAGACTGGGATTTAAATCCTGCCTTGGTGGCAAACTAGCTTGTATGGCCCTGAGTAAGTCACTTACCCACTCTGCCTCTGTTTCCTCTTCTGTAAAATGGGAATAATAAAACCTACAGCATCAGCCCTATAGGGCTCTTATAAGGATCAAAAGAAATTATATATGCAAAACACCTTACAAATCTTAAGGTGGAACATAAAGAGCCATTATCTGTATTCATGTCATTCTCCCTCCTTTCCCCCTACCCCTAACAAAAAGTAAGCTCATTGAGGACAGAGGTTTTCGTATTTTTACTTTGTCTCACCCAAACAGAATAGGGCTTTGAATACAGGACGCATTTTAGGTCATAGGGTTAAAGCTGGAAGGGACATTAGAGGCCACTGGCCCAACCCCTCCCCCATTTTACAGAGGCAACTGAGGTAGACAGATATTAAGTGAGCTGCCCAAAGTCATATAGCTAGTAATGGTCTGCGGTAGGATTTAAACCCAGGTGTTCGTGACTCCAACCCACCACCCCATACTGCCCCTTAATTAATATTTGTTTGTTGCAGGCAGGGGGAAAGTCTCAATTAAACGATCCAATTTCTATTGCTGGAAGAAAAATAAAAGGCATCTGGTACAGTGTTATCTATTTAGTGCTACTCAGGAAAATAGAGATCTTCCTCAAGAAACTATTTGCAATTATATATTTCAGGGCTGGTTGTTTTTTAATTTTTAAGGAAAAACAGCATTTTATACGTAAAGCCGTGGAGCCATTAGGATAACTTCACTTTGCATACTAATTACTCTCACAGGCCTTTATGCCCTGCTATAGGAAGTCACACTTCCTTTCATTTGACCTAACACCACCTCCTTCCAACACAAAGGGCTGGATGGGGTCCCATCTTGGACTTGTGTGAACAGCCTAGGCTCCTCCCATCCATACCCTTCAAGATTGGACTGGACTTCCTTTGTGCCCCATCTCATGCTTCTTTTCTGTCTGGGGAGACTATATTTTAAGGTGTCACACTTCTTTTGTAACTGCCCCAAGTTCCTAGCACACACAAGAGATAAAAATTCAATAAAGATCTGATAAATTAACTGAAGGAATGGCTGAATGAAGAACTCTGCCCTCTGGGCTGGTCTCTAACAATATACCACTATTCCTTTGGCCTCCTCACTCCCCACTTACAATTCTAAAGCCCCTGGGCCTTTCCTTCTCTGTCTCCTAGGCCTGGTCTCATCTCTATCACACCCACAGTGCCAAATTCCCCGGGGCTCTTTGGTCTGTGTCGGTCTCTCCCTGGCTCTGTTTGTCTATCTGTCTACCTCTCGTTGACACCATCAACGGTCATGGGTTTCATGACCGGGTTTCATCTCCATGCAGAAGACTCCCTGATCAGGAGATAGGCAGCGTCCGAATCTGTCTCCAGAACTCCAGGACTGCATCATGAACCAACTAGTGGACATTTCGACCTGGATGTCCCAACAAGTCTCAAACAGAACTCAAATCCTCCCCACTTCTGACCTTCCCTATCACTATCGGAAGGACCACCATCCTCCAGTCACTCCTCGCCCCAGTTCTTGTCATTTCTGCCTTGTAAAGGTCTCTTCCTCTCTACTCAGCCAGGCCTCATCACCTGAACTCCCTACAGTACTAACCTTCCAATAGATCTCCCTACCATGGCTCTCTCCCAAACCATCCTCTCCACTCAGCTGCCAGGAAGATTTTTTAAAGCACAGATCTGACCGCGTAACTTCCCAGCTCAAGGGTTTCAAATGGCTCCCTATTACCTTCAAATAGAAACTCCTCTGTTTAGCATGCACAGCTCTTCATAATCCGGCTCCTTCTTTCGCCTTATTCCCCAAGGGGATCCCACAAGACCGGCCTATGTGCAGCTCCTGGAACATGAAGCCCTGTCTCCGGCCTCGAGGCCTGGAGGCAGGTAGGTGCCACCACGTGCCCATTCTAACTGTGACCCTGAGCAAGTCATTGGAGCCCTGTCTGCCTCTCTCTGCCTTACAATCTCCTCAACTGTAGAATGGCTATAACAAGAGCAGTTGTTGTGAGGACGAAATGAGATAAGAATTATAAAGCCCTCGGCACAATATAAATGCTCCTTTCCCTCGCTAGCGGGCAGGTCCCTTGACCTCTGTTGGCCTCGGTTCCCTCATCTATAAAATGTAGGCAGGCCAAAGTCAATCACTGGAATCCCTTCCAATGCTAGGACCCAAAGGCTTCATAGGGAGTGAAGACTGACCTCTACAGAGAAGAGCAATGGAGCCAGGAATCCACAACAGGGATAAACCTGAACACTGACTAAATATCAGAGCTCCTCATGGCTGTGGGGGTCTTGTCAAAGCTTCTTAAACTTCTCTGGGCCTCAGTGTCTCCATCTCTAAAATGACAAAATTAGATGAGGTAAACCTCCCCCACTGGAGGTGACCTGGGCACCCTCGGACAAAGGCCCTTCGCTATAACATGAGGGTGCTAGACTGATAACCTCTGAGGTCCCTTCCAGCTCCCAATCAAAATCATTGGCATTTACAGAGCTCTTTAAGGTTTTCAAAATAATACATGTGTGTATGTCCCTCTGCCCATGGTCTTCCCTCATTAGATTACAAGCTCCTTGAGGGCAGGGACTCTCTTTTTCTTGTATCCCCAATGTTTAGCACAGAACCTGGCACATAGTAGGCACTTAATATTCACTGAATTCAACAGAACTGAAAGTGTATATATACACATATTATATATATACATAATATACATATATAATATATTATATAAGTTATATATTACTTATACACACACACACACATTACCTCTTTTGACCCTCACAACAACCCTTCTAGGTAGCTCAAAAAGTATCATTAACCCCATGAATACTGAGAAAACAGACTCTAAGGGCTGAGGAGGATGCACCTGGTTACCCATCATGGAGCAGGATTCCACACCAAATCTATCCAGATTCCCCAGGCCAAACTAATGTTGGTGGTATGTATCAGCAGAACAGGAGTGTGGCTTACAAGGAATTCCAGCTACGCTGTTCAAGGGTCTGACTCACTCCTCTGGTTAGTTAAGGAGACCAGAGTACAGTAAAGCAATAAAATTTCTCGAGATCAGAAGTCTGGTAACCAAAGAAGCCCAATGGGACAAAGAATGCAGAAGGAACAAGCCCTGTCAAACCTGTTCTGGAAAAAGCCAGCACACCAGCCAGGACTCCTCAAGAAGGCAACTTCCCTGAAACTGCTCGTCAACAAACCTGGCCCAGGCTGGATCAGGCTTCCAGATTAAGCTTCCAAACCTTATGGTCACCTCGAAAAAGGACCTCCAAAACCTTAGGTTAGACAATTGCTTTCCCAGTCCCTGGAAAATCCTAAAGCCTCCTTCCCCTGACAAGCATATATGCTCGAATCAGCCTTCCCCAACTCTGTAAGCTACCAGGTCCCCAAATCGTAACTTCCCTTCCAAATCTCCAAGCCTTAGCCCAAAGGCCTTCAGACATTCATATACCACCCCACCTGACAGCCTTCTTCCCATCAGACCTCAACTCCCAGACTTCACTCCCTACCTCATTCCTCTCCCCATAAAAATTGGTAATATTTAAATAGCACTTTGAAGTTTGCAAAGTCCTTTATATATCTTAGCTCATCGGATCTTCACAAAAATCCTATCAGGCAGAGACTATCAGTATTATCATCCCTGTTGGGGGGGGGGTGTTCCCTGTCATTTCAAAGATGTGCATGTGCATGGTAAATTCCATACCAGAATGCAGATAGGTGACTAGACTTTACAATCCTAGAGGGTCGGCAAGGGCATCACCAAGATATGTATGAGAACTGCCCTGGGTCAGTCCACCAGCAAGATTGATATGCCAGGCACACGGGTACAAAGTCTAAAACAAAACAGCACCAGTCCCTCAAGGAGCTTAGGAAGTCTACTAAGGGAGAATCAACAAGGACACAGATTACTAATTAGGTTCTCCAGGCAACACGGAAAACTGCCATTTGTCCTTATGGCCTGTAACTACAGGACCAAAAACTTGGACCCAGAGGTCCTGCAGTGCAGCTTCCTTCTCCGTCAGATGGGGAAATTGAGGCACCTGATCAAGTGTTTTGGACGAGGTCACACAGCCATCAAGTGGCAGGGCTAGGATCCGTCCAGGTTTTCTTTCCTCCCTCCAGATCCAGCACTCATTCATCTATCCTACCACAGGGTGACCCTGATGGTCTCACTGAGCTCACACATCTGGGGTCAGAAACAGGGTTAGAAGCCCTCACTGAGCACCCCTCATGCCGCGGCCAACTCACTGAGACTCTGAATTGGAATGCAGAAGCCAATCTGTGCTGGGAGAGGAAGCCCCCAGCCCCATTTTAAAAAAAACGTGCTGGCTTAGAGACCTTGGAGCTGGTGGAGCCCAGGCCAGGGAGGACCAGGGAGGCTGGGGACTGGCCCAAGGTCACACCCAGAGAGTAAGGCAAAGTCCGAAGCTAGTACCTGCTCCCAGATGCTTCCTAGCCCCAAGGCCAGAGGTTTTCTGGCATCTTCCCCAGGTCTCACCCCAGCCCATCCCATCCTCTCCTATCCCGTTTCATCCCCTGCCATTCCATTCCATCCACCCCATCCGCTGCCATCCCATCCCATTCTCTGCCATCCCATCCCATCCCTTGCCATCCCAATCCATCTCATCCTCTGCTATCCCGCCCCATCCCCCCTGGTTTTTAGTACCCACCTACCCCAGGCTCTAGCAGCCTCACAGCAAGGGGGCGAGGGGGCGGGGCCTGGAGGCTCTGCCTCATCTGCGCAGGTTCCTATGGGAGGGGCTGCGTGCGGAGCGGGGAGGGACGGGAAGGAGAAGAGGGATCGAGGGCGGGGCCTGGAGGCTCCACCTCCTCTGCGCAGGCTCGGAAGGGAGGGGCCCCGTGAGAAGCGGGCGGGAGGGGAGGGCGAAGAGGCGAGGGGGCGGGGCTGCCTCCGTCGCCGGGCCGCTCCCGGGGAGTGGCTGGACTGATTCCCACTAACGGGGTGTCCGGGCTAAGGGGGCGGTGGGAGTACGGGGCGATCCCAGCCTCCCTTCTCCCCCGCTGGGCTCGCTCGCTCACCTGCCGCCTCTTCGCTCCACGTCCGCGGGGCCTGGTCGGGGAGAGGGGCGAAGCAGTAGCGTCCAGAACCAGGAAGGGACGTGACGGACCCGGCGCGTGGGGCGGGGCGGGGCGGGGCGGGGCGGGGCAGGGCAGGGAAGGGAGCGAGCGAGCCGGGCGGGGCACGGAGCGCGCTGGTCACGGCCCCGCCCACTGCGGCGGCGTAGACGCGGCTACGTGTTGACGTCACCACGCAACTCACTGCAGCGCACCAACATCTTAATGTCGGGGTCACGTTATTGTTCACGGTCCCCTCGTCCGTCAGCCTCCGCTCCCTCTTTGAAAATGCTCTGGTTTTGCGCGTTTGCGCTCTCTCTCTCCCTTTCTCTCTCTCTCCCTCCCTCTTTCTCTCTCTCTTTCTCTCTTTCTTCCTTTCTCCGTCTCTTCCTCTGTGTATGTCTGTCCCTCTCATAGAAAGGTTCAGTCGGTCAGTGAACATTGGTTAAGCACCTACTGTGTGCTAGGCACCACACTAAGCGCTGGGCATACTAAGAAACAGCAGAGCGCTCCGCCCTCAGGGCGCACACAGTCTGACTAGGGAGCCCACGTGTAAACTGCTCTGTAGACACTTGATATAGACAAGGAAAAGTGGGGAGTAACGGGGGGGAGGCTAGAATTCAGGGAAATGGGGTGGGGGGAGGGTAAGAAGACTGGAAAGGGAGGAGGGGGCCAGGTTGTGAAGGGCTTTGAGCGCCCCGCTGAGAAGTCTGTATTTGAGTCCAATAAGGAGCTGAAGATCATTCAGACGCTAAGTGGAGGGTAGGCTGGCAGAACCCCCGCCCCCAGGGTTCTTGCAATAAATAATCCAGGTGTGAGGTGATGAGGGCCTGGACCAGAGCGGTGGGACGGTCGGAGGAGAGAAGGGGACAGATGCGAGAGATAACAGCCTTAGTAACGGATTGAGGATTGATTATGGAGGGGTGGGGAGATGACAGCTAGGTTGGGAGGCTGGGGGACTTGGAGGATGGTGTTGCCCTCCACAGTACCAGGGCTGGTAGCGGAGGAAAGATGATAGTTCTGTTTTGGGCATGCTGAGTTTAAGACGTTTACAAGACCTTCAGTCCGAGATGTAAGAGTGGAAGTCCCAGGAGAGGTTAGGGCTGGACAAGTACATCTGAGAGACCTGAATAGAGGTGATAATGGCACCCACAGGAGCTGCTGAGATCAAATGAAATAGGATAGAGGGAGAAGAGAAAACGATCAGCATCTAAGCCCCGCTTTCCCCCTCTGAATCCTTGCCCCAATCCAGCCAGAAATAATCACATGACATTGCTGTAAGAGAAAAAAACATTTACTTGAAAGGAAAGATTGGGTAAACAAAGGGAGTTAAAGCAAGCCAGAAGCCTTCCCAGCACCCAGGAGAGCTGCCACCTTCCGGGAGTGAGCACCATTCCCAGGTAAGCACTCCATCGGCTTACCCTCTAGGAGAGGCATCCCTCAGATTGGCTCATACAATGACCCCGTTAAGAGGTTAGCATCTTCAAGGAGCAGCCCTGGATCACATCCTTTTTACTCAGCAGTGGGGTGTGGTTCAATATCACCTGCCTCTCCATCTTGCTGCCATAGTATTAGCCACACAGAAGCCTGTGTGCCTGAAAACGCTTGTGCTCAAGGTTTGTAGAGGCATTGCTGTTTCCTCTGGAAACAGAGGGAAAATTCTTCCTGTCACAACTTCTCCAAGGAGCTCAAACGGAGAGGGATATGGTGGGGAGGGAATGTACCCCTGCTTCTAGCTCTAAAATGAACCAGGCACCGCTTCCTGTGCTCTCCTCATCCTGTTCTCCCCTGCCCTGACATTCTCCCCTCAGCTAGAAATTCCACAACTCTTATCTCTCACTGGAGACCTCCATACATTCTTCCCCAAGAACATCACAAACGCCCTCATCCAACTGGGGCCCAACATCCCCTTCCATTCACCTCCCTCCCCTCAAAATTGCCATTGCGGGTGCCAAGTGTTCCGGGCTATGGGGACCAGCGGAAGGTGAGCTAGAGGCATTGACTGATGGCCAGAGTAAATTGTGCCCTCTTCTCTATTGCATGTGAAGGCTGGAACAGACATTTTCTCCAAGATGCCTTCTGTGGTTTATGTATCGTGTGATCCCATAAAAGTAGCAGCTGTTGAGGCTTCAGCAGTTTAGATTTTTCTTGCTTTTAAATGCCTTGATCCTATTAATTTTACCTTCTTTTTTAAAATTTACTCCTCCCATTATTTAAACTTCAACAATCTTCCCCAGACATCTTCTCTTGCCATAGCTTTGTTATCAATGATGTTATTGACTGGACTCGACCTCTGAGACCTTCCAGCTGTCCGTGATCCTCAGCTCCCGTGATCTTCTCTTTCTTATGGGGTATTCTTGCATTCTTCCTAGGCCTGGTGTGACACCTTGATTTGCCTGCTGGGCTTCTCTTAGAGTCATGAAACAGATATTCTTGAGTATGCTTAGTTTGTCCTTAGCTCCCAATACAGACACTCCTGGTATCCTAGAATGCTGCTGGGGTGCTGATGAAAAAGCCCCCCAAAATTCAAGAGGTCCTCCTCCGGACAGTGGGGTGGTGAAGGAGACTTAGACAAAGTCTGCAGTTCTCAGGCACAAGTGAATCATCTTGGAAACTCAGACCAGCTCTCTTTGGAGGCAGCTTGTGGTTGCAGTGGGTAGAACTCTGGCCCTAGAGGCAAGACAGACCTGAGTTCAAATCCAGTCCCAGACACTCCTAGCTGTATCACTCTGGGCAAGTCACTTAAATTCTGTAAATTCTCTAAAATGGGAATAACAGCACCTCCCTTCCAGGGTCGTTGTGAGTAACAAATGAGATCATATTTGTAAAGCGCCTATCTCAGTGCCTGGCACATAGTATGCCCCATATAAATACTAGCTATTGTTATCTTTCCTCCCTGTTGCCCAAACAGACACTCCAGGATTCAGGTTACCAATTGACGACCCACAGCTCGAGATCAAGTTCCCTCAACCAATACCAAGAGACTCCTGTGCAGCATTAATCCCTTTAATGGAATGGCTTTCAAGTCCTTTTTTCACTTGGTCCACATCCTATGATTACTTGACTAAGTAGCACTATCTAGGCCACGTTCACTCATAGTTCACACTTTTGTTGGACTGATCTTCTTACCTGAAAGACAACCAAAAATAATCAGGCTCCATGTACTTCCTCTTTTAATCACTGTAACTCTGTGACATAGGTACTATTATCCTTCTAGTACAGATGAAGAAACTGAGGCTGAGAGTGGTGAAGTGACTTGCCTAAGGTCACATAGCTAGTAAATAAATATATGAGACGGGATGGAGTCCAGTCCAATAAAATGTGTTTTCTAAAAAACACCCAAGTTAGATGCATTTAAAAATGTATGCACTATGATGCCAGAGGCTACACTTTGCATTGCCTGACCTGAAATCTGAATTACAGACTCTCAGAGATGGAAGGGGCCCGAGAGATTGTCTAGCCTGACCCCTTCATTCTACAGATGAGAAAACGGAGGGATCCTTGAAGGAAATGTGCCTTCCCAAGTCTGAATTAGTGCTCACAAATTGGCCAATTCCATTTTAAATTACCCATTTACCAATGCAATCACCCAAATTATGTGGCAAAATTCAGTTATCATGCCTGCAATTTAGAGTAGATGAATAATTTTGGCACACAAAAGCTAGAATACAAATTCTGAAAATATACCTTTAATGTTAAAAATGTCTGTACATTGGTGCCCAAATAATTGAAGAATTTCAAATATTACTTGTTGAAATTACACGGATGAAATTGGCTATCTAAAGACACTATTACAGCTAGAAAAGAATTTGCAAAATCTAGACATCTTTACAATGTGCTACTAAAATTAATATACTCATATTAATTTTATAAATTAACATAAAATTTATAAAACTAGAAATAATATGATTATGTGAACCCCAGGTATCCAAGGTAGCATTAATTTTAATGAAATCTTTCTCACTTTCCCAACCCAAGGAATGAACTGTATGTATCATGCCCCGTGTTCAGTCTGCTTGATGGAATTTAGAAAAAGATTATCCATTCTACCTGACTCAGTGTTTTGAAAAAGCAAATTCTTTTTAAAATAGAAGTGTATATTTTAAGGGTGATATCTACCTTCTGTCACAATTTAACACTAAAATATGCAGACATCAGTTAGGGTATATGAACATTCAATCTAACTCTTCATTCACCCTAGCCAGAGAACTGTATTTTACAATAATAATCTATACTAACATAAAAAAAACAACAGTACACAAACTACACAAACACAAAACCATTGGTGTGGAACCTCTCGCCTAGTCCCAGAAGCAGGTGAATTCTTATGATTACGTGTGTTTCAATCACATTTGCACGGCACAGTATTCACCCTGTTTGATCACACATTCCAGTAATAAGATTATTCAAAACCCACTCATGCTTGGATGTATAAGCATCCTCTGTTGCATGCGGGGCCTTGGGAGTATGCTCAGAGTTGGTCCAAGGAAATTTTTCCTTAGAAGCAGATTTCAACAACCAACCAACTCCCGTTCTGGTTAGGCTTTGAATAGCCCTAAGCCCCTCGAGTCTCTGTCTGACATCAGTACAAAGGAGGCCTTCAGCTTCTCTAGGAGCACAGATGTGTTTGATGGAATTTTAAAACTTGTGTGCAGCACTAGATTCCTCAAGATGAGTATCAATTTCTCTTTTTTTCCCCAAATAAAAAGGTAGCTTTTTTATGGTTTAGAAATTCACAATTTCCTAGGACAAATGAGAAAAACCCATTCAGCAGTCCTATGGAACGAGGATGATAATGCCGGACAACTTCAGTTCTTTTGGGCCTTGTGAGGTTCCTGCTTCTCTGCAGTTTCATTTTCCTCAGTTTCTTCAATGTGGACTGCCTCAGCAGTTCCCTAAGCTCCCTTTAGTCTCAGGGCTCTGGGAACAACACATTTCATTTGACTTTCGTTTTCAGTTTCTGAGGTGAGAATATCAAGGTGCACTTGACTCTCCACAGAAGAATTCTCACTGGTCTGATTATATTTGAGGAGAGCTGCATGAGGACGCATCAGGTTTGAGAGCACATCGCTCTTAGCTGGGTCAGGAATATGCTCATCCCAGGCTAGAAAATATCTATAACAGCAGTAAGTTCCAAGGCCACCCAAATGTACGGCCACCACTGATGCTAACAATCCATACATCAAATTGGGAGAAATAGATTTTCCCAATTTCCCACAAAGGCATTCTAGAGAGAAAGGATTTTTGCTTCCCTTGTTTGCAATAGAATCAGTTGTCAAATTGGCAGAATTATCAAAAAAGAATTCACTAGTTGAGTTCTCATGGGCAAGCTCATTAGGAGTCAGGTTGTATAATGCAAATGAGTCAGACAAATTCCAAATCATAGTGAAGTCTGCAATAGTTGTGGGAAGATTGTTGTTCAAGTATTGTTGTTGAACCAAGAGGTTACTCAGGCATATTCTTTCACGAGGCAGAACTAGTATTTGGCCCTTGTGTGAACACTGGCATGGATGTAGCAAGCCTGTCTGGAGATGGCCATTCCGAGGAAGAAGAAAACTTAGCGCCTCTCATGCACAGACTGCCTCCTCCTTGAAAAAATTTGCATCTCCACAGATGGGTAGCAGTAACACTAGTCACCAGGGTTCCCTTGTCAGGGGAGGAAGACTTTCTGGGGTAACAAAAAAGAGATCCGTCATTTTGCTTCCAGCACATTATGTCAGAATCACAAATAAGACTTCCGTCCTTTTCAGCCTTACAGTTAGTGGGGTAGATACCTGTACAAAACAGAGGCATTAAGGCTGCAGTTAGCACTGGCATGTATATCAGTGTGTCTCTGAGTAGCCTTTCTCGATCCCCGGTTCATGGTGAAAAACAGTGAAAATGTTGGGACTACTAAGTATCAGGCACTTTCTATCCATTGGAAAGGAAATAAGGAAGCAGCCTTAACCTTCCCTTTACAAGGGCAGATGTTATTTAAAGGGAAAATTTCTCCATTGCAAGCATCAGGTAGCAGCATTAAAAATACAACCAAAGTATGGTAGGGTCTTAATCCATCTAGTGCCATTGTAAAATATAAATACACAAGACTAATAGATGCTAAAGTAATGAAAATCATCCATCACTGGGTCAAAGATGATTCCTTTACATCTAAAAGAGTCTTATTGAGAAAAGCCTCAGAAGAACCCCATAACCTTGACCTGAAAACAGTGCAGATTTTATGTATGAGCAGTGGATCCATGATCTCCTATCTTTATGGATATTGGAGTCACCAGCAGGACTTGAAATGGTCCCTTCCAGGCAGGGTCGATTTCCACTGGTCTGATGAAAATTCTTGCTGTAGTCACCAGGTTGAAAGTAGTGGAGGGAGGAGTCCATTGGCCCTGACTGTACCACAGCTCCTGTTTGCTGAAGTTCCTGTAGTCTTTATTGTAACTCCTGACAGTAAGAGGCAACAGAAGTATCCCCTCCAAGCAGTGAGGTGTACCCTCAAGAAAAAAGTTTTGATTTTGTAGGAGGGTGTCCAAAAGGTATTTCATAAAAGGAGACCCTGGCATTCCCCCCTTGGTCTACTTTTGAGATGGAATGGAACTGAAGGGACCATTTCAATCAGGCCATTTCAAATGATTTCAGAGCAGAGTTTTCCAATTCTGTATTCATCCACTCAACCTGACCCAAAATCTGGGGGTGATACAGAGTGTGGAATTTAGGGCAACTCCAAGGTTGGAATACACTTGAGAGAGGACAGTCAGTAAAATGAGTTCCTGTATCTGAATACGGGCAGCTGGGCCTTGTCTGGGGACAATTTTCTTAAGCTGCATCTGAGTAACAAAAGCAGCTGTGGCTTTTGAAGTAGGAAAAGCTTCTACCCAGTGAGTTAATTGATCAACTAAAACCAAACAGTGTTTTAGATGTCCTACTTTAGGCATGTTTATCAAGTCTGTTTGCTCAAGGGGAGAATGAGCAGTGGGATGGCCACCAAAAGCTGTAGTCTTGAAAGCACGTTGATTAAAAGCCAGAGAGGTGGGACAGTCTGAAGATGTACGAGCAGGAGCAACCCAGCCAAACCTAATGGAACCAGCCGTTATGGCCGTGTGCCCTAATGACCAGCTGAATGAATCAGAAGATGTGCCTGATGATACAAACTCCAGGGGAGGAGTGGTTTACGTTCAGGAGTAACCCAGAGCCCAGAGACCTGTTCTGCATTGTCCTGCTACTTCCATTTCTCACGTCAGCCTCATTGTCAGGAAGAGGAAACCAGTGAGATGCTCCCGGGTTGTTCAAAGGCTGCTCTGAAAATGATGAAGACTCTCAAAGAGAAAGAACAAGAGCAGGTCCTTCTACAGCAGCGGACTTGGCAGCTGCATCCAAGGGAAACGGGATCAGTTCCATGAGTGTGAGCAGAGCAGTGAACAGTAGGCAAGTGCCCTGGGCAGTCTTATGGCAGAAATCAGATCCCGAATTAAGTCTGAATTGGCAATAACCTTACTGGAGGAAGTCAAAAGTCCTTGTTGTCACCACAACATCCCGATTGTATGACATGCTCCAAAGGCATAATGAGAGTCAGCGTGTATGGTGACATCGATGCCGGTAGCAAGATGGCAGATCTGAGTGAGAGCAGTAAGTTTTGTGTCCAGAACACTGAGATTGGAAGGGAGTGGGGCCACCCGTGTTACCCTGTGATCAGAAACAACTGTAGCTCCTGTGAAGCTGTCTCCATCCTTCACAAAGGAGGAGCCATCAGAATAGACTGCAGGGCTTCTTACACTTTTCCCACTGAATCCCTTTTAGCATTTTGGTACCCATGTTGGCGTTGCATGGCCTGAAGGCATTCGCAGTGCACGGTGCACACACTTTGTGTTTAGAACCAGTGAAAGTTGTGTGATGCAACACAGGCAAGTGCTGCCAGAAACACCTTAGATTCATCACACATTTGATTTTTAATTAATTTTTGGTCATTGCATGTTCAGAAACCTTTCACTGTTGCCAAGTTTTTCACTGTTTTACTGTTTTCAGATTTTTCATATGGGGTTGCGACCCACAGTTTAAAAAGCACCGGCATAGAGGATCTAATCTGGATTGTCCAGAGGGACAGTACTTGCTGATGAGCAAGATCACGGTGAGGTTTCTCAGGCAAGTCAACAACAGAGGGACAGTCATGTAAAGGCTCACCTGAGTTTAGCCCATTGGGGAGCAGTGTTGCAGAGTTAAGTACAGAGCACCTCTTGATTGTCACATTTTTCCTTCCAAGTAAAGTCACTTCATATCTGGCAAGCCTTTGATCAGAAAAGGCTTGGGTGCGGTGAAGTAACAGCACCTCAACCTCTGAGGACACTGATTGGTTAAAGGATTTCCCAATTCCAGGTCAGAAGCCTTCTGCACTAACAGGGCAGTAGCTGAAACAGCCTGAAGGCAGAGTGTTGCACCAGCAGCTGCTTGAGCCAATAATAGCTACAGGGCACATGGTGGATCCCAACGATTGAGTGAGGGCACCTGAAGCCACCCTGCTTCGTTCATGCATCAGAAGAGTAAAGGGCTTCTGTCGTCTGGGAGTCCTAGAGCTGAAGCAGACATCAGGGCTTTTTTAAGTTTCACTAGAGCAGTGAGATGCTCTCAAGTTGCAGAGGCTCTGGAATTTGTTTTTTAGGCAAAGCACCAAGAGGTTAGTTGTTTCACCAAATAATGGGATCCACTGATGACGGTATCCAGCATTCCTAAAGTAGCATGTACCTGCTGCTTTGTCTTGGGCACTGACAGGTGTTGCTTTGCCTTTATGCATTTTGGGGAAACAGAACACATGACAGCAGATAGAACAAACCCAAGATGTTTTACCTGAGGCTTACACCACTGTACCTTTGACCTGAAGACCTTGTGTCCAGGTGGTAGAGCTGGAGGAGAAGATGATGCCTCTCCATCTGGCTGATATCAGCAGTAGGTGAGGCTACTAGAAGGCCATCAATATGTTGGACTAAAAGTGAGTCTGTAAAGACAATAGAGGCTAAATCTTGCTGTACATTTTGAGAGAACAGAGTAGGAGACTCAACTTAGCCTTGAGGCAAATGGGTCCACGTCCATTTGATGACCATTCCAAGTAAATGTGAACAGGTACCTAGATTAGGGGCTTATAGGAATACTAAAAAATGCAGCACACAGACCTTTTACTGTAAAACAGGTGGCATCATGAGGAATAGAAGAAACAATTATGTGAGAGTTAGATAACC
Organism: Vombatus ursinus; assembly: GCF_900497805.2. NCBI lineage: Eukaryota > Metazoa > Chordata > Mammalia > Diprotodontia > Vombatidae > Vombatus > Vombatus ursinus. The sequence goes on along the minus strand of NW_020954577.1, from coordinate 46,076,077 downwards.
ACAAGATGTCTTGGTATAACATAAGCATTAATGACACGCAAATCTTGAACAAACCTATAAACATGTTTGCCATCAGGGCCTGGTTTAGGTTTCTTAACAGGCAGTGTAGGAGTGTTGCAGGGAGACGTGCATGAAACCACAGTCCCTTGTTCTATTAAGGAATTAATGGGAGCAATTCCTTCAATGGCTTCTTAGGGGATACTGAGGCACTAATGGTGGTTGTCCTCCTCTGGTAGTAATAGTAACTGGGACTGCTGACTTCAAAAGGCCCACAGCAGTGAAAGAGGTGGCCCACAAAGAACTCGGGATATCAGAAGGATGATATCCCTACTATGGGCTATTATTGCAGACACGTTGGACTAATACCACAGGAAAAAGAGAGAGGAGCTCATCACTACTAAAATCAGTAAATACATCAGCAAATACTGAGAACAAAGAGATTGGACCATCTGGCACTTGTAGAGTCAAATTATTATCCAGGAGGCATGATATAATGGTGTTAAATTTGGACAAAACATCTCTTCCAAATAGATTAGCATATGCATTAGGTAGCCATTTAAAAACACACAATACAGATAGGGAGCCTACTGTCACCTCTTGTGGGGATAAGAAACGGACCTCCCATGGTGTTCCCTCTATTCCCACTATTTGTATAGATTAAATAACAGTACAGCCAAAACTTAGTTTCTTAATCAAAACTGAACGAGTGGCTCCAGTATCAACGAGGCAAATGTGTGACACACCTGCAATTGTCAGAACTATGCTTGGTCCAGTTAGGGGAGAGGCAGAGGCAGGGGTAGCAGGGGCAAGGAAATTAGAAGAAACGCTTCCCTCCCTTCATGCATGAAAGGTGGTTGTTCATACACTCTGTCACTGTTCCTGGACTCCTCCGTGCCCAACAGTCACCTCAATTTGCTTTAAAGACTACCAGAACATGTTTCCTCTTGGAACATAATCCTGCCTCTGAGGCCAAGATCACCCTTGAGCCTCACCCTCCAGTCTAGGCAGCCTAGGGATCCTCCCCCCCAAGTTCTGCCTTCTTATCATACATTCTCTGAAAACAGTGCCCTCTCCTCCTGCAGTAAAAGTGGTCCCTACTACCTCTGTTAGGGGTCTGGAGAGACTTGCGCTGACCTCTCTGAACTTCTCCTCATATCAGCATTGTCTTTGTCTTTAACTGGCTGTCTCTTCATAAACATACTGCACAATTGCCTTAAGTTGTCCTATGGGTTTTTCATGCCAGCCTGGGCAGTATTTGAGAAAGTAGTCCTTAATTTTAGGCAGTAATTGATTAACAGAGGCTTCATTAGTAATCCTGGCATCCCACTGGTTTAGGAGATCTAATCTAGCATGACACTTTCCACTTTTACACAACCTGTCATAAAATCTCAGGGGACAGTACCTCGGGAATCTAGTCCAATTTTCTCAAGGGAAGTTCCTTCGAAGAGTGCCACTCCGGGTCGGTGACGCCTGCAGAAGAGATGGGGTTGAGCATGAGCATTCCTACAGGATCTCCATTAGGTGGGCTTTTGACAGCCTGGGATAAGGGCAGACTCCCTCTCCAGGGGGAATGACTAGAGATGGAGCTATTAAGCTTGGACAGTCTCTTGGGATTTACTAAAATTATCTGGTCTTTCTGCAAAAAGTTCCATACCCCTAAGTAAGGCATCTCTAGCCTGTGGTAACTGTGTAAACTCTGCAGGCTTATTAGGATCCCACTGGGGATCTTGTACAGCCAGGTTTTCTGACCTCCTGGACCTACAGTTTGTCTGGTTGTGACTTCAGTAACACCAGCCCTTTTTCCTGGGGATAATAGAATCTCCATAAGATCTGTCACATCACTCCCAAGTTGGATTATAGCCATGAAAGATGGCCTTAAATTGATCAATAACTCCAACACAATTCTCATCAAATCTAGGAGTATCTTTCCTCCAATTGGAGAGGTCTGAAGGTCTAAAGGGATGATGTTCTTTAATATACACAAGACCTCCCCCTGCTTCTTGATGGACTCTATCTATAAGTGGAAAAATAGCAGCAGGTTGTTCAGTTTCTTGAACTTTCATTACAGGAAGGGGAGCTTCAGAAGGGCCAAAAGCAGGAGCAGTAGAAGAGGCAAGTGGAGCACAGGTCTGGTAAAGCTCAATAAACAGATGAAGGTTGTCTGTCTCTAGAGAGTGCCTCCCAGCAAGACCAATAATTCATCTGCCCCATACTAGTTATAGGAGACTACTCAACGAAATTTTGTAATTCTTTAAGAGTAGAATAATCAAAAGCTCCATACTTTGTCCAGAACCAACCCTCCAAACCCTTTGTAGTTTCATACCAAACTCCACACAGCTTGATAGCTCCATCTCTGGTCATCCCCGCCGACCCAGAGTCTGCCCTTATCCCAGGCTGTCAAAAGCCCGCCTAATGGGGATCCTGTAGGAACGCTCATGCTCAACCCCATCTCTTCTGCAGGCATCACCGACCTGGAGTGGCACTCTTCGAAGGAACTTCCCTTGAGAGGATTGGACTAGATTCCTGAGGAACACCCCGCATTATCTATTCCCTCTTAGAAGCTCCCCAACTGAAAGTGCTAGAGAGTACCTTCTTTGAGAGTGAGTCAAAGGGAGTAATCTCCTACCCACCTGAGTTCTGCCTATATAGGTATCTTTCCTACAGCTAACACTTACATGTTTAAGGGCAAATTTCCCAATTGCTTTCAAATTCTTAATTTTTGGGCCCAATCTCCAAGGCTTTAGGACCAGTCAATTAGAGCCCAAAGGTTCTTTCAGTGACTAGAATCAAGTGGTTGATCTCTGGAAACTTCTTATGTGAACCTAAACTGTTCCCTATATTCTTAGGGTTTGGGGGATAGGGGCCTCTGTACAGAAGAGTCACATGGCTCAATCCCCTTCAGTCTTTACGAGAGGCTTCTGGACACCTGGTGTCCAGGCTCATAAGACTAAGAGATCCCCAAGGAGGTGTATCCTCAATCATTTATGGCTTTTCATGGTTTTCAAATTGGCCACCCTTACTTTCAAGACTACTCTCACCATGAGCTGTTCAAAGTGGTCTTGGTGTGAATGAATCAGTCCTAGTACCATGAAAGCTACTAGGGACCTTTCTCTCCTATTAAAGGGTTACAGAGCTTCACAACTAGCCCCTCCTTCTGTTCCTGGAATTGGAGTATCCTGGTCCTCCAATCATAGGCATGGCTGCCAACAGTGTTGCCCTTTCCCCTTTTCCCCTTTGATGTGGTGTTTATGAATATTTGAAGAAATCCAGAGACCAAGCTTTTAATTATCCTTTTACTTAAAAAAACAATTACACCTTAACAGGATTAATTTCAGTAAAACCCCCAAATACCTAGCGATTTTAAGAGGAAAAAAAAGCCATCTATCTCAACTCTGTCAAAACTGAGCAGAGTTTCTGGCAAAGTGAGAAAAAAAAGGGGAAGAAAAACCAAAAACTCATGGCCATAGGATACTTTAAGTGCTCTGGAGCTTATACACTCAGACAATTTGAACAGTCCCTTTTCACTCAATTAGAGACTTTACTTAAACATTTAGAAATAAAGGTGGACTCCCCAATCTGCAGCTTGGAGAGACTTGCCTTAGGCTTGGAGAATCTAGGTCCGATCTCCCAGGGCTTGAATCTGTGGGGGAGCCAACAACAAGAATTCGTCCAGTGTGCACTATCTCTTGGGTCCCTTACAGTTGGGAAAGCCAAAGGAGATGGTGGTCCTCCTCCCACCCCTGGCTGGCTCGCCAGAAACACGGGGGAAAAATCACCCTTGATGACCAAAAAGGGAAGCTGAGGCAGGGCTCTGAGCCAAAACACTTTATTAAAAGAACTCGGACCCCTTCGATGAAACAGACCCCGGATCTTACTCCTGATTTGAGTTGTCCCCTTCTTCCAGGGCCTTTATTTTGTTTACTATTAATTTATCTTAGACTTAAATACTAAAATTTAAATGCACAATAAGAAAAGAAAAAGAAACATTATAAACCTAACTATTAAAACTTAAATACAAAATAAGAAAAAAAACATTGATGCGCATAGCAGAACGTGAAAGGATTCAAAAGATACAGCAATAAATTTCCATTTCAAGAATGTCTATATAGGGACAGCTAGGTGGTGCAGTGGATAGAGCGCACCCGGCCCTGAAGTCAGGAGGACCTGAGTTCAAATCTGAGCTCAGACCGAAAACTTGACGCTTACTAGCTGTGTGACCCTGGGCAAGTCACTTAACCCCAATTGCCTGGAAAAAAAAAAGAATGCCTATATAAGAAATACTACACATTGTGTTCAGAGCTGTCCATCTTTTCTTTGCTTCCTTGTAAGTTTTCTTTTGTCCTCTGCTGTGTACTTTTTACTTTGTTCTTTTTTTCCCACTTCCTCCCCAAGAAGGCTACAATTGAGCACAGATATAGATAGATAGATAGATATAGATAACTATATATATATATATATATATATATACACACACACATAAACATACATTTATATATGTATCTATACACACATACACATATATATACATACATGCATACATATATACTTAGATATCTATAGTCATATCATATATAGACATATACATTCATATGCATCTATGGAAGAGTATACTATACTTGTTTGTCCTCTGTTTCTCTGAGGGTGGATAACATCTTCCTTCATAAGTCCAAGTCTTTCCCCAGGGCCCTTATTTTATAAGGTTAGATATCTAGACATTCAAGAGCAGCTATATCAAATACATAATAATTCCATTGGTTGGCATATGATGCATAGACTAAAATAAGCAGAACGGTATATCAGCAGGGTCGCAGGTTGGGCAAGGAAGGAAATATTTCTGATGATTAGGTGGTCAGAAGATGGTTGGGCTACTTCGAAAGCTGGGCGAGAGGAGATGATACAGACTATATATACCCTGAGAACATTTCAGAGGGAACTGGGGGACTTTCCGCACTGTGCCAAAACTCACACTTGGTTGAGTTGTGGAATTTGAGCAAAATAAGATGGAGATGTCCATGTCAGCATTCCTATAGTCCTGTGGTTATGCAAGTAAGTTCTATTTTTTTAAAGGCATTTTTGTTCTGTTCTGTTTTTATTATAAAAGGAAAAGGCTATTCAGAAATCTTTTGACAAAAAAGCCAAGAAAGATCTGGTACTCAGAAAAGATACCAGGGTACAAAGCCAAAAATGTCAGTGCTGTCAATCCCAGCCTCATCACTGAAAGACACTTGGGCAAGGGGACAGTTTGAGCATACTAGGGCAGACATGCGTGCAACTCTGAAGAACTTTACAACTTAGAAACCCGATAAACATTAGAATCTAAAATAATTTTGCTTTTATAAAGATTTCTTTAACTATATATATATATATATATATATATACCTATATCAAAAGACCTGCCTTAGTGATATACTATTCCTACTAGAAAATAAACACCCTTACCCTTACCCTGCCTTTTCAGTAACAGAGTTAAGTTGACCAGCCAACTCATGCTTTTTACCAACCCTCACCCATCTCCATCCCTCCTTGCATGTATGTACACTTCATTTAATGTGTGCTTGTTACAATCACAGCCACCAGGTGGTTCCTGTTGCCTCCTGCTGTGACTGCCTCTATGTGGATGGGTGAGAGGGTAAGCTGAAAAGATGGCCACCCACCGAAGCGGGACTTCCGTGTCCCAGTCCCTTCTAGCACAGTTCTTTCTGCTTAGCAAGAACTCCCTGCTTCTGACCCTATCTTCCTACCTACTCTGCCTCTCCACCCCGCCCCATGCACTTATACCCCATAAGGTTTTTTTTTGTTTGTTTTTAAATTTAAATATAAAAATACCACTCTGCTTTGGGTGAAGGGAGGATGAATGGGCAAGATTCCTTTTCTCTTTTCTAAAGCTGAGCAACCCCCATTGGTTCACACAGCCTATGTATGGACTATCTTCTGGCCAAGGGTTTACCCTCTAGGAGAAAAAAGAGGCCCATAAAGCTAGAAGACAAAGGGTTTGTTTTCCTGTAAGCTGAGACTACCATCCCTTACTAATTCTTATCTTTTAAGAAAAGTAGATTACAAGTCTCATAGAAATGTAATACTCTTCTCCCTCCCTTCTAAAAAACTCAGTAAATTCCTCCTTCTACCCATCTTCCACTCTCCTCCAACTCACCCATCTCAAAATACTTATTCTTTTACTTATTTCCCCTGGGGAAGCCACAAGTCTCTGTGGATGTACAAACTTGATTAGAGGGAAGCAATGATTATGTTCCTCAACCCCTTTTCCCCACTAGCATACTATTTCTCAGTCTTCAAAAAGCAATCAATGATGGGGGAAAAAGATTAAAAACATACCCCAACCCTAGTCCTCTCCCCCACCCCCTCAAAAAAGCAAGGAGTTACCTGTGGGCACAAAAAAAGTGGTATTTTGTGCCCTGAGTTACATCTAGTAGGGAAAATTGCATGAGCAAAAAAGTGAGGTAGAAGAGGGCATGAGAAAAGGGTTATGGGGTGAGGGATACAGAATTTATCTGTAGGTCTAGTCCATTTGGTTTTATACTGAAAGGGTTCTTCTCCTGTCTCATTAAGGAGACAGGTAGGGATAAGCACCTCTGTCACTGCATAAAGATCACAATTGGCAGAGGGGCGGTGATCTTCAAAGATGCCCTTCTTGTCCTGATCAACCATCCTGGGACTTTGAATGCTGGTGCCATGCTTGGCCACACCAGCAGTACCTGTTGATGTTGGATGTCTCGTTGAAACCTGTCAGGTGACTGGCATTATCCAGACCCCTTTTAGAGTCATGGGCTTGGGTGCCATACTTGAGTCTCTTACTTAGTCTCTCTTTAATAAACTTTAGACCATTCTCTTCTCTCATGGCCTTGGTACTGAAGGCAGTATGGCAACCAGCTCCATTCCAGTTTTCAGGTATTAGCTTGGGATCAGATGTTACAATCATTTCAAAATCTCATACATTCAATGGAGGATGAAGCAGGAAATCCAGAGGTGATGTCCCCTTTCAGTCCCTTCACACGGTCTTACCTGGAACTCCCCTTGAGCTGGCATTATTTCAGCATTTGTCCACCCAGTTTTGATGCCAGCATATTGGCAAGCACAGTAATGGGCTTCTGCTATATTTCTTCCATAGGCCTTATCAGCTCCCATTCCACAGTAATATGGACCCTGCGGCCCAGGGAACCCATTGGAAGGCCACTCAAAAGGGCGTCCATCTGTTTGCATGAGAGCATATGTTTGCTCCATACCAAACCAGGGTTTCTGGTTGGTCACCATCTATAGGTGTGACTCAAATCAGTCTCTGCAGGCTTGGGGTTATACTTGAAAACTTCACAGAAAACCAGTTTGTTGGGGTCCTTTTGGAAGGGGCCTTGAAACAGAGCAGCAGAAGGAAGGTACACGTCACTGTCAGAGCCTTCGGACTGAAAAGTGCTGCAGTCAGCAGAATTCCATCCCAGTAGTTCATCGGTGCTCTTTGCTTCACTGTCTGGGGTCTGAGTTTTACACCAAAGTCCCTCCCCAGTGCCATCAATCCAAATGTACATGGCCAGGACTTTGTTCCTTTGAGGTAGGTTCATATGTATCTGCTTGATATTTTTGTTGAAGTGAGAACTGGCCAAAGTGGCCATGTTGGAAGCGATCCTGGGTCTGGAAGAGTACAGAAACAAGTCGTCAAAGTCAAGGGCGCAGGATGGTCATTCCGCTGGTTCACTGCCTGGCTGGGCTGGTTGAAGGCTTGTGGCCATGGAGGTGATGCTGATAGCAGCAGTGGCTGTAGCTGAGACAGCCACTTCCTTTCTCAGCTCTCTGCAAGTAAGCTTCATTGCTGGTAAATGAGTATTAACCATCGTATTAAAGCTTGAGGCCTATTTTAGGACCTTTTTATTAGAATCTATGTTCCTAGGCAACTTATACAACATATGGATTGAGAATCATTAGATGGCTGACTAAATATATATTACCTAGATGAATAGGGTAAAATAATTTCTAATAATCATTACCCCTTATGAAATCATAATGAACTAATACTGATTAGAGTTTGAGTAGGGGTCTTCAAGGAATCAACTTGCTCACCTAGAACAATGAAGCTATTAATATTGTGATTTACTTTGAAAACTTTTATAAAATCTAATCCTGACATCAACAAATTGCATCAAATATCCTCTACACTCTCATATTTCAATCATTCCCCATCTGGTCTAGATATCTCTGCTGCCTAAAACATTTCTCTCTCATCCTCAAAAAAACCCATACTTCTTCCTACCATCCCCCCTATCTATTATCCTGAAGCCCTCCTTTCCTGGACTGGAGGTGGAGATGATGGCCAACATGTACAACAGGGTGACCACTGCATGTCACTGGAAGTATGCCCCTCTCCATTACAAGGAAGCTGAACTTTCCAAGGGTGAATCTGTGTGTCTGGATCTTTGTGTCTCCAAGTACTTGGACATCCTTGAACAAAAGGGCAAAAAACTGACAGGGCTGTCTATGCAGGATAAAGAACTAATGAACAGGATGAAGCAGGGTAAGGGCCAGTATAAAGCCCCCAAGAGACAGTGAGCACTCAGCCCTGGACTGCAGCCCTAACCCTTTTGTACTTGTCAATAAAAATATTGATGATCACTAAAAATATATATTCTAATGGATTTTGGAACTCATTGAACAACGGCAGTGTGGCAAAATGCTGGAATGAGTTAGAAGATCTGGATTTGAATCCTTACTCTGCCATGACTGTCAGCAAGTCACATGACCTCTCTGAACCTTGGTTTCATTTGTGAAATGAGTGGGTGGGTCTAGATGGTTTTGGAGGTCTTTTATGGCTTTAAATTTGTGATTCTCCATTGGTACTTCCTCTTTTGGTGAAGATCAGAATTCATTCAGGCCTTCTCAACCCACATAACTCTTGTCTGTAAACCCTCCAAAAGGGATCAACCCAAAATGTTCAGGGTCATCTGCTAGGTCCTTTAACAGCAATAAGTATAAATCCTGAGGTTAGGTTAAAAAAAAATAAAAACCATCCACACATATCCTAACCATGAGGACAAACTACCAACTTTAAGTCTTTTTCTGAGTAGCATGTGGGAGGTGTGCAGGTATGAAGATGACTCTTATTCCTGGAACAGGAACAGTCTTCTTGAGCTAGATTGAGAAACCCAACCTGAACAGAACAGGTTAAGAAACCCAGATGACATCAGTGTCATACATCTGAAAGGGACAGGTTGAGCTGCTTATCTGATTGGTACTGAGCCCTGCATTTGAGAGTTAAGGCAACCTATGTCCACCTGTAAGGGTGACTAGATAAACATCTGGAAGCACCCCTGTATCAGAGATGTGGTTGACAGCTGTTCTTATACAAGAGATCTGGGAGTTAGTTCAATGACAAGGTCTACCAGATCTGATGGGGTGTGATGCAGCTTCCACAAAATGCTCATAAAATCTGGTCAGAGGCTGGTGAACGTCATGGCTTTGCCTGGTCAGGTCCCTTTGAATTCCTGAAGGGCTGAAGAATTCCTGAAGAAATTCCCACATCAGTCAGCATTCTGCTGCTCCATAAACATGCCATCCAGGTAACCCAACCCTGGCCTGCATCCTTCTTCCTTTTCCTCCATTTGGCCATGCACTTGGTTTTCCTTGGTATTTCTTTTTGGTGTATCACTCACCTTTGCTATGTTGGGATCCTTCTCCCTTCCCACACTTTGCCTTTAAACAGTTCTCAAGAGCATCTATAACTAATGGAATCCCATGCAGGCCCTCCATTACCCATCCCCACTCCCACCCCCCAGGCTCTACCCCATTAGCATCTGGTATACTATTCCTGCACCTGAGGATAGATGGCAGGACCTCACCATCCAGTGAAGGCCTCAGTTGGCCAGTTTCTTCTGTCCATTCCCAGGCCTCCAGGAGCCAACACCTTGGGATCCTAGGACCCTAGATTCAGAGGAGAGCTCAGACATCATCTAGTCCACCCCTTCATTTTAGAGACAAGGGCAATCATACCCAGAAAAAGGAAGCAATCAGCCCAAAGTCAAGTCAGAGGCAGGATTTGAATCCAGGACCCCTGATTCGACAGCCAATGCTCTTTTGATTGTTCAATGCTGGCGCTTTCCTTTGATCATTCCGTATTGCCTCAGATTCCCCTAAAGTCAAAGACTCCCACGAAAATCAGAAATAGTCTGCCTTTTCCCACAGTCCCCTTCATAGAAGGCAGCAAGGTCTCCTAGAACCTGGATTTAGAGTCCCTGGATGTGGACTTAAATTCCAACTCGCTGCCAGATAAGGAAAAAGAGAACGGACAGGTGGGGGAGAAGGGAGCGGTGTGGGAGTAGGAGGAGAGGAAAGGTATGAAAGGGAAAAGGGGGAAAGGAAAGGGGAGGAGTAGGAGGAGGGGAGGAGCGGGGCAAAGGGTAGAGGAGAGAAGCTGCCAGGTGTGCTGCACGCTTCAAAAAAGCCAGGGGAAGGGGTGAGAGGGACCACCTCCAGGACTCAGCGGCGGCGGTATTTATATACGAGTCCTGCTTCACCTCCAAAGTTGTAGCAGAAGCAACAACAGTCGCCCTCCCAGCACCTTCTCCCTCCTCGCCCCTCTCCAGTGGTGGAAGCAGCTGCAGCAGCCCGGGGGGCCGGGACTGAGTGGACAGCTCCTGGGTAGTGGGAGCAGAGGCTTCTAGGCAGAGGAGAGGATCCTGGAGCAGCTCCCTCCTGGGCGTTTTGAAGGCTTAGGTCGGGGAGCTGTCCCTGCTGACCCTGGTCAGGGACATGCTGTGCAAAAGCTCAGAGTTCCAGGTGATTACCGTGAGCGTGCTCAGACTTCCCAAGATCTATGCCATCGTCCTCCTCTTCTTTGACTTGGTCTTTATCTTCAGCGGACTGGTCATTAACTTCCTCCAGCTGTGCTCCCTCGCCCTCTGGCCTCTCAACAAGAACTTTTACCGAAAGGTCAACTGTCGCCTTGCCTACTCCTGGAGTCAGTTAGTTGTATTTTCTCTCTTCAAGGTCGCATTTGGTGTTTTTCTAAGTGGATCCCCCTGCTGATACTAACATTCCTTGGAATTCTGGGGGGAACTTTTTTGGGAATTCAGAGACTGGTAGGAGTAACTCAAATAGAATAAAGTTCTAGTTTTGGAAACCAAGAATTCCAGAAAAGGAGATAATTAGTGTGGATTGAACACGTGTAACTGGATTAGTACCAAATTAACAATTCAAAACAAAGCAGCAGGAAAAAAAAATTCCCATTCTACTTCTTATTGTGTCTCTTTAAGCAAGTCACTGCGCTTCTCTGGGGTTCAGTTTCCCCATCTGTAAAATGAGGGGGTTGGGGTTGGAGTAGATGACTTCTGGGGTCCCTGCAAGTTCTAAATCTGTGGTCCAATTCAACTTAATTCCAAAGCCTTCTTACTCATTTCTATACCCAATTGATTGTCTGTATATATTTTTCTCTATTTGAAACAATTTAGACTTGAGGTTCAAGCATTGCCCAATCCCCCTCTTCCTATCATTTTACCCTCCACTGTAAAAGTTCTTGCTGCGTGCCACTTCTTTTTTTTTGTTTGTGTGCTTTCTTCTTCCTTTTGTTTTGTTTTTTGCTTAGGCAATCAGGGTTAAGAGACTTGCCCAAGGTCATACAGATAGTAAGTGTCAATTGTCTGAGCCTGGATTTGAACTCAGGTCCTCCTGACTCCAAAGCCAGAGCTCTATACCAGAGCTGCACCACCTAGCTGCCCCTGCATGCCTCTTTTATGAGAGAGAAATTTCGCCATTCTTCCTCTCCCTTCCTCCTTTTCCCAGGGCATCCCTCTCTATTGCCTACCCATTTTTAAAAACCATCCCAACATATTCAATTTATATGCTTTTGTCTGTTTGGAATCCTTCTAACTGCCCCCTTAATGATAAAGTACTTAGAAATTATGTTATCATCGTCCCATAGAGAAATGTAAACACTTTAACCTTATTGAGTCCCCTGTGATTTTGCTTTCATGTTTACCTTTTACTGCTTCTCTTGAGTCTTGTATTTGAAAGTTAAATTTTCTGTTTAGCTCTGGTCTTTCCATCAGGAATGTTTGCAAGTCTTCCATTCCTTTAATATGGTAGCTGCTAAATCTAGTGTGAGCCTGACACTGAAGTGATTCTGTCTCCACAGTATTTGAATGATTTCATTCTGGCTGCTTGAAGCATGTCGTCTTTGATGTGGGAGCTTGGAATTTAGCTATAATATTACCGGGAGTTTTCATTGTGGGATCTCTTTCAGGTGATGATCAGTGGATTCTTTCCATTTCTATTTTACCCTCTAGTTCCAAGAATTTTTCCTCAATAATTTCTTGAAATATGATATCTAGGCTCTTTCTTTCAATATGACCTTCAGATAATTCCTTTTTTTTTAAAGGCAATTGGGGTTAAGTGACTTGCCTAGGGTCACACAGCTGGTAAGTGTCAGGTGTTTGGTACGAGGCCTCATTTGAACCCAGGTCCTCCTGACTTCAGGGCCGATGCTCTATCCACTGCGCCACCTAGCTGCCCCCTTTTTTAATTAAAAAAAATTTTTTTTTTACAGATCATTCTTAAATGACGTCTTCTCAATCAATTTTCTGAGACAGTTGTTTTTCTAATTCAATAAGTATTTATTAAGGGGATACAAAAGCAAGGAAAAGAAAAGATAGTCCCTGCCCTCAAGGAATTTATATTCTAATGAAGACCACATACAGAAGGGAGCTGAAAAGCTAGGTGGAGGAGTAGAGTAGATAGTGGTTAAGTCCTTCAGAAGAAAAGCCAGCAAAGGAATGAAAGGAGGTCATCCTGGGCCCCTACTCCAAAACTGAGTTCCTGGAAGGAATTCACCAAAGGGAGAAGAGGGGTGTAGGTTGGAGGTATGTTCTGGGATGAGAAGAAGGCAGTTGAAGCACAGTAGTGAAAACCTGAGATCAGAAGCAGAGCCATTGGTAGAGAAAACGAAGGCTCACCTGGACCCCTCTGCATCCAAAACCAGAAGAGATGGAGGAGATAGTGAGGAAAGATGTCTGAGTGAAGTGGGATGGCAAGGTGGGGAGAAGGTTGCTGTTTATCTGTCATTCTCCAAGAGGACTATGACATCAGGGAGTTGATGCCATGACATTCAAGTGAATTGGATTTAAGTTAGGGAGAGCTGTGCAAAGTCACCAGCCTCACTTTCACCTCTGGAGCCATCTGGGTCCAGTGGTGAGATATAGATCAGGATGACTGGAGATGGCCCCAGATGCAGGAGGGAACCTTGGCCTTTTCAAGCTAAGGTTTCAGTTTGACTGAGGCAATGCTTATTCAGTGATTAAAGTTCATCAAGAAATGAGGCAAAGAATGGCTTCTTTAAAAAAAAAATCTGGGAGGGGAAGACCCTTAGGCTTTCTGACCAAAGTGGAAATAATTGCTATTTACATTCATTCTGAGCCAATCAGGGCCCAAAGAATGACCAAGTAGGGCTTGACTTGGGACCTATTTTTTGCCAATCAATGAGAGCTAGAGTGATGTTGAGAGCCAAAGTGATTTGGGGTTAAGGCTGGTCTTTAAAGAGAAAAAAAGTTTCAGAGATTAAAATTTTACATTCCCTTGGGGGTGTGATACCCTATGTGGACAAAGAGAAAGAAGAAAGACAGACAGACAGAAAGACAGAAAGGAGAGAAAGAAAGAGAACAAAAGAGAAAAGAAAGAATGAAAGAGAAAGGAAGGAAAGGAGAAAAAAGAAAGGAAAAAAGATGGATATGTTGGCCAACTGGCCAGTTCCACTTTGGGCCCCAGCAGGCAACTCCTTTTCTACTTACAGAGGTAGCAATGCTGTTTGTCCTTCATTCTCAAAGAGGACCATGACATCAGAGAACCAATTACATAATATGCAAGTGAAATGTCTCAGCAAATGTTCCCAATTTTTGGCAAAACATGAATTTAGGTCCTCTGCTGAGAAAGTGGAAGAAAGTAGCTGTGATAGTCATGGAGAGAGAGAAAAAGTGTAGGACCTCCACATTGGAGAGTGAATCAGTTAAGAAGAGTTTGCAATTCTTTTGAGAATTATTTGTTCACCTCCTTTGACCACTTAACCATTGGTAAATGATGCTTGGTTTCATATATTTGTGTTTGTTATTGTTCAGTGTTTCAGTTTTGTCTGACTCTTTGTGATCCCATTTGGGGTTTTCTTGGCAAAGATACTAGAATAGTTTACTATTTCCTTCTCCAGCTCATTTTACAGAAGAAGAAACTGAAGCAAACAGGGTTAAGTGACTTGCCAGGGTTACACAGGTAGCAAGTATTTGAGGCTGGATTTGAACTCAGGTGTTCCCAATTCCAGGCCTGGCACTCTATCCACTGTGCCACCCAACTGACTCTGCTACCTAGTTGCTATTTGTGTTAGTTCCCTGTCTATCTTGGACATCAGACCTTTAGCAAAAATATTTGATGCCAACATTTCCTCCTAATCACTGGCTTCCTTTTTTATCCTAGTTGTACTGATTTTGTTTAGGCAAAAGCATTTCACATTCATGTTAATGAAATCATCTGTAAAGGACTGGACTTTGTTCGGAAGACCTGAGTTCAAATCCAGCTTTAGATACTTACTACCTGTGTAATCCTCAACAAATCACTTAATTCCCATTTATCTCAGTTTCTTCATCTGCAAAATGGGAATAATTATAGTATCATAATTGTAAGGTGCTTAAATCTTAAAGTACTACATAAATTATAGCTATATTGATTGCTATTACTACTACTACTACTACTACTACTTCTACTATCACCACTACCACCACCACCAACACCACCACTACTACTACTGCTACCACTACCACAACTACCACTACCACTATTACCATCACCACCATCACTACTACTACTGTTACTACTACTACTACCACCACCACCACCACCACCACCACCTGTATTTTATGGTTAAGAACCCTTTACCTAGCCATACCCATGAAAGACACCCAGTCTGGCTCTTTTCTAATTTTTAAAAATCACATTACTTGTAAGATATAGGCTGTGTATCCATTTTCAACCAAATGTGGTCTATGGTGTCAGATGCTTTTCTCCTTCAAATTGCTTCCAGGGGAAAAACATGTCATTTTTTATCTTTCTGTCACCAGTGTCTAATTCAGTAGATGTTTAATAAATGTCTGTGGAGGGGCAGCTAGGTGGTGCAGTGGATAGAGCACTGGCCCTGAATTGAGGAGAACCTGAGTTCAAATCTGGCCTCAAACCAAACACTTGACACTTACTAGCTGTGTGACCCTGGGCAAGTCACTTAATCCCAATTGCCTAAAAGAAGATAAAAAAATAAAAACAAAAAAAGTCTGTGGAGGGGGATGTAAGAGTGCAGAGTGAAAGCAGCAACTTGCTTGAGCTCTCCCCCAAATCCCTCCAAGTACCTGTAAAAATGGCTCTAAACAAATTCTAGAGCAGCAGAACTCACAAAAAGACGGAGTGAAACAAATTTCTAGGAAAGGAAGTTGACGGGAAAGGTCTGTTTTGCCTGCTGGCAGAGGAGCCCAGTTCAGCATGGGCCATGCCAGCAAAGACTGGGGCCCAGCAAACTCAGAGCAGGCCTCAGGGGACTGTGGTGGTTTCCAGACTTCTCAACCCATAAACACCAAAGACAACTCAGAAGGTCAGTAGGAAAGGTCTGTCAGACCTGGGTGAGAGGAGTGTGGTCCAGCCCTGGCTCTAGCAAAGCCCCAGGGTGGAGGCCACAGTGGCAGCAGTTGCCTCTGGAGCTCTCAGTCCACAGATGGTGGGGGATAGAGAGGCTGATCAGAGGAGGCCTGCAGGGATCTCTTGACTGGTGCTGAGGCAGGATTCTCTTGCTTGGCCCATGCTTGAATAAATGTCTGTGGAATTGAACTGTTTCTATTCAGTCAATAAACCTGGAAGGTTAGATTAGTAGATGGAGAATTTGCTCCAAGATCCTGGCTGAATGTTCATCCTAGAAGAAGCTTCAGTCAAAGGTTGAATCCTGTCTCTTGTGGATAAATGACATCCTGAATATGACTCACTCTACCAAGTAGGCCAAGCAAAAGTGCATAGCAATTAGGTAAAGGTTTGCAAAAGTAGCTGACATCTCCTGATCTCTCTTCCACACCTGAAGAAAACAGTAAAGGTTGTTGTAGACATCATCAGGTAAATGCCCTAATTGCCCTCGTGGGGGTATTTACAATCCAATGATGCCAAAGAATAGGGACAAAGGGTTAATTCTCTTTCTATGTTTTTTTCCCCTTGTTCTCACAATTTCAAATGAGGACAGAATATTGTGGATTTGGGTAACCTTAGTGAACCCTGAGATAGGGATGACCTTGGCTCCCCAGAAGGAAACAGGATGAACAGCTTCATCTAGTATATCAATCAAGAAAACTGTTTACTCTGATTTAGAGCCTACTGATAGTAGATAGAGTATGAAAAGGCTAGGGAAAAAAAAACCTCTTTCAGTTCTCATGGATGGAAGAATTTATATCTTATGGAAAGGAGAGAGGGAAAGACTGGAAAAATGATCAAATAATAAAAAAGAACTTGACCATACAAAGTTACTACAGTGACAGGGAAGATCAAAACATAAAATCAAAAGAAGACAATAATGTGAAAACAGTTACATGCAAAGCCTCAAAGACAAATGTGAATTCATCTTGGGCAAAAAAGAATTCCTAGAAGAGCTCAACAAGGAATTTTTAAAAATCAAATAAGAGAAACAGGAAAAAAATTGAGAAAATAAATGACAATGATGGGAGACAGTCATGAAAAAGGAATCAATAGCATGAAGGCACAAAAAAAATACTAAAGAAAATAATACCTTAAAAAAAAGAATAGAATAAATGGTAAAAGAGACACAAAAATCCATTAAAGAGAAGAACTCTTTAAAAAGCAGAATTGGCCAAATGGAAAAGGAGGTACAAAAACTCACTGGAGAAAATAATTGCTTAAAAATTAGAATTGGGCAAGTAGAAGCTAATGACTCCAACAGACATCAGGAAACAATAAAACCAAATCAAAAGAATAAAAAAATTGAACAAAATGTGAACTATCTCATTGGAGAAACAACTGATCTGGAAAACAAATAAAGGAGATATAATTAAAGAATTTTTGGACTACTTCCAAGCCAAGATCCAAAAAAGAGCCTGTACATCATTTCAAGAAATTATCAAGGAAAGTTCCCCTGATGTTCTAGAACCAAAGGGAAGGTAGAAATGGAAAGAATTCATTAATCACCTCCTGACACAGAATTCAAAATGAAAATTCCCGAGAATATTACAGCCAATTTCCAGAGCTCCCAGGTCAAGAAGAAAATATTGCAAGCAGCCAGAAAAAAACAATTCCAATATCATGGAACTTCAGTCAGGATAACACAAGATTAAGCAGTTACTACATTAAAGGATTGGAGGGCTTAGAACATGATATTCCAGAGGGCAAATGAGCGAGGATGACCACCAAGAATCACCTACCCAGCAAAACTGAGTATAGTCCTTCAAGAAAAAAAATGGATATTTAATGAAATGGAGGACTTTCAAACATTCCTGATGAAAAGACCAGGGCTGAATAGAAAATGAATAGAGATTTAGTAAAGTTAAACTGTTCACATTCTGACATAGGAAGATAATACTTGTAACTCTTAAGTAAGGCAGTTAGAAGGGATTTATAAAGCCATAAAGAACTGGTATAAGTTGACTAGGGTGGGATGATATTTGAAATAAGTAAATAAATAAAAATTAGGGACTGAGAAAGAGGCTTGCACTGGGAGAAGAGAGAAGGGAGAGAGAGAATGGGATAAATTATTTCACATGGAGAGGCACAAAAGAGCTTTTACAGTGGAGGGGAAGATGGGAGTGGGGGTGGGCAATGCTTGAACCTTACTCTCCTTGGAATTGAATCAAAAAAGAACAGCATACACTCTCTGTTGGGCATAGAAATCGATCTTACCCTACAGGAAGTGGGAAGGAGAAGGGATTAGAGAAGGGCTGGGGCAGTGCAAAGAAGGGGAGGTTGGTAGAGAAAGTGGGCAGAAACAGAATACTTGTGAGGAAGGACAGAGTGAAGAGAGAGAAAGATAAATGGAGGGAAATGCACAGGTAGGGGTCATGACTGTGAATGTGAATGAGATAAGCTAACCTGAGGAGGCGGGTCATCACTCCCCTCACAGGTCAGGGAAGCCAGGTAAGCAGAGGCAAAGTAATCTGTTTGAGGTCACACAGCTAAAAAATCTCTGAGACTCGATTTTGACTCAGGTTTTTCTGAGCCATGAGTGTCCTCATGCCAAACAGCAAATGTAGTATTCATTGCATTCTAATTTGGCTATTTAGTTTCAGAATAAAATTTCATAAAAATCAAATCTGGATATCTGATCACTAATGGTAACATTTAAAATCTGAAAATAAAAATTCCCCCAAAAGCTATTAATTGGCAGAGTACTTCAGAATTTAGAACTTGAATCAGCTCAATTTCAAAGATTTCTGATGTCTCTCTCAGTTCCTCATAATTTTCTCTTTATTTCCTTTTAAGTCACTCAAAGAGCCAAATCAGTTATTTCTGTTTTCTCAATATAAACTTACTCAAATCTTTTGAGTAGCCTCACCTTTCCTAGGGGCATCTGTTCTCTGTAGTTTGTTTGTTTTTAATGAGAGGGATTTTACTTGACAGCCTCACATTCTCATCCCCTGCTTTTAGGTTCCTGAGGAGGTTACATTGCTCACATGAGAACTGAAATATGCTCTTCTAACAGTTTTTCAAGGATGGAATTTTAGTATACTATCTTTTTTTTTTTTTTTTGGTTTGTGAGGCAGTTGGGGTTAAGTGACTTGCCCAAGGTCACACAGCTAGTACGTGTCAAGTGTCTGGTCTGTTTAGTATTCTATCTTCAAATAATTCCATGTTGCAAAGATATTGCAATAGTTACCCTATCATAAAGAATAACTACATAATGTTTCTCATATGTTTCTATTTCAAGAGATCAAAAATCTCCCTCAGACCTTTCTAAAACTCCTAACGCCTTTTACTTTCAAACTCTATTTGCTTAAACTTTTTCTTTTCCTTTATCTATACATCCCTCCAGTAGACCTTGCTTAAAGCTCTTTAAAACTGGAGCTTTCTTGTCTTTCTTTCATATTCTGGTGTGATACCTCTCCCACTTTCTCAATTCCTCCACTCTTCATTTCTCCATTCTATCACAGACTATCTATAGAACCCATCTTCATTCCACAGAATTTCTCCTTTGCAATTTGGCACAAAATATTTTCTAAAGCAACCCTGATTAATTAAAATACTGTTGCCTTGGGCTTTCTTAAGAATTTGCAAATGCATGGTCTTACCCAATGTTTTCTTGGTGACCTTGCTTCTAGTTTACTTAAATAATTAATTCTATTCTATTAGTCACAGAAGAAAATACAGAGATAACACTGAAACACTCTTCCAAATTAAACTTTATTTACTCTTTAGTTGCTCCGTGGTGTAAACAAACTTTTCAACTTTTGTAGTCAGGGAAAGAGTTAATGATAGGCACCAGATAAATTTAAACTGCAAAAACTATTTTTTTCTTTCTCTAATCAGTACATTCACTTCCCACTACCCCTAGCAATAAACAGTAAATCTGTCACTCCCCAGGGAAAGAGTGATAAAAGGGCTAAGTGTTGTTTCCATGTAACTTTCACAGAATTTTTTATTTTTTAGTATTTTATTTTTCCCAGTTGCATATAAAAACAATTTTAACATTCACTTTTAAAACTTTGAGTTCCAAATTCTCTCCCTTCCTCCCCCCCTGCATTGAGAAGGCAAGCAATTCAATACAAGGTATATGTGTACTCACGCAAAACTCCCATAATAGTCATGTTGTGAAAGATTAATTGCATTTTCCTCCATCCTATTCCACCTATTTATTCTATTCTTTCTCTCCTTTCACCCTGTCCCTCCTCAAAAGAGTTTTGCTTATGATTACCCCCTCCCCCAATCTGCCCTCCCTTTTATCAACCCCTCCTCTTATTCCCTTTCCCCCTACTTTCCTGTAGGGTGAGATAGATTTCTATGCTCGATTGTGTATGTTATTCCCTCTTTGAACCAATTTTGATGAAAGGTTCACTCACTCCTCCTCACCTCCCCCCTCTTCCCCTCCACTGTAAAAGCTTTTTCTTGCCTCTTTTATGTAAAATAATTTACCCCATTCTACTTCTCCCTTTCTCCTCCCAGTCCAATCCTCTCTCGTCCCTTAGTTTTATTTCTTAGATAGCATCCCTTTATAGTCAACTCATCTTGTGCCCTCTGTCTTTATAGACATTCTCTCCAACTACCCTAACACTGAGAAAGGTCTCATGAGTTACAAATAGCAACTTTTCATGGAGGAATGTAAACAGTCTAACTTTAATAAGTCCTTTATGATATTTCCCTTTCCTCTTTACCCTTTCATGCTTCTCTTGAGTCTTGTATTTTAAAGTCAAATTTTCTATTTAGCTCTGGTCTTTTCTCAAGAATGCTTCAAATTCCTCTATCTCATTGAATGTCCCTTCCCCCCCTCATAGATTATAGTCAGTTTTGCTGGTTAGGTGATTCTTGGTTGAAATTCTAGCTCCTTTGACTTCTGGAATATCATATTCAAGCCCTCTGATCCTTTAATGTAGAAGCTGCTAAATCTTGTGTTATCCTGATTGTGGCTCCATGATACTTGAGTTGGTTCTTTATGGCTGCTTGTAATATTTTCCCCTTGACCTGGGAACTCTGGAATTTGGCATAATATTCCTGGCAATTTTCATTTTGGGATCTCTTTCAGGAGGTGATCAATGGATTCTTTCCATTTATATTTTGCCCACTGGTTCCAGAATATCAGGACAATTTCCTTGATAAATTCTTGAAAGATGATGTCTAGGCTCTTTGTTTGATCATGGCTTTCAGATAGTCCAATAATTTTTAAATTATCTCTCTTGGATCTATATTCCAGGTCACTTGTTTTTCCAATGAGATATTTCACCTTGTCTTCTATTTTTTTCCATTCTTTAGGTTTTGTCTTATGATTTCTTGATTTCTCATAAAGTCATTAGCTTCCATGTGCTCCATTCTAATTGTTAAGTAATTATTTTCTTCAGTGAGCTTTCGGACCTCCCTTTTCCTTTTGGCCAATTCTGCTTTTTTAAGGCATTCTTCATTGGTTTTTTGGATCTCTTTTACCAATTGACCTAGTCTGTTTTTTAAGGTGTTATTTTCTTCAGTATTTTTTAATGTCTCCTTTACCAAGCTATTAAATAGTCTTTCATGACTTTCTTGCATCACTCTCATTTTTCTTCCTACTTTTTCCTCTACTTCTCTTACTTGATATCCAAAATCCTTTTTGAGCTCTTCTATGGCCTGAGAGCAATTTATATTTTTCTTGGAGGCTTTGGATGTAGGAGCTTTGTCTCTGTTGTCTACTTCTGAGTGCGTGTTGTGATCTTCCCTGTCACCTAAGAAAGTTTCTATGGTAAGAGTTTTTCCCCATTGTTAGCTCATTTTCCCAGCCTATTTCTTGACTTTTTGACTCTTTGTTAAGGCTGAGCTCTGCTTCCAGAGTGCAGAGTGAAGTTCCCAAGCTCCAGGGGCTTTTTGCAGCTGTTTTCAGAGATACTTCTAGGGACCTGGAAGTTTTCAGTTCTTCCATGGTGGTATGATTTAAAGAGAGATGTTCACCACTCTCCTGGCCTACGCTCTGATGTGTGAGTGACCATAAGCACTCTTTTCTGCCCCGGAACTGTGAGGAGGGCCCCCCTCCGCGGTGACCATAAGCTCTGTTCTGCTAGTGCCCCTCTTTGCCCTGGGCCTGCCACTTAGAACTGTGACCTGAGTCCAAGCAGGGGCAAAGCGACAGAGTCCTGCCTCAGTGCTAGCAAAGAGACCCCTGTGATCTCCTTCTGACCAGTTGTGCAAGCCCCTTACCATGTGCAGGCTGACAGCTCTGGGAGCAGTCCCAGCCACTGCTGATCCAGTCACTCCCAACACCTGCTCCTGGTTTGCTGGGGCTGGGGCTGTGCTGGTGTGGCCTGCGCTGGACCATGCTCCACTCTCACTTAGGTGCAACAGAACTTTCCTGCTGACCTTCCGAGTTGTCTTGGGCTGGAAATTTGTTTCACTCTGTCTTTTTGTGGGTTCTGCTGCTCTAGAATTTGTTTAGAGTCATTTCTAAAGGTATTTGGAGGAGACTAGGGGAGACCTCAGGCCAATCCCTGCCTTTACTCTGCCATCTTGGCTCTGCCCCACCCCCAGAATTTTTATTCTTTAAACCCAATTCTATATAAAGGTACCCCAAAACACACTAAGATATTTCTGCATTTATAAAAACAACCAAACCACATTTTGTAGATTCACAGTAGAGAAATTACATTTCGGTCACAAAGTTAGTCTCTAATTAGTTTCTAATATCATAAATTTCTACAAACTGCAAAGATTCCTTCTTATTTGCATCCCCGGTCTGCCTTCTAACGTGGCCAGGTTTTAGAAAGGCAGTGAGAAAGACTCTTCCTAAGGAAAAAAAAAAGTTCTCACTCTTTCTCCTTAGGCTGACTAGGCACCAGGAAAAAGCTAGTTTGACTTTAAAACACAGATAATATGACAACACAGACACAAGAAGATTTCCTGTCCTCCCTGGTTCTTGACACTATGATGCTGAGGCCTCCAGGGTATTTCATAATCTCTATCTGTAGCAGTTTGGTGAATTTTCATCTGTAACGTTTATAGAAGACTGCATGCTTCTGATTGTAGCCATTGGGACATGTCATGCTAGGCATTCACCACACACTGGATTTCTGTAATGTGCAGTGATATGTTGTCCAGTATCTGCCATTTTCTTGCACTATCTGCATTAATCATCAAGTCCAGGCTCCTTTAGGATACCAATTTGGATGTCACAATATCCAGATGTTAAGGTCAAAGATTACATTAATTTCCCAACAACTGTGGTACATTTTTTACTCATCTCAACTAGGCAGTCCATTACTTTTTTCTTTCTCCAGTATAGGTTGAATACAATGAAACACACTCATTTTTCCTACTGTAGCTTCATGTACCTGGAATTAATTAGAAGAGACACCCATCCTCTATGTGCCCCAAAAAGATCAAAGACAAAAAGAAAGGTGCTAGATTAGCCAAAATAGTCTTAGCTTTATTTTTGAAGGTAGCAAAGAACTGGAAACAAAGTGAGTGTCCGATGACTGTGGAAAAGACGAGCAAATGTATGAATGCCATAGAATATTAAAGAAATGAGCAATATGAAGAATTCAGGGAAACAAAGGTTGACTTTCATGAACTCATGCAGAATACAGTAAATAAAACCAGGAAGGCAATATGTACAATGATGACAACAACATAAATAAAAAATCAATAAAGCAGAGCTGAACATTAGGTAATTATAATAACCAAGCTTGGGCCCAGAGAAGAGATGAAGAAATGCACCGCTCCCTTCATTCAACAGCTGGGCAAGAGTGTGGGCATCAAGTCTTTTTGTTGTTGTTGCTGTTGTTGTTGTTTTGGTTTTTGGCAAGGCAATCAGGGTTAAGTGACTTGCCCAGGGTCACATAGCTAGCAAGTGTCAAGTATCTGAGGCTGGATTTGAACTCAGGTCCTCCCAATTCCAAGGCCAGAACTCTCTCCACTGTGCCAGGTAGGTATCCCAGCATCAAATCTTACATGCCCTGACAGATGTGAGTGTGCTAGTTGATTTTGCTTGACTGTTTTATATATCTGGAATTGACTATAAAGTAAAAACAAAAGATACCAATAAACCTTAAACACACACACACACACACACACACGCATGCACAAATTAGATGCATTTAAAAATGTATGCATTATGATACCAGAGGCCAAATTTTGCATTTCCTGACCTGAAATAACAGAATCACAGACTCTCAGAGCTGGAAGGGACCCAAGAGATCATTTGGCCTGACCTCTTCATTCTACAGATGAGAAAACTGAGGGATCCTTGAAGAAAATGTGTCTTCCCAAGTCTGAATTAGTGCCCACAAACTGGCCAACTCCACTTTAAATTTTCCATTTGCCAGTGCGATCACCCAAATTATATGGCAAAATTCAGTTATTATGCCTGTAATTTAGAGTAGATGAACAATTTTGGCAGGCAAAAGCAAGAGTACAAATTCTGAAAACAAAGCTTAAATGTTAAAAATGTCTAGACATCGGTGCCTGAATAAGTGAAAAATTTCAAATGTTACTTGTTGAAATTACATGGATGAAACTGGTTATCTAAAGACATGATATTACAATTAGGGAAAGATTTTTAAAATTTAGACTTCTTTATTGGTACTAAAAATAAAATAAATTCATATTAATTTTATCAATTAACACAATTTATAAACTAGAACAATAGGGTTATGTGAACCCCTGGTATTTACAGTAGTATTAATTTTAAGGGATCTTTTTTACTTTCACAGCCCAAGCTATGAATCTATATCATGCCAGGTATTCAGTCTGCCTGATGGAACTTAGAAAGATCAACCATTCTACAAGACTCAAGAGTTCTGAAAAAGCAAATATTTTTCAAATAGACATCTATGTTTTTTTTAACATGTGTTTTTAAAACTTTGGGTTACAAATTTTCTTCCTTCCTCCCTCCCCCCCCCACCCTCATTGAAAAGGCAAGCAACTCGATACAGGTTACAGATGTGTAGTCATGCAAAAGACTTCTATAGTAGTCATGTTGTGAAAAAGTAAGTATATTTGTCTTCATCCTATCCTACCCCCCATTTATTCTATTCTCTCTTTTGACCCTGTCCCTGCTCAGAAGTGTTTGCTTCGGATTATCCCCTTCCCTAATGTGCCCTCCCCACTATCATCTCCCTGCTCTCTTGTCCCCTTCCCCCCTTATTCTCCTGTAGGGTAAGATAGATTTCCATATCCAATTGTGTATGTTATTCCCTCCTTAAGCCAAATCCTATGAGAATAAGATTCACTCATTCCCTCTCACCTGCCCCTGTGTCCCCTCCACTGTAAAAGCCTTTTCTTGTCTGTCTCATGTGAGATAATTTACCCCATTATACCTCTCCCTTTCTCCTTCTCCCAGTATAATCCTCTCTCACCCCTTAATTTTATTTTCCAGATATTACCCCTTCATCTTCAACTCATCCTGTACCCTCTATCTATCTGTCTATATATACATACATACATATAATTTTTTCCCTCCCAATACCCTAATACTGACAAAGGACTCATGAGTTACAAATATCATCTTTCCATGCAGGAATGTAAACAGTTCAACCTTAATCAGTCTCTTATGATTTCTCTTTCCTGTTTACCTCTTCATGTTTCACTTGAGTCTTGTATGTGAAAGTCAAATTTTCTATTCAGCTCTGGTCTTTTCATCAAGAATGCTTGAAAGTCCCTTATTTCACTGAATGACCATTTCTTACCCTGAAGGATTATACTCAGTTTTGCTGGGTAGGTGATTCTTGGTTGTAGTCCTATCTTCTTTGCCCTCCATAATATAATATTCCATGCCCTGTGGTCCCTTAATGTAGAAGCAGCTAAATCTTGTGTTATCCTGATTGTGTCTCCACAATACTTGAATTGTTTCTTTCTGGCTGCTTGTAATATTTTCTCCTTGACCTGGGAACTCTGGAATTTGGCTACAATATTCCTAGGAGTTCTCCTTTGGGGATCTCTTTCAGGAGGTGATTGGTGGATTCTTTCAATTTCTATTTTGCCCTCTGGTTCTAAAATATCAGGGCAGTTTTCCTTGAAAATTTCTTGAAAGATGTCTAGGTTCTTTTTTTGATCATGGCTTTCAGATAGTCCAATAATCTTTAAATTCTCTCTCCTGGATCTATTTTCCAGGTCAGTTGTTTTTCGAATGAGATATTTCACATTCTCTTCTATTTTTTTATTCTTCTGGATTAGTTTTATAGTACCTTTATTTCTCATAAAGTCACTAGCTTCCATTTGCTCCATTCTAATTTTTAAGGAAGTATTTTCTTCAGTGAGCTTTGGGACTTCTTTTTCCATTTGGCCAAAATTGCTTTTTAGGGCATTCTTCTCCTCATTGGCTTTTTGAACCCCTTTTGTCATTTGGGTTAGACTATTTTTTAAGATGTTATTCAGCATTTTTTTGGGTCTCCTTTAGCAAGCCGTTGACTTGTTTTTCATGATTTTCTTGCATCACTCTGTTTTTCCTCTACTTCTCTTACTTGCTTCTCAAAATCCTTTTTGAGCTCTTCCAAGGCCTGGGACCAATTCATATTTTTCTTGGAGGCTTTGGATGTAGGAGCTTTGGCTTTGTTGTCTTCTTCTGGTTGTATATTTTGATCTTCTTTTTCACCAAAGTAAGATAATATAGCCTGACTCTTTTTGTGCTGCTTGCTCATGATCCCAGCCAATTACTTGAGTTATAAACTCTTTGTTAAGGTAGGGGTCTGTTTCCAGTGTGGAGAATGTACCGTCCCAAGCTTCAGGGGTTTTGTGCAGCTGTTTTCAGAGAGGGACCTGTAAATTTTCAGTTCTTCTAAGGTGCTATGATCAAGGGCGAGGTGTTTACTCCTTTCCTGGCCTGTGCTCTGGTCTATGAGTGACCACAAGCACTCTTTTCTGTCTTGGAACTGTGAGGAGGATTTCCTCTCCACCACCACTACCAGCTCCACAGCGCCAGCGTTCCTCCTCGCCCCAGGACCCCCACACAGAACTGTGACCCAGATCCAAGCATGGGCAAAGCAAGAGAATCCTGCCTCAGCAAAGAGATCCCTGCAATCCCCCTCTGATCAGCCACTCGATTCCCCCTCAGTCTGTGGGCCAGAAGCTCAGGAGGCAGCCGCTGCCCCACAGCTGCACTCAGGGACTGGAGCTGAAACCGCCGTGCTTCTCTCTCACTGCAGACACAGACTTTTCCCACTGACTTTCTAAGTTATCTTTGGCATTCGTGGGTTGAGAAGTCTGGAAACTGCCACAGCTGTCCGTGATCCAGTCCTCTGAGGCCTGCTCCAGGTTCGCTGCAGCCTGTGCACCCATGCTGAACTGCGTTCCTCTCCCAGTCCAGCGTGATATACCTTTCTAATCAACCATCCAGGTTGTCTTGGGCTGGAAATTTGTTTGACGCTGTCTTTTTGTGGGTTCTGCTGCTTTAAAATTTGTTTAGAGCCATTTTTATAAGTATTTGGAGGGGTTTGGAGGAGAGCTCAACCAAGTCACTGCTTTTACTCCACCATCTTGGCTCTGCCCCCCAACATGTATGTTTTAAGGGTAATATTACCTACCTTCTGCCACAGTTTAGCACTATAGTACAGTGACATCAATTAAGGCATATGAACATTCAATCTAAACTCTTCATTCAACCTAGCCAGACAGGTGTATTTTACAATAATGATAATAATCCATAACAATATAAAATCAACAATTTCATAACTATTGTCATGCCAAATCTTCCTAATCTCCAAGTTACATGAAGGGAAAAGCTTTCAAAATATATAGACCTACCAGAGGAGATCAAGTCATGTAGGCTAAGGCGTACATTGCTGGAGATGCACTGAGGATGCTTTCAGAAGACATCCAGATGAGCTTAGAATTCACATCCTAAGATATATATTCAACTACAACAAGCTGTTATTTTATCAACCTTTGCAATAGTCCATAAAAATGTTCAACATAAAAGAATAATAGCAATACGGTGGCCTATTCTAGGATTCTCTCTAATCACTATTGAAAAAGATGAGGATGAGGCACTAGTAATAAACTGAAAAATCACTTGATTTCTATGAATTACCTCAAGCTATATGGCTCCCCTAGAAACATATTAAACAGCCCCTTTGTCCCCTAGAAAATTCCTCCAATAAGTCTCGTCTTCAGCCATGTCCAATTGCTAGACAGCCCCTTTGTTCAAATCTGTCTTTTGAATTGCTTCTCTTCCCTTTTAGCTCTGCAGACGCAACTGATATTTGGGCTGTGTTGAGCACATTCCTCTGAGCTGCCATCATTTCCCTGGACATTAAACATAGAGCCCTGCAGATAACAGTGGGACCTCACTTAGCAGACCTAGAAGGGGCAGGGAGAGCTGGTAGCCTTTGTCTTATATTCCTCAAGTTGCACCCAAACGGCTGCTGTCTAAACACTTTGATTCTCTTATTTCTATCTTGTTCCCTGGAAACTGAGCTATCTTTCCTCATGGTTTGAGGCCATGGCTGAACGCATGGAACATGGCGGTGGGGGAGGAGGTGGCTCAGGCTTCCCCAGACTAGTGATTTTGAGGGTAGGCGGGTCCCGTTGGACTCAGTCTCATCCTGGCAGCCGGATGTTCTTGTACAAATTAATAGCAACACTGCACAATGGTGGACCCAGAAGAGGAGGAAGCTATGAAAGAAATTACATTTAAAAGTGACACTGTGCTGTCTGATGTGCATCTAAATAGCCCAAACAAAAGGCGTCTGAATGCTGTTGGCCAACTTGTTTTTCTGACTCAATTCAAACTTCTGCGGAACAAAGATTCTTGGAAAGATACTCAAGTTAAGGGCAAAAAACAAAAAGACATTTAAATAGAAAATACTGTACATGATGACAGAAGTGTTCAGGAATCCTGTGGCAAGAATAGCAATGGTACTGATTTTCCCAACAGGGATGAAACTCAGACTCACCCTTGTATGAGGATAGAAGCTCTATTAGATAATGATGGTGACTTAAAAGTGGTAAGAAGATCACAGGTTTTCTGAGGCAAAACAAAAAGAGCCACCAAGAAATAAGATACATCCTAAAGTTCTAACCCAGGGAGCAGAAAATTTCAGTGAAGAAGAACAAGAAAATACCCACCACCATATGGTTAAAATAGAGCACACCATGGCCACCCCTCTGCAAGATGCTGGCAAACAGGTGTGGCGAGCAGCTTTCCTTCTAGCTGACTACATCCTGGTCCAATGTGACCTGTTCAAAAGCTGCACTGTGCTGGAGCTTGGGGCCAGCACCGGGATTGCCAGCATCATCACAGCAACAGTTGCTAAGACTGTTTGCTGCACAGATGTGGGTGAAGATCTCCTGGCTACGTGTGAACGGAATGTTGCCCTAAACAGGAATCTGACTGCAACAGGAGAAGGTGCAAATTCAGGTTAAAGAACTGGAGTGGCTGAAAGATGGCTCATGCACTAATCCTCAAATTCCTTTCAGTTGGTCTAAAGAAGAAACTTCTGACTTATATGCTCATGGTTTGAAGTTAATGGATCTGGTTTAATGTCACAGCCATGACACATACTATGAAACAAAACCCAAGAAACCAGCTGAATTTTAAGATTTGATAATGTGCACCTTGTTAATTATTCCTTTTTCTTTCCTGCCAACCTACCCTGAGCCTAAGCCAGAGCCTTAGGCCTAGCCTTCAATGTCAGACCTATTCTCACCTGCCTGTCCATCACTGGTGTTGCTGTTCTGAGCCACTAAGTTCCCTTTATTATTATTGGTGCCTCTTTCCTTGGATGGAGACCATTAGAAGCTGAAATATGGTAAAAAAAAAAAAAGGGGGGGGGGCAGCTAGGTGGTACGGTGGATAGAGCCCTGGAGTCAGGAGGACCTGAGTTCAAATCCGGCCTCAGACACACAACACTCACTAGCTGTGTGACCATAGGCAAGTCACTTAACCCCACTGCCTAGCCAAAAAAAAAAAAAAAGACTTTGGCAGCTGATAAAGACCTTTCTCTGTCCTAACCAGAAGAACCTGAAGAGCAAAACACAGATGAGAGCTCTGGAGAAAAGTATGGACAGTTCTCCAAAGCAATTTGTCTCTTGAGAAAATCTCACTTTGTGCAGAAGCCCTTATGGCTTATACAGTAATTCAATGTTTGTGGCAATCTCTAGAAATACTCTTAGGAGTAAGAATAGGGAGAGTTTTCTTCATAACAATGCAAATCAGAAAGTGGGAGACTAAAATGGTGAGAAGGAGTTTTCCTTCCTCATTGGATGAGGTCAAGTAGGCAGAAACAACTTGTCAAAAGCTATCTGACAAATAAAGTCCTTGGAAAATGGACTCTCATTTCAAAATTTCACCAATTGACACAAAAGTCAAAAGGGTGTTAAGTCATTAAAAAATCCAGGACACACATAGTATAGCATTGTTTAGATTCAGGACTACTGGGTTATGGGTAAGACAGTTAATTTAGTAGACTGTCTCACTAAATTCTTCCACCATTGTGGAAGGGGCAGCTAGGGGGTGCAGTGAACAGAACACCAGACCTGGAGTCAGGAAGATCTCAGGTCAAATCTGGCCTCAGACACTTACTAGCTGTGTGACCCTGGGCAAGTCCCATTTTCCTATTTCTTCATCTGCAAAATGAGCTGGAGGAATGAAATGGCAAACCACTCCAGTATTCTTGCCAAGAAAACCCCAAATGAGGTCATGAAGAGTTGGGCAAAACTGAAATGACTGAACAAAAAGCAACAACACCATTGAATCCCCAATGCTTAGCCCATTTCCTGGCCCTTACTAAATATTCATTGACTCACCAAGGGATGAGGCCCTGTTGGCTGTGGTCACTGGAAGGAGAGTGGAGTCTCTGGTTTTGGTTCCAGAGCAGAGGGGTGAGTTAAAGCTTGCCGCTACCAGAAAAACCACAGGGAGTAAGAGTTTTTGTTGTGACAGCATCGCTGGAGGCCCCAGTTGCCACTCAGGGGCAGAGTACCTGAAGTTACCAGCCAAGAAATAGGCTGCAAAAAAAAGTGAGTAAGCAAAAGAGAAAAAATCCAACCATAGGTAGCTACTATGGGAATATAGAACATCAGGTTTCAAACTCAGAAGACACTGAAATTGAAACAGCTACTTCTAAAGCTTCAAAGAAAAATTTTAAATGGTCACAAACCCAAAAAGAGTTCTTGGAAGAGCTTAAAAAGAACTTTAAAATCAAATAAGAGAGACTGAGGAAAAATTAGGGGAAAAAAGAGTAATGCAAGAAAATCAAGAAAATTATGGCTTTGAATTTATGACTCTCCATTGGTACTTCCTCTTTTCGTAAAGATCACAATTCATTTAGGACTTGTCAGCCCACATACTTCTTGTTCATAAACCCTCCAAAAAGGATCAACCCAAAATGTTCAAGGTCTTCTGCTAGGTCTTTTAACAGTGATAAGTACAAATAAATAAATATAAATAAAAAATTAAATAAATAAATAAGCATAAATCCCAAGGTTAGGTTTAAAAGAACAACAACCCACAACTGTCCTAACCACCAGGACAAAATGACTACTAACTTTAAGTCTTTTTTTGGGTGGTATGTGGGAGGTGCTCATGCATGAAGATGTGCATGCAGCCTAACCAAAAATTCCTTTTAAAGAGGAATCTGTCAGATGTGGTACAGGAACAGAGGACACAGCGGTAATAAGAAAAACCAGGTGAAATGGTTTTGATTTGACTCGGTATTCATAGACCTGGAACACGACGTTCTTGAGCTAGATTGGGAAAACCAACCTGAGCAGAACAAGTTAAGAAACCCAGACGACATCAGTGTCATGCATCTGAAAGGAACAGTTTGAGATGCTTATCTGACTAGCACTGAGCCCTGCATTGAGAGCTCAGTCATCCTGATCCTATGTCCCCACCCATAAGGGGGAAGATCTAAACATCAAGAAGCACCCCTGCACCTATGATGTGGTCAATAGCTGTTCCTGTACAAGAGATCTGGGAGTTAGTTCAATGACAAGGTCTACCAGATCTGATGGGGTGTGATGCAGCTTCCACAAAATGCTCCTAAAATCTGGTCAGAGGCTGGTGAACGTCATGGCTTTGCCTGATCAGGTCCCTTTGAATTCCTGAAGGGCTGAAGAATTCCTGAAGAAATTCCCACATCAGTCAGCATTCTGCTGCTCCATAAACATGCCATCCAGGTAACCCAACCCTGGCCTGCATCCTTCTTCCTTTTCCTCCATTTGGCCATGCACTTGGTTTTCCTTGGTATTTCTTTTTGGTGTATCACTCACCTTTGCTATGTTGGGATCCTTCTCCCTTCCCACACTTTGCCTTTAAACAGTTCTCAAGAGCATCTATAACTAATGGAATCCCATGCAGGCCCTCCATTACCCATCCCCACTCCCACCCCCCAGGCTCTACCCCATTAGCATCTGGTATACTATTCCTGCACCTGAGGATAGATGGCAGGACCTCACCATCCAGTGAAGGCCTCAGTTGGCCAGTTTCTTCTGTCCATTCCCAGGCCTCCAGGAGCCAACACCTTGGGATCCTAGGACCCTAGATTCAGAGGAGAGCTCAGACATCATCTAGTCCACCCCTTCATTTTAGAGACAAGGGCAATCATACCCAGAAAAAGGAAGCAATCAGCCCAAAGTCAAGTCAGAGGCAGGATTTGAATCCAGGACCCCTGATTCGACAGCCAATGCTCTTTTGATTGTTCCAGGCTGGCTCCTTCCTCTGATCATTCCGTATTGCCTCAGATTCCGCTAGAGTCAAAGACTCCCACGAAAGTCAGAAATAGTCTGCCCTTTCCCACAGTCCCCTTCATAGAAGGCAGCAAGGTCTTCTAGAACCTGGATTTAGAGTCCTTGGATGTGGACTTAAATTCCAACTCCCTGCCAGATGAGGAAAAAGAGAAAGGACAGGTGGGGGAGAAGGGAGAGGTGTGGGAGTAGGAGGAGAGGAAAGGTATGAAAGGGAAAAAGGGGAAGGGAAAGGGGAGGAGTAGGAGGAGGGGAGGAGTGGGGCAAAGGGTAGAGGGGAGAAGCTGCCAGGTGTGCTGCACTTTTCAAAAGAGCTAAGAATAGGCGTGGCAGGGACCACCCCCAGGACTTAACAGTGGCTCAAAACTTATCTGGGGATCAACAACACTAGCGGCCTCCGCCCTCAGCCCCAACCTCCCAGCACCTTCTCCCTCCTCGCCCCTCTCCAGTGGTGGAAGCAGCTGCAGCAGCCCAGGGGGCCGGGACTGAATGGGCAGCTCCTGGGTAGCGGGAGCGGAGGCTTCTAGGCAGAGGAGAGGATCCTGGAGCAGCTCCCTCCTGGGCGCTTTGAAGGCTTAGGTCGGGGAGCTGTCCCTGCTGACCCTGGTCAGGGACATGCTGTGCAAAAGCTTAGAGTTCCAGGTGATTACCATGAGCGCGCTCAGACTTCCCAAGATCTATGCCATCGTCCTCCTCTTCTCTGGTTTGGTCTTTATCTACAACGGACTGGTCATTAACTTCCTCCAGCTGTGCTCCCTCGCCCTCTGGCCTCTCAACAAGAACTTTTACAGAAAGGTCAACTGTCACCTTGCCTACTCCTGGAGTCAGTTAGTTCTCCTCCTGGAGTGGTGGTCGGGCTCAGAACGTACTTTATTCACGGATCAGGAGTCAGCCGACAAGATAGTACAAGAGAAAGCCGTTTTCATCTTTAATCACCCCTGTGAAATTGACTTGCTCTGTTTCTTGACTTTGTGTGAACGCTATGGGATGCTGGGGAGCTACAAGGTCGTGGCAAAGAAGGAGCTGTTGTACATCCCTGTGATTGGGTGGGCATGGTACTTTCAGGAAAACATATTCTACAAAAGAAAATGGGAGGAGGACAAGCAGGAACTCCTTGAAGGTTTGAATCGTTTGGCTGGAGCTCCTGCACTGTGAAGGGACCCGCTTTACCAAGAAAAAGCATTGCATCAGTATGGAGGTGGCCAAATCCAAGGGATTGCTCAGGCTCAAATACCACTTGCTGCCGAGAACCAAAGGCTTCACCACTGTTGTCCAGCGTCTCTGGGGAAAAATCCCTGCTGTTTATGATGTCACACTAAATTTCAGAGGATGCCGGAATCCATCTTTGCTAGGGCTCATTTGCAGGGAGAAGTATGAAGTAGATATGTGCTTAAGGAGAATTCCTTTGGAAGAGATCCCCCTGGATGATAATGAAATAGCCAAGTGGCTTCACAAACTTTATCAGGAGAAGGATGCTTTACAGGAACTCTACAAAGAGAAAGGGATATTTCCAGGGGAGCAGATTAAACCCAAGAGAAGACCGTGGGATCTCCTGAATGTATTCTTTTGGGCAACTGCCACACTATTTTCTCTCTTCAAGTTGGCATTTGGTGTTTTTCTAAGTGGATCCCCCTGCTGATACTAACATTCCTTGGAATTCTGGGGGAACTTTTTTTGGAATTCAGAGACTAATAGGAGTAACTGAAATAGAGAAAGGTTCTACCTATGGAAACCAAGAATTCCAGAAAAAGGAATGATTAGTTGCTGCAGATTGAACATGTGTAATTTGATGGGAGTATCAAATTAGCTTAATTAAAACAAGTCATGAGAAAAAACAAATTTCAGTTCTACTTCTTACTGTGTCCCCTTGAGCAAGTCACTTTACTACTCTGGGGCTCAATTGCCTCATCAGTAAAACGAGGGGGGAAGGGGTTGGAGTAGATGACTTCTTAAGTCCCTTCCAGCTCTAAAATTATGAATCTAATTCACCTGAATTCCACAAGCATTTCTAAATATCTGATACTGGCAAGGCACAATGATACAAAGACTGAACCAAAAAACAATTCTTACCTTTAAAGGACCTACATTATAGAAGTACATGCAGAAGTAAAAAAGATTTTGTAAAAAGTTAATGTAACTTCCACTTCCAGGAGCCAAGATGGCGGAGTTAAAAGGTAGTCACTCTCACCCTCCCCTATCAACCTCTGAAAACCCAGAAAATATCATCCCAGAAAAAACCCTGGAACAACTGAACCAGAAGAAAGATGGTGTGCAGCAGTGCAGTAGCCCAGGTAGCTAGAGGGATTAACGGGAAAGGCCCCTCTTACCCTGGGGGAAGGGGAGCAATACAGAATCGGGAGTCACCCAGCCAGCTAGTGGAAAGACCCACTTTAGCACACCAGGAGGAGATTCTGGTGCCTCAGCATTCTACAGCAAATGGGTCTCCCAGTGCCTCAGCAAAAATAAGGGAAGCAGAACTACAAAGGGCTCCAGGAGGATAATCACCCACAGTATTCGTCTGAAAGGAGCTGAAGAAAGCAACCTAGAGTTGCCCGAAAGTTCCAGCCTTGTTGATTCCAGCCCAACACCAGGTAAGCTGTCAGAACCCTACAGCCTCCAACTGCCAACCAGGAGGAGATCCTGAAGCCCAGGTGGTCGAGCAGGCAAACACCAACAGCTGTACTTCCAAGTGC
This sequence comes from Vombatus ursinus, assembly GCF_900497805.2. Taxonomy (NCBI): domain Eukaryota; kingdom Metazoa; phylum Chordata; class Mammalia; order Diprotodontia; family Vombatidae; genus Vombatus; species Vombatus ursinus. The sequence goes on along the minus strand of NW_020954577.1, from coordinate 46,041,026 downwards.
CTCAGTGAGGAAGGGGGAACTAGTGGAAACCAGCTCAGAAAACCACCAGGTGCCTCCACATTCTACAGCAAAGAAGTCTCCCAGTGCCTCAACAGAAATAAGGGAGACAGCACTTCAAGGGGCCCCAGGCAGATAAACACCTGGCAGCGCCCATCTAAAAAGAACTAAACAAAGCTAAAGGAAAGGAAAAGCAGGCAACCTAGATTTGCCTGAAAGTCCCAGCCTTGCTGATTCCAGCCCAACAGCAGGTAAGCTGCCAGAATCCTACAGCCTCCAATTGACAACATAAGAGGCCCCAGCACACAAAGCCAGTGACCAAGACCTAGGCTCTCAACAAAAGAAGCTTGGGTCAGTGCCCTCTGCTCCCCAGCAGGAGAGCTTAATCTCTTTAAAGGCCAGGGAATAAAGAAACACCATGAGTAAAAAGAAACGTACGATAGATTCATATTATGAGAAGAGTGAAGATCAAGACAGAAATTTTGAAGAGGACAACACTGTCATCAAACCCACATCTGCAACATCAAAAGGGAATATGAACTGGTCTGAAGTCCAAAAAGCCTTCTTAGAAGAGCTCAAGAAGGATTTTAAAAGTCAAATGAGAGAGGTAGAGGAGTCCTTAAAAAGTACAATTGACCAATTGGAAAAAAAGTACACTGAAGAAAACAAATCCCTAAAAAACACAATTGGCCAACTGGAAAAAAACTACACTGAAGAAAACAAATCCCTTAAAAATACAATTGGCCAACTGGAAAAAAACTACACTGAAGAAAACAAATCCCTTAAAAATACAGTTGACCAATTAGAGAAGAAAGTATAAAATCTAACAGAAGAAAATAATATGTTAAAAATTAGAATTGAACAAATGGAAACTAATGACTCTACGAGAGAGCAAGAATCAGTCAAACAGAAACAAAAAAATGAAAAAATTGATGAAAATGTAAAATACCTCATGGGTAAAACAGCTGACCTGGAAAATCGATCCAGGAGAGACAATTTAAAAATTATAGGCCTTTCTGAAAATCATGATGAAAAAAAGAGCCTGGACAATATCCTTCAGGAAATCATAAAGGAAAACTGCCCTGAAGTCCTAGAACCAGAAGGCAAAATAACTATAGAAAGAATCTACCACTACCCGCCTGAAAGAGATCCCAAATTGAAAACACCAAGGAATATAATAGCTAAATTTCAAAATTACCAGATTAAAGAGAAATTACTGCAAGCAGCCAGAAAGAAACAATTTAAATATCATGGAACCACAGTCAGGATTACATAGGACCTTACAGCCTCTACGTTAAAAGACCGTAGGGCGTGGAACATAATATTCTGTAAGGAAAAGGAGCTTGGAATACAGCCATGGATTAACTACCCCGCAAAAATGAGCATGATTTTTCAGGGAAGCAGATGGATATTCAACAAAATAGGGGACTTCCAAACCTTCCTGATAAAAAGACCAGAGCTCGACAAAAAAATTTGATCTTCAAGTACAAGATTCGAGAGAGACATAAAAAGGTAAACAGAACAGAAAGATACAATATATTGTTAATAAGGGCAAAATGTTTACATCTCTACAAGGGAAGATGACCCTTGCAACTCCTGAGAACTGTATTGTTATTACACCATGTTGAAGGAGTATACACAAAGGGGGTGGATATAAGTTGACTTTGATGTAATGATAAAAAAAATTTAATCAAGTGGGTTAAATGGATCCAAGTAAGTGGATTAGTCTGAGCTAAGAAAATGTACTGAGAAAGGAGGAGGCAGACAAGGGTAAATTACATTACAGGAAAAGACATAAAAACCTATTAGAGCAGAGGTAAAGAAGGGAGGGGGATGAGCATTGTTTGAACCTTGCTCTCATCAGATTTGGCTCAAGAAGGGAATAACATAATCAGTTAGGTATAGAAATCTAACTTGCACTATAGGTAGTAGGAGGAGAAAGGGAAAAGAAAAGGGAGGGGGGATAGAAGGGAGGGAAAAAGCAGTAAGGGTAAAGGGGAAGAAAAGGGAAAGGGATAATGGAAGGGAGGTGGGACCCTAGGAGGCACTGGTCAAAAGCAAAACACTAGTGAGGGGGGGAAAGGAGAAAGAAGAAAGAAAAGCATAAACAGGAGAAAAAAAGGATGGAGAAAAAGACACAGATTGTAATCAAAACTGTAAATGTGAATGGGAAGAACTCTCCTATAAAACAGATTGGATTAAAAACCATAATCCTACAACATGTTGTTTACAGGAAACACATTTGAAAAAGAGTGACACATACAGAGTAAAGGTAAAAGGCTGGAGCAAAATATATTAAGCTTCAGCTGAAGTAAAAAAAGCAGGGGTATCAGTCCTGATTTCAGACAAAGCAAAAGCAAAAATAGATCTTATCAGAAGAGATAAAGAAGGAAACTACATCCTGCTAAAAGGCACCATAGACAATGAAGTAATATCATTACTAAACTTATATGCACCAAATGGTATAGCATCCAGATTCTTAGAGAAGTTCAGGGAGTTACAGGAAGAAACAGACAGCAAAATTATACTAATGGGGGACCTCAACCTCCCCCTCTCTGAACTAGATAAATCTAACCACAAAATAAACAAGAAAGAAGTTAAGGAGGTGAATAGGACATTAGAAAAGTTAGGTTATGATAGACCTGTGGAGAAAACTGAATGGGGATAGAAAGTTATATACTTTTGTCTCAGTGGTACATGGCACATACACAAAAATTGACCATGTACTAGGGCATAAAAACCTTACAATCCAATGCAGAAATATTAAATGCATCCTTTTCAGATCATGATGCAATAAAAATTATATGTAATAAAGGACTATGGAAAGATAGACTAAAAAATAATTGGAAACTAAATAATCTAATCCTTAAAAATGATTGGGTCAAACAACAAATCATAGAAACAATCAATAATTTCATTCAAGAGAATGACAATAATGAGACAACATACCAAAACTTATGGGATGCAGCAAAAGCAGTTCTTAGGGGAAGTTTTATATCTCTAAATGCTTACATAAATAAAATAGAAAAAGAGGAGATCAATGAATTGGGCATACAACTAAAAAAACTAGAAAATGAAAAAATTTAAAATCCTCAATTAAACACCAAATTAGAAATATTGAAAACTAAAGGAAAAATTAATAAAATTGAAATTAAGAAAACTATTGAACTGGTAAATAAAACTAAGAGCTGGTTTTATGAAAAAAAAACAATAAAATAGATAAACCTTTGGTTAATCTAATTTAAAAAAGAAAGAAGAAAATCAAATTACTAGTTATCAAGAATGAATGAAAAGGGTGAAACTACCACCAAGGAAGAGGAAATTAAACCAACAATTAGGAATTATTTTGCCCAACTATACAACAACAAATTTGACAATCTTAGTGAAATGGATACATATTTACAAAAATGTAAATTGCCCAGATTAACAGAGGAGGAAGTAAAATACTTAAATAACCCCATCTCAGAAAAAGAAATTGAACAAGCCATTGATGAACTCCCTAGGAAAAAATCTCCAGGGCCAGATGGATTTACATGTGAATTCTATCAAACATTTAAAAAACAATTAATTCCAATATCATATAGATTATTTGGTAAAATAGGTGAAGAAGGAATCTTACCAAATTCTTTTTATGATACAAATATGTTGCTGATACCTAAACCAGGAAGAGTCAAGACAGAGAAAGAAAATTATAGACCAATTTCTCTAATGAATATAAATGCAAAAATTTTAAACAAAATATTAGCAAATAGATTACAGCAACTTATCACAAGAATAATACACTATGACCAGGTAGGATTTATACCAGGAATGCAGGGCTGGTTCAATATAAGGAAAACTATCAGCATAATCCATCATATCAACACCAAAACTAACAGAAACCACATGATCATCTCAATAGATGCAGAAAAAGCTTCTGACAAAATACAACACCCATTCCTATTACAAACACTAGAGAGCATAGGTATAAATGGAATCTTCCTTAAAATAATAAATAGCATCTATCTAAAACCTTCAGCAAGCATAATATGTAATGGGGACAAGCTAGAAGCATTTCCAATAAGATCGGGGGTGAAACAAGGATGTCCATTATCACCACTATTATTCAACATCGTACTGGAAATGTTAGCTTTAGCAATAAGAGAAGAAAAAGACAATGAAGGTATTAGAATAGGCAAAGAAGAAATAAAGCTATCACTCTTTGCAGATGACATGATGCTATACTTAGAGAATCCCAGGGAATCAAGTAAAAAACTACTTGAAATAATAAACAACTTTAGCAAAGTTGCAGACTATAAAATAAACCCACATGAATCATTGGCATTTCTATATATTACCAACAAAGCCCAACAGCAAGAGATAGAAAGACATATTCCATTTAAACTTACTGTAGACATTATAAAATATTTAGGAGTCTACCTCCCGAAACAAACCCAGAAACTCTATGAATACAATTATAAAACATTTTTCACGCAAATAAAGTCAGATCTAAATAACTGGAAAAACATCAGTTGCTCATGGGTAGGTCAAGCTAATATAATAAAAATGACAATTCTACCTAAGCTAATTTACTTATTCAGTGCCATACCAATCAAACTACCAAAAAGTTATGCTACAGAGTTAGAAAAAATAATAACAAGATTCATTTGGAAGAACAAAAGGTCCAGAATATCAAGAGAACTAATGAAAAGAAATTCAGGGGAAGGTGGCCTAGCCATTCCAGGTCTTAAATTGTATTATAAAGTAGCAATCATCAAACCTGCTTGATACTGGCTAAGAAATAGAGTGGCAGATCAGTGGAACAGGTTAAGTATGCAATACACAGTAGGCAATGACTATAGTAATCTATTATTTGATAAACCCAAAGACCCCAGCTTCTGGGATAAGAACCTACTCTTTGAAAAAAACTGCTGGGAAAACTGGAAAAGAGTATGGCAGAAACTCGGCATAGACCAAAATCTCACACCATATACCAAAATAAAGTCAAAATGGGTACATGGTTTAGATATCAAGGCTGATACTATAAGCAAACTGGGAGAGCAAGGAATAGTTTACCTGTCAGATTTATGGAGAACAGCGGAATTCATGACCAAACAGGAGATAGAGAACATTACGAAAAGCAAAATAGATAATTTTGATTACATTAAATTGAAAAGTTTTTGCACAAACAAAGCCAATGCAACTAGGATTAGAAGGAAGGTAGAAAATTGGGAAAGAATTTTTACAACCAGTCTCTCTGATAAGGGCCTCATTTCTAAAATATATAGAGAATGAAGTCAAATTTATAAGAATACAAGCCATTCCCCAATTGATAAATGGTCAAAGGATATGAACAGACAGTTCTCAGATGAAGAAATTAAAGCCATCTATAGTCATATGAAAAAATGTTCTAAATCACTATTGATTAAAGAAATGCAAATCAAAATAACTCTGAGGTACCACATCACACCTATCAGAATGGCCAACATGACAAAACAGAAAAATGATAAATGTTGGAGAAAATGTGGGAAAACTGGAACACTAATGCATTTTTGGTGGAGTTGTGAAATGATCCAACCATTTTGGAGGACAATTTGGAACTATGCCCAAAGGGCTATCAAAATGTGCATACCCTTTGACCCAGCAATAGCACTTCTAGGGCTATATCCCAAAGAGATCACACAAATGGGAAAAGGACCTACATGTACAAAAATATTCATAGCAGCTCTTTTTGTGGTGGCAAAGAACTGGAAATTGAGAGGATGCCCATCAACTGGGGAATGGCTGAGCAAGTTGTGGTATGTGAATGTGATGGAATACTATTATGCTATAAGAAATGATGAACAGGCTGACTTCAGAAAAACCTGGAATGACTTGTATGGTCTGATGCTGAGTGAAGTGAGGAGAACCAAGAGAACATTGTACACAATAACAGCTCTGTTGTGTGATGACTAATATTGATAAACTTAACCCTTCCTGGCAATACAAGGATCTAAGACATCTCCAGAGGCCTTGTGATGGAAAATGCTATCCACATCCAAAGAAAGAACTATGGGAGTTGAATTGCTATTTTTTTCCTCTTCTGTTGAGTTTTGTTTCCTCTTTCTGATGGTTCCTCCTACTGGTTTTAATTTTTACTTACATCACTAATGTGAAAATATGTTTAACATGAATGTAAATGGATAGCCTATATCAGATTGTGCACCGTCTTGGGGAGGGTGGTGGGGAGGAAGGGGGAGAAAAATTTTAAACTCAAAAGCATATGGAAGTGATTATTGATAAATCAAAATAAATTAATAAAAAAAAGTTAATGTAAGTATAGAGAGGAGTTAAGATACAGTGCTCAGTTCAATTGGGGGGGGGGTAAACCTTTGTTTTCAATCTTTGATTATTCATACCTCTCTCCCCTTAGAGAATTCAGTGTGCCCAATGATAATTTGTTAAGAAGATAAAACTCCAGATTAAATGTCAATGCCCCAAGATGAATTGCTTGATTTGTTTTTTTAATTTATTTATTTTTAGTTTTCAACATTTGCTTCTATAAGATTTTGAGTTTTAAATTTTCTCCTCCTCCCATTTCACCCCAGATGGCATACAATCTGATATAGGCTCTACATATACATTCATGTTAAGCATATTTTCCCACTAGATATGATGTAATAAGCAATTAGAACTAATAGGAGGAAGCGTGAGAATGAATCAAAAAAAAACAAAAGAACAAAGGGAAAGGACAGCAAATAGTATGCTTCCATATTTTTGGGTGTGAATAGCAATTTCCATCATGAATCTTTTGTAGTTGTCTTAGATTCTTGCGTTGCTGTGAAGAGCCAAGCGTATCAAAGTCAGTCATCCCATAATGTGGTTGTTACTGTGTACAATGTTCTCCTGGTTCTGCTCCTTTCACTCTGCATCAGTTCACATAAGTCTTTCCAGGTTTTCCTGAGGTCCACCTGCTCATCATTTCTTATAGCACAATTCCTTTACATTCATATACCAGTTGATGAGCGTCCCCTCAATTCCCAATTCTTTGCCACCACAAAAAAGAGCTGCTGTGAATATTTTTGTACATGTAGGTCCTTTTTCCATTTTTATGATCTTTTTGGGATACAGACCTAGAAGTGGTATTGCTGGGTCAAAGGGTATGCATACTTTTATAGCCCTTTGGGCATAGTTCCAAATTGCTCTCCAAAATGGTTGGATCATTTCACAACTCTACCAACAATGTATTAGTGTTCTGAATTGGTTGGTTTAAAGTCACCCTTTGGTGTTTCCTAGGGTGTTTTTATTCAATCAATAAGCATTTGCTAACTATAATAAGCAAGCATTGTCTAAGTGAAGAAGCAAAAAAGAAATGTAAAAGACATTCCCTGCCCTCAAGGAGCTCACAATCTAATGGGTGGACAACATGGGAACAGATATGTAGAAGCAAGATAAAGACAGGATATATTGGAGATAATCAATGAAGGGGAAGCAATAGTGGGATTGGGAAGGCCTTTTTGTAGAAGGTATAGAAAGAAAATGAAAATAGTATGCTTCAGTTTCCATTCAGACTCCATCAGTTCTTTCTCTGTAGGCAGATGGCATTTTTTTTTATCATGAGTCCTTTGGGATTGTCTGGGATTATCACATTGCAGAGATTAGCTAAATCATTCACAGTTATTCATTTTACAATATTTCCATTACTGTGTACAATGTTCTTCTGGTGCTGCTCACCTCAATTTGCATCAGTTCATGGTAGTTTTTCCAGGTTTTTCTAAAATCATCCTGTCCATGATTTCCTATAGCCCAATAGTGTTCCATTACAATCATGTACCACAACTTTTTCAGCCGTTCTCTAACTGATGAACATCTTGATTTCCAATTATATGCCACCACAAAAAGAGCTGCTGTAATTTTTTTTGCACAAACAAGTCTTTTTCCCTTTTCTTTCATTTTTTTGGGGATAAAGACCTAGTATTGATATTGGTGGATTAAAGGGTATGCCCAGTTTATAGCCCTTTGGGCATAGTTTCTAAATGGATTCCTTCACAACTCCACCAACCATGCATTTGGGTCCCAATTTTCCTATCCCCTCCAACATTTATCCTTTTCCTTTTCTGTCATACTAGCCAATCTCACAGGTGTGAGGTCATACCTCAGAGTTGTTTTAATCTGCATTTCTCTACTCAATAGCAATTTAGAGCATTTTTCAGATGATTATTGATAGCTTTATTTTATCTGAAAAATGCCTGTTCATATCCTTTCACTATTTATCATTTGGGGAATGACACGTATACTTATAAAGTTGACATAGTTCTCTATATATTTGAGAAATGAGGCCTTTATTAGAAACTGTAAAAGGCTGTAAAAATTTCCCCAGCTTACTGCTTTTCTTCTAATTGTGTTGCATTTGTTTTGCTTGTGCAAGAGTTTTTTTAATTTAATATAATCAAAATTATCCATTTTGCATTTCATAATGTCCTCTGTCTCTTGTTTGGTCATAAATTCTTCCCTTCTCCATAGATCTGACAGGTAAACTATTCCTTGATCTTCTAAGCCAGTTTCTATCAGCATTTATATTGTTTACCTAGAAAAATCTCTAAATATAGAGCCCACATTTAGGTTTCCACAGATGTAAATAAAGGCTCTCCAGATCAAAAAGAGTACTCACGGTAACAATGTTTATTGTGGGTAATGATAAAAGCAATAGCTAGCATAGACAGATACATAGACATGTAATCTTTAAAGTTGGCAAAATACTTCTACAAATATTATTTCACTTCATACTCACAACAACCCTGGGAAATAGGTGCTATGATTATCTTCATTTTATAGATGAGGAGACTGAGGGAAGTAGAGATCAAATGCCTGAGGCTGAGTTTGAACTCATCATCCTGACTCTAGGTTCAGGCTCCATCCACCACAGCACCTAGCTGTCTCCTAATAAATACTCCCAGTAGCACACAATAACCACAATTCTTCCTCTCAGGTGAGGCCCACTTTCCACAGGGTCCCATAATCCTCACGACTCATAGCCCTTCCCTCTGGTTGGGCAACCCATCAGGAGGGAAATGAACCTGATGGAGTTAGCAGAGCAATCCATCTTTGTTGCCTTCAAAGGCTGCTTTTCCTTATGACTGAGCCCATGACTTCTAATATCAGAATTGCAGATTGCAAAATACATGTCCTTTACTCCCTCATGTCGTATCTTGAGTCCCCTACTGCTCTTCCAGTTCTTGGGGCCACGTAGTTGATTCTCTTCTCTCTCCAACAGGCTTCCTTTGCTTCAGAATTTCCTTCTCTTTGTTGTAGTCAAGATTAGGGGTGAGGAAACCTTCAGCCTTGAGGTCACACGTGGTCTTTTCGGTCATTGGGCGCAGCCTTTTGACTTGAGTCCAAGTTTCACAGAACAAATCCTTTTATTAGGGAGATTTGTTCTGTGAAGTTTGGATTCAAACAAAGGGCCACACCAGAGGGCCACATGTGGCCTTGAGGCTGCAGGTTCCCCACCCCTGGTCAAGATTCTGGAACTCTCAAGCATGGGACAAGTAGAAAGACACCCCCTCAGGAAGAACTCCTTTCCTCCAGAAGCTAGGACTCAGGAACTCTCACTGCTTGATCCCTGTGGTTCCCTTCTTCATAGGTGTCATGTGGTGTGGAGATATGGTCTCTGCCATGTTGTCTCCAAAAGTGAGTCCAGTTCCTCTTCATACTTCAACATGCCTCGGAGGCAGCCATCTCTGATAGTTGAGCCCTGTCTGGCTCCAGTAGGTGGGCTTTGGCTTCATCTTGATCAGAAGCAGGCATCCAACCACATTACTCCCCTGTTATCTCTTCACCATGCCATCTAAACGCCAGCCACCATCTTCATCCCCCATACCCATTCCCACTAGAGTTTTGTATATAGCTTGTATGTCACTTATTTACAGGATCTTTGAGGGCATGGACTATCTTTTGCCTTTCCTTATATCCCCTGTGCCTGGCCCATTGTAGGTACTTCTTGAAAACTCACTGACAGACTGCCTGCCCACCTGCTTTCTACACTATAGGCCCTTAATTGATTGATTGATATGCATAGTTTGCTAAACATGAGGTTAGAAGAGCATCATTCAAAATATTTCTCTTCTTTAGCTGAAGTTCATGAGTTAGTATAGCCAAAGACATCTGTTGTCTTCAGAGGACAGGAACAGTGTAGTGCTAAATCTTATTCACTGTCTTTAGTGAGGTACATTGGTTTCATTTAATGCATAATATTCACAATGAAGTTAACTTTATTTCCATTTTTATTTGTTTTAATGATAAAAGAGAAGGCATTGGATACCCTATCACTTGCATCATTCAAGTGCAGAGACAGAGAAAAAGAGCAAGGTGAAGGGGGACAGAGAGAAAAAGAAGGGAGGGAGAGAGAGGAAGAAGGAGAGGAGGGAGGGAAGAGAGTGGAGAGAGAGAGAGAGAGAGAGAGAGAGAGGGAGGGAGGAGAGAGAGAGACAAAGAGAGACAGAGAAAAAGAGGGAGAGAGAGAGAGAGAGAGAGAGAGAGAGAACAACCTCTCTAAACCTCTCCTTTTTTTCTGTAAAATGCAGAGGTGGGACTAAATGATCTCTAAGGTTCTTTCCATCTAAAATTATGAATCTGTGAAGGAGCCAGGGCTAGGTGGTTAGGACAAAACAGTAACTTCACTATGGAGCTAAGGACCAATTCCGATCTTGTTTGTTCTATCATCTAGCAGCAGGTGGCGCTATGCTCCTAATGTTCTCTTAGGGCTAGGAGATTTTTTTGCCCATTGACCTCCATCCTAGGCTACTATTACAGCTAGAAGGGATGTTAGAGACCATAGGAGCCAACTCTGGCATCTTTCAGTTAAGGAAACTGTGGCCCACAAAAGATTTCATTCAACTAAGAATTATCAAAAGCTAGGTTCTATTGCTCCCAACCTTTTTTCTTCTATTTTTAATTAATATGTTCACCAATGATAAAAATTTATCCTTCAAGGTAGAGCAGGGAGAAGGCTCTGAGCCCTCTTCTCAGTTCTCCCCTTCTCTCTGGAAAGTGGAGAACTTACTCTTGGGTGCAGCAGCTAATATGATTAAAAGAATGGAAGGAACCCCATAGCCCGAGGCCTCCTATTTCCCCATTGGCGAAAGTCTATAAATTGGCACTTTATTTCTTTGGAACAAAGACTTGCCCTCTTAAAAAACAAACAAACATACAAACAGGCAGACTTATCTCAGCTTTGAAGGCTTCCAATCTTCACCAAGAACGCTCTTCACCAGCAGACTGTTCTCTTCATTGTCTCCCAAACTCATTCTACTCATTTTTCTTTTTATGCTTTTTATCACATTTTTCCTCCCTGCCCTCTCTGTCTTCCATTTGTCCAAATCCTGTCCTTCAAGGCCCAACCTTGCTTATGCAGCCTTCTCAGATCATTTTAATCCACAACAACCTCTCCTTCTGAATACTGAGCACTTAGGATGCAATAATTCTTTGGGGCTCCTAAGCCTAGAACTCTTTAAGGCTTAAAAAGCACTTTATACACCTTGTCCCATTTGATCCTCACCTCAGCAGGTATTATTTCCATTTTACCAATGAAAAAGCTGGGGTACCTAAAGGTTAAGTGAATTACCCAGGGCAACAAAGCTAGCTAGTATCAGAGGCAGAATTCCAACCCAGAGGTCTCCTGCTTTCAAGTCCACTACACCACATTGTTGTTTCAAGTTGATATCAGTGTTTATAAGCAAATGTCATGCCTTTCCAACCCAATTGTAAACTCCATGCATGCAGGGCTTGTGGAATATTCCTTTTAGTAGTGCTGTGAACATGGCAGACCTCACTCAGAGCTGAATGAATGATCAGAAGAGAAGCATGACATCATGAAGAAAACACTAAATATGGAGTCAAAAGACCCGAATTTGAATTGTGTTTCTGCCACTTACTTCTTCCCTGCGTGACCTTCCACAAATTATTTGGCTTTTCTCTGCCTCAATGTTTTCCCCAGAAAAATAAAGGAGTTAGACTAGATGGCCTCTAAATTCCTTGTCAGATCTAGATACTATTTGAATCTTGAGCATAGGGAGAGGCCTGTGGTTTCAATGGTACAGAGAACTCTCAGATGAGGAAAGTCCTTCTACCAATGTAGGTCAGTCCTTAGTCAGCAATTTAGTCTTAAAGAACTTCCTAGAGGGAGGGGAGAGGCTCTCTCTTCACTCCTACCCCTTACCTCTGAATAGAATCTTATCTCTGTCTTTTATCTCATTTCAATTGCAGAGGTCTCTGATTTCATCACTCTGGATACTTCCTTTACTCTAGGAGGTCACTTTTTCACCTTCATGACTTAGCACACAGACTGTCTCCTTGAACTACAGTGACCCAGGGTCTGAAGAGGAGTCTTTCTGAACTTAGCTAGTCTAGTCCTCAGGTGACAGACACAGCCTTCTGCTTGGCTAGACTCAAAGCCTCTTCAACTTGGTCATACCTATGGGAAGCTGGAGGGCACCATAGTGCACAAAGTGTTAGACCTGGAATCCGGAGACTCACCTTCCTGAGTCCAAATCTAACCTCAGACACTAGCTGTGGAAACCTGAGCAAGGCACTATATCTATAGCAGCTAGATGGCACTGCAGTGGATAGAGCGCTGGGCCTGAAGTCAAGAAGACTCACTTTCCTGAGTTCAAATCCAGCTTGAGACACTTACTAGCTGTGGAAACGTGAGCAAGTCACTTAGCCCTGTTTCCCTCGGTTTCCTCATCTGTAAAATGAGCTGGAGAGGGAAATGACAAACCACTCTAGTATCTCTGCCAAGAAAATCCCATATGAGGTTATGAAGTCAGACACAACTGAACAACAATGATACCTATCAGATCACAGTAATCTGCTGTTATGTGCACATGATAATAATTATGAGGATGGCAATATTATTAGCAACAACAATAATAGTTATTATTCACACAGTGATTCCAAGTTTGCTGAGCACTTTACATAGGTTCATTAGCCAGTGGATAAAGGGCTAGACTTGGAATTAGAAAGATGTGAGTTCAAATCCTTCCTCAAACACTTAAAAGCTGTGTGACTCTGGGCAAGTCACTTAACTCCTCTCAATCTTAATTTCCCTATTTAAAAAAAATAGGGATAATAAAGGCACCTTTCTCCTACTTGTGAGGACAAAATAAGACATTATATATCAAGTACTATGCAAACCTTAAAGCTTTATATAAATGTTGGTTATTATTACTAATAAACCATTCATTCACTAACCTTCCCCTATGTGTATATAAGCTCCCATTATGTGCAATTTGTTCTACTAGGAGGCAGGGAGAATGAAAAGATCTTGGGTCCTGCCCTCAAGGTGCTTACAACTAAGACAGAATGAAGAGATACATAGAAATAAATATGTTAGAATATAGTCAGTATATAAGAAAAACATAAATGCTATGAGATCATGTTCAGCAGAGGAGATCTGGGAAGGCTTTAAGAGGAGGTGACCTGAACTGGGCTTTCAATAATGAGTATAAACAAGCAGAAATTTGGAGGGAGAACATTTTTAGGCATAACAAATAGCACCATCAAAGGTATGGAAGTGAGATACCATTTAGCTAACAAATTATTTGAAAGAGAATAGGATATGATGAGGCTGAAGGGGGAATAGGAGCCAGATGGTGGAGGACCTCAAACATGAGAGTAAGTCTGATCTTTATTCAGGACAACGGGGAGTTTCGGGAGTAGGAGAATGATAAGAGCAGACCTGGGCATTAGGATACTTTCCCTGACAGTGGCATTTAGGACAAACTGGAAGGGGAAGAAGGCAGGGAGATCTGTTAGGAGACAATTGCAATAGTCCAGGTGAAAGGTAAGGAGGACTTGAATTAGGTGACAGTGGAGTGGACAGATGTGTCATTTTAGAGATACAGTCAATAAGGCCCATTGATTGTTTTATTATGTGGCCTTGGGCAGAGGGAGGGGCCAAAGATGAGTCAAAAGTCCAGAGTAATGGACAGAAATAAAGTCAGAAAAAGGAACAGGCTGGGGTTGGGGGGGGGGGAGGAAGTGGGGAGAGGATGAGGTCAGATCTGTGATTCCTTTGACATGTCAGTGGAATGTCTGGGTGGAGGTGTCCACTAGGCAGTTAGACATGTGAGTATGAAGCTGAAGTGAGATTAGGACTGAAGATGAAGATTGTAACTATACCAACGCTAACTAGCACTTACATAGTGCTTTAAGGTTTACGATGCACTTTAAAAATTGTCTTATTTTATTCTCCCAACAATCTTGAGTGACAGGTTCTATAATCATCCCCATTTTATAAGTGAGGAAACTAAGGCAAACTGAAGTTAAATGACTTGCCAAAAGTCACACAGCTAGTAAGTGTCTGAGGGCGGATTTGAACTCAGGCTTTCCTGACTCCAGGTCCCTTGTTCTAGGTCCCACTGAGCCACCTTAGTGATCGTCATCTTCATAGAGATCACAAGATCAAAGATTTAGACCTGGAAGGGACCTTAGGAGACATCGGGTCCAACCCCTATATTTTACAGGTGAGGAAACTGAGGCCAGAAAGCTTCAGGGACTTGTCCAGGCAATAAGTAGCATAGGTGGGCTACGAACCCACGTCCTCCAACTCTAAATCCGTATCCTTTCCCCCACAATGGAAGTTCTTAATGGGGAATACATGGATAGATTTCAGGGAAAGGGGTTCTGTGAATTTGGGTGGCAAAAAATGGCATTTTTACTTTCACAAACCTTAAACTGAAATTTAGCATTTCCTTTGATTATGAATGTAGACAATGGATTTTTTTTTTGTGAAAGGGGGTAGATAGTCTTTACCAGACTACCTGCCAAAGGGTCCCTGTCATACCAAAAGATGAGGAACCCTGTACTACACCCTTCCAGTTGTGGGAGTGGGTGACAACCTCAAGGAAGAAGGGGCAGAGAAAGAAGAGAAGGGATGTTCTGACAGAGCCTTTAGGAGTGGCTACATGGGAAGGGAAGGGAGCGAAAGAGGGGATATTGAAGGAGATCCAGAAGAATGGATTAGAGAGGTAGGAGAACCAGAAGGCTCATTAAAGAAGCAACAAAAACACAGAAGGCAAAGATCATAGAGTGAAAGCTAGGCAGGACTTCAGAGGTCACTGAGTTACTGTAGAGCTGAGAAAACTGAGGCAGACAGAGGTTATGCGATTTACTCAGGGCCATACAGCCAGTAAGTGTGTGAGACAGGATCTGATCTCAGATCCTCATGGCTCCCAGTCCACGTTCTGTTCACTTAACCAAAGCCTCACCAGTGGTGTCGACCTCAAATGAAATGAGAGCCATGAAACAGTACACAAGGGTCCCTGTGGGCCACATATTAACATTTAAAAATGTAATATGATCTGTGCTTTATTGCATTTTTATTTATTTTGTTAAATAGTTCCCAATTACAAGTGTTGTGGGCTGTAGGCCTCATGCATGAAAGCACCGCTGTATACTACCTAGGAAAATGAAGGCTGGAAAGAAATCATGAGAAGGTGGTTACCTGTAACTTCTGAGAAAGTTGTTTTAGGATTTCTGTGGAAGAAGTATCAGCCCCACATGGCAGCAATGTCCTCCCTCCCATCAGCCAGGTTCACTCATCTTTCCCTGCCTCACCTTGGCAAGGTATATAACCACCTGTGAATTTGTTCCTTTCCGGGCTCACAATCCAGCATTTCTTTAGCCATGAGACTTCACTGGGGATCTGGAGGATCTGACCTCAACACTGACCAAGAAAACAACTCTAAAGTCCCTGCTTATTTTGTTCCCAAGGGAGAGAGTTACTGAGGTTGGGATGGCCAGTGCCATGGTACTCACAGGAGACATTGATTTTATCCATTACAACTGCACTCTAGAATCCCAAGCCAATAAATTATGCTAAGGATGGAAATATGAGCAGAGCTTCCTCAACAACTTTGTGGTCCTGGGCCCCAAAGACAGAATCAAAGATGTGTTGGAAGCCAACAGAAGACGGAGTTTCTGTGGGATTCCCATTACAGAAAATGGCAAGACAGACAGCTACCTAGTGGATATCATCTCTTCTCAGGACATAGACTTTCTCAAGGAGGAAAAGACATCATTTTCTCTTAGGACAGTAAATTCTTAAGAAGGAGGATTTTTTTTTTGTGAGATCATGACAAATGAGGAGGATCTGGCAGTGGCTACTCCAGGGGTCCCAGTAAATGAATTAAATAAAATCCCACAGCTAAAAACAAAAGGAAAACTGCCTCCTGTGAATAAGAATGATGAGCTAGTGGCCATCGTGGTCTGCCCAGACCTGAAAGAGAATAAGCTACTTCTTGACACTGAAGGACACCAAGAAGTAGCTGTTATGTGGACAACCACTGGAACCCATGAGGATGACAAGCTTTACCTAGGTTGGTATCAATGTGGTTGTCCTGGACTTTTCCAAAGCACACCCTAGGTATCAATGTGGTTGTCCTGGACTCTTCCAAAGCACACCCTAGGTATCAATGTGGTTGTCCTGGACTTTTCCAAAGCACACCCTAGGTATCAATGTGGTTGTCCTGGACTTTTCCAAAGCACACCCTAGGTATCAATGTGGTTGTCCTGGACTTTTCCAAAGCACACCCTAAGGTATCAATGTGGTTGTCCTGGACTCTTCCTAAGCACACCCTATCTTCCAAATGAACATTATCATCAAGGAAATCAAAGAGAAGTCCCCCCACGTCTAGGTTATTCATGGCAGCTATACAAGAGAAAGGCCTAATAATGGAATAGTCAACCCTGTAGGTTGGCAAGAGCAGAAAACAGTTCCATATGTATCACTCTGTCACATGAGAAGCACCAAGTGACAGTTATATGTAAGATCAGAATACATATGGTATTATGGTGTTTAAGTCATTGCCAGTGACTGAAAAAACCCTTGATCTTGTGATGATAATGAGGTCTCTATTGGTGGCCACTACTAAGGCCCTAGGTGAGATCCAGCTGAAGAGAAAACATTCAGGTAGTTTCTATGGGAACTTCAATGAAGAGGTCAAAGTCAGAGTGGCTCAAGCTATGCCTGGTACTTTGAAAGACAAAGAATCCATCTACCAGTTGATTCCCAGTTTGACCACTGGCATCCAGTGCTCCAGCTGAGATATGGATGCCAACAGTTCAACACAAGTCAGACTTATGATGTACTCAGGGGAGCTGAAACATGGGAAGATGACATTCTTTGCCCAGTGGAAGCAGTGTCCATGGACACCCCTTATATGAGCAGTCCTTCTGAGAAGTAGGCCAGGTTTTTTCTCCTTTAATAAAAGCTGTATGTTTTGTTTTAAGTCATTTTTGTAGAATGGTAGAGGGGGAATGACAGAATCCAGATTGCAAAGGTCTGAGGAGAGAAGGTAAGAAGAAATGGTGAGAGCTGGTGAGGACAGTCTGTTCAAGAAATGTGGGAATATAAGAAAGAAAGGAGATGGACTGAAATTCAAGGAAGTGGCAGGTTTGAAAAAAGACTTGTGTCTTTATTTCTTAAGAAGAAGAGAGACATTTGCCTACATATGTAGGCAACAAAGAAGGTATCATTGGAGAGGGAAAGATTGTAGATGCAAGAGAGAAGGGATAACAACAATAATGGACTTGATATAGGGTTTTTAAGTTTGCAAAACCCTTTTTATACATTATTTCCTTTGAGCCTTACATAACCCTGTGAAGTAGGCACTGTTAGTTACTATTATTTCTTTTATTTCAAATAAAGAGACCGATTAATCAATAAGCATTTATTAAGCTTACTGTGGAAGGTGCTAGGATTACAAATATAAATACAAAGACTGAAATAATCCCTATGCTCAAAGAGTTTACATTCCATGGTGAGGGAAATTCATAGAGGTCAAGTAATTTGCTTAGGGTCACACAGCTATTGAAGCTCAGAGATAGGATTCAAACCCAGGTCTTTCTGACTCCAAGTGCGGGGCTCTATGCACTATGTCATTTTTGCTTTCTCTTGTTGGTACACTAAGACACCAAAAGAGGTGAATAGGAAGAAAAGAAATCAAACTAAGTAAAGGGGTTAGCTTTGGTCAGAAAGAAAGCCACCCCTTCCTGTGAGATAGGAGAAAATAGAGGAGAACACTGGGAAATTGTGAGGTAAGGCTAAGGGAAATCCAGGGAATTCACGTTGGATAACCTCCATCTTGTTAAAATGAGAGGCAAGGTTATCATCTGAGAGTGAAGGAAGGAAGTTGAGGCCTTAAGAAGAAATGAGAAGTCTAGAAATCAATCAAAAGATTGTCGATCTATGGTGAGGGCCCAGCTAGGAGATTAAGCAGTAAACTTCTGCCCTATGTAGGGAGAAGATATATTTTCTCAACTAAAGAGAATTGTTTTCCTTGTGCTTCTTTGTGACAGCCTGATTCCTGATTCCAAGGATGGATGATTAGGCTGAGAAATTAATTAAGAAAGATTCATACTTTTATGTTACATGTGTAGAAACTGATTTCACCAGTACTGCGAACTCCTGGGTGAGGAAACTCCCTTCTACCAGTGTAGGTTGCCACCTTCTCTGCAAACTTAGAATCTTAGAGAGAGACCTAAAGCACTAAGACCACACAACCAGAATGTGTCATAGGTGAGACTTGAATCCAGATCTTCTGGATTCTAAAGCCAGTTTTCTGCCTTCTGTGCTACCCTGCCTCTCCTGTACTTCAATACATAGTATATGTAGATTACAAATGTAAGATATGTTTCATTAGTTCATTGTCTAAACAGAAAAAGATCAAAGAAAGAGGAAAAGGACTGATATTCATAGCAGCTCTTTTTATAGTACCAAAGGACTAGAAACTAAGAATTGGGGGATGGTTGAACAAATTAGGGTATATGAATGTAATGGACTATTATTGCACTATAACAAATGATAAAAGAGATGGATTCAATGAGCTTCTTAAGAAAAAATCCCCAAGACCAAATAGATTCACAAATAAATTCTACCAAACATTTAAAGAACAATGAATACCAATACTGTATAAAATATTTGGAAAAATAGGCAAAGAAGGAGTCCCACCAAATACAACACGTATATGGTGCTGATGCCCAAACCAAGAAGAGCCAAAACAGAGAAAGAAAATTATAGACCAATTTCCCTAATGAATATTGATGCAAAATTTTTAAATAAAATACTAGCAAAGAGATTCTACCAATATATCACAAGAATCATACACTATAACCAGGTGGGATTTATATCAGGAATGCAGAGCTGGTTCAATATTAGGAAAACTGTCAGTATAATTGGTCATATCAACAACAAAACCAATAGAAATTATATGATTATCTCAATAAATGCAGAAAAAGCCTTTGATAAAAATACAGCACACATTCCTATTAAAC
Organism: Vombatus ursinus; assembly: GCF_900497805.2. Lineage (NCBI taxonomy): Eukaryota > Metazoa > Chordata > Mammalia > Diprotodontia > Vombatidae > Vombatus > Vombatus ursinus. Next base: position 46,021,736 of record NW_020954577.1, on the reverse strand, counting down.
AAGAAAGTATAGGATACATGGAGTTTTCCTTAAATGGTAAGTAATATTTCTCTAAAACCATCAGCAAGCATTATATGTAATGGGGATAAGCTAGAAGCCTTCCAAATACAAGCAGGGTGAAGCAAGCATGCCCTTCTATTATTTAATATTATACTAGAAATGTTACCTATAGCAATAAGAGAAGAAAAAGAAATTAAAGAATTAGAATAGGCAATGAGAAAACAAAACTACCACTCTTTACAGATATGATATTATACTGAGAAAATCCTAGAGAATCAAACTTAAAAACTGCTTGATATTATTAACAACTTTAGTAAAGTTACACGATACAAAATAAACCCATATAAATCATCAGCATTTCTATATATTATCAACAAAGTCCAGCAGCAAGAGATAGAAAGAGAAATTCCATTTAAAATAACTGTAGACAATATAAAATACTTGAGAGTCCAGAAACTATATGAACACAACTGAAAAACACTTTTCACATTGTAAGTCAGATCTAAACAGTTGGAAAAATGTTAATTACTTATGGGTAGGCTGAGCCAATATAATAAAAATGACAATTCTACCTAACTTATCTATTTGTTCAGTGCCATACCAATCAAACTATCAAAAAGTTATTTTATAGAGTTAGAAAAAATAATAATAAAATTCATCTGGAAGAACAAAAGTTCAAGGATATCAAGGGAATCAGTGAAAAAAAAATGTGAAGAAAGGTGGTCTAACTATACCAGATTTCAAATTATATTGTAAAACGGTAACTATAAAAACAATCTAGTACTGGCTAAGAAATAGGGTGGTGGATCAGTGGAATAGATTAGGTAAAAATTACATTATAGTAAATGATTATAGTAATTTTGTATATGATAAATCCAAAGATGCAAGCTTTTGGAACAAAAACTCGTTATCTGACAAACAGTATGGCAGGAACTAGGTATAAACCAACATCTCACACAGTACACCAGGATGAGGTCAAAATGGATTTATACATTAAGGGTCATACCTTAAGTAAATTAAGAGAATATTTAATAGTTTATCTGTCAGATTTATGAATAAAGGAAGAATTAAGGAACAAAGAAGATATAGAGAGCACCACAAAATGTAAAATAGATAATTCTGATTATATAAAATTTAAGTTTTTGCACAAACAAAATCAATGCAACCAAAATTATAAGGAAAGCAGAAAACGGGGGAAATTTTTGCAATAGTTATCTTTGATAAAAGCCTCATTTCTCAAGTATATAGAGAACTGAGTCAAATTTATAAAAATACAAGTCATTCCCCATTTGATAAATGCTCAAAGGATATGAACAGGCAGGTTTCAGATAAAGAAATCAAAGCTATCTGTAGTCATATGAAAAAATGCTCTCAATCACTATTGATCAGAGAAATGCAAATTGAAACAACTCTGAGGTACCACTTCACACCTATCAGAGTGGCTAACATAACAAAAAAAGGAAAATATTAGATGTTGGAAGGGGGTGTGGGAAAACTGGGACGCTAATGCATCGTTGGTAGAGTTGTGAACTGATCCAACCACTCTGGAGAGTAATTTGGAACTCTGCCCAAATGGCTATAAAATTGTGCATACCATTTGATCCAGCAATATCACTGCTAGGTCTATATCCCAAAGACATCCAAAAAAAAGGGGAAAAGACCTATTTGTATAAAAATATTTATAAGAGCTCTTTTTATGGGGTAGCTAAGTGGCACAGTGGATAGAGCACCAGCCCTGAAGTCAGAAGGACCTGAGTTCAAATCCGGCCTTAGACCAAACACTTGACACTTACTAGCTGTGTGACCCTGGGCAAGTCACTTAACCCCAATTGCCTTTAAAAAAAAAAAAAAGAGCTCTTTTTGTGTTGGCTAAGAATTGGAAATTAAAGGGATGCCCATCAATTGGGGAATGGCTGAACAACTGCAGCAAATGATTGTAATGGAATGTTATTGTGCTGTAAGAAATGACAAGCAGGATGATTTCAGAAAAACCTAGAAAGACTTACATGAACTGATACATAGTGAACAGAACCAGAACATTGTACACAGTAGCACTAATATTGTTCAATAAAGAAATGTGAAAGGCTTAGCTATTCTCAACAACACAATGATCCAAGACAATCCCAAAGGACTCATTATGAAGCATACTAACCATCTCCAGAGAAAGAACTGATATTGATTGGATACAGACTGCAGCATGCTATTTTTTACTTTCTTTCATTTTTTTCTTTTATTTGAGTCTTCTTGACTAAAGACTAATATGGAAATGTTTTACACAATTACACCTGTATAACCTATATCTGCTTGCTTATCATCTCAGGGAAGTGGGAGGAGAGGGAGGGAAGGATATAATTGGAACTCAGTAATAAACTTTAAATAAAAATGTTTAAAAACTGGGGGGAAAAAGAAATGATGAAAGGGATAGATTCAGAGACACCTGGGAAGACTTGTATAAACTGACACACAGGGAAGTGAGCAGAACCAAGGGAGAATTTATTCAATAACAACAGCATTTTAAAGGCAAACAACTTTGAAAGACTTAATTCTAATTGATTAAATGACCAACCACAATTCCAGAGAGCACCTGGCAGAAAGGTGATAGACTCAAGATACAGAATGAGATGTATTTTTTGGACATGGCCAATAAGGGAATTATTTTGATTGATTATGCATATTTTAAAATGATTTTCTTTTTCTTTTTTCAATTTGTTAGGAGAAGGAAGACAAATAAATGCTTATTAAATGAAATAAAATGAACAATTAAAAAAAACAACCCTGCAGCTGAGAGAGATTAAATCATTTGTCCAAGGGTACATAGCTAGTGTCTAAGAAATAATTTAAACTCAGGTCAGTCATCCTGCCTCCAAATCCAGCACTCTATCTACTTTGCCACTTAGCATCCGTTTAACGTTGGAAGGAGTCTTAGAGATTGTCTAGTACAACTCCTTTAATTTACAGACAAGAAAGGAAAGCAACATGCCCAGGGTATCTATGAGGCAATTATATAACCTGAGATTTGAGCCTAAATCCTCTGACTCCCAATCCAGGACCTTCCCCAGCTACAGTGTAGCTATGATTGAGCAGCTAAATGGAAAAGGGAATCAGCCCCTCTGTCTTGGAGATTTAAATTTGTGAAGATGAGTCTTCCACAATTTCACAATTCCCCTCTCCCCTACTGATTAAATTCCAGGTGCTTGAAATACTGAAGCACATATTATAATTGCTGATGGTGAAAGTCAACACCCACTCAATATAACTGACACATGGCCAAAAAGTTTTGCTTCCACAAGATCTAATCATACATCATTGTGAACACAAGCAATATAAATACACTCTTTCATACTTAGGTCTTCCTTTATAGATATGCGTCATTCAATGACCTACAAACACCCAATTTACAATCCTCCCCCTCACCTCCCACTCCCCATATTGCCCACGCCATGAGCACACAGGCTTGAGAAAATGGAGTCTTGGGAAGTTTTACCCATGGGTGCTTGCTTTTGGAGGCCTTGATGTCACGGGAGGTGAGGTCAGATGTACCCATTACATAAACAGAAATGAATTTAATTAAATTCAGCTGATGTTTATTAGCCACCTACTATGTGCTAGGTATTTGAGATCAAGAGACAAAATGAAAACATTCCTCACCTATTGTACTGGGTTTGGAGTTAAAGGATCTAGGTTTGAATCCTAGCTCTGCTACTCACCTGTATGAATGTGAACTTGGACAAGACATTCAGGTCTCTGCTTCTCTTGTTTCTCATCTATAAAATAAGGCAGTAGCACTAGATGACCTTGATGGTCCCTTCCACACCGAAATCTGTGATTCAATGCTTTTTCTTGTAACTTATAAGATGTTGTTGTTGTTCAATTATTTCAGTCGTGCCTGACTCTTCGTGACCCCATTTGGGGTTTTCTTGGCAAAGATACTTAAGAGGTTGGCCATTTCCTTCTCTAGCTCATATTACAGATGAGGAAACTGAGACAAACAGGGTTAAGTAACTTGCCCAGGGCCACATAGCTAGCAAGTGTTGGAAGCCAGATTTAAATTCGCGAAGATGAGTCTTCCACAATTTCATCACAGCTAATTTGGAAATGATAAACTTTTTCATAAAAACACATAACATTTGGTTAGTATTTTTTGTTTCAGTTCATAGCATTTATTATTTCTACCTCTACAGTATTTGATTCATGCTATTGACCAACAATGGCACAGTTTTGGGGGATTTTTTTGTTTGTTTGTTTTACAAAGCATTGTTACTTAACTTTAATCACATGTCCCATATGTTTGGAGTGATGACAGATTTTAACGTCCATGTGCCTACCCTACCCTCTACACTTTTACAAAACAGCATTTTCAAGACTCTTTTTCAACAAGGCATCTCTCAGGCACAAGTAAAGAATAACACATGATTTCTTGAGAGGCAGCACAACAGAGATAATTTTGTTTGATGGTCCTTTGGTTACTAATAAAATTGAGGCAATAGACAGGGGACTCACTTGTCATTGGTATTCATTCACAATCTTAGGGAAGGATCTAACATAGTGTGCAAGGTAAAAGGGAATCCCTAAAATGGAAGGCTCCTGTTGGTGGATGACATTGTGCTGGTCCATTACACCAAGTGTTGGAATATGGCAGAGACGCCTAAATGAGATACATAACACACAAAAGATCTTGGCCTATCTCTGCAGGAAAACAGGGGAAAGGATGAAGAACATCTATGTTATATGACGTGTATGCTATTGACTTGGACAGACAAGCCAGGGAGCATGATAAAAAGGTGGGCTGATCATGGAATGAGAAAAATGGGCAACCTGTGTTTGTAGTTACTTCCTGGGTAACCATGCAATGTCAAAAGAGCTGGAGAAAAGGTCCTAGGATGCTTGGTGGACTTCCTGAGGAAGACATGGACAAAAATCATAGAAAGGGACAAGCCAAAGGTGGGCTCTTATCCACACCACAGAAGGGGGTACCCACACTGATGAAAACAGAGATCATTTCAAGAAGACCCTAACCATAACAATAACATAGTCAAGACAAACAACTTTAAAAGACTTAAGGACTTTGTCTGATGCACTGACCATTCACAGTTCCAGAGGACTGATGGTGAATGCTACTCATCTCTTGCCAAAAGGTGATGGACTCAAGGTGCAGAATGAGACATACAATTTTGGGCATGGCCAATGAGAGAATGTATTTTCTTTTACTATGTATATTTATTATAAGGGCTATCTTTTCTTTTTTTCCTTGATTGGTGGGGGAGGAATTGTGGGAGGGGAAGAAAATAATTTTTTGTTAGTTGAAAAAGAAGGAAAGAAAAAAGAAGAAATAAGAAACTTTGATAGTACAGATTTTGTGAAACAGTTTAAAAAATTGCTGTAGACCACTGATTGGGAAACACTACCTGAGTGCACACACATGGAAATGACTTTCCAAAATTCTATTTGGCTTGAAAAAATTAGCCAGGTGTGGTGATGCCTGCCTGTAATCCTTGCTTCTGGGGACGCTGAGGCTGATGGATCACTTGAGCTTTGGAATACTGAGCTGCAGTGGGCTAAAGTTAAGTGGGTATTCACACTAAGTCTCACACAAGTATGGTGAATCCCCAAGAGTCGGAGCCATGAGGCCACCTAAGGAGGGGCATTAAATTGGCCCAGGTTAGAAATAAAGCAAGTCAAAACTTTTGTGCTAATTGGTAATGGCATTGGATTTGTGAATGGTCATTGTGCTTCTAGCTTAGCCAAGAAAGGAAGACTGGGAAGGGAAAAGAAGGAAAGAAAAGAAGAGGAGAAGAGAAAAAGTTTATCCTCTACACACCAATTACTGGGCCCACCCCATCTATTCATAGCTACTGTCTTCACCCTCCTCTTTCTGATCTCCACATCACTACCCAAAGAAGATAGAAGAGCACAGCTATCTGTATCACATGCTTACCTACAAAAACAGATTCCCAGAAAGAGCAAACTACCAGGGAATTGACAGTCTAGGAAGATAAATATTAATCTTCTTGTAGTCTTATTGATGGATTTCTATTAGGCCCCACTGATGTCTCTGCGGCCTTGGAACAGGGACAGGATGCTAAAACTAACAATGGCGTCTCCTCCTTATGGACTTCAGCACCGAGGTTCCTCCCTTCCCATCTATTTATTGACAAATTCCAGGGCTAGACTGACCAAAAGACTGAGCGGAGTGTGTTACAGTGTGGGGCACTGCCAATGGGGGCTGCTGCTTTGGCCCATGTTTCATTCTTGCAGCCTTTTACATCTTTTTTAGGAAGCAAAAAGTATGTTTCTTACATCCCAGTTAGCACATGAGTCATAGGGTTTGGAAAAGTTGACTTAAACAAGAGAGGATTTCTATAACCATTGCTCTGTTGAGTAAGAGAAACCTATGAGCTGTGAGATCTAATAGGAAGTGGGAATATGATGAGGAGTTTTGCTGTTGATGCTTTTAACCCTAACTCTATCTGGAATCCAAGGACCTCTCTATCCTTGAAAACAGGGATTGTTCACAGAGGCCAGTCAAGTAAAGTTAACTCACATTTCCAGAGAACTCTATGCTTTACAAATTGCTTTTTCTCATCACAATCCTCTGAGGGACAGGCACTACAGATGGTACCCCAATTTTATAAGTAAGGAAAATGAGACTTTATAGTGACATTTAGGGTCTCACAGGTAGTAAGGAAGCAGAACCAAGACTAAAAACCCATATCAGATCCATATATGCAGACTTAACTTCTCTCCTGAGCAACTTTCTCTCAACACCAGCCACCCATTGGATGTCCTGGAGGTGTTTCAGATTCAACAGAGCCAAAAAGAACCCTTTGTTCCCTAAAACTCATCTTCTTCCAGAGCCGCCTATTTCATTCTTTTTTTTTTTTTTTACCTCAGGCCTGGTTTTTAAATTTTTTTTCACATTTATTTTATTTTTAATTTATGGAATAAAACAAGCATTTCCATAATATTGTATAAGAAAAAAATGATTGCACATAAAACGGCAAATCGATTATGTACAACTTGCCATTCTTTTTAAATATATGATCAAGTTATCATGTAAATTTCTGTTTCTAAGTACACCACCATCCTTTAGGTTACCCAGGTTAGCAACCTCAGAGCCGCCCCTCCTGCCTCAAATAGCCTTGCTCCACATCTTTTTGCATCCCAACTCCTCTCTCTGCTCACATGCTGCTCTCCTTTCGGGCTCTTATCACTTCTCACCTGCACTATTGTCTTAGCCTTCTAATTGGTCTCCCTCCCTCCTTTAATCCAAACTTCATGTAGCTGTCAAACTGATTTTTTTATAAAGCACTATGTATTTATACGTATACATGACAGAATGCAAGCTCCTTAAGGGCAGAGACGACTTCATTTTTTCCCTGTCTCCCCAAGGTGTAGCACAGTTCTTGGTATATAATAATAAATTATTGACAAATTAATAAATGCTCGGTGACTGATTGATTGATATCGCTCCTGACTCCGAGTCTCGGGCTCTTTTTATGATAGCTTCCTCTCTGCTGCTTAGCTTCCTGGGCTGTGTCCAATTAGAGGTACACAGGCTGTTCATCTAAGTCAGATGACCACTTTGGGTAGAGCTCTCCCCATGAAGGGGACAGTCATTTATCAGTGGGAGCCTCCTTCATCCTTCTTTTTTCTGAGAGGTGCATTGCCACCTACACAATTCTTACAGCCCTATTCTGCTTTTTATCTGACCTGCAGGGTTCAGGGGTAAAAGTGATTCAGGCTCAGAGGCTCAGCACATTGCAGAACCAAAAGAACAGAAATCCAAAGAATATGGGGGCCATAATGGCAAAAGTTGTCATCATGACCACATTTCCATTAGATGAGATTTCCCATTGGCATCACCATGACCACATTCCTGTATTGGAAAAAGATTTCTCTGTTTATGTCCCAGACCCTTTAATTTCCAAACCACCTACGCTGGCCCATATCAGAGTGGTAGTAATAACACTATTCAACCCTGATAGATTAGGGTGTCCTAGATCATGAACTCAATAGTTCTGTGGAAAAAGTTAAAGCAAAGGTCTCGACCTATTGCACAGAACTACATTCTTTTTTCTAGGATTTTTGCTCAGTTAGGAAAGTTAGATGTTTGTTTCCAGGCTTGTAAATGATTCCTCTGCATATCTGTGGGCTTGTGCAATCTTCTTTATTTCTCCTCCCTCCGTAAGCCCACAGCCAAGGCCTGTCATGACAGCACTCAACTTGGAATGCTGAGCAATTTTTTCTATGAATTGTCCCTCAATGTGTAAACAGTTCTTGGAAAGAACATGAAATGCCTATTACAAATCCAAACCACATTGGAACTCTGAGATAAAGAAAGGCCTTTTTAATAACCCTTGGAAAAACAAAATTACAAATATTTTTGTAAAGAAATTTCTATCAGAAGTCTACACTTTTTTCTTCTAAACATTCATGGGCAGAGACAGAATGACACAATAGCTCATATATTATCTAGGATCACTGAGCAAGTTACGGACTCCTAGAATATTAAGGGTTAGGAGAGAGTCCAGGAGTCCTCCACCTAGTCTAGCCCTCTCAATTTTCAGATAAGGAAACTGAGGCCCCCAAAGTGGAAGAGACCTTTAGCTGTGTCATCTAGTTACTCATTGATCCAGCTGGGTCTCTATTTGCTAACTAATTATCTCAGTTTATAAACTGTGCAAGGCAAAAATTTTCACTGTGCTCTCACCTCATAAGTAGCACAAAAATGCTACTTAAGGTTAATATTCAAAGCAGGCATTAGAACAGAACAAGCCATGGCATGACTGGAGATGATATGGTATCTTCTCATTCTACCCTCTGATTTCTCCAACTTTAAATCACCACCGCTCTCCTATGCAAATCTTCTGCTCCAACCCAACTGACTTACTTCCACATCCCATCTCAGACACTTAAAACTTACGGCTGTGTGACACTGAATAAATCATTTTGACTCAGTTTCCTCATCTGTAAAATGAGGGGGTTGGATTTGATGATCACTGGAGTGATGATTCTATGAAACAGTGTCAATATAAAACCAAGGTTTCTTAGCTTCTAATAAATAACTTGATTTACCAGTAAGTGATTTTTTAAATTTACATATTATAGTCAATCAGCAAGTATTTATTAAGTGTTTAGCGTATGCTAAGCACTATGTTAAGCACCAGAGGAACAGATACAAGCAAAAAGAGAGTCAGCTTTTTCAATTTTCCTTCATTGGCTATACCTGCTCTTAAATTCCCTTCTTTTCCCCATCCCATCCAAAAAAAAAAATTACTTCTCACCAGGGGTACAGTCAAACAATAAACATTTATTAAGTATCTACCGTGTGCCAGGCACTATGCTAAGTATATTGTCCTTCTTTCTAGAAGAGGATCAATGATATCATGAAGGTGATTGGGTTTAAGTGAGGCAGGGCTTCAAAAGGTCATCAGCCTCACTCTCTCCTCCAGAGTCACGAAAGGCAAGTGGCAAGACAAAAGTCAAGATGTCCAGGAATGGCCCGGGGTGACCTAGGCTTTCCCAAAGTAAGGTCTTTCGAAGGTCTCACTTTGTAACCTTAAAGAACTATATAAACATATAGCAAGTATTAAAGCCTTTCACTTCTTGGCTGGAGCAGTGCCTTACTGTCTTAAATAGTTTCCCTGGCCTAGTCTCTCCACATCTCAGCCAACCTTCAAGATGCCAAAGAAATTTCAAAAAGCTTCCAATGCTCCTCATTACCTCCCCAATGAAATAAAAGCCTGATCCAGCCTAGCTTTCCAGCCCTATTTCATCATATCCCCTTTTACCTACTCTACACTCTGACAAACTGGACTACTTTCCTAGAGATAGAAAAAGAGGCAAAAGATAGACCCTGCCCTCAAGGAGCTTACAATCTAACAGGGGAGACTATAAGCAAACAAATATATACAAAGCAAGCTATATGCAGGATAAATAGGAAATAATTGAGAGGGAAGACACTGGAATTAAGAGGGGTTTGGGGGAAGGCTTCCAGTAGAAGGTGGGATTTTGCGTGGTGAGAAGCCAGGGAGGTCAGAGGGCAGCTAGATGGTGCAGTGGATAGACTGCCAGGTCTGGAATCAGGAAGACTTGAATTCAAATCTGGCCTCAGATACTTATGAGCTGTGAGACCCTGGGCAAGTCATTTAAAGCAGTTTGACTCAGTTTCCTCATCTATAAAGTGAGCTGAAGTAGGAAATGGCAAACCACTCCAGCATCTTTGCCAAGAAAACCCCAAATGGAGTCACAAAGCATCAGACATGACTGGAACGACTAAACAGCAGGGGAGGGGAGGGTCGGGGAGGGGAGGGAAGGCCACGAGTAGACCACAGCTTCCATATGAAGAATTATTTTAATAGACCAAGTATGTCATAGGTTCTCATATTATTTAAGCAACCATATGTTCTAAATAAATAAAATTGTATGTGCATCTTCTTACATAATTTTATAATTGCATGTTATAGATCAACCAACAAGCTTTTGTTGAAGACCTACTATGTGCTGGGTAATGTGCTAGGCTCTTGGGATGCAAAGACAAATGTGAAATAATCCATGTCCTTGAGGAGCTTATATTCTAATAAGGGGAAGTGTCAGGTACCCAGAAAAGCATATGCAACATAGATACTAGATAATGGGGGCAGGGGAGAGGTGAGAAGGCTGGCAGAATCCAGAAAGGTTTTATGTAACAGGTGTCAAGGTGAAGGACTGGATGGAGCTCTGTCCTTAGAATTGGGAATAGCTGGGTTCTAGTTATGCCTCCAACTTTCACTAGTTGTGACCCTGGACAAGTCACTTAGCCTCTCAACATCCCGAGTCGACTCTCTTAAGATCCTTTAGTTTCACACAAGCAAGATAGAGTTTCCATACCAGGAGTCCCCCATGCGGATATAATCACAAATCTGGACAAAGACTGTTTTTTGTCCTTAGGATGCAACAGAGAGTATGGCTGATGCTCTGAAAATCTTTACTTTTGCATTTCTCAACTTTGGAGTGTTTAAGTATGCAATTATAATGAAACACTGCCACAGCTTTTGGTTATAATGTGCTTTTGTGCTGTTTTTAAAATATTTTTCACATAATGCATACGAAGGATTAGAACAGAGAGAACAAACAGAAGCCGAACAGAATATTAATGCAATTTAAAATAATTTACGTTATAGCAAACTTTTTTATTTCAAATAATATTAAATTTCTTACATAGATTCAGGATTCTTAATTTGACTACCAATTTGTAAAGACATTTCCAAGTTCAAAGATTGTTCTGAAATTAAAGTCTTATTTCAAATGCTCGACTTAGTACCAAGGAAATATCTAATATTCCTTTGTGTTCTTTTTATTTATCCCTAAGAATAAAAAGTCTCTGAGCAAAACAATGGTCAGATAGCAATAATAATCCAAAGCATATGCAAATAATTTCAACACTGAAAGCAGAAGAGACTGATAATTGCAGTTATTTGGAAAGAAAAACCTTATTGGACTTTCCAAGGAATTAGATTGGCAACAAGCAATACTTGCTGGCAATGACCTTCCCAAAATGATTAGTGATCCAGGTAGCAAGCTAAGAATCTCAGAGACCAGTCCTGGATGCTTTTATTAATGGGATGTTGCTGATCTAGGTGAATGACATTGTAAACTTTAATGTTTTTGATTTTATATTTAACCAGATCAGAATAATTCCAATGTGATGACAAATCAATAAGGGATGGAAGGAAACATGGGTGTTCTTTTTACATCATTAACACAGCATTGATTTCTTCCTTTTATTTTAAACAAAAAATCATAGACTATAACTGGAGACCAGTCTTTATTATTTCAAATGGCAGAATGGCAAAGAGAGATTCATACCTATAGGGGACTGTTCTCAGAAAAAGCTGTTCTAGTTAGTTTGCAGACAGAGTTGGTTTGTATTTTATGTGTACCCTTTTATCTTTATCTGGTCCTTGTAGTCCTTCCCTCCAGTAATGGGGATGGGAGCCCATTCCTGGTTTCTCATCCCGTGAGACTCTTCTCCTTGTTTTCCAGCAGGGGGTTCAACTAAGACGCTGGGGCCCCTTCCTCTAGATCTTTGGACATTGCATGGAGACTATCCAGTGGGGCCTGTGGGCCATGATTTGGTTATCTTTGCTCTGGCTAGATGATTAGCCCATATTTTTACATTCAGGATATGTTTTTTCGATGACATCCTATCTGGTCTTTTTCCTGAGTAGTTTGTCCTTTGTAATATGTTGTAACCTATTCCTGCCCGACCATGGACGGCCTCTCCATTGCTGTTGGAGTCACTTACCAACTTTAATTCTTCAGAGACTATGCTAATCTACAATTTGTAGCCATGTGGTGCCAGTGGCAGAATAATGGAGCCTAAAAGATGGAATTGTGTTTCAGGAAGAAGTTTGGGGTCATTCAAACACAGTGTAATTAATTTCCCAAAGGCAATCCAAACTGGTCTCCTCCTCTTAGTCAATTTTGGAACCAATCCCAACATATTGACTTTGATTTGGCAATATTTATGAGGTTATCGTCAAGTTGTTCATTCATTTCTATTCAACAGAGATTACTGAGTATTTCTTATGTGTAAATCAGTATGCCAGGGATTTGGGGCCAGAAAAAGATCAAGAATGAGTCCCTGCTTTCAAAGACTCTATGACCTATTAATGGGGATAAAGAGTAGCACACAACTTAACTAGAAGGCAAGACAGGGTGTGACAAAGATAAGAAAGCTACAAAGAAAGTTCTAAGGTAGTTGGGGAAAGAGAGAGATAACATCTTGTTGGGGGAATGGCAGAAGACATCATCAGTCAGTCAGTCAACAAGTGTTTATTAAGGGCTTACTACATGCTAAGCATTGGGGATACAAAGAAAGCCTCCCCCCCAAAAAAGGGAGGGGGCTTATGTTGTCACAGGAGAGCACTTTAAAAGAAAAAAGATACATACAAAAAAGGAAGGTCTTCGGGGACTGGGAAAAGCCTCCTCCAAAAGGTGAGGTTGGAGGTGAGTTGAAGGAAGCCAGGCAAGCCTAGGAGAGGTGAGGAGGGAAACAATTTCAGGCATGGGTAGCATCGTAACAAATACAGATGGTAGAATGAGAATGTATTGTAGGTGTTGGTACAAACATGAACACCTGTGTGGAGATGAGAAAGCATGGAGCCAAAGGAACACTGGGTAATCTTACCTGGCCAGGACAGAGAGTATGTGTGGGAGATGAGTGGGAGACTGGCTTGCCAGATGGGTTAGTACCATCTTGTGGAGGTCTGGCTCTACTCAGGAGGCATTGGGAGGCTGTATAATGTGGGGGATAGTATTGGCCTTGACAGCAGCAAAATCTGCACTCAGATCTGCACTATTCTGACAAATAATGGCCACATGACCTTGGGCACCTTGATGTTCTCAGCAACCCTCTGTTACAGAGAATGTGTAGAGTTACATTGGTAGAGAAAATGTTCTCGCTCTCTATGAATGAATTCATAGGTCGGAGGAAGAAAGCATCTCCACCTCCTTGGAGCCCAGGAATTGGAGTTCACCTGCATGAAGAGAAGTGGCCTGAGCACCAGGAGATTTGGTTCTCATCTTAGACCTTGCCATTATCCACTTGTTTTGCAACAAGTGGTCAAGTAACTTAACCTCCCTGTCCTTGTTTTTCCATTTCTACAGATGAGAATAACAATATGGCTTCCTCATATTTTTCCTAGTGCACTATATATTTCCTTTGACCTGATTACACTCTACTTTGCATTACATTTATCTGTGCACATGCAAATCCCTCCTCAACCATTCAATAAACATTAAGCACCTGGTTTGTGCCAGGAACTGTGCTAAGTGTTGGGGATACAAAAAGAGATAAAAGACAGACCCTGCCCTCAAGCAACTTACAATCTAATAAGGTAAATAAGTATGTACAAAACAAGCCATATACAGATAAACAGGAAATAATCAACAGAGGGAAAACACTAGAATTAGTGTTAGAAAGGCTTCCTGTAGAAGGTGGGATTTTCGTTGGGACTTGAAGCCAGGGAGATCAGTAGTCCTAGAAGACTATAGATCCTTTGAAGGTAGGGGCTACTTTGTTTTTCATCTTGTTGCCTCTAATGTATAGCATCCTGCCTTGTATAAATAGTAGATACTTATCAAATGTTTATTATTGGAGTGAATTGTAAAGATGAACTTGGTACATCTATCAAGTGTTTCAAACTTATTATGCAAAGATGCTATTTAAATAGCCATTGTTGGAATGGATTACAATTATATAGGCCAAAGGTTCAAAGGATTCAGTTGATGCATATATATTGAAATACCTCCAAGTATTTGAAAAGTAGTCTGCAAGGTGCTGAAAAAGCAGGTCAGAAAAATAAAAGCAAGAGGTTCAAAAAGTCAGTAAGGAAATGCCCTGGCTCATGAAGCTTCCTTCAACTTAACCTGTCTCAGAGAGTTCCCAACTGGGTCCCAGAGCAATCCCCATTGAGGCCATGTTAAATCAGACTCTCCAGCCTGGTCTGAGCCATAACTTTCCAGCTATTCACTGCCTCAGGCCCATATTATCGCACAAGTCTCTCCCCCTAGTTCATTCTCAACTCAGATTATTTTTAAATTTGCATATATTTATGTTTATTCCATTTATATTTATGCTGTATATATTTATATATGTTTGTCTCTTTTATTAAAATTAAGCTCTAGATGAGTTGGGATTGTTTCATTCTTCATACTGGAATCCCCAGTGCCTAGCTCACTGCTCAGCACACAGGAGGCACTTAATGAATGCTTTATTGCTTTATTGGACTGGATTTTTTGAGGCTACAGTTTGTTGGTGGGGTTACCCTAAAGAAATTTACCTGGTGAATGGCAGATATGAATGGTGTGAGAGAGGGGGAGGACACTTCTCCAGGCATTTCAAGAGGAACTTATCTTCACTTTCCTCTCTTGCTTCTTTCCCCGTCTCCCCTTCAACCCCAAGATGGTTTTAAGTGGATGCCACATGACCTGGGCCATCTCTTCATCCTGGTCCCAAGACCCAAGACAGGGATGCAGGGAGAGAACTGGGTTCTTTTGCCTTCACAGGGAGTCTTCAGCGCACACAGACTGGTTGATGGAGAGAAGAGGGAAGCATCTCTAGGGCTTTGGGAAGCTTTATCAGGGTCTGGCCTAAAAAGCCCAACATCACTACCATCTCAGGGCTGATTGGCATGCTGTGTTCTGAGCTCTTCATGAGTGGTTTTGTATATGATCAACTTTGATAGACTTAGCTCTTCTCAGCAATGCAATGATTTAAGACAATTCCAAGGGACTCATCATAGAAAATGCTATGCACATCTAGAGAAAGAACTATGGAGTCTGAATGCAGATCGAAGCATACTATTTCCTTTTGCTGTTTGTTTTTTCTTTCTCATGGTTTTTCCCTTTTGTTCTTCTTTCACAACATGACTAATGTAGAAATATGTTTAATATGATTGTACACATATAGCCCATATCAGATTACATGCCACCTTGGGGAGGGAGGTAGGGAGGGAGGGAGAAAAAAATTTGGAACTCAAAACCTTGTAAAAGTGAATGTTGAAAACTATCTTTGCATGTAATTGGAAAAAAAATAAAATGCTATTAACTGGGGGGAAAAAGAAAATGAGGACAAGAGAAGAAAGCAAGATAAAAGCCCTGGTATCCCTGGTGTTATTCTTTCTGACTCAGTTTTCTCGGGCTGCAGGAGGAGGATCAACTCTCCATTCTAGTGCAAAGATATATTTCTAGGTCACAAAAGGCCTCCTTCTGACACCCACAACTCCCCCACTCCTCCATCTGCCAGTCAGTTAGTGATCTGGGATACCAGGTCCTTCCCAAGGACATGAACGGAGAATGAAAACTTGAGGCACAGGAGGGAGCAATGCCAGTTCTAGGGTCAAAGACCCTAGGGATAGGGGTGTCACAGAGGTAGAGGACAAAGTTCTAGGCCTTTAAGGAGAAAGTTCCCCATTTCTGGCTGAATGAACTTCACTGATTGACATTCTTCTGCAATGACTAAAGCATACTTGTGCATGCCCAGATCCAAGATGGAGGCATCCATGTGGGAGATGCCAAGGGCCTGCTATGTTCCTCTCCCATCTTCTCATCCTCCCTGAGACCTGCCTCTCTCAAAACGACACAGCTCTCTTGGCCTCCCTTTTTCAGCACTAGCTGCACATTCACTCATTAGTTGTAGGTGGAGGGGAGAGGGGAACAGACAGAATATTCCTTGCTTCTCGGTGCTTTCCCTCCATCACTATCACTTGGTAACCTCTTCTCCTTTGAGGTTCACTGAATCCATATTTACCAGCCAATCAAAATTCTGTCAGCTATTGGCTGATGACATCCAGGACACTCCTTTTCTCAGTGAGTCCAGTGCCTCACACAGTCTTTCTGACCTCTTCAACTCCTGCCCTTAAATGAGGGGACGTGTGTGTGTGTGTCTCTGTGTGTGTGTGTGTGTGTGTGTGTGTGTGTATGTATGGCACGTGTGCACGTGCGCCAGAGTATGGGCCTGAAGAGGTGAAGAATAGCCAAGAAGTTATGGTTCAAACCAGGCTGGGGAGTTAGATTTAATGATGCCTTAGGGGGGAGTGATCTGAGATCCAATTGGGAGCTCTTTGAGTTGACCCAGGGCACTTCCTTCTAATTCCTTGAACCTCTTACTTTTATTTTTCTGACTTGTTTTTTCAGCACCTTACAAACTACTTTTCAAATACTTAGAAGTATTTCAATATATATGCATTAAATGGATCCTTTGAACCTTTGGCCTATACGTAATCTGTTCCAAAACTGGCTATTTAAATAACATCTTTTCATAAAAAGTTTAATAGACATAGTAGCCAGTTCATCTTTATAATATTCTTAATATTCAGTTTAATAATAAAATTCAGTAAGTATATATACACACACATATGTACATACATACACACATACAAAGCAGGATGCCATGCATTAGAGACAAGATGAAAAATTGTTCCATGCCTTTTTTTTTTTTCTTTTAACTCCAGGACTTAGCACAGTGCCTGGCCTGTAGTAGGTGCTTAATAAATGTTTGTTGACTAACTTGATTGTGTACAATTGTACTTTATTAGTGCCCACTTTACCCACAGATTTTGTGCATATTTGTGAGAGAGTACATCCCAGATTTTAGAAGGATGGTTTGTACCAACTATTCTTACTCTGCTTTCTAAGTAAATCCCTTTCCTAAGAGCTAGAGTAGTCAGCTGGTTGGTTTTTGATGGCTGGGGCTCCAGAGCAACAGCATTAAAACTACGGCCCCTGAGGTTTATCCCTCTGAGTAATAATGGTGGTCCTGTCCCTTCAGGGACCCAACCTGTCAGTGGGCTGTGAGTTGGGAGAACAAATTCAGAGGAAATTCTGCATTTGTCTCCTTGATGCTTAGCACAGTGCCTGGCACCTAATAAATGCTTTTTCATTCATTCATTCACTCATGAAATTGCAAATAAAATTCAGGAAACCACTCCTACTGTGAAGGAGAATATCATCTGGATGGAGAAATAGAAACAATACAAATGAAAATATACAAGTGTCCGAGTAATAAAAATATAGAACTAATTATAGCAATACATAAGCACCATCTTGTTTCTGAAACAAATGGAAATGATAAGTCTCTGGCCAGGCTAATTGCTCATGGAAGAAAACTGAGCTGGGCAAATTGAATGGTTCTAGAATAATTTAATGAGACTAAGCAATGGGTAATTTTTAAAGTAAAAGTTTGTTTTTTGTTATAAAGGTGGTGATCTAATAAAGGAGGGATATGTTTGTCAACGAAGGGGGTATAAAAACAAGTTATTGATGAAAACAAACCATTGTTGGAATACACACAAAAAAGCCACCCAGGTATGAAATAGCCAGTTCCATATCATGAAATAATATGCAGAAGCTTTGCAGTTATACTTGAGATTCTGATGAATCAGTGATCCCTCCAATGATGCAGATTCCTCCTCAACGATTACTTCCCATTCACGCCTACTTACCATTTTGCAAACTGCTTGCCTCTGTCTTCCCGTAAATACGCCACAAGGCCTCTTTCTCAAAATCTTTTGCCATCATGTGGACAGTAACACGGCACACAAGCAGTCTATCCCTTGCCCTCACTATGTGACCAGGACCATTTTTTTTTCATTCACTCATAGATTAATAAAATGTTAGCACAAGACAGGATCTTTGAGATGATTTAATCCAATCCCCTCATTTTATATTTGAGAGTATCTGTATTGAGACAAGCTAAGGGGGTTGTCCATGGTCAGAAGGTGGGTTAATAGTAACCATGACTCAACCATTCATCTAACAAGCATTTGTTATTTCAGATGCATCCTGGCATAATGGACTGAACCCTGGACTTAGAGTCAGGATGACCTGGGTTTAAATCCTGCCTCAGATAAGCTGTGTGATCCCAGACAAGCCACTAAACCTCTCTCTACTCAAAGCAAATCTGTAAGACTCAGTTACAGAGAAGACGCTCATCTCTTTCACTATCCAATATGCCACACATTCATTACTCTTTGGGGTTAACCTGCACCTTTCCCTCAAAGCTGTGCATATTCATGTAAAAGTGAAATACTAGTTTAAATACCCAGCAGAAGACAGAGAAGTTAACATGCCAAAGGTGAGAGACAACAACATACCATCCATGCTAAGAAACCTGAAGAAGACAGATTTAAAAACAGCCCATATCTCTTACCTGCAGCAGAAAGAGGGTACATGATTAAATCAAAGGCATCACTGAGATGAGGTGAGTGTATCTAAGCAACAGTTTCAAGCCTCCAAGGGGAAGTGTTATGAGAAAGAAAGACCTCAACCTAGCTATTAAACATATATTCAGCAGCAAAGCTAAAGCAGGCCCCGAGGAATGGTTTACAGCATCTAACAAAACAAAATAAAATGTGTTAAAAGTCACAAAAGGATATTATGCAGCTCAAATTCCTTGAAGAGCACTCTTCTCCCTCCCAGGTGTCTTCCCAGACAAATCTCAGGTCCCTGTCTCTGCTCAGGACACCCTTCGCACCCCTTTCCATCTCCAGGCTGCCCTGTTCCACGAAGCATTCTCCTCCAGGAGCTCAAGTAAGTGCAAATATGCCGCCCGAACCACCTTCCCTGGTATCTAAACATTTCTGTTTATAGCTATGGCCTTCTAAGTGGCAATTAGTAGGAGAGGGGTTTATTTATTTGCCATCCACTTCCAGTCATGTTGTCAAACCCACTGGGGCTTGCTCTCCTCCTGTGATGCTCTAAGACCCTCATCTGTGGCTTCCTCTGTAACGTCTTATAATGATCCCAGTACAGCAGGGGTTCCGTCACCTTGTCATCATTCATACACAGACTTAGAGCACTATTTTGATGACCTGTTCTCTGCCTCATGCTCACTGCAGAATTCTACAGGCTGTGGCAAAAATCAGAAAATATTTCAGTGCAGAGTCAATGACGAGCGAAAATTGTCCCCTCGGTGCATCCCTGCAGTGCGAAAGCTAAACGGGCCACTTTGCTGAATTACTCAGAACAAAATATTTATTGCATCACAAACATATTTCCTGATTGTCAGGAAATGTAATAGAGCCAAGGCACCAATTGTTTGTTTTCTGCCGCAAGTACAGACTAAACTGAATGATTATTCAATAAGTTGTATGGGACAGAGGGGAACATTTTCAAAATTGTGAGAAGGTGCGTAATCAGGAGACATTAATGTCAGTGGGAATTATGGGGATAAGACATTTTCACTTTGCTACTGTAAAATACAAAAATAAAAAACATTGTTCCAAATGTATGATATCAATAACAACCCTATAGATGGTTCCCTTCATTTTTTTAAAACAAACATAGAGAAGTTGATCAACATTTTGGGCTGACACGCTCTCACCCCAGAAGAGGTCTTGTTATTCCAGCCAAGACTAACTAAAAAGGAAACAACAATAACAAAAACAAAGAAAAAAGAAGGATCTAAAAGTTCAGAAAAACAGTTTCATCATGGTTGTTAAATCTGGAGATGACATATAACTGGATGGGATAATTGGTACATAGGATCACAAAAATATGAACAACCTTGTGGTATTTCCACATGGCCAAAAGGAGTAGAGGAAAGTCTTTAGCATGTCAGTTGACTGGATTTCTTGAGAAGTATTTATGGGAAGACACGAAGAAGCATTGCATCAGGTAGTAAGACATGAATGGGCTATGATTTCCATTGTTAGAGGGCGTAGCCATGTCAGTAAGATCACAGATTTATCTAGGTATTTATGTAAATGTAAAATCTTAGATTTGGGTTCAGAAAATTGATGGCACTAATACAAAATGAGGGAAATATGGCCAGACATCAGTTCATGTGAAAAAAAAAAAGACTGAAGGGCTTTAATGGACTGCAAGCTCAATACTAGTCAACAGTGTGGCCTGGCAGCCAAAAAGAAGCTAATGGGATCTTGGAGGTACATTTGAGAAGCATAGTGGCTAGGACTAGGGAAGTGATAGTCAGGACTAGGAAAGTGACAGTCATGCTGAATTCTACTGTGGCCAGACTAAATCAGTGATATTATGCCAGTCCTTCATGGTATTTTAAAGGAAAGAAATAGATGAACCACATAACATCTTGAGGAGTCAGACCAGGGCAGTGAGAGGCTTAGAAACCATGACATACATGGATCCATTGGAGGAACCAGATGCGATAGCCTCAAGAAGAGAAGACTTAGAGGTAACATGATTGCTGTCCCCAAGTATCTGAAAAACCATTACAGGACAGGGTTTAGACAGGTTCCAAGGGCAGAATTAGGAATAAAGGTACAAGTTTCATGGAGGCAGACTTTAACTCAAGATAAGAGAACATTTAGAGCTGTCCAGCAGAAGGGGCTGCTTTGGAAGACAGTGAGTTTTCTCTTACTGAAGGTCTTCAAGTGGAGGCTGGACTGCCATTTGTTAGGGAAGTCATGGAGGGAATTACTATTCAGGTACAGTTTGGAGTAAATGAACTCTGAGTTTTCACGATTATAAGAATTCTAGTGCTGAGATTCAATGACTTTGTGATTCTCAAACTGAGGGTCACCAACAGGGTCTTGGATATAATACACAATGAAGTAAACAGTGGAGGAGACATACTATGAATTTATCTAATAACTGACAATCCTTCATTTTTCTTTGAACTAGATAGCTTTGACCACTGAACTAAAAATCACCATTTCCTAACTTTCTTTTCCCCGATCACCCCAAGCAATGGAATTTGAAGCTGATTCCATCTGTTCTTTATAATGGAAGTCACTGTTTCTTCCACTTCAATTCCCAAGGAGTTATAAAGAGATGGTGGTAGCCATCACACAGCAGAGGACGAGGTAATAAAACTGTGATCTACCTAAAAATAACAACTTATAGTCCTGAATATGGACAGCAGAGGGACATGAATTGATTTGGCTTTACCTTCCCAATTCTGGGACTGGCTGCAGCTCTTGGCTTATGAAAGAAGATCATAAAGCCAGCCTTTGCTCCTTCTGTGGTCTCATCCATTTACCCCTTACTTAACAGTGAACTTCCTCCACCCACCCTAAGCCCTTTCTGGCTTTCTGCTTGTTTCTCTCCATCGTGCAATGGGTTTTTTTGTTTGTGTGTTTCCATGACCACAGTGAGAGTTCAGAATAGACGGGGATTTTCTGATGAAAGGTGTTTTGGAAGTCCCCTCTTCTGACCTGAAGTGGGGCCTGTGGACAGAAATACTACTAGATCGAGAGCTAGGAGGGACTCTGAGGATGTCCAATCCAACCCTCTCATTTATAGATGAGAACACCAAGGCCCAGAGAAGTTGTGATTTGCTCAAGGCCATACAGGAAGAACCAGAATTTGAACCCAGATCCTCTGATGCCAAATTCATGGCTTTTTCAAGAGATCTCGAGAAAGGCCCCCAGCATGTTCGTTGGATTTCTTGAAGATTTAATAAGGGACCAAAATGGTGAGTCTCAAATTTGCTCCAATACTTTCATTTCTCCCATAACCTGTGTCTACACTACAAAACCCAATTTGCTCCCAGATAAATGAAACTGACCATTTCCTGACCTAGAAAACCCCTATTACCATAAATCAGGCATCTTTTGTCCATCATAATAGTGAAAGAGAACACAATAACGAATATTGGGTAAAACTGTTGGTGAGATACTGACTTTGAAATGAATTTAAAACTATTCAGGAGAAAATCAAGCAAGCAATTTTTAAACGCCTACTACGTGCCATACACGTCTCTAAACACTGTAGATTCAAAGACAAAATGGTTCCAACCCTGAAGGAACTTACATTCTAAGGGGCAGAGACAATATGTACCTATATAGATATATAAATTATACACCTATAGGTTATACCAAACGCATATAACTCAGGTACAAGTTCACCTTGGAGGGGAAAGTACTACTGGCAGAGGGATCAAGGAAGGCCTCACGAAAAATGAAGCACTTGAGTTGAATCGTCAAGCAAACCAGAGATTCTAAGAGGAAGGAGGGCATGCCAGACATGGGGGACAGCCCATGCAAGGGCACGGAGGTGGGTGATGGAGGGTCATGTGTGAGTTACGAGTGGGCCTGTACGGCTGGACCATAGAGAGAATGGAGGGGAGTAATGTGAAAGAAGGCCAGAAAGCTAGGATAGGGCAAAGTGATGGAGATGCCATATAATGAGAAGCCATCTTGGCCTTCCCTGAGCACAGGATTATAAAATATAGTGTTGAAGAGGACTTTGGCAGTCATCTGGTCCAACTGTGGTATGGAAAATGCACGGGTGGGAATTGGTTTTGCTTGACAACCCACGTTTGTAACAGGATTCTGCTTTTCTTGTTTTCTCAATGTGAGCAGGGAGTGGGAGGGAGAAAAGGTGGATTTTCATTTGGAAAATTAAAAAAAAAAACCAGGGCATCAGACTTGAATTCAGGAGTTGTTTTGACCACTTCCCATCTCCATTTATTGAGATTCTACCCAATTGTCTCTATAAATGGCACCTTCTCTTTCACCCTCGTCAAAATTAATAACTTGTATCTATGGAGCACTTTCAGGTTTGAAAAGGGATTTATACATACTGTACCATTTCAGTCAACAACACTGTGAAGTAGGTACTAAGGGTTTTATTATCCCCAACTTCAGATGAAGAAACTGAGACTCATGGAGGTAGTGCTGGAGATGTCGCTCAAACCCAGTCTTCGTTGTTACTGTCAGGTCGTTTCAGTCACCTCCAACTCTCTGTGACCTCATTCAGGAGTTTTTTGGGCAAGGATGCTGAATGGTTTGCACGTTCTTCTCCAGCTCATTTTACAGATGAGGAAACTGAAGCAAATAGAGTTAAATAACTTGTCCAGGGTCGCATAATTAGTAAGTGTCTGATGCCAGATTTGAACACATGTCCTCCTAACTCCAGAGCTGGCACTTCATCCACTGCACCACCTAAATGCCCCTATTGCCCAGGTCTAGCCCAACTGAAAATTCACTGCACTATCATGTTCCTTCTCCAATAATCAAGATAATTTTCCTCTTTGTTTTTTTCTTTCTTTCCTTTCTTTCTTTTTTCTCTTTCTTTCCCTTTCTCCCCTAAGCACACTATTCAAATTTCTTTCCATTTTTTCTCTCGTCTCTCTTCCTCACTTCTTTTCACCTCCTCTCTTTCCTTCTCTTCTTTTATTCTCCCGCCCTGACCTCCTCTTTCTCTCTCCTCTTTTTCCCCTTCCCCACCCCCTTCTCTTTCCCTCTTTCCCTCCCCTTTCTTTGTATTCACTGTATGCATTCATAATATTCTATTCTGTATTATAGTTATTTACACAAAGGTCTTATCATATCTCTTAAATTAAAAAATTCCTTGAAGGCACAAACCATGTCTTTTTTTCATCTTTATATTTCCCCCAGTGCCTAGGATATATTGTATGAAATATTAGGTGTCTGATAAAATGTTTGTTGTTGAATGGATGGATGGATAAATGGAATCTCCTTATTTCATTAAAAGTCTCCTGTGACTTTTCGCTGACCTACAGATAAGAGAGAAGATTCTCTTCTGTTTGTTGAGGAGTTCTATCAGCCTGTCCCGGAGTCAAATGGGTGCAATGACTGGAGCGCTAGATTTACTCAGGAAGGAGACCTGGGTTTGGATGCCCGTTTTGTAACTCGGCAACATCGTGCTCTTTGTCTGAATCTTTTGCTTTTTCACTCCTTTCCAGCTTCACCAATTGGATGACTACTTTAAGGTTTCCAGACTTATTAATAACTCATATTAATATACTATAACTTAACACTAATAATTCATACTACTAACTCATATTGGGAAGCCGCATCAGAGGCACTGTTAATATGCGCCAATCTCCTTTTATTTTAAGGGTGACAAAATACTTTTCTCACTGCAATCCCATACAAGAGATATTATTACACCCATTTTCCAGATGAGAAAACTGCCCAGAGTCGTACAGTTGAGAAATGTTGGAGCAGAGATTTACACACAGAACTCTCCTGTTTCTAGATTTAGGTTGTTTCCATTTTACCCCTCTCTCTCACATATTTTCTACCTCTTCTTTTCCTCACCAGATCTACTTCTTTATTTAAAGGATTCTTTGATTTTACTCCCTACACAAAGCCTTTTGGGATTCTTTGGGAATGAGGGGATATTCATTTCTTTCTATTTCCTACTCTTCACCTTTCTCCACATTTTGCTTCTCATTCTCAACCATAAAATATTTACTAGGACCTACATGTGACAAAGTTCCAGGCTCGAATTTCCAAGTGCGGACAGGGCAACTCTTCTTGAACAATGGTCTCCCAAGCAGAGGGGAGGGGGGCATTCAGCCCAGAGGGTGAGAAAGATCATGCATCAGGGCATGTGAAACGAACAGGAGAAATGAGGAGAAGCATGCCTGGCCAGCATGCTTGCTGCTGACATTGCCTCACCTGCTCTCCTCCCTGCCAGCACCTAGGGCAGGTTATGTTGGACAGTTAGTTAAGGGGGCCCTTCCCCTGGCAGGCAGGTAGGCAGGTGAGCAGGTGGCCAGCCTCAGCCCCTTCACCCTGCCTACACCCAGTGTGGACTGTGCTGTGGAGACAGCAGCAGGGTGTTCCTCTCCTAGAGGCAGGCAGGTGGCCAAGTAGTCTTTCCCCACCCCCTTCTCTCCTCACCTCTCCTGCATTACCAGTTCCTATCTCTTAGGTCAGCTGACCTGGGCTCCACATCATGCCTGCACTCCCCAGAGGGCCCAGGCTATAAGGAAGACAGGCCGACTGCTCCTCTGAAAGCAGGGACTCTATTAGGGTCTCTCCCTGGGGTGTGAGGAAGCGTACTGCATGTATGCTCCACAATGGGTGGGGAGAGGACACACCACGTGGATGATGGATCACAGGTTGGGTGTGAGGAAGAGAGCTTTCCATGGGCTCAGGAGGCCAGGCTGACCCAGGACAGAGGAGATGCTTCCCAAGAACATAAACTCCATGCCGTCCACCTGGCCTCCTCTCTCCTACCCCCAGGTAAGGAAGGAGAATCACGTTAGACCCAAGAACTATAGTCAAGAAGGCCCCAAAGTAGAATGTGAGGCTGAGCTGAGGGTCTGTGGAGCCCAGAAGGCCAAAGAGCTGCTAAATCAGGGGCCCAAAGGGTCCCCTGGCACAAAATGAGAACCCTTGTGTCCTGGACCCCTTCAGCTGTCCAGTGAAGCCCCAGAAGGTTCTAAATGCATAAAATGAAATACACAGGATCACACATACCCATTATATTGAAATAATTATCCATCTTTCTGCCTATCTATCTATTTTAAAAGTTCATAGACCTCAAGTTAAGACCCCCTGGACTAGATGAATATTGAATCCACTGAAGATAACAGTGAGAGAAAAGAGAGAAAGAATGTGGATTGGGTGTTACCTGCAGCATCCTTGCCACCATCAGCACCAACCAACCGTGACCAGCAAGCTGGAGAAGCCCAAGAGTATCAGAATGGCATTTCTCTCCACAGCAGTGACCCTGCTTCCAGTCCCCTCCTCACAGCCACCATCCAGGGGAGCAAGCCTCAAGAAGTGACCTAGTACCTCACTCTTCATTTGCTCCCACCTTCTCAGCATAGCTACTGAAGACCCAGAAAAAAAGGTCTTGCCAGCAAAGTCTTTGGCACAGTCAGATGGCTCAATGTCAGAAAAAAGATCATATTTTATCAACGGAAATGCTACTATAGAGGATGCCTTGTCTCAACACCCTGAGGACTACTGGACCTTTCCAACAGCCCTACAGTCAAACCATCCTATATATATCATCTTCATTAGAATGGGAGTTCCTGGTGAGCAGGGACCTTTTTTGTCTATATTCCCAGCACTTAGCATAGTACTTGCCCATAGTAGATGTTTAATGAATGCTTTTTTCCTTTCTTTCTTCCTTCCTTCCTTTCTCTCCTCCCTTTTTCCTTTCTTCCTTTCCTTCCATCCTTCTTTCCTTTCCTTCCTTCCTTTTTCCTCCCTCCCTCCCTCCCTTCCTTCCTTCCTTCCTTCTTAAATAATTTGTTTTATAATCATGGTAGAATAAATTTTCAATTAGGCACATGAAAATTTGTCGGCAAAATGTTTTTCTTTCCTGTTCAGTGCCTACATTTTCAAAATAACTTTTGTAGTACTAAGTTTTGGAGTACTGTTTATAACACAGTAGCTTCACAAAGCCAAGAAAAACTCTGCCGGAGTATAGTTTGGCTGTGGGTACCCAGCACTTGGCCCTTCTAGTCTCCCAGAAGAAACTCCCTCTGCATCATACAAGTAGCTTTGGGAACTTGTTTGACAAACAATGCATTTATGGGGGCACCAAAAGGGTATGGGCTGTTTGTTCTGTGACATGTGATGTAAGTTAACTCAGACACCAATTTCCAAGGTCAGGCAAGGACTGGACAATCAGGAATTAGGAAGTAGCCTACTTTTCCATGAAATCAAGAATGTTGACTTGAGAAATGGGCTAGAAATGGGTTTTCAACAAAGCAGTATGTTGGTATTCTCTTATACCAGGGCCTCTCTTAAGAGCCAGATTCCTATAAAGCTGCCTGTTATTAAATGGAAGAAATAGGTTATTTTCCCCAGAATATTATAATAAATTGCCTTGTAAGTGGACCTGCATCCCAGAGTGAAAGCACAGGTTAACACTAGTCAATCTATTGTATGACAATGTGACTTTGGTCAGTTTACTCATAGTGACATGCTACTGGTATTCATAGCTGCCCAAATACCCAGAGTGACTTCAGTTGAATAGTAGAAAATATCTATCTGTATGTCCTGTAAAATTTCATTCCCAGTGGCAGTGAACAATTAGTCAATCAATAAGCATCTATGAAGTACCTACTGTGTGATGAGCACAGTAATAACAAGAATAATCACATTTCCCATTTATTAATAAAGTATTTGTTAATTATATGACACATGTCATTTTTACCAATTTAGAAAAAGAAAGGAACAAATTCTTGTTGTAGCTCTGTGAAGAAGGCTGGTGTTAGTTAATTCGATGTGTCTATCAATAAGGAAACTGCTGTGATAGCTGAAACATCCTATCAAGAGTCCATTGGAAAAGATGAGTTTTTGGCCTAGAGTCTTGGGCTCTACCAACTCATGGCCCATCACTCCAAGGAGCTAGATCCTTGCCTGATCTATTGAAATCCTTCACAGGTCCCTTCTAACTGGATTCCTTTTCCAAGTTCTCTATAAACTGCGTGGCTTAGTTCACAGGAGAACAGATTAGAGCTAGGAGGAGATTTAGAGATTATCTGACCCAAACTTTTGGTTTTATAGGTGAAGAAACTCAAAGCAAAAGACCTTTGGTGATTGGCACAGGGTCAAACAGCAAAGTCGGGATTTTAGTACAAGTATCACTATCTTGTGTTTATAGGTGAGGAACAGATTCAGAAAGATGCGTCCCATGCACACAGACAGTCAGCGTCAGAGGTGAGATTTGAAGCCCAGTCCAGCATTACAACTGTTAACATCATACTGCCTCAACTGACCCTGAAGAATTTCCTACATCACAGAATCTTGAAAGGACTACCTGTAGCTCTCTGACCGAGCCATGCCCTTTACCACCCGTGGAACAAGTGGTCCTTCACCGTGTGCATGGAGACCTCCACTGAAGGTGGAGGAAATCATGACCTTTCAGGGATGCCTATTCCAATACTAGACAGCACTAATTGCTAGGAAGCTTTTCCTTCCAGTGAGCCTCTCTTAAGGAGTTTGGCAATTAAAGAAAAGAAAAATGTAAAATGATAGTGTGAGGAATGACAAGATCAAAGGGGAATGAGCATGATTTTGGCAACAGAAATAATAGATAAGGAGAGATTAAAGATTGGAGGGGGAAGGAGAGAGAGAAAAAGAGAGGCAGAGAGGAAAAGAGAGACAGAAAAAATGAGAAAAAGAAAGAGAGAGGAGAGAGAAGAAAAGAGAAGAAAAACCAGAGAGAGAAGGGGGGGGAAGAGCCTCAGCACAGATTCACAATTAAGTCAAGGGCTCTCTGTTCAGAGGAACCTTCTTTGTCCCCCTCCATAGTGAGGCCCACTCATGTACAGCAGATGCCCAGAATGCAGTAAAAAGCAGCTTATCTTTACATGGAGACAAAATCCATCACAAAAATACATACAGCAAATACACAAGATTTACTGAGGGTAGAGGGTAAGAGATGCTAGTTTGCCAGGCATTATTGGGGCAAGGGAGGGGGAATTGCAGAAGGGATAAATTCACCAGGATCCAGTAGCAAATTCTGCCCATGAAGATCACTCCTTGAGTAGATCTGTATACAAGACAAGACTGCTGATGATTATATTCAGTTTGAGGTACCATCATCCTACCCAATTGACTGCTGGTTCTATGCACAGGTACTGACATCAACTCGTGCGATCCACGCACAAGAAAACCCCTCGGGCTCCAAAGTTCCTGGGTTTTCTCTATGCTCACATGGCTTGTGCCTCCCACAATCCTTCAATCCCTTTTTCCAGATGGGGAAAAATATATTTCCCATCAGTCCCCTTGCCAATCAAGGGCTACACAAAAATAATAATGTCCAGACCATCCTGTCTCATGGAGTCATTTGTAAGGAAAAATTTTTGGTAAACTTTAAAAAATATTTAAATGTGTCACATCATTGTTATGCAAAGATAATATATTCTAGTTAAGCTACAGTACTCAACCTTTCAAAGAGAAATAGCAGCATAAAGGAACCCTTAATATACAATGGGCCTGGCTCTCTGCCATACATGGCAGCAAGTCAAATATCATATACTTGTAAACCCAAAGAGAAACCTCGTACAAGTTTCTGGGATAGAGGGCAGGCATAGGGAATAACAGAAAATTTAACCCTTCCCAGTATATATGTACTGTAGCACACTGTGCTGCACGGATGTGTCCACATAAATGTGAAGCCTCGTTTGGGGGAAATGACCTCAGGGAGGAGAATGTTGGAAGAGGACAACTGAAAGGTTTCAGTGGCTTCCCTCCCCCAACCTCTTCCCCAGTCAGCACTAAACAAACATCTGTCTTTGGCTGTCAGACAAATAGGGGAGTAGGTCCCAATTCATTCCAGTACATCCTCTCTGCTGATTATTTCCATTGTATCCTGTCTATAGTTTGTTTGTACATAGCTGTTTGCATACTGTGTCCACCATTAGACTGTGAGCTCCTTGAAGGCAGGGACTGTCTTTTACCTTTCTTTGTATCCCCGGAGCTTAGCACAGTGCCTGGTGCATAGTAAGTGCGCCATCAAAGTTAAACCTTATTGTTGTTGTTTTGAGTAGTAGTAGCATAACCTTAGTTACCTATCTCTGGGTCTCAATGTTAGACCAAAGGTTTCCAACCACTGCCTACCTTAATTTGCCCTCCCTTTTATCATTCTCTCCCTCTCCCCTTTCTCCAATCCCCTTCCTCTATTTCCTGATTGGGTAAGTTACATTTTTATATACAGCTGCATATGTGTATATATTTTTCCCTCTCTGAACCAATTCCAATGAGTGAGATTCAAGCACTGCCCACCCCTACATTCCCCCCCCATTGTAAAAGCTCTTCCTTGTGCACCTCTATCATGTGAGAATTTTTTCTCATTCTACCTCTCCCTTCCCCCTTCTCCCAGTGCATCCCTCTTTCTCACCCCTTCATTTTTTTTTGGAGATCACTCCTACATAATCAACTCTCACCCATGTCCTCTGTCTATATAAACTCCTTTGTGGTCCTAATAAAGATAAAATTCTTAGGACTTACATGTATTATCTTCCCATATGGAATGTAAAGTTTAGCTTTACTGAGTCTTTTTGATTAGTATTTCGTGTTTACCTTTTTAGGCTTCTTTTGCGTCTTCTGTTTGAATGTCATGTTTTCTATTCAGCTCTGGTCTTTTCATCAGGAATGTTTAAAAGTCCTCTATTGCATTAAATATCCATTTTTTCCCCCTGAAGGATTATCCTCAGTTTTGCTGGGTAGGTTATCCTCGGTTGTAATCCTAGGTCCTTTGCCTTCTGGAAGATCGTATTCCAAGCCTCTGCTCCTTTAACATGGAAGCCACTAAATCTTGCATGATCCTGACTGTGGCTCTATCATATTTGAATACTTATCCCTAGCTATTTGAAGTATTTTCTCTTTGACCTGGGAGCCCCGGAATTTGGCTATAATATTCCTGGGAGTTTTCATTTTGGGATCTGTTTGAGGAGGTGATTGGTGGATTCTTTTAATTTCTCTTTTACTCTCTGAATCTAAAATATCAGGGCAGTTTTCCTTGATAATTTCTTAAAATATGATGTCTAGGCTTTTTCCTTGATCATGGCTTTTAGGTAGTTCAATAATTTTAGTTCAATAACCTGATCTCAATCTATTTTTAGCTCAGTTGTTTTTCTGAAGAGATATTTCATATTTTCTTCTTTTTTTTCAGTCTTTTGACTTTATTTTATTGTTTCTTGGTGTCTCATGGAGTCATTAGCTTCCACTTGCCCAATTCTAATTTTTAAGGAATTATTTTCTTCAGTGAGATTTTGTGCCTCCTCTTTCATTTGGCCAACTTTGCTTTTTTAAGGAGTTCTTTTCTTCAGCAGATTTTTGTGCCTCTTTTACCACTTGGCTAATTCGTTTTTTTAAGGCATTATTTTCTTCAGTATTTTTTGTGCCTCTTTTACTAACCTGTTGATTTTCTTTTATAATTTTCTTGTATCACTTCTTTCTCCAATTTTTCATCTATCACTCATT
Source organism: Vombatus ursinus (assembly GCF_900497805.2). Classification (NCBI taxonomy): domain Eukaryota; kingdom Metazoa; phylum Chordata; class Mammalia; order Diprotodontia; family Vombatidae; genus Vombatus; species Vombatus ursinus. The sequence continues at coordinate 45,990,570 of NW_020954577.1, read as the reverse complement.
TTTTCTTTAACTCTTCAAGGAATTCTTGTTGGGTTTGGATCCAATTAGCATTTTTCTTCTAGACTTTTTTTTTTGTACCTGTTTTCACATTGTTGTCTTCTGAGTGTACGTCTTGGTCTTCACCGCCACATAGTAGCTTTTTGTTGTCAGATTCATTTTTTGCTGTTTGCTCATTTTTCCAGACTGCTTCTTGACTTTGAACTTTATGTCAAAGTTGGGTTCTGCAGGAAAACATTGTATACACATAACAGCAAAATTGTGAGATCAAGACCTATGACAGATGTAGCTCTTCTCAACAATACAATAATCCAAGACAATTTCAAAAGATTTCTGATGAAAAATGCTATCCACATCCAGAGAAAGAACTATGGAGTCTGAATGCAGATCAAAGCATACTATTTTCACTTTTTTGGTTGTTTTTTCTTTCTCATGGTTTTCCCTTTTGTCCTGATTCTTCTTTCACAATATGACTGATGTGGGAATATGTTTAATGTGATTGTACATGTATAACCTATATCAGATTGCTTGCTGTCTTGGAGAGGGGGGAGGGAGGAAGAAAAATTTGGAATTCAAAATCTTACAAAAATAAATGTTGAAAACTATATATATAATTGGGGAAAAAATGCTATTAAGAGAAAAAAAATGGGTTCTGCTCACCTGGGAGCGTTGGAGGCACTGTCCCAAACTTCAGGCTTTTTGTGCTGCTGTTTCAGAGTTAGTTCTGGGAGTCTGCTTCCAAGGTGGTATGATCCGGGCAGAGGTACGGTCACTGCTCTCCTGGGCGGTGCTCTGGTCTTTACCCAGGAAGGGCCTCTGCTCCCCTGCAGCCAACAAGCACTAGCCCTCCTCTTAGCATTGGCAGTGTGACCGGGCCACTGCTCCTTTATGACTGACCACAAGCACTCCTCTCTGTCCTGCAACTGTGGCCCACAACTGCATACAGGCAATGGAGCTGCCAATCAGCCCCAGATGTCCCCAGTGCCAGCAAATAGTCTCCTGTAATCTCTTTCTGACCAGTTGTCTGACACCCTTCCCATCTCTGGGCTGAGAGCTCCTGAAGCTGCTGCTGCAGCAGCCTCTGCTGCCTCTACCACTTGGGTGGGCTCCAGAAAGGCCTCAAACCATGTCACAGACTTTTCTTACTGACCTCTTCAGTTTCCTTGAGCCAGAAAAAAAGTCTCACTCCAACCTTTTGTTGGCTCTCTGCTCCAAAATCTGATTTGAAGCATTATTTTAAAGTGTTTGGAGGGGAATGTTGAGAGTTCAGCTGGGGGTGACTGCCCTCAATCTGCCACCTTTGCTCCACCCATCCTGGACTTTCTTTTATTGGGACAGTACTTGACACAGAGTAGGCACTTCATAAATCAGGTTGTTGATTGTATCATACATATGGCAAGTAGTCATCTAGTTATTGTTTGACAACTTGCAGAGACAGGGAACTCACTACCTACCAAATCAGCCCATTTCACTTTTGGACAATTCTTAATGTTAATTGAAGTTTCTGACATTGAGTCAAAACACAGTCTTACATTTATTCTAATTGCATTTTATCCTTTTAGTTTTGCCCCCATTTTTACAACTTGGCAGGATTTAGGATCATTTTACTGAAGGTGGTTGCCCTATGGGCCATTTGAAATTCTTTTGATTAGCAAGCTACCTTTTTTGAAATATCCCCAGGACTAAATGTACAGAGTGAGACCCATTTCTGGACATGGAAAATGTGGAAATGTGTATTGCTCAACTAAGCATATGTTACAAAGGTTTTGTTGTTTTTGTTTTTTCCATGATGAGGCGGTTGGTAGGAGGTGGGAAGGAGAAAATGCCTGATAAATGACCAAAAAAAATTGGCCTAGGAGGGTTATTGCTTTTTAGGTCCTTGGCTCCTAGCCAGAGTCTCCCCACTTCCTAACTTCCCTATAACTGGAAGGTACCGCCCTCCTCCCAGTCACTACAATTGAAACAGAGGCGTCCTCCTTGACTACCCTCTCTCAATCCCATATTCAATCAGCTGCCGAGTACTGCCATTTTTGCCTTTAGAATATTTCATATGCGCCCCCTCCTGTCTGGGGCTGGCCCTTATCACGTCACACCTGGACAATGGCAAAGCTGCTGGTGGTCCGTCTCCCTCAAATCTTTTTCCCACTCCAGTCCATCCTTCCCTCAACTGTAAAACTGATCTTCCTAAAGCACAAAGTCATCCCCATCTATATTCAGTCGACTACATTGGCTTCCTATTATCTCTAGTATCAAATATAAAACCCTCTATTTAGCTTTTAAAAACCATCTGTAACCTGACTCATTTTCACCTTTCCAATCTTTTAAGACCTTACATACCCCGTGTACTTTGCCATCCAGTGACACTGGCCTCCTTGCTAGTGCTCTCATCAGACACTCCAGCTCCTGATTTCGGGCATTTTCACTAGATATCCCCCATGCCTAGAATCCTCTCCTTCTTCATTATGCCTCCCAGCTTCCCTTAAGTCCCTTCCCTGATCCCCCTTAAATGCTAGGACCTTTTGAGTCATTTGTATGTTGTCCCACCTGTAAGCTCTGCGAGAGCAGGAACTGTCTTTGGTCTTTCTTTGTATCTCTAGCACTTAGTAGGGTGTCTGCCTCACACCCAGTAGTTGCTTAACAAGTGGTTGTTGACTGCTTGAATTAGAGGAGACGGCACAGTGCTGGAGAAGGTCAGGATGTGGCTTCCAGTCCTGGCTTTGCCACAGTGCAACATGGGATAAGTCACTTATCTACTCTGGGACCCAATATTCTCATCTTTAAAATGAGGGAAGTGACCTCAAAAGTCTGTAAATATATTAAACTAAATTTATTTAGAACACCATAGTTGTGGTATATAGTCAGGGAGATTTTGCTGCTTTATGTTTCCTCACAAGGTAGCACAGCACGATATTTTATTTGTGCAAAGTGTTTGCTCAGGACTGTTTTGTGATCAAGGAAGAAAGGATGGACAGCAAGAAGTTGGTTCCTTCCTGGTCTGTTCCAATTTCTCAGGAATCAACCTGTGTAACTCGATTTAAGAGCATCTGAGTCATCATAGGAGATAGAAATCATAATCATCAAGATAATGGTGTCAGTCACTCACTAACAAGGACTCACAGATCAGTGACCTCTTCCTCACAAGACACTGCCTCACCTCTGACATGTCCATTACAGAGGAATGCTGGCTAAACCACAGCCCACTCCTCCCCTATACACCCACAGACCTCCAGGCTGTCTGACACACCACTCAGATTATGGGCAGTGCTTCTTCCTCACTCTCTCACACTAGTCCTGCCCAGTACTCTATACTCTTATGCCTTTTAAAAAATGTTTGCCCTTTGTGGACTGGCAAAGTTCTAGTCCTTTCCTCCCCTAACTTGCAACAGAAAAGCTGGATAGAATTTACAGGGTCACAGATTTAGAAGTGAAAGACTAGAGGTCATGTGGTCCAACCCCTTTGTTTTATAGGTGGGGAAACTGAAGATCAGTGAAGTTATGTGACTTACCCAGTATCTCACAGATGTTAAGTAGAAGGGCCAGGATGTGAACCAGATTACTGCTAGTGTTGAGGTTTAGAGGTGCTGGGACCCCAAAATCACATCATGTGGGTCCTGCCCAAATGAATTCAACCCAAGCCTTCCTTCAGCCAAGGACAAGGCTTACTATTAGAACAGAAGTGGGTGAGATTTAAAGAATCTGCCATATTGGCCAGACTCTTAAGGGAGTTAAGCACTGGTATGGCTAATGCAAGCAGGCTAGATCTTAAGAATCTGAGCACCTTAACAGAGGCCAGATGGACCTTATATACAAAAGGACTGTGGGAGGGATCTAGGAGTGGCCAAGTAGTCTTTAGGACTGTGAGGTAACAGAAGTCAGGGACTTGCATCACTTAGCCAAGGGAGAATACAGCCTAGATAGGATTAAGGGTAGGAAGTGGCCCAGAGCCATAGAGACTTTAAGACAATGGAGGGCTAGGTTAAGGATAACAGAGAATTATGAGATGGGGCATAGGCCCTAATGAAAGGCCTGTTGATGGGATTATAGCCTCAGGTAACCGTCAGAGATTTGGCCACTGGGGAAAAGTCCAGGGCTTTCTTTTCGGAGTACAGATCTCAAAGACATGGTCTTTTCCCTTTAGGGGTTCAGATCCCATCCTCATCACTAGAAGTCACAGGGCAGCACTAATGTCACAAAGAGGCAAATTTAGATTTCATTTAAGGAAGAAGTTCTTGGCACTCACTGTACAGAAGTGGAAATGAGCAGCCCCAGGAGGTAGTGGTCCCCCCTTACTGAAGGTCCTCATGGCGGGCTACTTGTTCAATTTATCAGAGGGGAGAGAGGTAGTGGGGCAGAGCTCCAAGGAGCTGGTCCCTGATGGACAAAGATTTGGGTTTAATTGTGCTTCATTCAGGCAGAGTAGGTGCTTCCCCAGGCTGGTGGAATCACAAGTCCAGGAAAAAAAAGGAGGGGAGTCCTGGGTTGGACCGTGCAGGTACCTTGATGTGGATCTCACCCTGAACATCTTGTGACTCCATGGTCCCACATCCACTGAACTGAGGCGCTGCAGCAGCAGACCTTCCTCAGCAGAGCTCTCAGGACTCCTCTCTCTCAGCCTAGAACTCGGTCCACATCCTTCAACATCTTTTCTGGATTCTGGCTTTGCAGGTTCTGAGTCACCCTTTCTGGCTTCCCTCTTCTGCCACCCAGATGCAGTCTCAGGCTGTGTCCAAGATCAGTCTTTTAGACTCCACCCTTCCTTTGTTTTTATAGCCAGCACCCTTCCCCAGCCTCCCTTAATTCCCACCCACTAGGTCCCCTCAAACTTATCTCCAGCTTCATCCCTCCCCAAACCCCCACTGGTCACTTTCATTTCTAATAAATCTCTCACAGCCCCCTGCACAAAACCCTCTTCTCTCCAGCCCCAGGCTAAGTCCTCTCTGGTCCATCCAGTAGCTCCTCTCACCTTAGCCCTCCCTTCTCTTCTTCAGCCAAGTTTGGCTGGGGTAGAGTAACCTGGTCATTGGATTTTCCGCCTCCAGGTCCTCTTCCCTTGGAGCCAGTACACCCCTGCCCAAAGACTCTTCCTAACACCACTCCCGTGATATCACTCCTGTTCAGGGCTGTTGACACTCTTCTGTTGGCACTAACGACCTTCCAGGTTGCTTCCAGCCCCAGATCTGGGCTCCTGGGATGGAGGGACCTCATTTCCCTCGGCCTCAGTTTCCCCCTCTGTAAAAGCAGGGGGTCTCACTAAATGACCTGAGGTCCCTTCCAGGCCAGATCTGGGCTCCTGGGATGGAGGGACCTTGCTTCATGAGCCTCAGTTTCCCCCTCTGTAAAAGGAGGGGAAAAATTATAAAAGGGGCAACTAGGTGGCGCAATGGACAGAGCTCCGGTCTTGGAGTTAGGAGGACCTGAATTCAAATCAAGTCTCAGACACATGACATTTACCAGCTGTGTGACCCTGGGCAAGTCACTTAACCCCGACTGCCTCACCAAAAAGCAAAAAAAAAAAAAAATTGTAAAAGCAGGACGTCTCACTAAATGATCTGAGGTCCCTTCCAACCCCAGAGCTAGGCTCCTGGGATGGAGGGACCCCGCTTCCCTGGGCCTCAGTTTCCCCCTCTAAAAGCAAGAGAGGGGACACCCTAAAACGCGCCGGGCTCCCGGGGTCCCTACCTGCGCTAGCCACTCGGAGCACGCGAGCCTGCGCCCCGCCCCCTCCTCCGCGCTCGGCCCTGATTCCGCCCTCCTCCGCTGCGCGTGCGCGGAAGCCCAGAGGTAGAGCTCGGCCGCGCGCCGCGAGCGGGATGACGCAGGGGCACGTGCGGGGCCGGGCCCCGGTGGCGCGCGTCCTTAAGGACTCGCGGCCGCGGGCGGCGGCACCTCCTCAGTCGGCCTGTCAGCCGGCTTGTTTGGTGGCGTGTGGCCTCGGGCGAGGCTGGGTCATTTATCCGGGGACGCCCGGAACCCCGGCCAGGCTGGGGCGAGCGAGGGGAGAGCGGACATGGCGGAGGAAGAGGCCGATTCCGTGGAGACCCCCGAAAGGTGAGCGCCTGGGCCGTCCGGGGCCGGCTCGCACCGGGGGCGGACGCCGGGAACTGCCCGAGCGAGCGAGGGAGGGAACGTTGAGAGCCAAGGGAGCGGTGCGAAGGGGACGATGGAACGTCGGGGCCTGGCGCGAGGGCCTGGGAGGGAGCGGGTGGGCAGGTGCGATGACCCTGCGAGAAGCCGGCTTAGGTGGTTGTGGGGGCTAGAGCGCCGGGGAGCGGGGCGGGGCCAAAACGTCGGGAGCGGCCCGGGATTGGCTGGAGCCGGCGCGGGGAGGGCGGGTGAGCGTTGGAACGTTGGGGGGGGCGTTGTGTGACGAGGGGGGGGGGAGGATGGAACTTTACAGCCGGGTGCTAGGGGCGGGGCTAGAACCTCGGGAGCTGGCGGGGATTGGCCCAGCGGGCCCCAGGCTGGGGCAGGGGGGCGGGGCGCCCAGTGTGGCGAGGTCGCGGCAGGAGGCCGGGAGGGTTAGCACCGGGGAGCTGGGGGCGGGGCTAGAGTCTCGGGGTGGGGGGGCGGTGGTCCTCTCCCGTGAACTTGGAACACGCTCAGAGGGGCGTTCCTGGGGGCGGGGTGTGACCTGGCCTTGCCGTGGGCGCGGTCGTTTGTCCGCATATTTGCGGGACTGTATTGTGACTGACTGGGATGCCTCGTTGCTTCTGGAACCTCCCTAGAAACCTGCTGGCGGGTTGTCCGAGCATCCTCACCAGAGATCCCGGCTGGGACACCCGCGGGCTCGTGGGGGAGGGGCGGCCTGGGGGTCGTGGAAAGAGCAGATCTTCCCTCCAGGAAAGTCACCTAGCTGCAAAATGGGGCCAACACCGCCTGTATTTCCGAAGTGACTGAGTCCTGCCCGAAGTCTTGCGGCCAGTTTGCGGCACGGCGGTTGTGGGATCCCGGTTTCTTGTGGATTTGTAAACAGTGTCACCCTGTGTTTTACAAGGACTGTTGGAATGGTGACTTTAAACATACTCTCATTTTAATTACGTGAACCCATGAAAGAACTAGGTTTTGTCCAGAAATGTTCCAATTACTGAGAACTAACTTCCTCAAAGTTGTATTTCATAGAGCTTCATTTCCCCCAAAATATTATAGAAAGACAGGTGAACTTTTGAATGAAATCTAGGGTGTGTGGTGTACAGTTTGAGTTGGGGGAAACTTTTGGCATAAAAGTATGTGACCAAAAAAAGGTCTGTAGATAGGAATCCCTGTAAATCATCAGTTGGAGTTGGTTTGTTTCTTGGTTCCAATTTCTTTTAGGTGTATTGATTTTAATTTTCTTGGTGTTTTATTTTTAACAGCAGCTTGGAGGTTGACAGTCCCGTATTAAAACATTTTTAATAGGCTAGATTAGAAATAAAGGACTGGACCTGTTTTACTTGTCATTAAATTCAGGCTCTTGATAGTTAAATAAATATGGTCAGTTTACTGAAGAATTAATTTGACAAAAACATTATCTTATTTCTCAACATTGGGAAGTTAAATGCATTCTATAGGCTTTCCCACACATGTATCAAGTGTTTCATTTTGTTGAAGCTTAAGTGGTTTTTTCAAAGGCCTGCAGAAATCCATTTCTAATTTTACTATTTACAATCAAAATTGATTAGGTGATTTTGGGCACTGTGAAGACTAGTATATTCAGAAAGACTCGATTATAGAAACAGGAAGGCTTGTAAGAAAGCGAAGACTGGATGGCCGTTTGCCAGGTGTGTTGTAGGAATTTTTTCATGACTAGGTTAGATTAGACAATCTTTGAGGTCCCTTCCAACTCTGAAATTCTGTGATTCTCCAATTTACATTACTTCCACCTAATGTGGTTGTGTCTTGAAAATGAGATAGCTAGTAAAAGCACTTTATATTTACAAACCCATGTGGTACAGTATACAGGTAACTTAATGGTATTCATTTAAAATCTAGCTAACATTAAGCATCTACTCCCATTGTTGGTCTGACCTTAAATTCTTGAAGGTTATGCCACTGAAATGTATGTTCGTTCTACGTAGGATACACCTATCTGGATTTTGGGTTGATGACAGACTCTGGCTTTCTGAGAATTAGATCAGCTAAATCTGGAGAGAATATCATCAGTACCTGCCAAAGGTCATCTACTAGCCTGCAGAGTAGTTATTGGCAGGGGTGGGAGGAATGCCCTGCCCTGCTGCCCTCTTCCCACCCCCAATCAGTGAAGTTCTAGATTCTTGGAATGTTCAAAGTCATATCAGGCTCTGGGGAAGACACAGAGACTAAGAAATGGTTCTTGCTGTCATGGAGCTTATAGGGCATTATTATTTTAATATTTTATTTCAGTATTCATGTCTTATGTTATTGCATCACATTCATTTCCAAATATTTTCCTTTCCTACCCAGTGAACCATGTCTTGAAACAAAAATGTTTAAAAAGAGGGCAAAAAGGCATTTCAGCAAAACAGACTGCCAGATTGACCTGAGTACTGTTCCACATCCTCCCCGTATAGGTGGAGGGAAGTACATTTCCTCAGCTCTTTGTTATAATTACCTCATGTTCTTTATTTCCTCCTTTCCATTTTACATTCTTGTCATTGTATGTATTGTTTTCTTGGTTCCATTTAATTCACTCTGCATCATCTTATGTAAGTTTTCTCGTGATTCACTGAACATTCTTTGTTTCTTACAGGAATTACAGGAATCATTTCCATTATGTTCATGTGCCAACGCTTGTTTAGCCGTACTCCAATTGATGGGCATCTACTTTCTTTCCAGTTTCTTGCTCCAAAAAAATTCTGCTATAAATACTTTGCTGTATAAGAGACCTTTCTGTCTTTAACCTCCTTGAAGTGTGTGCTGAGCTGTAGGTCAGAGGGTATTTTAGTTACTTTTCCCAAAAAAATTCTACAGTGTTTTCCAGAGTGACTCTGCCAGCAGTGTTTAACTGTGCTTGACTTTTTCAGCCCTTCTAGCACTTTTGTCTGCAGATAATTGCCAAGTGGGAAGCGGTGCCTCAGAATGGTTTCATTTTGCCTTCTCTTGTTGTTAGTGACTTGGAGACTACATAGTTTTTAAATACTTATTCTTTCATAATTTTTCTAGCTAACTCATAGGGTTGCCATGAGGAAAAGTGCTTGGTAAACTTCAAAGTACGATACAAATCTCATTTTCACCAAGTATGGAGAATAGACCATATTTGCATAGTGTGTGATTTTTGTATTTCTGCCATAACCAGGTGACTGCTTACTTACACTTAAAGTGAAAGCTGGTCTCTGTTATAGAAAAAAGGTAGAGATGCTTTAGGAATGCCTCTCTACTCACCAAACTATTAGGAAGAATTAAACATATCTTTTAAAATAAAAGGGGGGGGCACTTCCCAATGTGAACAACAGGAAGAAAAAGGTTCTGAAGAGACATAGAATGATCCTGGCTTATTTGAGGAAATTGAGGAGTAGGACAAAGTGACAAAGGAGAAAGGGAAGAAGGAAGAACAAGGAAACCTTGGAAATAAGAAATAGATAAAGATTTTAAAGAAGAAGAGAGTTGGGCCCTAAAGAGGAAGGCACTGCTGTGTGCACCACGTTGATCCACTGCAAATTCTAGCTCTCTGGATCATCAGGAGTCAGCATGAGAGAGGAGTCCCTTGCTCAGGGAATGGGAGAAGCTTTTTGTCCCCTTGGTAATAGTAATGAAGACCAGGAATGTGTTTAGGATGTGATGGACAGTCACCCAAGACTTGACAAACCAGGTGTTTACTACCTACTTCCGGTGACTCAGTTGGGCATGAATGATGGTACCTAAAGGAATCTAGACAGGATTGCTAAGGTTTGCAGATTCGTGGGGAAGGAATTGAAGAACTTGGGGGCACAAGTGGTGTTTTCATCTCTATAGCCAATCAACAAGCATTTATCAACAACCTACTATGTTCTGAGGACTTTGGAGGATAGACAAAAATGAAACCATTTCTGTCTTCAAGGAGCTTCCGTTTGATCAATCAAAGACAAGAGCTTCAGGAGAGAAAGGTAGATTTATGAAGTGAATAACTGCTTAAGAAGATGATGTCTGAGAAATGGGATTTGAATTTCTGAACCATGCCTAAAATCTCCTGACTAGGGACTGTGTGTGTGTACCTGGTAATGGCTGGTGAGAATGTCTGTTTGATTCTTGCAAATATGATCAAAAGGGCTATAAATTGAAAAAGAAGGGGAAAGAAGAAAATGACCTATGTATAGCTATCAAACTAGATGGCATAGACAGTAGCCACAAGGTAGAAAGAATTATAACCAGAGATGCCCATTAACTCTGAGCAGAGTAAACTAAATTCAAGATGAAAGGAGCCTGGAATAAAACACATGGCTTCATCAGTACACAAAAGCACAAAGTATAGGCAAACAAGTAAGATGAACTGAAGGTCCTGAGACTTGTTGGGAGGTGACATGATTAGAATGGGACTCTAGAAGGGAAAAGAGTAAGTAAATGGGGATGCAGTAGGTGTAGATTTTTGAGGAGACATAGTCTTGAGGAAATGTAAGGACTAGAGCTGGGCGCTTTAAGGGTAAATATCAACAGAGGCTGAAACAATATTCTCAGTAACTCCTACAAACCACCTGGAAAGGAGAAGAAGAAGATAAGTATGAGGAGTTTTGGAAATAGATCATGTTTACTATGAAGACAAGATTACAGAAGTGATGAGAGGCTTCAGCTGTCTGGTGATCTACTGGAGTTTTTCTCTGCCAAAGCAGAGCTTCAGGTGATGACTAGCCTAGATTGATAGTCTTATCTTTCAAAAGTTGGAAGACTCAATAAGAAGAAATTCTGTTCTAGATCTGACTCTCAGCAGCAAGAAAGATCTAGCTGCTGAGGTGGAAAGGGACAGCTCCCTTCTGGGAAAGAGATAACTCCAGCTCAAAATGTATAATAGAGAAGAGGAAAGCCAGACTTAGCCTCAGATTCTAGATTTAGATTTTATGTATTTGGGGGCAGGGTGGCAATGGGGTTAAGTGACTTGCCTAGAGTCATAGAGCTAGTAAATATCTGAGGCTGGATTTGAATTCAAGTCCTCCTGACTCCAGGGCCAGTGCTTTATCCACTGTCCTACTTAACTGCCCTCTAGATTTAGATTTTTGAAGGAAATGTACAGAAGATATGGGAAAAGGGCAGATAAGAGAAGAACAGGGCTGTCGTGTTCCCCCTGGGTTTCTAGTCTGACCATTCCTAGTTCCTTTTGCTTTTCCTCATGTGTCACCGACTCAAGGCTCTTCATCGTGCAGGTTGGCCTCCTCTGTACATTCTCCAGCTTTTCTACCTTCCCCTTAAACCACAGTGCCCAGAACCAAGCACAGCCCTCGAGGTGTGAGAGCGTAGTGTATGGGGATTTTCACCTTGCTTATTTCTGTAAGCTGTGATTCTCCTAAAGGCGACCTTGACTTCATTGGCTTTTTTTGGCCACTCCATCACATTACTGACTCCTTCTGAGCTTGCAGTCCACTGCTGAAAACCCTCCTTCTTTTTCAGAACTACTGTCTTTCTTTCCATGCCTCCCTCATCTTACTCTATGGTAAAATTAGGGCTTTTTCTACCCAAGTGCAAGACTTGACATTTATTTGTCCTTGTTGATTTCATCTTATTAGATTGAGCCTGTTAAGACCCTTTTGAATACTGATTGTGTTAACTAGGTGTGTTAGGTATCCCTTCCAACTTTGTGACATCTGCAAATTTGATGAGCTTACTGTCCATTCCTTTATGTTAAAATGGTTAAAAGCACATGGCCTAAGCACCCATCCTGGAGTCACTCCGCTCAGAACCTCTAGTCGAAATGACATTGAGCCATTAGCAAATACTTTCGGAGTCTGGTCATTTAACCAGTTCTGAATCCATTTGATTGTATTAATGTCTATTTTATCTACAAGAATAGTATGAGATACTTTTATCAAAAGCTTTGCAAGGTAAACTATATCCACAGCAGTCCTTTCATCTAGTAATTTAGGTGACTCAGTGGATAAAGCCCTGGGCCTGGAGTCAGGACTAAGACACTAGCTGTGTGACTCTGGGCAAGTCACTTAACCCTGTTTGCCTCAGTTTCCTCATCTCTAAAACGAGCTGGAGAAGGAAATGGCCAACCACTCCAGTGTCTTTGCCAAGAGAAGCCCAAAGGGGGTCATGAAGAGTTGGACACGACAGAAATGATTGAACAACAGCAAAGGAAGCCAAGGAGGCTGGTTCCACTGGTGAGTGGTCTCTCAGTGGAGCTCTGGACCTGAAGTCAGGAAGCCCTGTGTTCAGATGTGGCATCAGACGCTAACTGTGTGACTGACCCTGGGCAAGTTACATAACCTCTGTTTGCCCCGGCTGTAGAGTTAATAACAGTTCCTACCTCATAAAGTTTGTGAGGATCAAATGAGATAATGTTTGTAAAGTTCTACATAGTGTCTGGCACATAGTAGGCACCATATAAATACTTATGCTTTTCCCTTTTCCCACCATTCTAAAATATTCCTTCCAAATCTGTGCCTTTGGACTATCTATGCTTTCCCTCCTCACCCTCTCCTCTTCGGTTCCTTCTAAACTCATTTCAAAGCCTACGTTTAACCAGAGGTCCTTCCTTTTGTTTCCCTCCACCTGTTATCTTGGATAATACTGTCTGTTATCTAGCTATTTACAGATTTCCTCTCCCATTAGACTGAGCTTCTTGAGGGCAGGGATGGAGTTTTTGCCTCTCTTGGTATCTTCAGCACTAAGCACAGTGCCTGGGAGATAGTGAATGATTGTTGATTGATTGACAACCACTGCACCTGTCTTTAAAAATTCCAGTTAGTCATGATAGTATAGATTAGATTTCATTATGTAATGAAAAGCCCTATGTAAACAAAAGGATAAACAACTCTTAGTTAATTGCCTTTTTTGGAACAATCTTTTATACAACAAGATTTCAGTACAATAAAATTTCAGTGGAATTTGAATTCATCATGTTGGGATTTGACCTGTGTAACTTGTGAAAATTGTTCTGGTATGATTTTTAAAGGCTGGGCCTTTGTAGAGTTTTGCCAGAATTGTTTTGTTGGCTCCTGATTGTGAATAAAAATAATAAAAAGTGTTTATTAAGTTCTTACCATGTGCCAGACACAGAGGTAACGAGATAAGTGGTAGGGATTCAGATTCAAAAAACAACACAGTCCTTTCTCTCATGGAGAAATGTAAATGTAAAGGAAGGGGAGAGATGGTGTTTTGGACTGGGAGGTCAGTGGGATGGTGAGTGGAGTCATAGGGCAAGCAGTGTACACACCATTTCCCAGAATGGCAATGGACATTTTATTTTTCTTCTCAGAAGAGGTGGAAAACAGGTGGCCTGATATGGTGACTAGTCCTCAGTCAGGAGAGCCCCCCTCCAGGGAGGGAGGGACTAAAAGAGTGGGTTCAGGATAGAGAGTGGAAGCTCAGGCATGGCAGAAAAATGCCAATCACGCCAGATTCTTTATAGCAAAGAATAGTACTGCCCAGCGAGCTAACAAGTTGAGAATTGCTGGCCTTTTAAATTTGGTCCATTGATTCATCACTATTGTGGTTAGCAAAAAACATTCCGTCTGAATTTTGATGAATGGTTATTAATAATAGATGTTCAACATATGAGACTTGAGCTTTTGGCCTGTTATGTTTTTATCCTTTTACCAGCCATATGGATGAAACTTGATTTTCAAAACTAACCCAAAGAAATGTCACTGGCTTGTTAAGCAACTTAATACTAAAAAATATACTTGTCATCTTTTTCCATAGTTGGGTGACACACTGTTTTAAGTGTCTGGTTCCAGAATGGTTGTCAGTGATATGAGGGAAACTGAGCAGTAAAGGAGGGAAAAATATTTCAAACAGAACCACCTAAAACGGATTTAATATTCATACTGTGGCTTTCTAGCTTGAGACTTTTTCACTTACAACCAATTTCTGTATCGGATCTAGAAACCATACAGTAGTTATGTGACGCTTGTGGAAGATGGTGAGTTGGTGAGTACGAGTCTAACTCCAAAGAAATGTGATTGTGATTAACACTAACTGTTCATTTCAATTGATAAGGTTTTTTAAAAATTAAATGAAATCACACCTGTAAAGTCATTTGCAAACCTTAATGGATTATATAAATTTTAACTATATCATCTAGATGATGTCTTGGAGGCAGGAAGGTTTGGGTACGTGTCTCTTCCCCAACACTAAGTTGTATGATCATGGATCAAGTCATTTTATCTTTCATTGCCCAAGGCAACTCTGTGCCTGTTAGGTTACTGACCAGTTGCCAAACTGCTTTGGTGAAGGGAGTTTGCAGAATGAAAGTTTCCCGTGTGGCTAAAATCAGAGGTTTCCTATCCCTGCAAAAAAAGAAATGCACTTGTGGGTGACCTTTTTCTTTTTGCCTAGGATAAAATAAACTTAAGAAATAAGTAAACTCAACATTGGTTAGTTAGTTGACACTTTTGTCTCAAGTTCTTGCATTAACAGTTTTTGTTTGTTTTGGTTTCGTCTTTTATGACACAATCCCTGTCTTCAAGAAACACATTCCATTGAGGGTGGACTATCCCATGTACGCATTTAAGTATAATAAAGGTAGGGAGTGATAGGGACCAAGGAAAGACCCAGGCAAGGTTCTTTAGGGATATCTGAGGAGGGAAATATTACTGTCATCTGGGGAGATAGAGGAACGCTTCACTGAGTGAGGAAGGAGAAGGATCCTTAGCTGAGCATGAAAAGCGGAGACCAAAAGGGAATTCTTTCTGGGCACAGCCTTTTACTCTGGGACAGTAAGTGACGCGTCCAGTTAAGCCCCAAGTGAATGTGAGCTCCTTGAGAGTAGGTACTGTCTGGCTTTATTATTCGTGTCCCTAGTGTATAGCACAGGCCTTTTGCGTACAGTAAATGCTTAATAAATGGTTCATTCATTCAAGTGTTACTGGTTTTCAGAGAATCTGTCTTTACTGTGGGGAAAAAAAGCAGATCGTTTCATGAGCATTGACAGCCCCAATTGCCTCTGGTAGTTTAGGTTACAAAAAAAGTATCCTATTTATGGTTTTTGTGGCCACTTGAGAGCTACCTGGTCATATACAAAGTAGGTGAAGAACACCAATGCCCAGAGGATAATATGTGGTTGAACTGGCAGCTCACTGAGTTAAGCCCTTAGGTATGTATGTCTTTGACAGATGTTCCATGTGGACCATGAGAAATGTATAGGCAAGAGAATTCAGTTGGGTTAGATTTGGAGAAATTGAAGTTCTCAATGATGACTCTCTTCTCAGCTAAATTCTTTTTCTTTTTTTTTTTTTTTTGTTTTTGTTTTTGGGTTTTTTTTTTTTGTTTGTTAGGCAATTGGGGTTAAGTGACTTGCCCAGGATCACACAGCTAGTAAGTGTCAAGTGTTTGGTCTGAGGCCAGATTTCAACTCAGGTCCTCCTGACTTCAGGGCCGATGCCCTACCCACTGCGCCACCTAGCTGCCCCTCAGCTAAATTCTTTAAGAAAGCTGTCTACGCTGGACCCTTGCAGTTTCTCCTCAAATACTTCCAAACCTCCTGCATTCTGGCTTCTGACCTTTTTTTCCAAAGTTACCAGAGATCTGTTAATTGCTAAATCTAATGCCCATTTTTCATTCCTCATCCTCCTTGACCTCTCTGCAACTTTTGACATTATTGATCACCGTCTTCTGATTCTCTTCTCCTCTCTGGGTTTTCATGAAACTGTTCATTCTTGATTCTCTCTTGCTGGAGTCTGTTCTGCTCAGTCTCTTTTTCATCCAGGTTGTGTCCACTAACAAAGCCCTGTCCTGGACCCTCTTCTCTTCTCTTCTCCCTCTAGATTATTTCACCTGGCATCCCTATGGGCTTAATTATCTGTTTGCAGATGATACCCAGATCTCTATAGCCAGTCTTGCATAAGCATTCTTGAGTTGGGTGTCCCATAGGCATCTCAAATTCATTTATGTTCAAAACAGAACTCATCTTTCCACCTTAAACTTTCTTCTTCCAAATCTTTCTTTTCTCTTCCCAACTTTCCTGTTATAGTCCAGAGTACTTTCTTCTTGTTGTGGTTTATCCTTTGTTTTCCAGGACAGCCATTGACATCATGGGTGATGTCTGGCCTCATGGGTGAAGTGGATTTAAGTGAGACAGAATTGCGCAAAGTTGTCCGCCTCATTCTCTCTTCCAGCGTCACAGAATCCAGTGGCAGGGCCAAAGCCAAAATGACTGCTGATGGCCGGGAATGCAGTGAATGACTTTGGCATCTTTGATGTCTGGCCAAGCTCCTGCTTCATGGCCATTGGAACAGATTGTTCTTGTCTGCCCATTCCTCCAGGAAAAGGTCTTCACGTGTTTGGGGTAGACATCCCCTGACTCACCATTGGGTTTGATGCCTACCAGTCACCTTCAACCCGATTTAGCCCATCTGCTGAGATGGTTTACCAGGGTGGGGCTGCTGTGCATGCTGCAGCTTCTTGGAACCACGGGTGAGATTAGGAGAATCAGGTGGATACCAGAGGTGGGTGAGTGGCCCTCCCACCAGAGGTGCTGGGACTCCCTGAGCACCCCACCCACCCCTAGGGTGACAGCATTCTCCTGGTTGCCAGGCTCACAGCTTTGGCAGTATCGTCAATTCCTCATTTGAACTCACGTCAGTTATTCAGACTGTTGTCATCAGATGTTCTTTTTGCCTTGACGGCGCGTCTCCTATAATGGCTGCCTTTGTCCACTCATACAGTCATCACTGTAGTACGGGCCTTAGCACATCGTCTTACTCTTCCCAGGCCCCTTCACTCTAACGCGTCCTTTACTCAGCTGCTGAAGTGATTTTCCTGAAGGGAAAGTCTGAGGTTAGTGCTCTGCCCAGTAAAACTCCATTGGTTCCACATTCCGTTTGGTATTTAAAGCCCTTTACAATTTGCTGCCTTCTTACCTTTCCGTTTTTGCACTCTATTCCTCTCCGTATGCTCTGTGATCTAGTTTCGCTGGCTACCTTACAGTTCTTGGAATATGACACACTTCCATCTACACTCTCTGTGCCTTTGCACTGGCGGTCCCCCGTGCCAGGAATGGTCCCCTTCGGATTCCTTCGAGAGTCAGCTTAAATCCCGCCTTCCCAGGCTCTTCTTGGTCCCTTTTCTGTACCTCTTTCCCTCTGAGATTACTTTCCAGTCTGCTTTCTCTGTATATATCCTGTGTGTACCCAGTAATGTGCCTCTTTTCTCCCCCCATTAGACTAAGCTTCTTGAGGTCAGGGACAGTGTTTTTTTTGTTGTTGGTGCTGTTGTTTTTTGTTTTTCCTTTCTTGTATCTTCAGCATTTACCACAGTGACTGACAGGTAGTAAGTGATTAATAAATGCTAGCTGACTGACTGGCTGATCCTATGCTACTCACTGCCCTAAAAGCTCACCTTTTAAAGCTTCATATTCTTTAGGGGTTTGTTTGTTTGTTTGTTTTGTAGTTTTTAGGCAATTGGGGTTAAGTGACTTGCCCAGGGTCACACAGCTAGTAAGTGACAAGTGTTCAGCATGAGGCTGGATTTGAACTCAGGTCCTCCTGACTTCAGGGCCAGTGCTCTGTCCACTGCGCCACCTAGCTGCCCCTAAAGCTTCGTATTCTGTTGGTGATGGTAAATGTCAATTGTGGAATAGCATAATCTTGAGCCACAGTTGCAGGTAACTACCCTGAAAGGCTATAGGAAGACTCGTAGTGGGTATAAGCAGCATTGTGCCAAAGATAGTGGTCATTTAAAATAAAACCAAAATACTAGAAAGATATTTCATAAAATAATTAGAAATATGTTCTTCAAGACCTTCTTGTGAAAATAAGCCAGCCTGCTGAGTGAACATCTTCTTTGAAATCTTTTAACTCTTTCATAATATCTGTGGATTATGTAGTTCAGATTTAGTGACACTCTAGATTGTCAAATAGTTTGACTGAACAAAACAAAGAAATTACTAGGGAAGAGATATTAATATATTACAGTGTTAAATACCTTTAAGAAGTATATTTGGTGGCAATTCCTTTTGTAGGGGGAATCTTTTTTTCCTAGAAAAAGTATTTTCTGCACAGTGACTTGAGTGTAAATAATTGCTTGTCTATACCTTCTCTTAATTAATCTGTTACTGTTATGTGAGTACAGAGTTTGCTTATATTATTCTACCTTATTATGCCTCTTTCAGTGACCACGAAGATAGTCTTTAAAAACCCTCTTTGCTGTAGACTTCTGATTACTAAAAGGACCAGCCCCATTCTCATTTGTTTTTTGTTTTGTTTTGGTTTTTGGTTTTTGTTTGTTTTTTTATAGAACCCATTATAGCCTGGATCCCTTGGTATGGCTAACATCACTCAGTGTCCAACTGGTAAGGCTGAACCTATGGCCAGTTAGGGTCCAGTGTAAAACTTGATCTTCCCATGAGTTTTCTTGTAGGAGATTGTGTGCTATTGATAAGTGGGCTTTCTCTGGTAGATATTATTCTTTTTGGGGGGATGGACAGACCCAGGGACTGAGCCATGAATGAGAATGCTTTAAGTATCCCTACCAGTCTGCCCAAATACAACAAAATAAATTTTACTTCCAAATCTCTAACATGGTGGAACTACCTCTTAGGCGTAATTGTTGAATGGTAGGCCTAGAAGAACCATTTAGAGATCTTGTTCACTACATTGCTTTATATGAGATTTATTTGTTTTTGTAGATTTTGTGCTCTCAAAAGAATTGCAGGATCTGTCTCAGGCTTCTCTTACACCTGTCCTTGAATGCTTTTTTTCATTCTGCTAACCACTCGAGTGAAGAAAGGAGCTTGGAAAATGGAGGGAAGGAAACCAGGTCCTAGTGGTTGGAAGAGGTCCAGAAAAACCGAGGCAAGTTGAGCTTTCTGCTGGGAAAAGAGGAGGGCCTCGAAGGGATGAGGAAGTAGGAGAGCATGAGAATTACTTGGAGAATATCAGCTGGGAGAAATGTTTACCAAATTTTTGTTCTATAAGATCGTAGAATGTTAGAGCTGAAAGAGGAGATCACGAGGCTGAAGCCGTGTGGTGGGTGACACAGGCAAAGTGATAAAAGGAGGGCCAGCAGACTGAGTGGTTTATAATCTGGCGGTTAAAATGAAATGGAGTGCCTTGGTGCTACGCAAACACTCATATACCCGAAGGATTGGGGAAAGAGGAGTGTTTTGTTTAATTAAAGTGGAAAGTTCAGTTTTCAATTAGTTTTTATTAAAAACAGATTTGTGTCTAAATATAAATGTATTTTCTTTACAAGCATTGTTAATGACCAGTGTGTGATTTTCCTTTAGTGCTTGAAGAATAACAGGTTTTAATAAAATGTTAGTCTGGAAAGTGCAGAAATATTTTTGAGTTATCAGTCGTAACAAGCAAAATAATTGGGAGATGATAATGTCTTTGCTCTTCCGAAATATTAATTTCATTTGTTCAAGGGCATCCATGTGACTGAACAGGGATGTCTTTCCCATATTAGAGAGCAGTGTTGAAAAAAGTTATTTTAAAGGTTTTAGACTGGAACACAGATTGTACTGGTCTTTGCAGTAATGTCTTAGTTGCAGGTCAGTGGAGCAATAATAAATTATATTTTGTTCTTTCACTTTAATTTTGATCTGTACTGACCTCTGGTACTCCCTGGCAGAGAAGTTTGCTATGATTTGAAGCTTATTTGCTTAAGAAAGTGGTTGAGATGGAGTTGTAAATACCTTCCTCTTGGTAAGACTCCATGTTTCTATGATCTGACGTGACAAGTGGTCTCATGTGCTTCTGGTCAAGGGCAGAGAGAACATTTATATTCAGAAATAACTGGAGTATATTCTTTTGAGCAAAAAAAAAAAAAGTGAAACATTAACTTGATTATTTTCAGTATAGTGCTTTTTTCAACTCAAGAGAAGTAGATTTAAAAAAAAAAATTAGTTAAGCCCTGGCTCAGGCACCCCACTCACACACACATAGATTTTATTTTGCGGATATATGTTTGTTTTTAAATAGGCCAGTTTGGGGACCTTCTTAACTTCTACACTGAGTGTAGATCTGAACTTTTGATATGTTTGTTGGTCATTTGTACTAGTAAGGGTAATGGCATCTTAGGTTAATCTAGCCCTTTGGGTTGGCCCAGTGCTCTGGTCCCTAGAGATACCAAATGTCAGGGGAGGGATTAGATGGAGCTCAGGTCTCAGACTCCAAGGTCACTGCTCTTCCTATTACACCATGTCTTTTGGTACTATAGAAATGCTAGTCATTATTATTATTACTCACAGTTATTATTTCTGTGGCAGGCCTTCTCTCCTCTTCCTAAAGCACCTTCTTAACTACCAGATAGTCCTCTCACTGCTCTGCTCTTTGGTTGTTTTTTCCTTTACTGCTGCTACTCTGAGTAATTTTGTATATTGAAGGAATGTTTCTTTAGAGCAGAGGAAGGCTGTTTTTATCACTCTTGTTTTGCTCATCTTTAGTGAAGAAATAGAGTAGACTAGAAAGAGGCTGGGTTTAAAAGTAAAAAGTCTTGGGTCCACATCCTGACTCTGCTTGTTTAATG
Organism: Vombatus ursinus; assembly: GCF_900497805.2. NCBI lineage: Eukaryota > Metazoa > Chordata > Mammalia > Diprotodontia > Vombatidae > Vombatus > Vombatus ursinus. The sequence goes on along the minus strand of NW_020954577.1, from coordinate 45,970,020 downwards.
GATGTGGGACCTTCAGCATAATATTATAATATACAAAATAATAATTCTGTGAACTTCTGTCAAGGGGGGCATGGTGTATTTGCTTTGTAAGGTGCCTTCCTACTCTTTTGCGTTGTCATTTTATAATGAGATCATCCGTGGAGCATGAGATAGGTTTTATGATGTTGGTTATGTGCATGTATGAGGGCTGACCCTGAATATACTGAATATTACAAGTCTTATCCCCACATAGACTGAACTCCAAGAAGTATCCGGATCTGTGACTTGGCAAACGAGACAGTTTCAAACAAGAAACCTTCTCCACCAACACAGATCTTGTACCTTCTCTGCCTAGAGCACTGAGAAGTTTGCCCAAGACCAGGCAGCATTCATGGAAGCTAGGCCTTCCTGAATCAAGGCCAGCCCTCTCTCCACTGGGACAGGGCAGGATTAAATGGGCTTCACCACACTTTTGAACTGTTTCCTTCTAACTTGTAACATGTATACCGTATTCCGTTTTCATTGGTATAGGTCAGGATGGCTGACGGGGTGGCTTCCCACTTGGTGTCCGACATCTTCGTCCCTGCTGAAAGAAGCTGAGGAAAAGATCTTGAAGTGTGAGTTTTTCTGTTCTTTTGGGACACAGACCTAAAGGAGATGAAGTGGTGGTATAGCGGGAAGGGCCACGTTAGCCTCCAAATCTCTTAAGATTTTTGATGCATCCCTCTACTTGTCTGGGCTTCAGTTTTCCATCAGTTAAAGGAACAGGTTGGACTAGATAATTAAGAAAGTCCTTTCCAGTTTCAACAGCATCAAATATTTTGGGAGTGCCTGCTGTGTACAGAGGTATTAGACAGTGGGAGAGATGCAGCATTTAGATATCACTGTCCCTACCCTCAAGGAGCTCGTCATCTAATGAGGGGAAATAGAAACTAAGATGGAAAGCTCAAATTTACAGTGTTATGGCGTATAAAGGGGAGTGGGGTTAAAAAGTAGCAGTGATCAGAGAAAGCCCTTTGGAGAGCAACATCAGAGTTGAGTTTCCATGGATTGGTTGGGATAGACATGAGGGAAGGAGGGCGGTCCTGGAATGGCATCAGCCTGGGCAGAAATATAGAGGTTCTTCTGGGGGCAGGGGGCTGTCCGGGTGATTGGAACAGAGTCCCGGCTTCAGGCTTCAGTCTGCACTAAGACTTTGGGAGGCAACTCTATAGAGAGAAGTTTGGGAAGGCACCAAAGTGTCAGGTTGTGGAGAGCCTTGAATGGTGGGCAGAGAAATGTGAACTTTGCTCAGTGGGCCTGCCAGAAGAAGTCTGCAGACAAAGGGTTAGCTAATTGCTGTGACCATACCCCTGCATGAGAAGGGTCAGTCTGGCAGTGGCGTGGAACCTGCTGGCTCCTATGAGGAGGCGACTGCGGTAGCCTTGGGGCCTGTCCTAAAATAGTCACAGTGGGAAGTAGAGAGAACAGAGGTGAGAGATGGCAAAAAGATGGAATCAACTAGACTTGGAGAAGGAAGAGTTAAAGAGAATTCTGCAGTTCCTGATCCTGGAGACTCAACTGGTGAACATTGGTGAACAATTTCTCAACAAATAAGTGACTTCAGAAGGAGGCGTGAGTTTAGGGGGTGTGATAATGAACTTCATTTTTGCATTCTTGAGTTTGTGTGGGTGGAACATTCAAATGGAGAAGTTCTCAAGGTTGTTTGAAGTTTAGGATTGAGGCTTCAGTCCTGGAAAGTCATATGCTTGGAGGAGATAGCTGAAGTGGTGAGAGAGAATGAGATGGCAGGAGACAGGATAACAGCTGGCCGGCAGCCCCCCTTTTAAAGGGTCAGGATAAGGACAAAACAAAGGAGTGTTTAGACAGGAGGAGAATCAGGAGAGGCTGGTGCGGAACCATCCATGTCGGGTGAAAGAGGATGTGGGCTAAAAAAAGCAAGATTTGGCAGTCAGGTGACAGTCTTGGGTGACCTTTGAGAGAGTGGTTTCATCAGAGTGCTGGGGTCAGAAGCTTGTTTGCAAAAAGGGTGAAAAAGTAACTGCATCAGATCTAGACAACTTTTTCCCAGCTATTTCATAGTAAAGAGGACGGTGAGAGAGATGGGTCAGTGGCCAGACAAAGGAGAGGGAACCCTTTTTTAGTATCAATGTTGTTGATTGATTAGGATGGCCTGAGCATGTTTCTAGGAAGGAATCAATGACAAAGGAAGGGTTGAATAGTGAGGGAGGGGATACCTGATGGAGCAAGATCACAGTGGGAGGGAGTGGGGTGATATTACTGTGAATGGACACAGAGGGAGTAATGCTGGGGTGTCCTTGGAGGGATGGAAGAGGGGAAGGAGACAGTGCTGCGAAGGTTTGGGGAAGGAAACCAGAAGAGCTTGCCCTCAGCTACCTCAGGCTCGTAAGACTATCTCCTTACAGTGAGTTTGGGGATGAGAATGTGCTTAGTGAAGAGAAAGAGGTTTGGAAGAGTAACAGTGTGGGTTGCAAGGGAAAAATAGGGTCAGTGGTCCTGACAGAATATTTCCTGAGTCTGTAGTGATGCAGAGAGCTGCTAAAGGTAATAAAGAAAATGGAACTGAAACACTAAATGAGATTCTTTCCTGTGTTAGAGCTTGGCAAAATGTATCCTCCCTAGGGGCACAGTGGCGGCAAGCTCCAGAATGACCCTGTTGTGTTGATGTCTTTGTGAGAGGTGAGCTTTGCTGAGTCCCACACATGCAGCTGTACCTCCTTCTGGGAGAAATTAGACCAGGCTACTATGGAGACTGTGCTGGAGAGCGCTTTCTAGTTATCTGTTGGTAGTTTAGCTCTCGCCTCTCCCTTCCAACTCTGGCTCTGTGATCCTAATCTCCTTTCAGGGGTGGAGGAAGTGTTGAAGTTGATGTGATCCCTTGATTTTAGCACCGTGTACTTCCTTCTCACTTTGTGGACAGTCTTTGTGTTTTGCTGTTACTAAAATTGTTCACCGTTTTGTCACTAACATTCTGCAGTGAAACTCTCCCAATTTAGCTAGGCTTGTCCCCTGTGACAGATGTAGTCAGGGGCTAGGGCCATCTTGGAAGCTGTTTACCTCTCCGAACACCTGGGAGAGTTTCGAGTCTGCTGGCACGGCCTTAGAGAATCCAGGGTCAGTGCCGCCCTATGATGAGGTGTCAGAGAGGGAGTTTATTAAGGACTCAGAATAAATTGGGAATAGGTTTTGTGTGGTATGGGATTTACGTGTGAATCTCTTTGTTTTTATGTTTGAATAGGGAAGGAATGAGTGACATTTGCTATGCAGAGGTGGGACAATCTTATTTTAAGTGATGACTTGAAAATAGATTGGAGGTAGCTTCACGTACTTAAGAGAAGGTCATAAATTTAGAGCTGAAGGGGACCTTCGAGACGATCAGGTCTGACCTCCTCATTTTCCAGCTGAGGAAACTAAAGCCCCGCGAGATTAAGCGACTGACCCAGGGTCACACAGCTGGTAAATATTCAAGGCAGTATTCGAAGTAGGGTCCTCCTGCCTCCAAGTCCAGCCCTCTCTCCACTTGGAATAGAAACTTGCATTTGATAAGTCCTTTTCTAACCTTGCTTTCAATAAAGCAGAAAAGGTTTTGAGTGGTATTGTTCCAAGTGCTACTTGTTGGTCTCCAGAACTTGCTCGTATGCCTTCTGTTCAAACTGCTTTAGCCGTTGAACTGAAAATGTGGCCTCCCATTCTCGTGAAACGGACTTCTTTTAATCCAGTGCCAAGTGTTTGGATTTCTGAATAGAAGGAGTTTGCTTTGATTTGTGTGACGAAATGGAACGGAGCACCTTGTGGAGGAAGAGGCGTTGGCCCTGGGCTAGCCCTTCTTCCCCGTTCTCTTGCTTCCTTCTTCCTTTCCTCCTCCCTCTTTCACAGCCCTTCCACCTTAACCAGTCAGGTCACACAACTTAACTCATAGGGGATTTCATGGCCCAAAGTGAGCAGTTTGAGTTTGTCACATCGCAGTTTCATGGTTAGGTAGTTTTTAAACTCCAGGTTTATTTCCTAACCCAGAAATAAATGTGCCCCATAATTTTAAAGTATTTAATCATTTCTTAGGAGCAGTAGTTGTGCTTTGCCTTTAGTCTGCCCTCTCTCCACCTTTCTCTCCCAGGTACTTGCTGTCTTTTTACCCCTCCTCTTCACTGGGTGTCACATAGGCCCTTTTAGATGTTGCAACTCTTTATTCCTGGACAGCTTGGATACCCTCTGATTCTTTCTGTTTTATTCTGTGCCTCCCACCTTTGGATTTTCTTGGCATTTGTATAAAGTTTTTCTTCTCTTTGGTTCCTGTCGACAACATTGTTTTCCCCAGAGTGTGCATCCCCCTGAGCGTCTTGAGATGTGGGGCCCACCTGGAGACCTCTTCTCTCCTCCTTAGAATGTTGGCAGTTCCTCTTAGAGTTTTCCATTCATGAGATCCATCTACTTATTCAAAATGACAGAATTGTAGAGCCAAAAGAGCCCTGAAAGCTTCGCTAGCTTGCCTTCCTTGCCGTTTTATAGATGAGAAAAGTTGAGGCCCTGAGGAATCGTGATTCACCCAGAGGCCGCATAGTGAGTGAGCGGCACAACTGAGACTGGAGCCCAGGTTTCTTGTCCATTGCTCTTTCTACTTGATCTGACCTACTGTATTGGATCTCTACTTTTAAAATACTTAAACTCCTCAGTTGGATTTTAATACCAATACTTCTTTTTCATTTTCTACCCTTCCCTGATCTTTTTGTGAAGGTTCTCTCGTAATTTTAGCAGTCTGGCTTTATTTAAAGGCATGACGCCTAGCACATAGTAGGTGCTTAATAAATGTATGTTGCTTTTTCTCTGGACCAAAGCATAATGAACATCATCTAAATCTAGAGATACAGCCAGATTTTTATGGCCGCTCTACAGCAGGGAGACCGTCCAGGCCTGTCTCATGTTTAGACTTTTTCATTTGCACATTGTTGTAGCAACTAGCTCTTGTACAGGTTTTATATTTAATTTCTTAGAATTAATGTAAATCCGTGATGTGACAGTGGGATACATATATATATATTTAGATGTTAATTAAGAGTATATTCTCTTTCCTAAAAATAGTGTGGTTAATTAAGCAAACTTTTTCTTTTGTTTTCTGTTTTCTTCAGGTGTGCCCTGTCCATACAAAAAAGAATCTGTTCGTATATCCAGTGGAAATAAAATATGGACACTAAAATTTTCTCAGGATATTGCACATAAGACTCCACTTATCCTCCTCCATGGCTTTGGAGGTGGGGTTGGACTCTGGGCGCTCAACTTTGGAGATCTTTGTGAAAATAGGCCCGTATACGCTTTGGATCTTCTGGGCTTTGGGCGGAGTAGTAGACCCCCCTTTGGCGGTGATGCGGTAGAAGCCGAGGACCAGTTTGTGGACACAATTGAAGAATGGAGGTGTGCTCTAGGTCTGGACACAGTGATCTTGCTTGGACACAATCTGGGTGGATTCTTGGCTGCTGCTTATTCACTGAAATATCCATCAAGGTAAAGTGAGGCCAGCAGGAGCACATGGACTTTTACTTATAGAATCATAAAGCTGGAAGAGATCCAAACACGTCATTTGTTGTTCAGACTGGATTTATACTAGCCCTGCAAGACTGCTTCAGTATTAGGAAAATTATAAACATAAATGACCATATGTAGTAACAAAAACATCTTCAGGTCTTGGCTTTCTTTTATTGGGGCAATGAAATGTGTGAGCCAGTCAGAGTAGCTGCTTGTTGTTTAAAAAAAAAAAAAAGAAAGAAATTCGCAGAGAGACAAAATGTACATATTTCCCCTTCAGGGTCTTCCAGAAGGTTATACTCACCTCCGGTTGTCAGCCCAAATTCTGTAATATTTGCTCTGTGGAGGTAGGAGGCTTGAAAAAAGGACTGTCACTTTCCTGGAACAAGTTAGAAAGTACATGTGTGGGTTGTGAATGTATAAGATCGAAGCCAGAGGAGTGACCCTAAGTTTAGTTGTTACGTGGTACTGCTCCTTCACTGTGAGTACACTCACCTCGAGTCTGTTGTATTTGCATTTCTGGTACTCTGTAATCAGCTGGACAGAATGTAACATCTACCAGATGGTCCTTTCCCTTCTTCAGAATATGCTGTTTGCACAATGTAGGAATTAAGAAAGGGCTTTCCTGTTTATGAGAAGCATTACTTGTTGATACTATAAAATCCTTGACCAGTCGTTTTTACAGAGAAAAACATTTATTTAGGGTGTAAATTGCCTTGTTCCTCATCCCTCTTATTTAACTTGTCTCTGATGAGTTATTTGTTAGTTTTATTATTTGTCCTATTTATTTGTCAGCACTTTAATGAAGAAACAAGAGTTAAAGAAGAGAAGAAACTTATTCATTAATTTCAGGTGTTAATGTTGTCAGCAGTTATATAATCATAGAAAATTTGGGCTGGATGCAACCGTATAAGTTATTTGTGCCCCAACTGACTTATTAGGACATCTTTTTGGATTGCTTTAAGCAACAAGCTGCATTCCATTGATGAGTTATATTAACTCTGAAGGGGAGCTGTAGTGTCTGCTGTTTATATTAATTATATAAAATTATTTCCAAAAGGATACCCAGGTTAGTTACACGTAATCCATCTGGGCTAGGGAAGGAAGACATGGTGAATCTTGAAGTTTTGGTGGGAGAGACATTTCCGGGGTTCACTGGCAGGAGTACGGTTGTTGGAATTAAGAGGTCTAGTCTAGAACAGGTTGGTACAACCCAAAAGGATTTGGGTGTAACTAAAAGGTGTGGAAAATGGGATTTTCTTATGGCTAACTTTTTAAAACTGGATAAATTCATGATCTTGAGGTGGCTGAGGAGTTGGGATGCTGGATTGGGAGTAAGGAAGACCCGAGGTCAGCTCCTGCTGGCTGCCCTTCCTTAGCTGCCAGCCCTGGACAAGTGACTGAGCCACTCCTCAGCCTTTTCTCTTCTGCTTTCTTGTATCTAAAAAGGAGGATAATACACTTAGCTCCTCCCAGCGTTGTTTGCACGTGTGAATGCCAGCTCTTATTGTTACTCTTATCCTCATCTTCTTCATTTGAGCCAGCCTTCTAGCCATTATGCTGTGTTCTCCAGCAGATGTAAAAAATATTGGAAGGAGGGCCATGTAGCTTCTGGGATCCACAAGTGAATTCCTGGTCATTTAATACATGCCACTGAGTCTTTTGGATAATTGATGGGGAGGAATAGAATCTAAAGAACAAGGAAAAAAAAGTCCCCATTTCAGCGTTTCAGGAAACATTATTTGAATGTGTTTGCCCAACAAAGAAATGGAGCTTCTGACTTGAGTATGTCTGGGCAGTTTTCGTTTACAGTTTCTTATTCTAAGCTTCTCTTGTTTGTGTTTCTCAGGTGGCCAGATGGTTCTTAGACGATCTCTCCTTGTCTCTTTTCTATTTCTAGGTCCATTGTTTTTTATAAAAGATACCTTACATTTTCTTCATTTTTTCAGTCTTGAATTTTCTCCTTATATTTCTTGTGTCTCATGGAGTCTTTGATTCTGTTTGTTTTATTTAAACTTTTAGGGAGCTGGTTACTTGGGCAAGATTTTGCATCTCCTTCTTCTTCTTCTTAGTGCTTTTCACAAGTTTTCACTTCATTTATAATATCCTTTTCTTTTTAAAAAAAGATGCTTTTTTCTTGTTTCATCTTTTCCAGCAATTCCTTGTGGCCGAGCCTTGTGACCTTTGACCTTAGCTCTGCCTGTAGTCAGTCACTCTTCCTCTAGTTTTGTGTTTTGGACATCACTGGAGCCATAAAATTTCATGTATCAGCAGCATCTTCTTCTGTCCATGTCTCCAGCTTGACTTCCTAAATTGGGAATTTTTGTTAGGGCAGGGCTCTGACTCTTCCTGTATACTCAGATGGGATGGGAGAGCCCTCTTGGTCCCACTGGATATTGTTTTGAATAACTTAATTTGTATTAATACTTGATACTATATTAATTATAATGACAGCTCACCTTTACTTGGTGCTTTAAGGCTTATGGCATGCTTTACATACACTGTCTCATTTAATCTCCAGCTGGAGTGTCCCAGCCTGCCACCTCTTGAGAAGGTAGCTCATCCCACCTTTGAGTAACTCTCCAATTATTCAGTTTTTCCTTGCATCAAGCCTAAACTTGCCCCTGTAATTCCATCCATTGCTCCTAGTATCACCCTCTGGCATCAGACAAAATAAGTCTTATCTGTGTTCCAAGGGACAGCATTTGAAATATCATAGAGACTGGCATGCACCCCTCCCCCCAGGCTACCTCTTCAGATTAAACTCATCTCAGCCCCTTCAGCCAGTTTGCCCATGGCATAATTCTGAGGCTCTTTACCAGCCTGGTGGCTTTCCTCTTTGTATCAAGTTGTCGGTGTCCTCCCTAAAATGTAGGGCCCAGGTAATCAGAGCTCCCAACTACAACTCACTAGCTTCAGTGACAGCTTGTGTCTTGTTTCTCAAGGTCCTTGTCTACTTCTTACTGTCTGGGTAATCTGAGTGACAGCACTGCCTCCATTGAGCCTCTCCATGGTGTACCCCCTGTGCTTTGTGAATTTCCCCTTTAAGTGTGTCTGCCTTCTCCCTCTTCTCTGGCTGTCTCTTCATACCACACCACTGCCTTTTACTTACTTTCACCTCTGGAGTAAGATATGCTCACATTCCCACCTTGAGTCTCGTCCTCCCAAGTCTCAATGAGAGTTATGAGGTAAATGTCCCCAACTTTCAGTGATGTGGGGCCCCCTGCCTCCTGAAGCAGTTCATTGTACTTTGGGATTGTTGTAATTGTTGAGAAGTTTTTCTTTACTTGCCCCTGGGACTTCCCTAATTCCAATTGCATGAAACAGTTCCTTTGCCACTTTCTAGGAGGGAGACCAGTCAGGATTTTTAGTAAGTCATTTGGTTAGTGGAGAAATAACAAACATTGCACACTCTATAGATGCAAGCGGACTGCACAGTTCCTCTTTTCATGCTTGTGGGAAATGACATCCTTAGTCCATTGTATTCGATACTCAATCTTCCATTTCTTCTCAAGGTCTTTCCCTTTTGTTCCATTGCTGATGGGATCCTTGGACCCTGAAGCTCTAGCTTTCCTTCTCACCACCTAGAGCTCTGACAGCCGTTCTTGGCTTCCTTCCCCAATTCTTCCTGACCTCACCTCTTCCTAACACACCTAACTGACCTGTTCTTATTAACCTATTTTTTTACCTTGGCTTAAAAACTTGCTTTATCTTTCCTTCCCAACTTCCTTGAGCTCAAAGCCTTCTTATCTCTCTCCTTGTTCCTTCACCTCAAGTCCTTTTCTTCAGCTCCAGCGCTTTTTTCCCCCAACTTCTCAGTTCTCCTAGATTTTCCTTTTAAACACAACTCTGCCCTTCTTCATAATCCCCAAACCCTTCGGATGTCATTCCTCTCCTGCTTCTCCTTCTGTCACATCGGGGAAGTTGGAGAATCACAGGCAAAGCCCACTCTATCCAAATATATATTTTTTAAAAGTGTTAAATGTATGAATTGTGTTTTAATTCACCTTTTTGGACCACCTTGGACTTTTTGTCACCTTACATAAGGTGAGAAATAGCATGTTCTGATTGTAATTATTCTTTTTCCTTTCCCCAAGAATATTTTCTTCAAGGGGAAAACACATTTTAGTAATGCAAGTGCTATCTTTTCTAATGCCAGTTGGTCCCCAGCTGACCATAAAACATCACTTTTTAAAAAAAAAAATTATTTAGTTTTAGTTTCCAACATTTCCGTTTACTAAGATTTTGAGTTCTAAAATCTCCCCCCCCCTTAAAATGGCATGCAATCTGATATAGGCTATACATGTACAATAAAATAAACATATTTCTACATTAGTCGTGTTGTGAAAGAAGAATCAGAACAAAAGGGAAACAAAAAACAGCAAAAGGAAGAGAAAATACTATGCTTCGATCTGCGTTCAGACTCCATAGTTCTTTCTCTGAATATGGATAGCATTTTCCATCATGAGACTTTTGGAATTGTCTTAGATCATTGCATTGCTGAGAAGGGCTAAGTCTGGTTCTGCTCACTTCACTCAGCATCAGTTCATGTAAGTCTTTCCAGGTTTTTCTGAAGTCAGCCTGTTCATCATTTCTTACAGCACAATAGTATTCCATTACATTCATATACCGCAACTTGTTCAGCCATTCCCCAACTGGTGGGCATCCCCTCAATTTCCAATTCTTTGCCACCATAAAAAGAGCTGCTATAAATATTTTTGTACATGTGGGTCCTTTTCCCTTTTGTATGATCTCTTTGGGATACAGACCTAGAAGTGGTTTTGCTGGGTCAAAGGGTATGCACGTTTTTTTATAGCCCTTTGGGCATAGTTCTAAATTGAAACTTCACTCTTACAAAAGTAAAAGCTAATAGGAATAAGTTTTTTCCTGTCTTTCTTTCCATTGACAGACATTGACTTAAAGTAACTAAATAAACTAGCCAGAGATCTGCAGAACTTTAAACTTGTTCCTCTTCAGTCTCTGCATTCATGGGATCCCCAAAAAAAGCCTAACACAGATTCACTTTTTGACAGTATTTGGTTAAAGGTAACTATTAGGCTCTTAGAATATTTAGCCTGTTTCTTATTTAATAACTTCAATTGCCTAGTATGGTCTTACTCCAAATAGTATTTCTATATTATGACATTTTCATTATTCCTTCTTGTACTCATTATTTTAATAGTAGTAGTAGTAGCAGGCAAAGAAGGGAAAGAGCTGACTGAGCTCTCTATGCTTTGTTTCGTTCCCCACAGTTACTCTGCCCATTTGACTTTCTGAGTCTTTCCTTGGAGAACCGTGGTTCTCCCTTTGGGATGTGGAAGTCTTTTTTTTTTTTTTTTTAAATTTCTTACGCTCTCTTCTTCTAAGTAACAATAGATAATCAGTATTTCAATCTGTCATCTGACCCATGGAGATCCTTCCTTCAACGCCGAAGATTTCAACCCATCCAGCAGACCTGTCTTGTGGGATTCTACTCTGTGTTTTCCCACGGATCCTTCAGAGAAGATCTGCCAGAAGTGCCTCAAGTCTCCTCAAGACCATTTCATTTTTTGTCAGTTGCACAGCCGCCACTCAGGCTGCCCGTCTGTTACTGCTTGCTGGGTGTTGTCTTTGATCTCACTGCTTGTGAGCAAGTCATCGTCGGTCATCAGCTTTGGCCTCCTTGCGTCAGCCACACCTCTTTCCTTTGCCATCTTGGACCACTCAAAATTTGAGGAGCTTACTGCAAATGTAGGGTCAGGGGCATGTAGGAAGTTCATCAAATGACAGAAAACACTGAAGCTCATCTAGGCCTCATTACCTCAAAACTTGATATTGGTGCTACATCTGTTTGGCCATTCCCATGTGCAAATCAGTTTCCTCCCCCATGACTTAAGAATTAATCTTACCTCAGGGGACAGCTAGGTGGCACGGTGGATAGAGCACTGGCCCTGAAGTCAAGAGGACCTGAGTTCAAATCCAGCCTCAGACCAAACACTTGACACTTACTAGCTGTGTGACCCTGGGCAAGTCACTTAACCCCAATTGCCAAAAAAAAAGAAGAAGAAGAAGAATTAATCTTACCTTCTTCTGACCTAGTCTGGTCCTGTGTCCTGACTCTCATTCCTGTTAATCCCTCAGACCTCTGGAGAGAAGTCCTGCTCCAATGAGGCCTTGTCAATCAGCCCCTGATATCTGCAGGACAGTTCTTTCCCTGTCCTGACTCAAAGCTAACTCCAGTGGCCTCAGACCAATTGTCTTATCCTTACAAACGCCTCTGTCACTGGCGTTCTCACTTCCCTCTATTACTTTTTTCCTTGTCCAAATACACTTGGCATTCGCTGTGGCATAGTGGTTCTTTTCTGATAGAGATTCCAACCAGTAACCATGGCTAACTCAAGTGCCGTGGGGAGAGCAAACTTCTTCACCTATTATGTGCCATGGCTCAGTTTCCTTAGCCTCTGTGAATAGCTTCGTTCTCTGTTCTTATCACACTTCTGGAGAAGAATGACAGTTTACCTTTTGTTCTAAAGTTGACCTCACTTTCCCATTTTCTAGCTCAACCTGTGTTCTGTCACTAACTCATCCCTTTCCCAAGGGAGGAGAGGTGTGAAGAAAGTGTGGGAGCCAACTTTAAGGCCAGGGTTATGGATTTTGAGCTGCAAAGAATCTCAGAAGCCATCCGGTGCTACCAGTCATGACCAAACTGAGGCCCACAGAGGTGCCCTGACTCCAATGCCAGTACTTCCCGTGTACCATGCTGCCCTCCAAAGTTCCGTTGAGGTTTTTAAGTTGTATGAGTCCATATTTCTGATTCTCACTTGTCATCCATGTAAGCCAATCACATTTGACAATCCAGGTGCTGTAAGAAGGATCCAGTACTTGAACATGTTTAAGAAAGGACAAAATTATTCACAACTTGACATTGATGACTCTTATGATCTTCACTTGGTGCCATCCTACATTAATTTTGGCCTGATGCATTCTAATGTTTCTGAATCTATTTCCCCATTCAGAGATGGATAAAGTACCTCAGGAGACGGTACCTTACAAAGATTAATCAGATTATTTTAGAAAATTTAGATTGTCAAGATGGGATCTTTTTATTTGGCCATAAAAACATCTGATATTCAAGTGAGATAGTTTTGGTGACAACAAAGTTATGTTTAGTTTAGTGAAGGAAATGAGCTTGTCAAGTCTTTGTCTTTTGCTAGGTTTATCATTTTAGAAGCATGCATGTGAATTTTAATGGTGTCTCTTCATTGCACACTTGATATTGACTAATTATAGATTAACCAAATCAGCTTCTAATGTCTGACAAATTATGTTCAGCCCTCCAAAACTTACATGCTACAGGTTTGTAGCCTTGGAATTTTTGGTGAAATAACTTTGTAGACCTAACCTACCCTGATTAAGTTAGGAGATGGGGAAGAGAAAAAAAAAATCACCGTTTCCCCCTGTTTTCCTGTTTTTCCTCCTCTGCTGTGAAAATAAACCTAGAAAAGGGTAAAGAGGTGGGCATCAAACTATATTCAGATATTCAAAGGGACATCAGTGGGTTTGAATGAATGAAAAAAAAGTATTAAGCACTTATTACATATCAGATACTGGACTGAGAGTTGGGCATACAAAATTTTTTTTAAAAGTCCCTGCCTTCAAGGAGCTTACATTCTGTAAGGAAAGACAATTTGACAAGAAGTCATGCATTTATTAAGCACCTATGGAGGCCAGGCACAGCTAAGCACTGGGAATACAGATATAAACCAAAAGATAGGCTGCTCTGCCTTCAGGGGAATGGCAGAGATTCTAATGGAGGAAGACACATAAAGGGACCCTCAAGGCTGGGGGGAACCTCACCAGTGGGAGGAGGCCAAAAGGGACTGAGGGATGGATGTTCCAGGGTGAGAAAGCATCTGAGGCATAGTGGCAAAGTCTGAAGAAAACCCCTGTAATGGGTGGTGGTCTGGGAAAGGTGTTTTGGTCTGGCAGGTGCAGGATGGTGAGCCATCAGTCATTTGATTAATGTGCCCTTTCCAGAAGCCGTGGGTGGGAGGTGGGGACGGAAGTTTATAGAAATTCAGGCAGTGCCATGGTAGGAAGATGTCTGAAGCATGGCTGGGTCCCTGAGGCCAGTATAGCGAGCTCTCACCAGTCAAGCAACATATTGAAAGCCTTAGATGTGAGGATAGCTTTGGAGACTTAAGACTGTGAGCCAGGTGCCCTAGAGACCAGCAGGCTCCTCCTCCTGGCCCAGCACATATGGGCAGTGTCAGAGAAGGAGCACAGGTCTGAGCACCGGCCTTCTTCGGTGGGTGACATTTACTGTTGCCTTGTACAGACTAGACTGGCTAGACAAGAATGACTTTCTAACGTTTGTTCTCCTGTTGCCCTGTTACTTTCATGCCATTTTTTAAATCCAGGAACCTTATTAATATTGTGGCCTGTTCTTCCTTCTGGGGGTAGCAGAAACCAGCAGGAACCCCAGAGCTGGTTAGCTAGCATGCCTTGTTGAGTTAGCACCCACAAACACATAATAAAAATATGGCACCATTTCCATGCAAAGATTCATGTCAGTCCCATCTCATGGATACCACCAGAAATATCAAAGAGCCGCCTATACATGGAATGTATGTTGTGGAGAATGTTTTCTTAGGGTTCTTTTGTTAAAAAATGTTTTTTTTTTACCATTTCCCAAATGTGCTCTACTTGTGTGTACATTCAGTTTGCCATATGACATTTAGTAAGGTTTTCCAGTCCCCTCACTGATACAGTCCTTTCCTTCTTAGATTACCCTCTATTTGCACTGTATCGATATACACATGCATCTTGAATGTACAGTCATTTGCATTTGATCTCCCCAATTAGAATGTGAGATCCTTGGGGGCAGGGAGCATGCTTTTTGCCTTTGTATCTTCAGCACTCACCATTGCCTGTCACATTAAACACGTAATAAATACTTCTTGACCAATTGGGCGTTAGCTTCTTTGATTCTCTGTGACAGTCTGGTGAGGTTGTGACCCTACAGATATTACTATCCCCTTTTTACAGATGAGAAAGGCAAAACCCAAAGAATGTAAGTGACTTCAGTGAGCCTAGAGCAAATCCATGTTGGATCTGTGTCCAGCAAACCCATTATATCTGAAAACATCTTATTTCCCAATAGGGTAAAGCATCTTATCTTGGTAGAGCCATGGGGCTTTCCAGAGAGACCTGATAATGCTGATCAAGATCGGCCAATTCCAGTGTGGATCAAAGCCTTGGGAGCTGTATTGACCCCTTTTAACCCATTAGCTGGCCTCAGAATTGCAGGACCCTTTGGTAAGTACTTGTATACTAGGAAAGTAAAGATATGCATCTATAAACATTCTGGTTTTAGATTTCAGTGAAATCAAATGAGAACATATTTTTTAAAAATTGCTTTTTTTTTAAACCATCTTCAATCAACCTTCACTTTCTGTTTGGAAAAAATAGTCCCCCCTGATATTGCCTATTGATTAATAGTATAGCCCATTCTTTACATTATTGTAGAGGTTATAGATCAAGCAGACTGTCTCATCTACCTCCTCATATGGAAATTCTAAAGTATCTTCATTATGTAGCCAATGTAGAGTGTGTCTGATTCCTAATTGTAGATCCTGACATCCATTTTAGTAATAAATATACTTTTGAATTAGTGTTTTTTTTCCCCTACATTTCCTGATTATATTTGGGAGGGTTTGTCTCGTGTGTGTGTGTGTTTACATCTAAGACCCCTGCTAGTTGACTGGAGAAGTAAACACCACTACCTGCCCTTCTTCCTTCCGTGGTTTTCATTAGTACTCTGACTCATATTGAGTACTGTCAGAAAACGTTGGCTGACATTCAAAATAGGCTATGTTAATTTTATTGATCCTACTTCGTGTGACTTTTTGGAGAGTAGCATCTGGGATCTACTTTCTGTTTGTTTTCATACTTAAGGTTAACATCTGTATATTTATCATAAGCAGTCTTCATGCAAATTAGTGCTAAAAACTTGTTAGATTTAGGCTCTAAGCTTTTGGTAGACCTTAAAGGATAAACTTGATGTATTCTCTGTTATTACTTAGGCTTAAGCCTTGTACGGCGTTTAAGGCCTGACTTTAAGAGAAAGTATGCTTCAATGTTTGAAGATGATACCGTGACAGAATATATCTACCACTGTAATGTACAGACACCCAGGTAAACTTCATGTTTCTTAAATGTATTATGATTGCATACATTAGGCCCTGCTACATAGAAAATACTTTTCAGGAGCAGCTAGGTGTCGCAGTGGATAGAGCTCTGACCTTGGAGTCCAGAGGACCTGAGTTCAAATCCAGCCTTAGACACTTGACACTTACTAGGTGTGTGACCCTGGGCAAGTCACTTAACCCCAATTGCCTCACCAAAAAGCAAAAAAAAAAAAAAATACTTTTCACAGTACTATATGTCAAAGTTATCAGCCTCAAAGAGCTTATAATTTAATTGAAGAGAAAACAAGATGAAGAAATTGTATCAATCATTTCTCAAGCTCTTACATGTAAAGCGTTGTGTTGAGTGCTGAGGAAAGTAAAGACATAATTAAGATATTCTTTCTCTTCTTGGTATTTATGATCTAAAAAGTTAAAAAGTAATATCATATAGTGAATGTCTCCAAGTGAGTGAGACAGAGGGTCTGTGGATTAGGCCTGCAGAGGAGTGAAACATCATGGTTTGAAATGGTTTGAAAAAGCTTCATGGAAGAGTTTAGTTTTAAACTGCCTGTTCCTGGAAAGGGAAGTGACATTTAAATGGGCATTATAGGAATCATAGGAAGAGGACACTGCTGAACCAAGGCAAGGAGACAGATATGGATAGGGGCCTGTTCTTGGAACAACGCCTAAACCATCTTGGCCAAAGTTGGATTTGTGTAGAAGAGTCGTGAA
This sequence comes from Vombatus ursinus, assembly GCF_900497805.2. Classification (NCBI taxonomy): domain Eukaryota; kingdom Metazoa; phylum Chordata; class Mammalia; order Diprotodontia; family Vombatidae; genus Vombatus; species Vombatus ursinus. The sequence continues at coordinate 45,953,602 of NW_020954577.1, read as the reverse complement.
CAATAAGGTGAAAATGGGGCAAGAGGGTAGAAGTCACTGCTTGTGTTAATACAGTGTTATAGGGTTTATACAGACGTCTAGGGTGCCGTAAAGGAGTCTTCCATTTGGGTCAGATTGTCACCATGTACAAAATAGAGTTTTTGGAAACCGAAAGATCTCATTGGTTTGAGAACATGAAGAAAAACAGTGTGGAGTCATACAATTGCCAGGGTGTCCATTTCATGTGCCCTAACCTCAACCTAGGACGTACACTTCTCTCCAGTTCATCCTGTGTGACCAGTGCCTACAGGCCTTTTCTCCCTGGCCTTGGAGGCAAAGACAGTAGGGCCTTTGCTAAAAGAGGCTGTTACTTACTGAGGTTTTGTTGATCAGGGCAGTTTGACTTTTTAAGTAGGGGAATTTTAAATGACCCTAACTGGCGGGGGGAAAACTCTCATTTAATAACATACAAAAGGAGAACCTCTACACAGCCATATATGGATATTGTCCCTAACAACAAGCAGAATAGTTCAGATTCACAAAGGAATGAAATAGCTCTTGCAGTTACAAAAGTTGTGAATAATAAACATATCCTTCTATATTATGGGGAAAGTTATAGCAGCCACAAATCAAACATTATGGGATGATTCAGTCAGCAATCATTGATGAGTTTTGGTAGTCCCAAACTAGCCAGCTAAGACTTGATTCTGATACAGATGGAAAAGATTCCAGCCCATTGCTTCTCAAAAGAGCAGGCCAGCTTCTTTTTAGACTAGAGAGTCAGTCACATGAGGGACTGCTTGTAGAGACAGAGATCCTAGAAGTGTGCATGAGGGAACCCAAGTGGACAGCCTTGATCTTTGCAGCAGGACATTTTGAAGGAGGGAGATGGAGGTCTTGATGATAGCAAAGAAGCCTTTCAAATGTGCTGGAGAGTCAACAGAAGGCAAAAGTAGAATAACTGACAGGTAGCAGGAGTTTGTAGTGGGTCAGGTTGGTATCATTTCATGACTTTTTTAAAGGCTCAGATTTTGGGGTGGGGTGGGGTAGACTTCTCTCACACTAACATTCATGGGTTCTACCATTAACATTCCCCTCTCTCCACCTCCC